>NC_081365.1:34136586-35336586 GCF_030684315.1 Stegostoma tigrinum | reverse complement strand
TTCCGCCAAACATACTTAATTTTGGTGAACTACCATCTAAACAATGGCCCCAGAGTCTGGCTGCCTCAAATAAAGACAAACAGCATGAATATTAAACATGTCAAGAATCAAACCAAGTCAGTGTAGAGCACTGAGGGTGGCCAATTATTCATTTTCTCTGTTCTAGCAGTGTTAATATAACAAAAGGTATTGTATGCATATTTTGGGGTTGAATTCCTTATCAGCTTATTTACGAATCATCATAATTGTCCCATTTGTCACATTTTCCAAAGGATTCATGCTCATAAATGGCTGGCTTGATGCCAGTCAACTGGGGAACTACATAACATGACAAATTTCATACAGCAGATGACTGTGAGTCTGGAGGCCCATTTAAAAAAAAATACGCCTGTTCCCAAGCCTCACTGATGCCGAAGTATTCCACCCATTCCCAGTTAAGGCATAAACCTCATTCTGACCCCCAAAGCAGCCAATACTGAAACATTCTTCACTCTGTAAAATGTATTAGGTTTGAGGGCATAAGCAACAAGAGATGTCAGTCTTATTGTGCTAAACATTTGTCTGAGGAGTAAGCTCAAAGGGAATTTGGTCCTTAAGTGTTTTCTTCTTTTAGCCTATTAGTGAGACACAGTGTTGTCACAGACATTTCTCATTTTAATAAGAACATAAAGTGTAGACAGTTCTGAAGAAGTCATATTGGACTCAAAATGTTAACTGTGTTTTTCTCTCCACAAATACTACCAGATCTGATAACCTTTTCTAGTACTTTGTTTTTATTTGAGAACGTTTGGGCTTTGTTAATTCTAAAGGGATGTTTTAAAAAAAGAAGCAACAGCAGTTTCCTATTGTTTAAAGAGAAGGACATAGAAACCTTACAGCACCATTGACAATAGCATTGAAATATTTTCTCAGATACTATTGTTGAAAGCACTAACTGCAGAAAAAATCATTATTCATTGTGAAAAGTTGTGATCTCACCAGGAGCTGAGGGTAGAAAATTATACTAAGAGCTATTGTTATTTATACAGCAACTATTATAGCATGAGTAATTCACTTCTAGCCATCCTTACATTGACTAACTACATGTCATTGTTCCTTCAATAGTAGTCTATCTTTCCTGACGTTTCCCTGTCATTACTTTCTTCAGTGTAATCTTCTGTCATTTATAACACAGTCATATCTGCATTATAAGTTTTGGAATGTGTGCAAGAGTGACATTTGGCATTTCATACAATCCCTATTGTTGCTCAGAGGAAGGAATCATTAGTCTTTTCACGGAACATGTGAATATAGTGCTCCTATGATGGTATTTGGTTTAGTATCTGCACCTCCTAATCTGTCTTAATTAGAATGTGAACGGCTTGGATGAGAACTTGGGGGTAATGATTTTTCCAATGCTTGTCTCACTTTCTCATACCTGGAGGTCAGAGGAACAGATGACATCTAAAATTAACCTGAAGGTACATTTAGTCTCCTTGAAACTAACTTTCAACTTTTCTTTACTGGTCAAATAAAAAGTAAATATTGGACTATCTTAAAATTAAGTCATCATAATAGTTGCCAAGGAAGTGAGCATTTACCTGCAAGATTCTGTCAGTGCTTATGGACTGACAGACAGACACTATTTTGATTCATGATCATCCCTCTATTCCACAAACAATGATACCTTGGATTTTACAGAGAATGTGATGGAATGGCTTTGACCAGTGAAGAATTCATTAGTCATCGCTTGACCTATCAGTAAACTGTCTGGTTAATCCTCATATTCTATGAACTGGTGCAGATTGGCGTAACTGCATCGAAATTGGCTGCTACTGCAACTGCAATATGCAAGTTATGTAATCAATGAATTTTTTAATCAATGTAATTACCTGAGTAAAAATGCACCATAATACCTGAGGACAAATTAAGATGAAAATGTCCTGCAAAGCTTTGTTAGATTTATTTTTCTTTTAAAAATTGATAGTCTGACAGAAAGATAAGGGTTCCAAATCTAATAAAACATAATTAAACGTGCTTATAAAGCCATGGGACAAAACATGTTTTCTTATTAATAAGTGAAAAAGTTTGGTAACACAGTAATGCTTACACATAGTGAAGCAGATCCTTAGTTTTATGACAGAATTCCTTAAATTTGTCACACATTGTTGTCCATGTATGGTTGACTAGTTTTAAACACTAAAGAAAGTATAACACAGTGTGTTAAATGACAACTATTTGCTATCCATCATAGCAACATACTTCAATGTCAGCATAACATCCCAACTGCACAAGGACAGCTTTTCCACTTACCACATACTGTCACAGTGGTCCAGCAGAATTAGATAGCCAAGTTAGTTTTATTAGGTGTAGTTGTAAGATTTGAAGCAGCAGTGTACTTACACATGACTAGACAGTGACAGGGTTTTATCACATTTATTGGACCACTATTTCATGTACTCCCTTTCACTGGTATATTCCATAAATGATCCAGTCATATCTGCAAAGTCCTCCAGAACAAGGCTGGTGGAATCCTCACCAATTAGATCATTGCTGTCCGGCCCTGGTTTTTTAAAGGGAGACTCCTGAGGCCTAAATGAACTCTGAGGAACATGATGGGGACTTTCTGCAATCATCTCCTTCTCGGCTTCGACTGAAGGTGCTAATACGTGGTAAAGACTAGGTAGACGGATGTCATAGCGGACCCCACCCCTGCAATACAGCTTGTCAATAAGGGAGTAAAGTTTGTCTGCGATGTCATTTCCAAGCATCACAGTGAAAAGGCGTGCAATATAATGATGTTTAGCCAAGAGCATATATAGCTTTCTTCTCTTCCACGTCACATAGCAACAGTCTGTTTCTGCTGTCAGGGTCACCTACAAAACAGATTCAGTGAGATGCTCAGTAACAACACAATTATGAGAGAAAAATATTTTCAAAAGATACAATGCTCAGATTCAGAAAAATTAAAACAATTTTCTCATACTCAGTTGGACATACGGCTCTTTATTTAAAGAGACAATTTGTTTTTTGTAGCAATATGCTCACAAAATGACAGTTCTGCCAGGGAGTATTCCCATTTAATATGCAGAAAACCAGCGACACCAAGCAAAAGGTTTCCCAATATGCTGCCCCATCTAGCAAAGCTCTCTAATGAGAAATTGCATTCAGCAAAATTAGCCCTTTGTCCCTAGATCGGAAAGAGTCATTTGATCCCACACAGATTTTCTTACAGGAGATCAAATCAGGGGAAAATGTACTTCAAAGGTTAACACCTTAAAATCAAGTTCATTGTATCTTTAACAGGACATTAGTTTAGCTCAAGGGGTAATGTATAAAAGTAGGGCAGTGTTGCTGCAACTGTAATAGGCATTAGCGAGACCGCACCTGGAGGATTGCACACAGTTTTCATCTCCTGACTGAAGGAAGACTGTAGTTGCATTGGAGGCAGTTCAGAGGAGGTTCAGTAGATTGATTCCAGAGATGAGGGATTGGTTTTATGAAGAGAGATTGAGCAGTTCATCACCATATTTGCGATTATTCCAAGTTCTTTTGTTTAAAACTTTCATCAAAATTTAGTTAATAAATAAAATGCCTATCACTTCAATTATTAAGCCATTAACACAATACTATCACAATTTCCACATAGAAGTCCCTGCCAAAATGACAGCAGGGTTTTGACAAAATTCTGTGATTGTGCCAGGGCATTAGCAGTCTCGACACTAGGTACCCCCACTATCAAAGAAGGTGAGTGTGATAACATGCTGGAAAAATCAGAGGAATAATTTCTAATTAAAAAGATTCGGGCATCAGTCAGAAAGTTTCAAGTGCACCTAGATTTTTGAGGCCGTAGAACCCCCGAGAATGCAGAAGTGACCTGGAAAAGGTTGCTCCCAAGGTCTCTCTGCCTTACCCGAGGTCACGCTGTAGGATCTGAGGATCTTTCCCAATAGGAACAGGAAGATCAACAGCCTCCAGCAGTTGGAATAGACCAAGGGAGTCAGCAACAGATACGTGGTTCCCTCCAATCGGGAGGCAGTGAACCAACTGGATCTAGAGCATCCCTCCACAAATCAACAATAACTTACATTTCAATAGCATCTTTAGCATAGTAAACTGTTCCAAGGCATTTCACAGGAACATTAGAAAATAGAATATGGCACCAAATTATGTATTAGATCAGGTAAAAACCCAGTCAAATGGTTGTTTTTTTAAAGAGTGTTTCAAAGAAGAAAGCACAGCAAAGAGGCATAGGGAAATAATTCTTGATCTTGGGGCTTAGGCAACAGAAGATTGCCTAATGGTGGAGCTTTTAAAAACAAGTACGTTCAGGGTTTCCGAACTGGATGAGCACAAGTAACATGTAGGGTTGTGTGGCTGGAGGAATACAGAAACTGGGGGCAGAGAGAGAATTGGAGGCATTTGAAGACATGTTCTCATTCCTCATTCTTCTCTCATAAACTCTGCCTGAACAGCCAACACTCTCACGCATCTTTATGCTATTGCCTTCTCACACCTATGCCACATGGTCACATTCCACATATATCGTCCTTTACTGATAATCTGAAACGTCAGCTTTCCTGCTTCTCTGATGCTGCTTGGCCTGCTGTGTTCATCCAGCTCTACACCTTGTTATCTCAGATTCTCCAGCATCTGCAGTTCCTAATACCTCTGTACTAATTTCAGGCCGACATTTTTTAAATATATTCATAAAGATAGATACAAGAATTACATTATAAAGTTAGTTATTATACTGATGATTCACTTTAAACATTAGACAAATTTAAAAAATAATTACTTGAAAATTGCCTTCTTCATTAGGCCGCAGCGATTCCCATTCTGGAGAATCAAGGAACTGATACGGAAAGATGTAGTGTAGAAACTGCTGTTCATGAGTAACACGAACTCTGTAAAAAAAAATCATTTTCCTTTACAGAATAACATGTATTTTTGACATTTAGTGATGATAACTATTTTTTGAAGTTATTTCTACCCTTCACTGAAGTGAGTTTTCCTATACTATCCAGTTTTCACAGCCAGTACAAAGGTAACTTTTCAACATCTTTAATTCATCTGACTTTAACCAGTGTTAATTGGGAAGTGGAAGAGTCAAATATGACAATGCAAAGAAAGGCTTTAAATTGTGATCCGTCATTGCAATTCCAAAACACTTTAGATTTTGATCCTTACTCACTTGCCTTGCTTTCCTGCTTTTTGAAGTTCCTGAGGTTTGAAAGGAATCATGGGCATAGTTCAACAAATGCTGAGGGGCAGACCAAGGCCACAGATATTAGGTGAAATTGCCAAAAATGAATCACTTATAACCTCAACGTAGCATGTGACTTTGACAAGGAGCATGGCCACAACTGTATAATTGCTAAATATAAAGCAAGCTGCATCTGCAATATTTGTAATGCAGTGAATTTAACAATGGATGACTTAGTCAATGATTTTCTTGCCTTTACAGCTAAACACGTGAACAAACTTGAACAAAAACTGTACTAGCTGCCAAATCATTGATCATAGCTTCATCAAGGTAACCACAAAATAGGAGAGGTATTGTTGTGATCAACTAATTTAAGGGAAGTTGTAATGCTGTACATGCTACCTAAATCTCTTTTGGTGGAATCAAAAGCTTCTGCAAAGATACATTTTGAGACGTAGTGCATTGTAAAGGTCATTAGGGAAATCATAGAACATAGAACAGTACAGCACTCTACATGCCCTTTGCCCACGATGTTGTGCTGAACTTTTACCCTAATCCTAAGGTCTATCTAACCTCCACCCCTACCTTATACAATTATCCATACGCCTATTGAATAGCTGCTTAAATGCCCCTAATGAGGCTGACTCCATGACCCGCTCCGGCAATGCATTCCATGCTCCTACCACTCTCTGAGTAAAGAACCTACCTCTGACATCTCCCTATATCTACCTCCAATCACTTTAAAACTATGCCCCCACATAATAGCTACCTCCAACCGAGAAAGATGTCTCTGGCTGCCCACTCTAACTATTACTCTGATCATTTTGTACACCTTTATCAAGTCACCTCTCATCTTTCGTCATTCTAAAGAGAAAAGCCCCGGACCTCTCAACCTTCCCTTCATTCCAGGCAACAAACTGGTAAATCTCCTCTGCATCTTTTCCAAAACTTCCACATCCTTCCTGTAATGAGGCAACCAGAACTGGGCATAATACTCCAGATGTGGTCGAACCAGAGTTTTGTACAGCTGGAGCATAACTTCACGGTTCTTGATCTCAATCCCTCTATTAATGAAAGTTAACGCACCATGCGCGTTATTAACAACTCTATCCACCTGAGTGGCAGCTTTCAGGGGACTGTTGACATGAACGCTGAGATCCCTCTGCTCCTCCACAATGCCAAGAATCTTTCCATTAACCCTGTATTCTGTTTTCAAGTCTGTCCTTCCAAAATGAATCACCTCATACTTTTCAGGATTAAACTCCATCTGCCACTTCTCAGCCCAGCTCAGCATCCAATTGATGCCCCTTTGTAACCTAGAACAGCCCTCCGCACTTTCCACAACTCAACAAACCTTCGTATCATCCGTGAACTTACTAATCCACCCTTCCACTCCTACACCCAAATCATTAACAAGAATCACAAATGGAAGACAACCCAGAACTGATCCTTGTGGTACGCCACTTGCAACTGAGCACCATGTTGAATATTTTCTGACCACTCCCACTGTTTGTCTTCTAAGGGTCAGTCAGTTCTGAATCCAATCTGCCATATTTCCCCCTATCTCATGGCTTCTTACTTTCTTCATGATGCTACCATGGGGAACGTTATCAAGTGCCTTACTTAAATCCATGTATACCACATCCGTTGCTCTATCTTCATCCATGATGCAGGATCAATCAGTTGTACATATTTGTAATGATCAGAATTATACCACAAATGTTTTCAATTTTTTAAAAAGAATTGCTTAAGCGATTCATTGGTCATTATTAAAAGGGTTGTTCTGAGGTCAAAACAATGACAGACCAGTCTGGTGTTGTACTATAGGAAAGTTATGATTGCATTGGAGGAAGTGCAGAAATGATTTATCAGAATGTTTCCAGGAATGAGAAACCGCACTATAACAATTCTGTGATTCTGTGTTCTTCAACAAATTCACCAGAAAGTTATACAGTATTGGATAAATTATTACATTCATTTGACATCTGACCCAATGGATAATATCATGCAGCTATACAATGGAAAATGGCACATGCTGGAAATCTGAAATAAAGAAGCTAAATGCTGGCACTACACAGCACATCAGGCAATGTAAAGTGAAAGAAACATTTAATATTTTTAGGTGCACACCCTTTATTAAAATTGAAGCTTGAATGGTATTGAGCCATTTTAGTAATAAAGAAACTAGTAAATTGAGGAACAGGAAATTAATTAATAATGTTTGAAATGAAAGTAGTAACTTTAGTTACATATACCTTCTTTCAAGATCTGGTATTGCTAAGAGTCTATGTCTGTCCAAGAGGCTGGGCTGGCTTGAGTTGACAGCAGAGAAATCAATCATTGAGAGAGACTGATGGGTTAATTTAACTGCAAAGTGTCTGTAGAGATTATTGAATGATCGTAGTATGGACCAGTTTGTATGAAATTTAAGCAAGTGGATTGAATGTGTTGTGCTGATTTAAAAATCTTAAATAATCACTTCACCGGCCAGATGTGGACTTCATACTGAATTGGGTGAGGCATGAGGACCTTGAGGAAGAAGGAAAGTTAGTGGTGAAACCTCAAACTACTCTGTCAATGGTTGCTAATCTGGTCTATTTGGCTTCTGCAATACACATATTGGATGGCTGGAGATCTATATTGTTAGCAAAGAATGAACTGGATTTTAGTCAGGAATGCATACAGTAAACTATAACTGTATCTGAAATAGATGTCAGTCTCCCATCTCGAAAAATCAGTCTGCACCCTGGGGTCAATTCTGTGCTAAACAATGCCTGGTGTAGCTCAGTGGCCCCACCCTGGCATGGCAGTCTCTGGCGAATTTTGTTTTTATTCACTTGTGGGTCATGGGCGTTGCTGGATGGGCCAGCATTTATTGCCCATCCCCAGCTTCCCTCGAGAAAGTGGTGCTGAGCTGCCTCGTTGAACCACTACAGTTCATCTGCCGTAGGAAGAGTCACAATGCCATTAGGGCTGGAATTTGACACTGAAGGAACGGCAATGTATTTCAAAGTCAGGATAGTGAGTGGTTTGGAGGGAACAAGCAGGTGAAGGTGTTCCCATGTATTTGCTGCCTTTGTCCTTCTGGATTTTAGTGGTTATGGGTTTAGAAGATGCTATCTAAAAGTCTTTGGTGAATATCTCTGCAGGTTATCTTTGAGACGGTATACACTGCTGCTATTGAACATTGGTATCGGAAGGAGTGAAAGTTGAGAATTCAGTACCACACAAATGGGCTGCTTTGTCTTGGATGGTGCCAAGCTTCTTGAGTGTTGAAGCTGCATCCATCCAGGCAGGTGCTGCAAAGGGAAGTGATGGACTGGGAAGGCACACAATTTGCTGGCTTCTGTTTCCTCTGTATCTGAAATGTGCTCTGTCACTTTCTGTCTTGCTGTCTGGGAAATGCCTAACTCCTACTTATAGCCTCTCTTTTGTAGCCATGAGATTGGAAATTCACCATTACAAATTATACCAGTATCTAATCAATCAAGTCCCTATACTGCACCATCAGTGCCATGCATTATCCGTATACCTGGGAATCATATTTTTTATTTCAAAAATATACTTAATTCATATGAATATCTTTATATACATACAGTCCCTAAAGCAGTTCAGTTCTGTACAGTAGCATACGAAGAAACAAAAAACATTGGAGTTTGACTCTGTCCCTTTCTTATTTGTACAAGATAATATTAGTCATAGAGATTTACAGCATGGAAACAGGCACCTCGACCCAACTTGACCATGCCACCCAGTTTTCACAATTAAACTAGTCCCAGTTGCCTTCATTTGGTCCAAATCCCTATCCTATCAACGTACCTGTCCAAATGTTTCTCAGATGTCAAAACTGTACTCACCTCTACCACTACCTCTGGTAGCCCATTCCACACACCCTCCACCCTGAGTATGAAAAAAATTACCCACTGGACCCTGTTGAATCTCTCTCCTCTCACCTTAAACCTATGTTCTCTAGGTTTCGACTCTCCCACCTTGAGGAAAAGTTGTTGGCTGACTACTTTATCTATACCTCTCATGATTTTATAAACCTCTATAAGGTCATCCCTAAGTCTCTTACATTCCAGGGAAAAAAGTCCCAGCCCATCCAGCCTCTCGTATAACTCAAACCTTCCAGTCCAGGTAGCATCCTAGTACATCTTTTCTGCAGTCGTTTAGTTTAATGGTATCCTTTTTATATTAGGGTGACCAAAACTGAACTTTAAGATGTTGGTAAGGCCTCATTTGAACAGCTACAACAACTCCAATACTCAATGCTCAGACCGATGAAAGCAAGCATGCCGAAAGCCGTCTTCACTGCCCTGTCTACCCATTTTCGAGGAGCTGTGAACCCGCACCCCTAGAACTCTTTGTTCTATAACACTCCCCAGGGCCTACCATTGGCTGTGTTAAGTCCCACCCTGGTTTGACTTACCAAAGTATAACACTCTGCATGTATCTAAATTAAACTCCATCTGCCATTCCTAAGCCCACTGGTCCAGTTGGTCAAGATCTCACTGTATTCCAGATAACCTTCTTCACTGTCCACTATACCACCAATCTTGGTGTCATTCGCAAACTTATTAATCATGCCTCCTAAATTCACAAGCAAATTATTTATATAAATAGTGAATAACTGCGCACTCAGCACCGACCCCTGAGCCACACCACTGGTCACAGGCCTCCAGTTTGAAAGACAGCCCTCTACCAACATTTTCTGTCTTCGGCCTTCAAGTTAATTTTGTAACCCTTGATCCCGTCAGATATCTACATATATTTGAGGAATCGGGAGGGTCTGATAACTGAACAGACACCCACTTAACTTCAGCATAAAGACCTTAGATGGTGGTCTTTCCCCACTGTACCTTGGCAGCAGCTGCCCCAAGCCTTAGTACATCCCTTAACACATAGTACTGCACCTTAGAATGTTACAGTCTGCTACACACAGGGTCATTGTCTTGTTCTTGAAGACCAACAAGTTTTGGGTAGACCAAAGAGCATCTTTCACCGAGTTGATGGTCCTCCAGGTGCAGTCCATGTTTATCTTGGCATGTCCCGGGGAACAGACCAGACAGCATGGAGTTCTGCGTCACAGAAGTGCTTGGAGGAAACCCCGACAAAAACCACTGCATCTTCCTCCAGATTTGCTTTGCAAAGGCACATTCCAGAAGGAGATTGTAACAGTCTCTACCTGCACCCCTCTCCCAACTTCGCCAGAGCCATTTCAAGGGCAGTGTGCAGTGGTGCAGAGTGTGTGGGCGTACATGAAGGATCTCACAGGCAGTGCCCCTCTCACACCAGTCAAGCAATGTTTTGGTGCTTGTTGGAAAATTCTGATGATGAGGCATTCTGCCAAATAACTTTGACAGTCTCCCCAAGGAACCATTCAACAGGATCCACTTCTCCTTTTCCTGCATAGTCTCAAGAATGCTACGTGCAGACCACTTCCTTGATGGACTTGTGGTCAAAGGTATTTTTCTTTCCAAATTTCTCCATGAACAACAGGTGATACGGAATGGTCCAACTACTTGGAATGTTCTGCAGTAATAAGGCTAGACCTATCATTTTTATAGCTTAGCTCTAAGTTCCTCCGAAGATTTTGCACATGCCCCAGCTCCTCTGAACCATATTCCCAGCAGCTTCAGGTAATCTGTCCTGATGGTGAAGGGGATAAAGGATCAGTTGGCCCACTTTCCAAACCACATGGCCTTGCTCTTGCCCTGGTTTACTTTGGCTTCCGAGGCCAGTTTGAACTCATGAGTTTGCGCACTTAACACTGGATCCAAGCAGAAAATGGTGATGTCATCCATGTACAGGGAGGCTTTGACCTGCAGTTCTCTGCTGCCTGGAATAGTCACCCCTCTCAGGCTCCCATCCTTCCTGATGGACTCAGCAAAAGGGTCTATACAACACACAAACAAAGCAGGAGGCAGTGGGTAGCCCTGCCTGACTCCGGATCTGATCGGGAAGTTTTCTGATTCCCACCCATTAATTGAGATGGCACTAAATGATTTTGGTGTAGAGCAGTCAGAACTAGTTATGGATTCCCTCCCAAAAGCCCACTTTGGAGAACACGTCCCACATGTAGGTGTGGGGATATCCTGTCAAAGGCCTTCTCCTGGGCCATGCTGATGAGACAGGCATCCACCCCCCTGTCCTGCATGTAGGCAATCAAATCCCCCGAGACTCTCAGGGACCTTACTGCCTGGTCCAGCACAGGTTTGGTCAGGGTGAATCATTGAACCCAGAGCAGACCTGACCCGGTTGGCAACCACCTTGAACAGAATCATTCACTTTGCATGTCCTTATTAACTAAAGGCAGAGGACAGTAATTTTTTAATGAAATATCCATTTTAGTGGATAAAGTCAATAAACTATGTTACAGCCATGTTACTAAAGTGAGGGTGAGTCTGCATTCCACCTGCATCCCTAGGGGACACTGAAATCTACAACGTGGATCACTGCTGAGGGAGGGGATCCTACAGTAAACACTGGCGCCTTTGCGGGGCTGGATTCTCAGCGGCCACTTTGCTGTGTTCTACTTGAATAGCAAGTGGGATTACATTAAAAGCCGAGACGTCAATGGTTAAAACAAAGAAAAAGTTAGCGTAAACCGCGTTCTACCTTACCTTACCCTCAGCTACTCTCAGAAAATCACAGTCTGAGGCTATGGGCGGAAAGCGAAATAACTTTCTTTTGAGAATTCGCTCCCTAAAAATAGTGAAATTAAGGTGTTTTATCCCGACGATTTACAAGGAACTGAAGCTGGAGGCAACGTTGTTGATAAAAACGCATCTGTCTGTGTGACTGAGAATAATTTGAGTACGTGATAAAACTAGTTACATAGTAACACGACGTGTTTTTGAGGGCAATGGCGTTGGTATCAGTTACATCCTACCAAACAAATGGTTACATTAAGCCCCCCCCCCCCCTCCCAAACAGTGTATTATGTTGCAGACTGTCCGGTTGCTAGCACTTGTTACCACTGACCTGCCTGAGAGCAGCAGAGACAAGCGGTCAATTGCGGTTTTGCCTTCCACGGCGTAGTTCTGCTCACGGGCGAGACTCGTCACCTCGGCATCGCAGCAGTTCACGATCTCCTTGTAGACACTGAGCGGCACTTCGAGGGGCCGGAACATAGCTTTGTAAAGGTTCGTGAAGTCTTCCCCGAAATTCACCTTCCTCAGCCGGTAACCAATGTGCGCCAGTTGAACCAAGCAGAACACAAAAAGTAACAGGCTCCACATAAAGATATCCAGTCCGCAGGCATCGACCCAACCCCAAAGAGACTGAATAAAAAACCCAACGCCCAGAAGACTAAATAGGTAAACGAGACCAAAGAACCCACTGCCGCTCATGTAGCCCAGTGTAAACATGACATTGGCCAAGTGGTAAACAGCTCCTTCACTCCCATTTCTCAAAATCTTACACCCAGGACTATCGTACAAAATAGTCTCGATGAAACTTGAATTTTCCCTAAACATTTCTGCTCGAAAATAAAACTTGAGGCAGATTTCGGATTTTTGAGTTAATCGCTGAGGAGCCCAAGCAGGCAGGGTGAAAGCCGGGTTGCATGTGTGTGTACGCGTGTGCGCAGAGAGAGAGGGAGAGGGAGACAGAATTTGTCTTGGCAACAGAGCTAAATTGCAATGAAAAGGTTACCATGTTTGGAGTTGAAATCCAAGGAGCACTGAGCGGGAACAGACGGCACTTAACATAACTGTTACACACAGTTGATAAGATATTGCTTCCAACTTGAACATAATAGGCAGCATAACCATACATAATATTTGTGTAAACCGTAAAATTTTTTTGGAGAATATGCACAAAGAGACAGTATATCCTGCAGTTTAGAGCCATTCTGCTGATCTGTACTTCAATTTAACTCAACATCCACAAGTATTCTTGTCGTGTTTTTTTTTCCCTTCCTACTCTGAATGACGTCTCTTCAAACAGGAGAGCTCCTGATAAAGTCTACTACCCTACAGCTAAAATTGTAAAGTTCATGTTGGATAAATGAAGCTATAATCACTGCACTAACCCTTTTTAAATGATTTTATGTCAACCCAGTAGTCGCAATTGGAGGATGTATTTGCCCACTCCTGAGTTTAAACTCCTCATAGAGACTGCAGAGATATAGAAACTAGCAGCAGGAATAGACCATTCGGCCCTTAGAACCTACTGCACCATTCGATATGATTATAGCTGAACATCCAGCTCAATACCCTGGTCCTACTTTCTTCCCATACCCTTTGATCCCTTTAGCCCTAAGAACAATATCTTAACTCCTCCATGAAAATGTTATGTTTTGACCTTAGAGATAATAGGAACTGCAGATGCTGAAGAATCCAAAATAACAAGGTGTAGAGCTGGATGAACACAGCAGGCCAAGCAGCATCTTAGGAAATCTTTCTGCATCTACATCATTCTAGCATCTTCCTGAAGAAGGGTCTAGGTCTGAAACATCAGCTTTCCTGCTCCTCTGATGTTGCTTGGCTGCTGTGTTCATCCAGCTCTACATCTTGTTTTGACCTCAGCCACTTTCTGTGGCAGAGAATTCCACATTCTCACACTGGGCAAAGACATTTCACCTCATCTCAGCATAAATTGGCCTAGTCCGTATCATAAGAATTGTGAGACATGATCATTACTGGATAGGCTATTATTGCCCATCCTGAACTTTTCTTGAGGTGTTGTTGGTGAGCTGCAATCTTGAAGCACTGCAGTCCTTGAGGTGTAAGTATGTTCACAGTGCTGCTAGGAATGGAGTTCCAGGAATTTGCCTGAGCAATACTTAAGAAGTTTAACACCATCCAGGATAAAGCATCCACTTGATTAATGCCACATCCACAAACATTCACTCATTTCAACACAGATGCTCAGTAGCATCAGTTTGTACTATCTACAACATGCACTCAGAAATTCACCAAGGATCCTTATACAGCACCTTCCAAACCCACAACCATCTAGAAGGATAAGGGCAGTAGATACACAAGAGCATCACAAGCTCCCCTCCAAGCCACTCACAATCCTGACTTGGAAATATATCGTTATTCCTTCAGTGTTGCTGGATCAAAATCCTGAAACTCCCTTCCTAATGGTCATCAGAGCTCTCTGATGAAGAGTCTAGGCCCGAAACGTCAGCTTTTGTGCTCCTGAGATGCTGCTTGGCCTGCTGTGTTCATCCAGCTTCACACTTTGTTATCTTGGATTCTCCAGCATCTGCAGTTCCCATTATCACTGATACAATTTTAACCTCACTGCAAAGCCTCTTCCAGGGATGCCTAACCTGAGTAAGTTACCCTCCTCCCTCCGGACCAACCTCAGGGAATCTCTCTCCCATTGCAACTCTCTTGTAATCTCTTCAGCCTTGAAACTGCTCGACCATGTCCTGAAGCAAACCAGGTACCACAGTCACATCACCTTCCTCAGTACCTGCCTACTGAGCCAGATCATCCCCAATGGACTACAGTCTACACTCAAGCCTTCCCAACTTGGTCCCAACCATGACCACTTCTACACCTAGAACATTCAGACCCTTCAGAAGCGTTTCTCCCTGCGAGTTCTGAAACAAACACTCGCAGCCATGCGCTGGCATCTCCAGGCACTGCAATCCCCTTCTCTGATGAAGGGTCTAGGCCCAAAACGTCAGCTTTTGTGCTCCTGAGATGCTGCTTGGCCTGCTGTGTTCATCCAGATCCACACTTTGTTACCTTGGATTCTCCAGCATCTGCAGTTCCCATTATCACCAGAGTGGGTAAACGGATTTTGAATCACAGCTGGCCATCCCTGCTTGCCATAGCTGGTGCTTCGCTGAAGACTTTGGACAGTGTAGGCCTTCATTCTGGGTTGTGTCCACTGATGAAGTAAGATGTCTATCGGGAAAACACTTTGGTTTGCATACTTTTGGTGGGTTTTGTGGTAGGGTGTTCACCTCAGGCTGTGTCTGAGGTCTTGGGGTGTTGATCAGGTAATTGGTCGTTCAGTCTGCAGATTGCGGTCGGTCACCGGAGACAGCTGTAGGAGTTTTTCTCGGTGCAGTAGCTCTCTGGAGTCCTGTATGTAGCTGCGGGCAATAGCTCTCCTTCTCTCTTTTTATCCTTCTGTCTTGTTCAGCTGAGATTGGGGCCTACAAATTATACTAAAGTGCACGTCTGTTATCTCGGTGCCAAATCTGGCTTTAGCAATAGTATTACTGTTACTCTTCTGGGCGTGAATTGGATTCTGATCCTTAGAATAGGTGTGAATATCTTTCAATCGGTGGTGAATAGGTTTCCTGATTGTTTAGAAGAAGTGTAAATGTATTTTGATTGCATGGCATGTCCGGTGTTTTCTATGAATGAATATTAATTGAAGCTGAATGCCTTGGTATTTCTGACAGCTCCAAGATTTTTGAAGTTGTTGACTTATGTCTGGTTCTGGTTCAGCTATCCCCATGATTGTAAAAACCGAAAGAACTGTGAATGCTGTGAATCGGGAACAAACACAAAGCAGGTCTGGCAGCATCTGTAAAGGAAAAAAGAATGAATGTTTCGAGTTTGGTGACCCTTCCTCAGAACTGATGGTGGCTGGGAAAACATCACTTTATATGCAGAAAATAGTGAGGGGGATGGGGTAGGGAGTAAACGATAGGATAGAGCCTAAAGAGAGAGAAAAGCAGTTGGACAGAGTTGATAATGATCAGACTGGGAGGGAGTTGTTAATGCAGACTATTCGTGACAAACAACAGGTGGTTTGAAATGGCAAGCTACGTGGTAAAAGGCCTGGTGTGTGGGGTAGGGGGCTGGGACATGGGAGAGTTTAAGCCCTAAAATTATTGAACTCCATATTGAGTCTGGAGGGCTGCAGGGTCCCCTAGCGGAAAATGGGTGTTGTTCTTCCAGCTTGCATCTGGCACATGGACAAGGGCATGTCTATGCAATTTCCACCGTGTCAGTTGTTCTTGGAATTATTTGCCATTTTGTTAATCAAGACATTGAATTTGCATAATGTAAGATGAATGATAATGACACATAACTATAATAAAATGTTCAAAATATAGCAAGTGTAGCCGGATCAGCCATTAAAATAACATTACACAGATTATAACAATATAACATTTATTATTTTTTGATATTTAACCCATTTAATTACAGCTAGTCACAAGAGAATACAAGGGTGGAAAGACAAACAAGAAGCTATCTGATACAGGATCAATTTGTGCTCTGCACTCATCCTATTCAAAAATGATTCGACAATAACAGAAAAATAACTGCGTGGTGAAAAATATGTACTCAGTTTCTAATTTATTTCATCATTTGTTCTTTATAACAGTGTCACGAGAGGGATCATTCAAGACATGTTCTATTGAAACAATTGAAATTTTATCTTACTAAGTGTACTTTAGACCAAATATAGGAAGATCAGTGTTTGAAGTCGGCACGTTAATTGCAATAAAAATTCATGGGCAGATTGCAGACTTAGAAAATTCTGAAGAAAGAAAATGTGTCAAAATGTAGAATAATAACACAAAAGGAAAGGGCCACAACTACAGTTAACTCTGTAGTCTATCAATGAGAATACAATTATTAGAATATATATTGAGCATTTAACCAGCTGCTGTGGGCACTCACAGTTGCTACCTCCACTCACTATTGATGCCTGTACTGACAGCTGCTGCTGTCACAAAACAGGGCCAAATGCCAAATAACTTATATACTATATACTGTATGCAGAGACGTCACAACTGTAATCTAATACAGGAATTCAACTGTCTCTGTTCTTGTGCAATTGCAAGAAATTCCTCGATTACAATACTGCATTCTCTGTTGTATTTCAGAATTTTTAACCATTTGGCTTAGAGAGAATATTGGTTTGCATTATAAAACTGTTTTGATGTAAAGTTGAATTCAAGTTTCTAATTATTCACTCTCAAAGACACAATATCATTTTTTAACATGATAGACAAAGTAAGGCTGAAGTAGTTGCAAAAAGAGAATGAAGCCTAGTCACAAGTTTTTCCAAAAGGAATGGGCCAGCCATCAAAACCACATCAAATTGAGATGCAGGAGGAATCATTAGCACATTCCAACATCCCGAGAAACATCCTGACATTATGCTGGAATGGCCCTATTTTGTTAAGCGCAGCAGGTGATATTTGCCATGGAAACTCTCATCTGGGGCAGGGCAGTAGACGTATTCAAAGTCAGCTGAACTGTCTAATCACTGGTCATACTGGGTTGAGGGTCCTGGATAGAGCTTTTGCCTTTCCCTCCGGTGGCAAAGAAACATAGACTATTTAGGGGAGGGCCAAATTTTACACCACTCTTATAAAAGTCACTTTTTGTCATTTTCTGGTTGAAGCAAATAATGCACTCAAAGGAGAGACAAGGTGCAGCAGGCTGTAAAGAAGGCCAATGGTAAGTTGGCCTTCATTGTGAGACGTTTCGAGTACAGGAGCAGGGATGTGTTGTTGAAGTTGTACAGAGCCTTGGTGAGGCCACACCTGGAATATTGTGAGAGATAATGGGAACTGCAGATGCTGGAGAATTCCAAGATGATAAAATGTGAGGCTGGATGAACACAGCAGGCCAAGCAGCATCTAAGGAGCACAAAAGCTGACGTTTCGGGCCTAGACCCTTCATCAGAGAGGGGGATGGGGAGAGGGAACTGGAATAAATAGGGAGAGAGGGGGAGGCGGACCGAAGATGGAGAGAAAAGAAGATAGGTGGAGAGAGTATAGGTGGGGAGGTAGGGAGGGGATAGGTCAGTCCAGGGAAGACGGACAGGTCAAGGAGGTGGGATGAGGTTAGTAGGTAGCTGGGGGTGCGGCTTGGGGTGGGAGGAAGGGAGGGTGAGAGGAGAACCGGTTAGGGAGGCAGAGACAGGTTGGACTGGTTTTGGGATGCAGTGGGTGGGGGGGAAGAGCTGGGCTGGTTGTGTGGTGCAGTGGGGGGAGGGGACGAACTGGGCTGGTTTAGGGATGCAGTAGGGGAAGGGGAGATTTTGAAACTGGTGAAGTCCACATTGATACCATTAGGCTGCAGGGTTCCCAGGCGGAATATGAGTTGCTGTTCCTGCAACCTTCAGGTGGCATCATTGTGGCACTGCAGGAGGCCCATGATGGACATGTCATCTAGAGAATGGGAGGGGGAGTGGAAATGGTTTGCGACTGGGAGGTGCAGTTGTTTGTTGCGAACTGAGCGGAGGTGTTCTGCAAAGCGGTCTCCAAGCCTCCGCTTGGTTCCCCCAATGTAGGGGAAGCCACACCGGGTACAGTGGATGCAGTATACCACATTGGCAGATGTGCAGGTGAACCTCTGCTTAATGTGGAATGTCATCTTGGGGCCTGGGATAGGGGTGAAGGAGGAGGTGTGGGGGCAAGTGTAGCATTTCCTGCGGTTGCAGGGGAAGGTGCCGGGTGTGGTGGGGTTGGAGGGCAGTGTGGAGCGAACAAGGGAGTCACGGAGAGAGTGGTCTCTCCGGAAAGCAGACAGGGGTGGGGATGGAAAAATGTCTTCGGTGGTGGGGTTGGATTGTAAATGGTGGAAGTGTCGGAGGATGATGCATTGTATCCGGAGCCCTATCCCAGGCCCCAGGATGACATTCCACATTAAGCAGAGGTGCACCTGCACATCTGCCAATGTGGTATACTGCATCCAATGTACCCGGTGCGGCTTCCTCTACATTGGGGAAACCAAGCGGAGGCTTGGAGACCGCTTTGCAGAACACCTCCGCTCAGTTCGCAACAAACAACTGCACCTCCCAGTCGCAAACCATTTCCACTCCCCCTCCCATTCTCTAGATGACATGTCCATCATGGGCCTCCTGCAGTGCCACAATGATGCCACCCGAAGGTTGCAGGAACAGCAACTCATATTCCACCTGGGAACCCTGCAGCCTAATGGTATCAATGTGGACTTCACCAGTTTCAAAATCTCCCCTTCCCCAACTGCATCCCTAAACCAGCCCAGTTCGTCCCCTCACCCCACTGCACCACACAACCAGCCCAGCTCTTCCCCCCCACCCACTGCATCCCAAAACCAGTCCAACCTGTCTCTGCCTCCCTAACCTGTTCTTCCTCTCACCCATCCCTTCCTCCCACCCCAAGCCGCACCCCCATCTACCTACTAACCTCATCCCACCTCCTTGACCTGTCCGTCTTCCCTGGACTGACCTATCCCCTCCCTACCTCCTCACCTATACTCTCTCCACCTATCTTCTTTTCTCTCCATCTTCGGTCCGCCTCCCCCTCTCTCCCTATTTATTCCAGTTCCCTCTCCCAATCCCCCTCTCTGATGAAGGGTCTAGGCCCGAAACGTCAGCTTTTGTGCTCCTGAGATGCTGCTTGGCCTGCTGTGTTCATCCAGCCTCACATTTTATCATCCTGGAATATTGTGTGCAGTTTTGGTCTCCTTTTCAGAGGAAGGATGCTCTCAAGGTAGTGCAGCGAAGGCTTACCAGGCTGATTCTGGGGATGGCAGGTCTGACAAATGAGGAGAGATTTGACTAGGTCGAGATTGTTTTCACTAGAGTTCAAACGAATGAGAGAGTATCCCTTAGAGAATTAAAAAATTCTAACAGGACTGGGCAAGGTATATGCGGGGAGGATGTTCCCAATGATGAGTGTGTCCAGAATCAGGATTTACAGTATGAGGATTCAGGGTAGACAATTTAGGACGGAGATGAGGAGACATTTCTTCACCCAAAGAGTGGTGAACCTGTGGAATTCATTACTACAGGAAGTACTTGATGCCAAAACATCGAATGCATTCAAGAGGCAGCTAGATATAGCACTTGGGGCCAATGGGATCAAAGGTTATGGGGAGAAAGCAGGATTAGGCTATTGAGTTGGATGATCAGCCATGATCATGAGGGGTGGTGTAGCAGGCTCAAAGGGCCAAATGACCTCCTGCTCCTATCACAGAATCTCTACAGTGTGGAAACAGGCCCTGTAGCCCAATAAGTCCACACTGACCCTCAAAACATCTCACTAGACAGATCCCCCTATAATCCACCTAATCTACACACCCCTGAACACTACGGGCAATAACATGGCAAGTCCATCAAGCCTGCACATCTTTGGACTGTGGGAGGAAACCGGACCACCCGGAGGAAACCCATGCAGACACATGGAGAATGTGCAAACTCCACACAAACAGTCACCCGAGGCTGGAATTGAGCCTGGGTCGCTGGTGCTGTGATGCAGCAGTGCTAACCACTGAGCCACCGTGACATCCAGTGCATGGAGTCAAACACACTGGTCTGTATCAGCAAGCATACATCTTTGCTAGTGTTCAAAACACATGGGAGCAGCAAGCAAAATCAACCTCAAAAGTGTACAATCTCCTGGGAAATGTTATCTCCATAGGGGCTACCAATGAGAAAAAAATCACCCTGATATGTAGAACAGAGAAATTGTGAAATGAGCTGCTCCTCCAATAACAAGCTGGTGCTCATCTGTGTTTACTGTGGATAGAGTGAACCAACTAGAGGCAAGTGTGGAAGGGAAATAGTATGTGGTTGGAGGAGCAGGAAGATGATAAGTAACAGCGACAAACAAGGTTTGTCATCCACAGTAGGGAAGATCAGGTTTAAAGTGAATGGAGATAACAAAGTGTGGAGCTGGATGAACACAGCAGGCCAAGCAGCACCTGAGGGCCACAAAAGCTGACATTTTGGGCCTAGACCCTTCATCACCCTTTTCCGATGAAGGGTCAAGGCCCGAAATGTCAACTTTTGTGCTCCTAAGATGCTGCTTGGCCTGCTGTGTTCATCCAGCTCTATACTTTGTTATCTCGGATTCTCCAGCATCTGCAGTTCCCATTATCTCTGATTCAAGTGAATGGACCTTGCTGCAATGCCTATTGTAAACCTGACAGTGGTGTTCTCTATAAAATGTTACACACTCAACCGCTGAGCAGCGTAAAAGCCTTGTATGTGCTCCATCATCCTCTGTACACTCAAATATAATTTAAGAAATTCAGCCCTGAAAGTAATGAGAAAAGAAAACCAAAAGTGTCTTCAGGCTCCATAAAAAATAAGTCCTGCACATAATTCAAAAAACAAAGTCTTTCTGTGATCATCAAACTGAAATGTCATCTTCAACTTACAAACAGAATGTGAAATTTTCACTTATTGTGAAACTGATGATGTCCTATGTACAACTAGCTCAATAGAAAATGCTTGAGGTGAGTTGAGCACCGGAAAAAGATGGTATGGATAGAAAATGGACTTCTTGAATCAAAAAGTACACCTAGATTTTGTTCTCAGGTTACAAAACCACAATAGAGATGGAATTTTACAAACACTTACCAAAACATCAGGAAGACTTTGAGATGAGTGTAGAGTGTATAGAATGCAAAAGAAGTCCAGTCCCAATATGGTGAAAGTTCTCATTGATAACATATAGGTTCATCCACTATCTGGAAGGACTTTACAGTGCAAAGACAGTGAAGGAGATGGAAATGGTGATTAGAGGAATGGTTATTTAATGAAACTGGTTTTGATTGAAAGAAGAATCTGAGTCTCAATAATCTCATTGATTATTTCAGTGTATGACAAGGACAGTGAGTAACTTCAAATGGATACTGACAAGTTGATGGAGTGGACAGATAGGTGGCAGCTGAAATTTAATGCAGAGAAGTGTGAGGTAGTGCACTTTTCTACAAAGAAAATGGAGAGATAGTTAAAATAAAAGGGTACTATTCTAAAGGGTGTGATGGAGCACAGTGACCTGGATGTATATGGACATAAATTATTAAAGGTGGCAGGACAGGTAGCAAGAGCTGTTAACAAAGCATACAGCATTCTAGACTTCATAGGTAGCGTGTAGAGTACAAGAGCAGCGAGATTATGATGAATCTTATGATGTATAAGACACTGTTTGGGTATTATCTAGAATGTAGTATATACTTCTAGGCACCATGTCATAGAAAGGATGCGAACACTTCGGAGAAAGTGCAGGAGGTTTATTAGTATGACTTCTAGGATAAAACACTTCAGCTCTGAGGAAAGATTGGAGAAGCTGGGGCTGTTTTCCTTTGAGTGGAGAAGGCCAAGAGACAAATTGACAGTTTTCAAAATCAGAGTGGTTGGGACAGAGTTGACGAAGAGAGACTCTTCCCTTTCATAAATGGTTTGAGGACCAGATGGCAATGTTGTCAACTGTTCTGTAAAAGTACCAAATGTGAGGTGAGGAAACAAAAAATACTTCATTCAGCTGGTAGGTTGAGTCTAAAGTGCACGCCTGAAAGTACGACTGAAACAGTTTCATTGAGGCATTCAAAAGGCCATTGGTTTATTTAAATACAAACAATGTGCAGGCCCTCTGCTTCTCCCTGTCCCACAGGCCTGACCAGTCCCCCTCCACTGACATCCTCATCCACCTAGCCAAACTCATCCTCACCCTCAACAACTTCTCTTTCAATTCCTCCCCCTTCCTACAGACAAAAGAGGTGGCTATGGGCACCCGCATGGGCCCAAGCTTTGCCTGCCTCTTTGAAGGTTATGTGGAACAATCCCTCTTCCGCACCTACACTGGCCCCAAACCCCACCTCTTCCTCCGTTACATTGATGACTGTATCGGCGCCGCCTCATGCTCCCACGAGGAACTTGAACAGTTCATCCACTTCATCAACACCTTCCACCCCAACCTCAAGTTCACCTGGACTATCTCTAACAACTCCCTTACTTTCCGGAACCTCACTGTCTCCATCTCAGGCAACCACCTAGAAACCGATATCCATTTCAAGCCCACCGACTCCCACAGCTACCTAGAATACACCTCCTCCCACACACCTTCCTGCAAAAATGCCATCCTCTATTCTCAATTCCTTCGCCTCCACCACATCTACTTCCAGGATGAAGCATTCCACTCCCGTACATCTCAGATGTCCTTGTTTTTCAAGGATTGCAACATCCCCCCCGCCGTGGTCGAGAACATCCTTGATGGTGTCTCGCGCAACTCATCCCTCACACCCCCTTCCCCCAATAACAACCAAAAAAGAATCCCCCTCGACCTCACACACCACCCCACCAGGCTCCGCATCCAATGCATCATCCTCCAACACTTTCACCATCTACAATCCGACCCCAGCACCAAAGACATTTTTCCCTCCCCACCCTTGTGTGCTTTCCAGAGGGACCACTCTCTCTTGACTTCCTTGTCCACTCCACACTCCCCTCCAACCCCACCACACCTGGCACACTTCCCTGCAACCGCAGGAAGTGCTGCACCTACCCCCACACCTCCTCCCTCAGCTCCATCCCAGGCCCCAAGAAGACTTTCCACATCAAACAGATGTTAACCTGCACATCTGCTAATGTGGTATACTGCATCTGCTGTACACGTTGTGGCCTCCTCTACATCAGGGAAACCAAGCGGAGGCTTGGGGACCACTTTGCAGAAACCTATGTTTGGTTCGCAATAAACAGCTGCACCTCCCAGTCGCGAACCATTTCAACTCCCCCTCCCATTCCTCAGATGACATGCCCATCCTGGGCCTCCTGCTGTGCCACAACGATGCCACCTGAAGGTTGCAGGAACAGCAACTCATATTCCGTTTGGGAACCCTGCAGCCCAATAGTATCAATGTGGACTTCACAAGCTTCAAAATCTCTGCTATCCCCACTGCATCCCAAAACCAGCCCAGTGCGTCCCCGCCTCCCTAACCTGTTCTTCCTCTCACCTATTCCCTCCTCCACCTCCGCACCCCCATTTCCTACCTACTAACCTCATCCCGCCCCCTTGACCTGTCCGTCCTCCCTGGACTGACCTATCTCCTCCCTACCTCCCCACGTACACTCACCTTTACTGGCTCCATCCCCGCCTCTTTAACTTGTCAGTCTCCTCTTCACCTATCTTCTCCTCTATCCATCTTTGATCTGCCTCCCCCTCTCTCCCTATTTATTTCAGAACCCTCTTTCCCTCCCCCATTTCTGATGAAGGGTCTAGGCCTGAAACGTCAGCTTTCTTGCTCCTAAGATGCTGCTTGGCCTGCTGTGTTCATCCAGCTCCACACCTTGTTATCTCGGATTCTCCAGCATCTACAGTGCCTATTATCTTTGCTGAAATGCTGGCGTGGTTTTCTGACAATACATTTTTCCTATATAAAAGTAGCAATTTGTAAAGTGCACTAGCTATGCTTTGTATTGGTTTCCATCTCAATTAACTTACAACAACTTAGTTAAACTCTGTCTTACAAAGGTAAAATACTGCTGGAAGTCTGTAATAAAAACAGAAAATGATAGAAATCGTCAGCAAATAAGGCAGCACCTGTTCAAGACGTATTACATGGGATTCCAAAAAATGCTAGTGATTTCTACATTGCATTTTGAAATTATGCCCATTGGTTTAAGATGTAAAATTTTATTTTGTATTACATCAGATTTTTGAGCTGTATTTTATGGATCAAATTTCACACCACTGTCCACTTTTTGTTCATAACCATGTCCCCTTTTCCTGTGGAAATATGAATAAATGACTTCATAGGGATATGCTGAGTTTTCACAATCTACGGATAATTAAATACAGTCGTTAGTTTTTAACTATTAATTCCAGGTCTGCACTATGTGTATGAGTCACTGTTGAATGTCCATTTAATGACACCATTGAATTTTTTTTTCTTTTTTTATTCATTCATGAGATCTGGGTGTTGCTGATTAGGCCAATGTTTATTACTCATCTCCAAATCTCCCTTGAACTGAATGGCTTTCAAAAGATATTTCAGAATTCAGTCAACCACATTGCTGTAAGTCTGTAGTACTTCAGGGCAAGTAAAGATGACAGTTTTCTTTTCTTAAAGGACATTAAAAAACCAAATTGGGCCTATGGCAGTCAACAGTGGTTACATGATTAGCATGAGGCTAGCTCTTCATTCCCAAATTTTACTGAATTCACATTTCACCAATTGTCACGGTATGATTTAAATCTATGTTCCAAAGCATTAACGTGGTTTTGATAGCTAGTCTAGTGACACAACCACTACACCACTGCCTCCCGATCAATCTAACTGTAAAATGTAACAAACTGAAATGTGAAAAGACCACCTTCTATCTGACTAGGGTGCCTCTAAATATACAAGTATCTGTGTAAATTGTGTAAACCATAGACTGGATTTTTAAAACTAAATATTCAAATCATGCTCAAAATAACATCTCATATTGAACATGAATCATCATGGCATGAAAATCATAGCCAGACTCTCTCACAGGTATGCAAAAAGTAATTGTAAGACACACTCACAAATGGTGCAGCCATTTCACATGGCTAGTAACACAAATAATTAATTATTTGAAAAGTTCTGGAACTTTCACAGGATAGAATACCACTTTTCTAAAAATAGTGCTTGGCTATAACAAGCTAAATGTTAATACAATGTTAAAATGATGTAAGTTGGTTTTTATGTAATTTTGAACAATTAATTAAAATGGTTATTTTATTGTTGTTGAATAGTTTAATATAGATCTCTATTCAGCAAAATTATAAAAATAGTCAAATGAAATTAGCTCAGCAGCTTCCAACAGGAATGAGTTGAGTTAGTGGATTTTTTTTTCAAATTTCTACCCCTGGCTCACCTTCACATCTCTACCAATGTTTCACATCTACCACCTTCATTGATTTCTTTATTTCCATTTCTGCTGAAGAACTATATACTATGTTGGTGATTTTCCGATAGCAGTCTAAGTGTGGGGCAGGTATGCATAGTGACAATCCCTTGCTACCCACCCCACTGAGAAAGTGCAATAAATTGATTTTCTATCAAGTTGCTAAGAACTGACCAGCAGGCTTCTCAGTGAATTGCAAATCTCGTCAGTTGAATCCCACCTTATCAGAGGCTGCCAGCCAATCAGAGGTTAGTTGAGGACTGTTCTTCAGAGGTATTCAATGGCAATACAAAAAGAAGGAAAATCAATTGCATCCTCTTATTGCTTTTAAAAATGGGCGGTGTTGGTTTTGGGGAATCTGTACAATCCTGTGGGTTCTGTATTAGTGTAATTTTCTCTCAAATTGGACAGCATTTTTTTTCAATAAACGTTTAAAGCCTATCTTTCTGTAGATAGGCAGTATCTTCATGTCCATAGTGATCTTTTGCATTGTTGCCATGATCATTCTTTCTCTTTATTTGCCAGATCCACATTACCACTAACAGCATCACTGAAGCTCTAGAATCCCTCACAGCATCTTCATTGGAAGAACTATGGCAATGAGTTCCATTTTAAAATGAAGATAGTTAAGTGTTGGATTATAACAACTGTGAACCACTTCAGGGTAATTCAGCCTATTGAACTGATGTTCCCTCTACCATTAGTGGATAATCGTTGCAGAACTTCTAGTGAATGGATTGCAGCACCTGCCTCATTTTCTTCAATGGCTCCTTTCAAATCTGCAACTTCAATAACTTAAAATGAGGATAACAGGCACATAGGTTCATCTTATTATATGCAGGTTCTCTTCTGAGCCATACACCACTAAGGCTTGAAAATATTGACTCCCTTCCCACAGAGAGTGATAATTTTTAAACAGTTGACAATGACCAATTTAAAGGAATCTCATTGCAGATTTCAAGCTTTAAGACTTTAGCTGTAACAAGCAATCTAAAAACAACATCATCTATTTAGGAACCAACCACCACATTCGACTACTGGAATGATATTCTCCCTTTAATTCGTATAACTTTCAACATAACTAAGACACTCGTGCCACAGTTATATTTTATGTTAAGTTCTCTGCAGAATAACAGTTTTTACTAGAATCAGTCCAACATCATGCCCAGTCACTTTTCCTCTTCACTTCTGAGTGACTATCAAGAAGCTGCTTCTCTCAGTTTTTGGAGGTATCCCAAACTGAATACCAGCAGTGAGACCTACTCCAACAATTCCTCTCCTCTTGTCACCCGGCCATGCCAAGACAAATCTTCTGTCTCCTTAGATTGCCATGGAGACACTCTTTGACTAGAGACTGTTTTTCCGACTGCATTTCTATTTGGTAGCTCACAAAGAACTTGTATACTTTGTGCTTTGCATTTGCCTGCTGCTGCTCCTGGGCTTGCCATTGGCCCTAGTCATTCTGCATCCGCCTTCATCTGTTGCAGCAATGACAAATATGCCACCAGCAGGGGCAGGGTAAAGGACTCTCAGTGAAAATGACTTATCTTGGGAACAGAAAGAGCACAGGAGGTACTTATATTTCAGAGCAATCGTCGATGGCATACCCTGCAGATACGGCTGAGCACACTCCTCTACACAGTAAGATAACTTACTGCACCCTGACAAGTGGGGACATGTCTTCATCACTGAAGCAGGCAACTGACTGTGGCCAAAAACCCAAACTGAGTCTGCATTGTGCTCACGATTGACAGAGCTGGGACCCCATTACAGACAGAGGCCTCCACTTGATTAAACTGAAGTCTAGGTGTCATCCATTTTCCAACATGGCCAGTTGGCTGAATGAATGTGCAGTGTGTTTGCCACATTGGTATTATAGTGTAAATATTAGATTGCTGTCTCGGTGTGCTATACGGCATGATGTCCCCGCAACCCCAAACAGATCCCAACTGACAAACATGACATGAAATCTGTATCTGTGCTAAAAAGCTAGTCAATAGAGTAGAACTAATAGCCTTTGATATGGCTGAATAGTCAATGCACTAACAGGCAAGGTAGTGCAAGGCAGGAATACAGTAAGCTTGGAGGTAAGTACTAAGTATGTGAGAGCTATGAAAGTAAGAAAACAAGCCTGAGCTGCAGTCTGGTCCATCCATGAGGTTGAGTGCCTGTCTGTGCATGCCAAAATATCTCTACTGCAGTCCTTCAATTTCAGTGGCTGGTTCCTCCACAATGTGAGTCTGTGTTTCCTAAGTGGCTTACCATGATGGTCATAAGGGATTGGAAAATGCCAAGTGCCTATATCCATGCAAGAGGGGTGCATACAGCTGGTGCCTTTGCATTATGTCCCAAGATGTGGTTTGGTTGTAAGCCACAAGTTGCAGGCTGAATCTGCTAGAAACTCATTCTGGTTTCATAATGTCTAGCTTATTTGATATGTTTGGTAAGATGAAAAGATCAACTGCTTGGCAGCAAAGCATTTAACAAGTAGTTGTGCTCTTTTAATTGGCAACACACTGCTGCCAGCAAGAATCTACATTGTTTGTCAAAAGCATAAAAGATGGAGCAAGAAGCTCCTGATGTCAAGATTGGCCTTGCCAGATTTCTGATCCGATTCGGCCACACATTTCATCACAGCCCTTGTTACTCAGACTCATATAAGATTCTTAGATTCCTATATTTTGTCTCAGTTTGATCTGTTCATGGCCATCACAGACTTAGACTCTTGACTGCCAACTGTTTCAAGCCTGTCATGCTTATCAATTTTTCAAGATTTTTAGCACTGGACTCCATAATCTGTTTAAGAATCTGGAAGCTTTATCATGCAGACATAGAGAAAAAGGGCACAGTTCTTACTGAAACCTTCTGGTAATCTGGATTCAATATTTCAGTACTGCAAGGAACTGCAAGGATTATCTTGTTTTACATGGTGCGTGTCATGAATTTAGAATCAGCAGCTTTCCTGCACGATTCACTGGATTACTGGCTGCCAGACTAGAGTTGAACGGAGAAAGCTGCACGTAAATATCCAGATATTTCCCTAGTCAACCTGTTCAAGTGGGGCCTGAACCAAGGTTGCCTGGCTCAGAGGTGGGAACACCATGCACTGCATCACAACAGCCCCCGTGTAAGTGTCAACTGGTGTAAGACTAATGAACAATACATGCTTTCTGGTACTACATTAACAACATTGTAGTACTGTACATCTGTCAACTTAAGCCTAATGGTATCAATGTTGACTTCACCAGTTTCAAAATCTCCCCTTCCCCCACCGCATCCCTAAACCAGCCCAGTTCGTCCCCTCCCCCCGCAGCACCACACAACCAGCCCTCCACCCACTGCATCCCAAAACCAGTCCAATCTGTCTCTGCCTCCCTAACCTGTTCTTCCTCTCACCCATCCCTTCCTCCCACCCCAAGCCACACCCCCCATCTACCTACTAACCTCATCCCACCTCCTTGACCTGTCCGTCTTCCCTGGACTGACCTATCCCCTCCCTACCTCCCCACCTATACTCTCTCCACCTATCTTCTTTTCTCTCCATCTTCGGTCCGCCTCCCCCTCTCTCCCTATTTATTCCAGAACCCTCACCCCATCCCCCTCTCTGATGAAGGGTCTAGGCCCGAAACGTCAGCTTTTGTGCTCCTGAGATGCTGCTTGGCCTGCTGTGTTCATCCAGCCTCACATTTTATTATCTTGGATTCTCCAGCATCTGCAGTTCCCATTATCTCTGTCAACTTCAGGCGTTGGGTTACCATGCTTGCCACAAATAACCAATGTTCCTAATCTCATATTTCAAGCCTGCAATTGTAGATATGTCAAACAATATGATATTCTAGTTTACGTCTAAGGGGCCATTCAACTAGAGAAAAATGTAACAATGACTACAATTGGTAGATCCAAGTAGCTTCAGGAGTATCTAGATCTGTAGCAGTGCTACTAACTGGCCTTAGTACAGGTAGAACCAACCACTCGATGAAAATAGTATTAAAAGCTGATGTCCTCAATAAAAAGCAGACGGCACAATACAGAGCACAGGTGAATACGATAAAACAAAGGACAGATGCCACCCAAGCCAAAATGTCTGTTTTTCAAGTAATTTCTTCTGATTGGATTTGCCTAGCATTTATGTCACTTATACACCAATATTACTAATTACGGATTACAAAATTACAAATTATTCAGTCTTTTTGTGATTTAAATATGTGTCTTGACTTACAATGAGAAGTGGGGGTTGAAAAGGTTTTCTCTGCACTAAACCATGATTGTCTCACCTCAGGACTTTAACATACAGTTTATAAATAATGAAAGTTTTTGGAATTCAGTTTCAGAAATCTTACAGTCCAACACTTCAAGATTTGGGTCTGAATGTACCGGTTAATAGAATTTGTACTAAAACTGATAAAACATCCTTAGAGATATAGAAATCAATTAAATTGAGAAGAAAATAGCCAACATACAACATGGAACTACATTAATTGACTCTGGATTTAGGACATATTAAAATATAGGACATCCTGTGTACAGAATTATCTACTGTCTATTCAAAAAAATTAGATGATTAATCAAATCAAGCATTTAGCTTCTTTCAGTTTTACCTTAAAATTCACAGTATTATTGCACCCTAATGAATCCGTCCCCAAGAAAAGAATATTTGTATTTAATTTAGATAATGTCAGTTTAGCTCAGTATTAACATTCTGCTTCCAAGTCAAAATGTTATGTGTTTAAGTCTTTCCAGAGAACTGAAGCCCAATATCTGGACTATGGTTATGTGTGATTTCTGGTATAAGAAAAAGTTTTTGGGTACATTATGGACTTATACAGATTCATTATAACATTGACATAAATATTCTGTTCAATTTTCATCAGTACAGTTATACAGTCATAGATTCATACAATGTGAAAACAAACCCTTCAGTTCAACTTGTCCATGCCAACCAAGTTTCCCAAACTAAGCTAGTGCCACTTGCCTGCATTTGGCCCATATCTCTCTAAACTTATGCTATCCTTGTCAAAATGACTTTCAGATGTTATAACAATACCTGCATCTACCACTTCCTTTGGCAGTTTATTCCACATAAGAACCACTCTGTGGGAAAGTTGCCTCTCAGCTGTCTTTTAAATCTTTCTCCTCTCACCTTAAAAATATGTCTCCCAGTTTTGAAACCTATCACTTTAGGGGAAAGGCCTTTGGTCTTCAACTTATTTATGCTCCTCATAATTTTACAAACCTCTATAAGGTCACTCGTCAACCTCCTGCATTCCAGTGAAAAAATCCCAGCCTATCCAGCCTCTCCTTATAACTCAAACCCTCCATTCCTAGCAACATCCTGGTAAATCTTTCCTGAACCCTCTCCAATTTAACATCCTTTCGAGAACAAATTGGACACCCTTTATAGAGTATAACTTCTATCTAGTACAGCATTGAAGGACTGCTGCATTGATGTGTTATCTTCTGGATGAAGTATTCACATGAAGCTGAATTTATTCCAGTGATTTAGTTGGATATTAAATATCCCATTTCATTATTTGAGGATGGCCCAAATTCGAATGGACCTAACCACAAACAGTAAAAATATTCTGAACTTCCGTGTGAGCGGTCTCAGGTGTCATTTTTAACCATGGATCAATTTGTTAGGCTGCTACCAAGGAATTCCTATTTATTTCTTGCTTGGGGGTCTTCTTAACTTCTGAGATAGATTTTGGATAACCAAACTGGTTTTTTCCTCAGTGCCACTCATCCTTCAATGGCTTAGTTGTCTGGCTATGGGTCACATGACCATTGTCAGGGATATGCCAGGCATTTTATCCTACAGCTGTTTGTCTCCTTGACCTGAACGGATTTTGCAATGACCATTTGGGGTGCCATTACCTTGGATCCAACCACGTCACTGATGATGAGCAAGTTGATATTCTCCTCAAGCAAACTAGATATGACAGTCATTGGTCTTGACACAAGATCTTGCCCAAGATACACCAGGTAAACAAAGATGGGCATATAATCCTTCTTCAATCTGTAACCAGCATTTTGGCACTTAGTGCATTCTCTTTTCCAAGCACTGAGTTGGCCAGCCCAAATATCCCTCAGTTTCACTACAGGCTTGCTCACCTTCCCTGGGAAATGTAGTCACCCTTTATTGAGTTCACAATCCCAGTAACTTTCGGAGATTTATTTAACATCATCGATGCTCTCAAGAGTGCTTTTACCACGATTTGCAGTTTCAATCGGAATCATAGCCAGGTCTGCTATTTGCCCTCTGCCTGACTCCCATTCTCTGCAGAGGCTCCCCAAAAAAAACCCACCAGTTTTTAACCATAGCCTCCAGAAGATAGCCTGGACGTACCTTATCTTTGGCAGTTCTGATAGATAGGTTGCTTGGCCTCACCTTTCATCTCAGCATCACATTTTCTATCTTAAGGAGGGCTCCCAATATATTTCTCTTCCTCCCACAGGCAATCAGTTTCTTATCACTCTCGCTACCTCTATCCTTTCACGTTGGTTGAGGATCACCAGGAACGGAAACAAAGATTTATGGATCAGCTCATAATCACCAGCCAGTGTTGACCTAATCAGTCTGAGTGCCTCAAAGCATATTCTCATTGGGAAGGAAAACTGTTCAAGGAAAATTAGTTCATGGAGTTTTTTTAAGTCTCTGAAGTGCCATACTCACTGGTCCAAAGCAAGCTGCTGAAACAGTTCAAATTCCAGTCATGTTTATTCAGAGATAATGAGAACTGCAAATGCTGGAGAATCCAAGATAAAAAAGTATGGGGCTAGATGAACACAGCAGGCCAAGCAGCATCTTAGGAGTGGCCACTTCTTGAGAGAACAAAGTTTTTGATGACATGCCTCTGATAATAACTGGTACACACTTAAGGAAGCTCTTTTTACTACCTTTTAATCAACGGCACTTTCCTCAAACAATAGTGAATCTCATCCACTTACGCTGCAGTAATAGGGAGTAAATCTTGATTGGTCACTTTAATGAGTTTACCACCTGGTCTGGAGAGAGAAGCTTAATCTACCTCTACCTCCTCAAACTTAGGAATTAAATGAGCAAAGTTGCCTCCAAACACAAGTCTGACCCAATAATGTATTCATAGAATAGTGTGATTCCTGCTATTCAGCTTAAATTGTATTGATTCAAACTCCTTTTCCTCACAATTTTCCTGAAACTCTGTTCTCTCCTTGCTCTTTCCTCCCTATCTTGTTCCGTCACTTTTTGTTGAAAGTCTAATTTCTGGTGCTCGAATTATAATCTCAACTTCTACTTTGTTTCATTGTTCTCAGTTTCTTCTTCTAAATGCATTGGCCACGTTTTCTAAAATTTCAGATTATCTGGCTTGTGTGTGAAATTCTGATCTAACTCTTAGCTATTTGACAAACAGAACATTTAAATTCTCAAAAGTAACTTTCCCTAATTTTGCTTGGAATTTGCTGGCATTGAAGGCAGTCATTTCTATACAGTGCAATATAAACTCAAGAAAGCCCTTTGCAGTTTTCCTCTTTAAAATTCATTTCCAAGTGTCAGTTTATTAACTAGAATTCATTTGTTTCACCTGTGGCAAAATCCTCCCACTTGGTATGATCCAGCTCTCATTGAGGTGTCCCAGTTCGTTACAGTTCCAGACTGGACACCTCAAATCATTAAGCTCTAATTAGGTTCCCTCTGATTTCTCTAGTCACTGCACTGACCTCAGGTCTGTATGCATAACAGCTAGGGGAACCAAAAGTAAATGTGTCAGCACACCAATCAGCTTAAAGAGAACATTCGTTCCTGGATGAGAAGTGAAGTGGTGATTCTTTGTTATGTACACCTATCCGCTTGGTTGGTTGCAACAAATTTAGAAACAATCCTTTCACTTATGGACATTTTTCTCCCAGACCCAAATGAACTTTTATTTCAGAAGGAGACCATTTAATAGACTTCTTACAGCAAATGGACTGCAGCAACTCAAGGAGAGAGTTCATCACCACCTTCAAGGGCTTCCAGACAAGAACTGCTGGTCTAGCCAGTGAAACCCACATCCCATGAATGAACTCTTAACATTCAAAATAGGAACGGGCAATAAATTCTGGTCTAACCAGCAATTCACATGTTCCTTTAAAGAGTTTTTAAGAACATTCTACTTTGAGACCAGCATTAAATAGCATGCCAGAACAACTTAGAAAAACAGCATGGTAAACCTTGTAGGAATTCATTCTAAGGAGTTTGTACTGGGTCTTTTGAAGATCAATCCAAATTGGTCCTATTCCCAGCTCTTTCCCATTTTCTGCAACTTTCTTTTTCCCTTTCGATAATATAAACTACCTAGCTGTAAAAATATTGCATTTATACAATTTGCATTATTGCTGTATTCGAACCGGAAGTTTTTAACTTTGGTGTTAATTTATTTGGAGATATTCTACTCCTTATAAAAAGCACCGCCTGTAATTGGTACAAAGTCAACTCTTACTAACTTTGCTATTATACTGGAGGTGAATATAAAATATGCTAGACTGTTTCCACCATTACATTTTTAAAGGAAAATAAAACAATCAATCAAATTCATATCTTGCTCTATTCTATTAAAAAGTACACACTTGATGTGTAACTAATGGAATAGCAGGCAGAATCCATAGCAACGATAACATTTCAAGGCAAGGAAAGGAAGGCTTAAACCTTTTAATGCAGTGGGTTTCAGAAGCTGTGTGTTTTCTTAATAATGTAGCAAATACATTGAAATTTCTCTCCTGCAGTGTAAATATCTAACTTATTAATATCCATTACCAGTTTCTGTACTACAATATACAGATAAAGTCTGTACAGCCATTGAACTTTGTAATACAAGCTTAGGACACTGATTTAGTGGGCAACTTGAAAACACAGTACAATGGTGAATAGCAGTTTTGCCAATCCTACACAAAATGAAATAGGATCAAAATGGAATTTTCAAACTTTTATTTAAGGATAAATCAAACAAATTTAAATATATCTGATTTAAATAACTGTGGACAAGAAATGGCAGAAACAATTTTGTTAATCTAATAGATTTTTAATATATCTCAAGGAAGTCGAGTATTTAGCTCCGGCTTTTGATGAGTTATTTTCTGTAGCAATATATCCACATACAACTCATCTTCATTCAACTTCAGGCAGCACAGCATACATTAATTTAATCCAAGACACAAAACCTGTGTAATGCAAAAATAAATAACTATAAATCACAAAAAAAAATCACATCTACAACAAAGTATCCCAAAATCCCTGGAAGTATTTAACTCAATTTAAACTGGTCGGGTCAATGTACCAAAGCACCTGGTAATAAAAAAATGGGGAGGATTGTTGAAAACAATTGTTCTGTAGAATCAAGAAGGTTCCAGCTGCAGTGGAACATTTCTCTGCCTTTACTGGATGTAAGTAAATGAGTGCCAGGAATGGTAGAATCACAAATGTTAAAGATGTAATGCATTTTTAAAACTTATGGACGTATTGGAAAATTGTTAGCATACTCAGATGATAAAGAAGGTTTGTTCTGCTTTACAATAGAAAAAAATAAATCAATCAACATACAATGGATGTAGATGGCAGCCACACAGTTGAAAAATAATTACTGCAAAGAACTGTTGGTTCTAAAAGATCAAGTTTCTTTTTCTTATTGTTACACACCTCAACGACATAAAAAATCTATTCAGGATGGGTTGAAGGCAAAACCTGTTGATGATACTCGACAGCAGAAGGGGATGAGGCTTATTGTTTTCTTCCACTCTTCTTCATTCATTTTATTTACATAATAAATGGTCCTTTCTTTTTTCATCTTTTATTATGACTCAATACATGTTCGTATTTAAGCAAATTGCTGTTGTCTAACCATCTGTTAACTACACTTAACTGGATCCAAAAAGAACTGCTTGGATACAGTTGATGATCCATGACATTATTGGTGACAAGGATGTGATTCAGGAAAAGTATAACAGAAGGGAAAAACAACCTGAAGCTCTGGAAACCTTCCATATTCCAGGGTGAAATGCGGCAGACTTTGAATTCATGTCTGTAACTAACAGGGTAGCACAATTAGGACCCCCTAAAGGATTGGGGCGGGGGGGGGGGGGGGGGGGGGGCGTCAGTCATAACCAGAGAAAGCAACAGCAAGAACTGGAGATAATGGGAACTGCAGATGCTGGAGAATGCTGCTCCTGAGATGCTGCTTGGCCTGCTGTGTTCATCCAGCCTCACATTTTATTAGCAAGAACTGGAGGCCAGGTTTCTGCGCTGTGCAAATGCAGTTGAACCTAGCAGAAGAATTAACTTTTTGTGGTCTGGTTTCAATGCACCTTTGTTTGTTGGTTGAGAAATGTCACCTTGTAAAATTTGTGTTTTTGTTCTCTGCAGCTCAAGATCGGGGGATAGTTTGAAGTTAGTTTGCATTTTGGAAATGCATGGTGATTTGAAAGTGTGTCGTGTGCCTGTATCAGTGTGGGATATGTACAGTTAATGTTATGTCCTTTTAAGAAACCAGTGATTGTGTAAAGCAAAAATCTGCAAAATGTTGATTCACAGATTTGGTTTGTAAAGCTTGGTAAAAATTTATCTTTTGGAATTGGGTACATGTTGTGTTTGGAGTTGAGTACATTTGAATTCCAAAAATTAACCATGATTGGAATTTCATTTTCTGGCCAGCGTGTATTTCCAAAAACTTGCAAAAATTTAAATGGAATAGTTATCTGAAAATTTAAAGGGATTCTGGGAAATGATAAAGTGCACGTACACAGTCTCAATGGTTTCAATGCATACAAAAGTGGTTAGTAACTTTGAGGGAGTAAACACAATAATAAATTTGAACAAATTTACGTCAAGATATCAGATATCTAGAATAAGTTATCAACTAAGTTTTAAAAGAAATGTGGGTCATCTTAGAGAAAGAATAAAAGAACAAACAAAGTATGTTGTACCTGAATCAAAGGAATGTTTGACTTCTGTTTTAAAATATATTGTGGACCATAAATCTCTGGAATTAGATATGGTGGTAAAATTGCAAAATTAGATGAGACAAAGAAATTAAAAGGTGCAGGCTGGTGGCAGAGGACAAAAAAATTAGAATAATGGAGTTGAAATGACAAATGGAGGTTAAAATGCATTTTATTCAAAAGGAAGTTTAGATGAGGAGTACCAAACTGATAGCTTTCTCTTGGTGATGTTTGTATCCTTGTCTTTCTTTTGAAGAAAGATTGAACCAGTGATCAAGCCACTACCCAAGAAATCAGGACCATACGTGGAGTGATAAGTAAAACCTCATAGATCACTTAATAAGATCATGTGGGAGTCAAGAATGCGTGACATGGTCTTGGGATACTGATGTCAGTGTGGAGAGTGAATGTTACTTCAGAGATAACAAATGAAACAATACAAAAACATGCATTGAAAAACAGGTCTGACACACACAACTACTTGACAAAAGGATTTGTGGGGCATGGAAAAGCACGAAAACACAGTTTAGACAATAAGACACTGACAAAATCCATAGAGAAACTGACTATAAAATAATGAAATTAGTAGTTGTGAAAGGGATGTAGAAAAATTACAATCAAAATAAAAAAGTACAATTGGCAATTATGTCAAAATGTTACAGAAATGAAAGAATATGGACTCTGGGAGGTATAATAGTAGACTGATTGCAAGGACCCATTTGATGTCATACAAATACCCCATATTGTGAGTTTGTATGATCCACGCACTCCAGTGATTACACCAGTAGCTGAAATTCTAAGGTGTTAAGACAGTTAGTGTATGCGAAAGAAGGCTGAACTAAGACTTAGGTGGTGTTGAGTTGTGGTAAGGGAAACCCAGAAAAAACAAGGGGGAAGCATACACGGACGGTAAAGCCTGATGGATATTAGAGCTGTATTGTTTGATACCATCTGTATTGTAGCTGAAAGGAGGCACCTGCATATGGAGGTAGTTACCACTCAATGATACAATCACTCAAAATTGGCGAGGAGGGAAACATACCGAAGAAGTATCCTCAAGGTGGATACAGATGAAGACAGCTGGGAAAATTTGAGTCCATTATGATGTTATTTTACTGCTAATACGTGAAGTAATCTGTGGATAAGGAACTGGAGGATTAAAAAAAACACAAACGAAAGAACCTGAATCTGGATTATACTGAATGTTAGAACAAATTATGTAAACAAATTGACTGATGAAAAACGTAGACGATATTCTGGTCTCCTGTCAGGTGGCACAACTGCTGGTTCCATCATGGACTTGACAATACATCAAGGGTGGGATATATATTTAAGATTTTGTCCCCAAAGGCCACTGCAATCATTCATTTGATGATACACCCCATTGTTATAATGTCCACATGGGTGATGGTTATTTTCATTGTAGTTTTAATCTTCTAGTGTAGGAATCATACTCTTATTATACATTCTTGTGCAGCTGTCACTGATTTGTGTCTGCATTCGCAGTTGTAACATACAATATCAAATACCATCAGGGTAGATTGTATAGGATGGGCTGAAGGGCTAAACATGATGATATTCAACAGCTGCATAACCTTGAATGAGTCCTGTGAACATTCCTGTATGTGAAGATGGCACAATCAACGTGTTTTTCTGTAATTGTTTTTCTGTGCTTGATTGTTTGTTACACTGTATAAGAGAGAGAGTTTTGCTCCAAGTTGTTGGACTTCACCTCGGACTGGGATCGCAAACAGTACCAGGAATAACCTCAGCCTCTAGACCAGCCATTGATCGAGAGGTTTCCGATGTGTAGAAGGGCATGAGGCTTCTTGTTTTCTTCTTCTCTTTTTCATCTTTTATTATTACTCAATAAATGTTCACATTTAAGCAAGTTGCAGTTGTTGAGCCTTCTCTTAACTACATTTAACTGAATCCAAAAAGAACTGCTTGGATACACACTGATCCAAGACAAGGTCGAACAAGCAGTTCATTCTAAGTAGACCAGACAGGATAATTGCCTCTGGTGAGATCCATAACTAAGAGATCATTAACAATCAATCAAGCTTTCAAAACGAAACACCATGGGAAGGGGAACGGTATTTAAATTTTAAAACAACGAAGTACTGATCTTTATTGAATATTTCAACTTATTAAATTAAACTTGTATCGTTTCATAAAAAGGTTAATGGCACGATAAACCAAAACGTGATAACAACAGGTATGCATTTGAGAATATGGGCATCATTTTTTATTAAATATTGATAGAAATATCTAGAGTTAAGGAAAATAAAACTTAGTAAAATGGTGCTAAAAAGATAATGAATACTCACTGCACTCTTCCAAAGACAGTGCCTCATCAAATCTTAAATCCCAGTGCTCTCATACACTCTTTATGAGCTTCAATCAGGTCTTTGCAGTTCTCCTCCCCTTTCTCAATTATACTGCAAACAAAACAAAAGTAAAGTTGGCTCAAATTATAAAAGGTAAAATCTCCACTATGAACAACAAAACTTACTGCTTTTACTGAAGTAAAGTTGCTAGTCTTACCAAAACACAAGGCTGCTCTCTCACTGGAGAGACGAGTGGTGGCTTAAACTGAGGAAAGGGGAAAGGTTGAGAAGGAAATTCATTCATGGTAATCTCAGCCAGCGCAGGAATTGAACTCGTGCAGTCAGCATCACTCTGCATTGCAAACCAGCTGTCCAGCCAACTGAGCAAAACCATCCCACCCCCTGCTTTCAACACCAAATATTCAAAGTTGATAAACAGTCCTCATTTTTCAGATTCCAAAACTAGCCAATCTGCTGTGATAGATTGGAATCAAGATTTTCTAAAACTTAACTTGTTTATTTGAGAAATTATTTCACATAATTACTCTTGACAACAAACACTCCTAGATTTAGTCTTACTGGAACTGGAAGGCATTGTTTAAATGCTGAATACAGAAACCACAAAATGGAGATGCTTCAGTCTCCTTTTCTGCCTCTTTTTGGGAGGATTTGCTTAAAAAAATGCTAATAGATCCAGCTGTAACACTGTACAATTATTCAATTTCAATACACTTTCCTACAGATAATGGAGTATAAAACTCAGATTTTAACATTGAAGCTTAACCAGGACAATAAAGGAAGCAGAATCAAAGCACCCAATTAAGAACTAACAAGGAATATCATTACTGCAGTACTCTTCTCAAGGGTTCCTCCAGATGTAAAACAAGATGTACAGACTATGATGCACATAATTTGGGCTTCAGGTTTTATCTTGGTCAAAATTTACTTTGGTGACATCCTGGGCATATTAATCTCCATGAATATGCCCTAGGCTAGAGACTTTAGAAACAGAGGGAAAAACATGATAAAAAGTAATAGACTATTCTGAGGGAGGGAGAAGATGTCCACAAAAAAAAAGGATTTTCCATAAAATATTAAGCAGATACATGTAATGCATAATATGGCTGATTTTCATATCCTTTCGTAGAACTGAGCTGGGTGAGTTATAGAGTGGCTCTTGATTGGCTTTTGTACACCGTCATTTTGAATTCAGTGGCAAGTGGAGTTTAAAACAATTTCCTTGAAGAACCCTTGATGGTGAAACAAAAAAAAACTGAATACAGTGATAATGGGAACTGCAGATGCTGGAGAATCTGAGATAACAAAGTGTGAAGCTGGATGAACACAGCAGGCCCAGCAGCATCTTAGGAGCACAAAAGCTGATGTTTCGGACTGGGACTCTTTTTCTGATGAAGGGTCTCGGCCCGAAACATCAGCTTTTGTGCTCTTAAGATGCTGCTTGGCCTGCTGTGTTCATCCAGCTCCACGCTTCGTTAAAAACTGAATACATCTATTTTCTTGATAGCTAGAAAAAATAAAATTAGTGACAAACAAACATACAAATAATGTAAAATTGCCAAGCCACATTCTGTTAACAAAAAGAAGTACAAATCCAATCTGGTCAACTAACTAACCCAGTCTTTATCAGTCAGGTGTAAAGTGGTAAAAGGTGTCATTAATAGTGTTATCAAGTGACAGTGAACTTGCTCACCAATCTCAGAGGTTCCACCACTGTCAGTTTTAGACCTCATTACAGCTTAGACTCAAACAAGGACAAAACAGCTAAATTTCAGAGGTTGGTCAAGAAGACTGATAGAACATAGAAAATACAGCACGGTACAGGCCCTTCGGCCCACGATGTTGTGCCGTGGAATAATCCTAATCCAAAAATGAAATAACCTAACCGACACTCCCCTCAATTCACTGCTGTCCATGACCTTGACATCAGGAAACATCTGACCAAGTCTGACATCAAGGAACCCAATAATATTGAAATTAATAGGACTCAAGAGATTGAAATTAATCTCAGACCCAAGAATTCATCAGAACAATGACCTGGGGCAAACTATCTTCAGCTGCTTTAAGACTTCCTCCGTAGGACAGAAGTGGTGAAGATTTTTGATGATTATACAATTTTGAAGTTAATTTGCAACTCCTCAGAAAATGCATCTTATATGCACATACATTTAGCCTTGGGTTCATAAATGAGAAGTAATATTTGCTTCAAACATATTTAAGACAATGACGATTTAAAAATAGTGCGTTTACTGGCTTAACCATCAAATATCACCGTTACAATATCACTGATTAGGGTACCATTCAGAAGTACAACTGGCGCAGCAACTCGGCAACCAAAACATCGTGGCTTCAGTATGCACCATTTATAAAATGCACAGCAGCAACTCTCAAACCTATAAAGGAGGACAACACAGGCAGTAGATGCATGGGAGCACCACTATCTCCAATTGACACACCATCCTGACTTAAAAATATAAAATGTTCCTTCATTATCACTGAATCAAATCCAGTAGCTCTCTATCTAACAGAACAGTGGGAGCATCTGCAACTTACAGATTACAACCTTTTAAGAATGCATCTTACCATAATTTATTGGGCAATTATAGATGAGCAATTAATGCTTACCACAACAGCAATAAAGGAATGTTGCCATTGTCCTGATCTCTCATTAGAGACAACTGGTGATGATTTAACCTGAGGAACGCAATGCCTCAGATAAGGACAGTTTGAAGAGGAGAGTCTTCCCTGGTAACCTCAGCTGATATAGGAATACCTACTTTTTGTGAAGGACTAAAACATACATGTACTTAATCTAAGTGTCCAAGAATGAATTACAAAACACTAAAATTTAATACTACTATGTTGTATAGATTGAATTTGAGGCTGGAACTCCAGTGTAGGACTCAAGTGCTGTGCCACATATGTACGATTTTTAAAATGAGACCTTAAACCAAGATCTTCTCAGCTCTAACAGATACAAATTATCACTCTGCACTATTTCACAGACTAAAGACATTATATTTCTGGTGTCCTAGCTAAGATTTATTCCTCATTTGACATGACAAACACCAATTATTCAGTCATTATCGCATTGCTGTTTGAGAGCGCTTGCTATGTGCAAAGTGAGTGCTCTGCTTCTTTTGTTACAACAATGCCTATAATTATAAAGGACATAATTGGATTCAAAATGCTTTTGCATATTGTGGAGCCATGCAGGTCACCACGAAAATACAGGCCATTCTTTTAACAAAACAGTAAAAGGCAAGGGAAATTTGCCATAGTCTCTGGGCCACTGGACAGCTCTCTCTTCTTAAAGAGATGACTGGTGGAGAGTTAACCTGAGGGTCACCAAGCCTCAGGCAAGAGTAGAGATTAAGTAGGGGAGACCTTCAATAGTAACCTCAGTTGGTGCTAGAACTGGAACTGAACCCAAGCTACTGGCATCAGTGTATTGCAAACCAGCCATCTAGCCAACAACTCAAAGACAGTCATGTAAGGTATGCTCAGAAATTACATTTGGTAGAATGAAAAATCCAAATGTACATACAACCCACAAATACGTTTACCTGCAGTAAAAGAGAATAACACAAGAAAAAATAGAATATTGTGTGTTAATATAGCAGAATTCATGGAGAAGGAACCCAAAGTGCAATCTGGCCAATGAAAATTTTTGAAATATGGTCATGAACTAATGATTTTCCCACTTCATAACAATTTATGGATAGTGTGATATTGGCCACTTCATGTTTTGGTGACACGAGTTCAGAGGTAACTACTGTACAGGATACAGCGTTAGACTGTATACTCCATTTGAAAAAGCAGACAGAGCCTCAGTTTAAAACGTCCATCCAAAATACTCAAACCTGCAATATAGTTGATATCTCCAGAATAGCACATAAATGCACAATTTTCTGACTCATAGTCAGGAATACTACCACAAAGCAACAACCAAAGTAAATTCTGAAATATTTTGAGCCTTTGCTTTTTTCTGCCACAGGATATTCAAGGCATTTTTACACAAGTACACAAGGGAAAGGAACAGGATTTGATCATACAATCCATCAAGCCTGCTCTGCAATTTAATACAATGCATGACTGATCCAAGGCTTCAACTACACAGTCCTGCAGACTGTCCAAGGCCTGTCCCAGCCTCAAATATACTCAGTGATAGACCATTCAAAATCCACTTAGGTATGGACTATAAATAAAAAATTTCTCTTATCTCATCTGTATTTGCAGATACATTCTGTTTTGTTTTAACAAAAAGCCTGACACCAGGTTAAAACACAGACAGATTCTAATTAAGGCCTCGTACCTAAAACGCATTGTCTGATTGGAGATGTCACCTCTTGTATATTGTATACACTGATAAACCCTTCAATTATTTCAGGGAAATGACTTGAAAGAAATTCTGGGATTTACATTTTAATCAATAGAAATATACGTCTCCTTTTTAGTTGATTTAAGATTTAACAGGAGGTGACGAGCAAAGCAATTTTAGCCCTCTGCTTACAAATTCTGTGTCGGTATACCTCTTCTTCCACACTATACCCAAGGAAGAAACAGAGGTCCAAAAGCTAGTGTTTTCAAATAAGCCTATTGGACTATAACCCACTGACATGTGATTTTTGACCTTGTCCGCACCAGTCCAACACCAGCACCTCCACATCAATTTTGGTGTATTCTGCAAACTTATTAAGCATACCTCCTACATTCACATCCAAATCATTTATATAAATGATGAAAAGCAGTGGGCCCAGTACCGATCCTTGTATCACACCAGTGGACACAGGCCTCCAGTCTGAAAAACAACAGTCCGTCACCATCTTATGTTTTCTACCTTTGAGCCAGATATGTATCCAGATCACTAGCTCTCTCAGTATTCCATGTGATTTAACCTTGCTAACAAGTCTACCATGAGCAACCTTGTCAAACGCTTTACTGAAGTCCACATAGATCACGTCCACCACTCTGCCCCCATTATTTCTTCAAAAAACTCAATCAAATTAACGAGACATCATTTCCCACACACAAAGCCAGGTTGACTATTCATAGTCAGTCCTTGCCTTTCCAATACATGTAAAATCTTGTCCCTCAGGACTCTCTTCCCCGCTTCCCCTAACAACTTGCCTATCTCGGATGTCAGGCTCACTGGTCTAAAGTTCCCTGGCATTTCCTTACTACCCTTCTTAAACAGTGGCACAACATTAGTCAACCTCTAGTCTTGTGGCACCCCACCTGTGGTTATCAAAGATATAAATATTTCAGCAAGGGGCCCAGAAATCTCTTTTCTTGCTTCCAAATTTCACCATTGACAAGAGTTGGAAACCCATAAACCCAGAACATCAGCCTGGGGTTCTGAGTTCCTGGTTCAATTGCATTACCACAATGCCACTGCCCCTCCAGATGGACATCACCAGGTAGGTCACACAATAGCCTTAAAAATTATTTCTGATATTGAAAAAAATCTCCCTCAGTTACAATCATATACTAATCATTTCAGTCCTTTTCAGTGAGCTTGGATCCTGGGACACACACATCCCTACAGAAAATCTTCACTTAGGATGAGGTCCTTTAGTCCCATGTCCTCACCTTAACCATGACTCCAGTGGTCCAACACAACTTCCCAACTCCAATAAGTCATTACGGGCTTTGGCTCCTAGTTTGGCACTTTAACAGCCTTAGTTTAGACATTCTCTTTCCTTCTTACCAGATACTAATTCATCTCTCTGCCTACCTCACTCGCTCACCTCGTATAAGTATTTTTTCTTAACCTCAAACTCAGTGTCTTGAATAAAACACATAGGCCTAACTGCGCGTGTAATGGGGAGATAAACTTATTTTGTTGTAAACGTTCGATTTGTTCTCCAAAGACCTAACCCTCGACATATACTCCTTCGTTCACCCTGATAAGGGATACGATGGGAAATCCAGGAGCGACACGTAAACGGCGCGTAATATACAAAAATAATGGCTAATGTGATAATCTCGTTGTGAAGTTGACGAGGACATAATTGGGAAGTTCATGCTCAGACTCGAGCAGTCCACACTTCAGCGATAAGCTTCAAAGCGTGCCACTACAGAAACAAAGATATTGGGAACTGCAGATGCTGGAGAATCCGAGATAACAAAGTGTGGAGCTGCATGAACACAGCAGGCCAAGCAGCATCTTAGGAGAAGACATTTCCTACACCTTCTAACAGATGCCATCACGCTCATTAATACAATTTATCATTGAGGGCATGAATGATCAGGCAGCAGCATGATTTTTTCAGCTGCGGTTTCAAACCAGACCTAACAGCATGTACCCAGAAAGCGTGCGAACTAAGGACCGTGAAACAACAGGACACTCACAACGACGACGATGTAAAGATATAAATAGAGGTCGAAAAAGTTTGCAATTACCAGGCATCCCGGACTTTCTTGGTCTCAGGACACGCACAGCATGGTTTCAAAGGCTTCCTCCCCTCAGCCTGATCAGCAGGCACCTTCCCCAATGATGTAGGCGCCGTTAATTCAGACATTTTCATCTGAAATTATATTGAGTTGCCTGTTTATTTTAGTCTCAAGTCAAATTTTGTTCGATTTCCACCTTTGCGTATCCCCCACCCACAGCTTCGGTCCTACGCAACACGCCGGAACACGTGAACTGGGATAGGTGAAGTGCATTGACTCCTGGGTGTTGTAGTTCCTCTTCAGTCTCGACCCTAATTAAGCGGCTGAGATCGAACTACAAATCCTAGAACACAGTGCTCTGGTCTGTGCGCCACCTGCGCGATGTTCCTACCCTGTGCGGATTTGTTCGAAGAGGAACAATTCTGTTAATCGTCTAAATAAAATTACACTTTAATGAACATTTTTGGAAATAAGAGCATTAAATGAAGAGAACTCCCATGGTGCCCAGACGCTTTCACTTCTGTTTGCTTGAGCGGATTGTTCCTGTGTTATTAATAGTTGCGAAAATTAGGAAGTTTTGTAATGTAATGGTAACATCCTTTAGGCCAGAAGCTTTAACCTGGAGGCCCATGGGAATACTTCGCCCATTAGCAAGGACTTGCTTCCAATGGAAGTCCATGTTTTTAAAATGAGAAGCGAAGATGGGAGGAAAAAAGAATACTTGGTAAGGCTGTGGACCTTACCATTGGGAAGGAGGAAGGTTGAAATGGTGCGGGATGATGGGTGGTCGGCAACAGTAAAGGTCATGGTCATTTAGGTGCTTTTTATTCTCAATCTCTGTGGAGCATTAACTAGTAATGGAAAGGAACGCTGTAACATGTCATGGGAAGTGAGGGTAGAAATTACAGGGGCACTGGCCGTATTCTTTCCGTCTTCCCTAGACTGGGGCAGGTGCCAAAATGCTGGAGAATTACAAAGAGATAGTAAGAACTGCTGATGCTGGAGTCGGAGATAACACAGTGTGGAGCTGGATGAACACAGCAGGCCAGGCAGCATCACAGGAGCAGGAAAGTTGATGTTTCAAGTCAGGGCCCTTTTTCAGAAATGGGCTTCACATAACTCAGAAATAGTAAGAACTACTGATGCTGGAGTCAGAGATAACACAGTGTGGAGCTGAAAACTTCTGAAGAAGGGTCCCAACCTGAAACATCAACTTGCCTGCTCCTGCGATGCTGCCTGGCCTGCTGTGTTGCATCAGCTCCACACTATGTTATCTCTGGAGAATTACAAACATGGCTTTGTTCAAGAAAGGTTGTCAGGATACCAGGGAAAAAGTGCTAGGAAACCAATGATGTTAAAGCCTGATAAGTCCCCTGGATCTGACAAGATGTATCCTAGGATATTCAAAGAAGTTGCTTGTAATCAGCAATCACACATTAACAAGTATGATGGTCCATATAGGAAATTTTGTGTCACTGGTTATGGGGTCTGTGGCCCTTGTGTGGCTGATGTACCTAATCCTAGAGCCACATCTCCAATCACATATTTGGCAGATATTTCCAAGAGGTGGATTGGTCCGTGGCCTCAAGATCATTGATAATGCTTTTTCAGATTCCCGTTCCAAAATTTATCTTGCTGTCAGGTGTTCTCAAAGTATTGAATCATGTACGTTTCTCCAAGTCAGTTTTCTTCTGAGGGAAAGAAGGAACTACTGAGATACTGAATGCATGAGTAATCTTCCAGAAATCCTTAGGTTCTGGAAAATTTCCAGAGGATTGCAAAACTGCCAATGTAATACCTTTATTTAATAAGGAAATGAGGCAGAAGTCAGGTGACTATAAGCCAGTTACTTTAATGCCTGTTATTAGGAAATGTCAGAATCTATTATATAGGATATAAAACAGAGCATTTAGAAATGTGTTATCAAGCAACGTCAGTATAGCTTTATAAAGGGAAATCGTGCCTGGCAAATTTACTAGAATTCTTTGTGTAGGTAACAAGTAGAATAGATAAAGGAGCAGTAATGGATGTAACATATCTCGATTTTCAAAAGCCGTTTGTTACGATGCTGTACATTAGGCTGCATGGTGTTGGATTGACATGGATAGAGGATTGGGTAACTATTTCAAAGACACAAAGTTGGGCCAATGGAGTGCATTTTCAGGGTGGCAATCTGCAACTAATTATGTGCCATGATGTCCAGTGCCGGACCTCAGTTATTTACAATATATATTAATGACTTGGATGAGCAAAGTGAATGTACTCGTGCTAAATTTGTGGATGACACAAAAATAGGTGGAAATGTAAGTAGTGAAGATGACATCAAGAATCTGTGGAGGGACATCATCAAGTTAAGTGAGAAGGCAAAAATTTGGCAGATAGAACGTAATATGGGGAAATGAGAGATTATGCACTTTGACAGAAATATTTAAATGGAGAAAGACCAGAGAAAACTATGGAACAGTGATTTGGGAGCCCTCATCCATGAATTACAAAAAGATACCATCCCAGTTCAGTAGGTAATGGGGAAAACAAATGGAATGTTGCCTTTTATTTCAAAGGGAATGGAGTGTAAAAGTAGGGAGTTTTGCTAAAACTAAATATGGCATGAGTCAAGCCACAGCTGGAATACTGCAATAATTTTGGGCCCCTTGTCTCAGGAAAGAATGGAATTGGAGGCAGTCTACACAAGGTTCACTAAGCTGATAAGAGGTATGGAGGGAATGTCTTTGAGGGGAAATTGAGTAGATTGGACCTGTACTAAGTGGAGTAAAAGCATGAGGGGTGACCTGCTGAAACGCACAATATTCTTAGATGACCTCACAAGGTGGATGCGGAAACATTATTTTCCCTTGTCGGACAGTCAAGGATCAGATGGCATTATCTGAGAATAAGGGATTGCACATTTAAGACAATGCGAAGCAGAAATTTCTTCTTTTATAAGGTTGTTAATTTGGAATTCTGCACTATGGAGGTCTTTTGAGGTTGAGTAATTAAATATATCCAAGGGTCAGATAGACAGAATTCAGTAATTAGTAAAGGAATCAAGAGTTATGGGGAAAGTCAGGAAAGTGGAGTTGAGGATTGTCAGATCAACCATAATTTTACTGAATGGCGGTGGATCGGACTTAATTTTTTGAATGGTTTACTTCTGCTCCTACATTTAATGATTGTATGCAGTAGGAGAATTCCTCCGCCTCCGCCGCATCTGCTCCCACGATAAGACATTCCACTCCCGCACATCCCAGATGTCCAAGTTCTTCAAGGACCGCAACTTTCCCCCCACAGTGATCGAGAACGCCCTTGACCGCGTCTCCCGTATTTCCCGCAACACATCCCTCACACCCCGCCCCCGCCACAACCGCCCCAAGAGGATCCCCCTCGTTCTCACACACCACCCTACCAACCTCCGGATACAACGCATTATCCTCCGACACTTCCGCCATTTACAATCCGACCCCACCACCCAAGACATTTTTCCATCCCCTCCCCTGTCAGCTTTCCGGAGAGACCACTCTCTCCGTGACTCCCTTGTTCGCTCCACACTGCCCTCCAACCCCACCACACCCGGCACCTTCCCCTGCAACCGCAGGAAATGCTACACTTGTCCCCACACCTCCTCCCTCACCCCCATCCCAGGCCCCAAGATGACATTCCACATTAAGCAGAGGTTCACCTGCACATCTGCCAATGTGGTATACTGCATCCACTGTACCCGGTGCGGCTTCCTCTACATTGGGGAAACCAAGCGGAGGCTTGGGGACCGCTTTGCAGAACACCTCCGCTCAGTCCGCAACAAACAACTGCACCTCCCAGTCGCAAACCATTTCCACTCCCCCTCCCATTCTCTAGAGGACATGTCCATCATGGGCCTCCTGCAGTGCCACAATGATGCCACCCGAAGGTTGCAGGAACAGCAACTCATATTCCACCTGGGAACCCTGCAGCCATATGGTATCAATGTGGACTTCACCAGTTTCAAAATCTCCCCTTCTCCTACTGCATCCCTAAACCAGCCCAGTTCGTACCCTCCCCCCACTGCACCACACAACCAGCCCAGCTCTTCCCCCCCACCCACTGCATCCCAAAACCAGTCCAACCTGTCTCTGCCTCCCTAACCGGTTCTTCCTCTCACCCATCCCTTCCTCCCACCCCAAGCCGCACCCCCAGCTACCTACTAACCTCATCCCACCTCCTTGACCTGTCCGTCTTCCCTGGACTGACCTATCCCCTCCCTACCTCCCCACCTACACTCTCTCCACCTATCTTCTTTACTCTCCATCTTCGGTCCGCCTCCCCCTCTCTCCCTATTTATTCCAGTTCCCTCTCCCCATCCCCCTCTCTGATGAAGGGTCTAGGCCCGAAACGTCAGCTTTTGTGCTGCTGAGATGCTGCTTGGCCTGCTGTGTTCATCCAGCCTCACATTTTATTATCTGGGGATGAGAGGGAGGATTGGTTATGGGATGAGGTCTTGGGTGGAGAGATTATGAAGCTAGTAAAGTCCACATTGAGACCAATGGGTTGTAGCCTCCCAAGGCAGAATATGAGGTGCTGCTCCTCCAGTTTCCGGGTGGCATCATTGTGACACTGGAGGAGGCCCAGGATAGACATGTCATCCAGGGAGTGGGAAGGGGAGTTGAAATGGTTTGCAACTGGAAGGTGTTGTCGTTTGTCGCGAACTGAGTGCAGATGCTGTACAAAGCTGTCTCCAAACCTCCACTGGTCTCACCGATGTAGAGGATGCCATATTGGGAGCAGCGGATGCAATAGACCACATTAGTGGATGTGCAGGTGAACATCTGTCTGATGTGGAAGGTTTTCTTGGGGCCTGAGAGGTGAGGGGAGGGCTATAGGGGCAGGTGTAGCACTTCCTGCGGTTGCAGGGAAAGGTGCTGGGAGTGTTGGGGCTAGTGGGGAGTGTGGAGCGGACGAGGAAGTCGTGAAGAGAGCAGTCCCTCCAGAAGGCAGGTAGGGGTGGGAGGGAAATATATCCTTGGTTGTGGAATCAGATTACAGGTGGTGGAAGTGGCAGAGAATGATGTGTTGAATCTGGAGGTTAGTGGGGTAATACATGAGGACAAGGGAGATTCTGTCTTTGTTTTTGTTGCGGGGAGGTGATGTGAAGCCTATGGTGCGGGAAATGGAAGAGATGCGATCGAGAGTCTTTTTGACCACAAAAGTGGGAAAGTTGCGGTCCTGGAAATACGAGGACATCTAGGATGTTCGGGAAAGGAATGCCTCATCTTGGGAGCAGATGCAGTGGAGGCAGAGGAATTGGGAGTAGGGGATCGCATTCTTGCAGCAAGGTTGTTGAGAGGAGGTGTAGTTTAGGTAGCTGTGAGAGTCAGTAGTCTTGAAGTAGATATCAGTTTTCAGGTGGTCACTAGAGATGGAGACAGAGAGGTCCAGGAAGGAGATAGAGGTATCAGAGATGGTCCAAGTGAATTTGAGGTTGGGGTGGACGGTGTTAGTAAAGTTGCTGAACTGTACGAGCTCCTCATGGGAGTACAAGGTGGCGCCAATACAGCCATTGATGTAGCGGAGGAAAAGATGGAGGATAGTGCCTGTGTAGCTGCGGAAGACGGACTCTTCCACATATTCTAAAAAGAGGCAGGCATAGCTTGGGCCTATGTGGGTTCCCATAGGGGAACCCCAACCTCAAATTCTCCCCTTCAGTGTTCGAAAACGCTCTTGACCGCATCTCTAATTACCGGTCTCCATTCTGAAAAACATCCTTCCACCACTACCCTTTGTCTTCCATGACCAAGCCTGTTTTGTATCCATCTAGCCAGCCCACCCCAACCCCCATGTGATTTAATTTTTGTACCAATCTGCCATGTGGGACTTTATCAAATACCTTACTTAAGTCCACATAAACTACATCCACAGCTCTTTCCTCACTTTCCTCTTTGTCACTTCTTCAAAAAAATTCAGTCAGCTTGGTGACACATGACCTTCCCCGCAGAAAACCATGCTGCCTGTCATGTCTAGTCCAGTATACAAGATAATGAGAGGCATAGATAGAGTTGATAGCCAGAGACTATTTCCCAGGGCAGAAATGGCTAGCACGAGGGGTCATAGTTTTAAGCTGGTTGGTGGAAAGTATAGAGGGGATGTCAGAGGCAGGTTCTTTACGCAGAGAGTTGTGAGAGCATGGAATGCGTTGCCAGCAGCAGTTGTGGAAGCAAGGTCATTGGGGTCATTTAAGAGACTGCTGGACATGTATATGGTCACAGAAATTTGAGGGTGCATACATGAGGATCAATGGTCGGCACAACATTGTGGGCTGAAGGGCCTGTTCTGTGCTGTACTGTTCTATGTTCTATGTTCTACATCTTGTCCCTCAGTATCTTCTCTAAGACTTTCCCCACACTGACATCAGACTCACTGGCCTATAATTTCCTGGATAATCCCTGATTCCTTTCTTAAATGAGGGAACAACATTGGCTAATCTCCAGTCCTCTGGAACTTCACCTGAGGTCAAAGAGGATGTGAAGATATCTGCTAATGCCCTTGCTATGTCACCCCTTGCCTCTTGCAGCAACCTGGGATTGATCCCACCTGACCCTAGGGACTTGTCTACCTCAATGCAATTTAGGATACTGAAAACTTCCTCCTTCAACATATTGACATTCTCTAGCGTATTCACACACTCATCCCTGACCTCAATATCAGTCATGTCCTTCTCCTTGGTGAATACCAATACAAAGTACTCATTAAGTATCTGTCCCACTTCTTGTGGCTCCACACATAACTTTCCTCTTTTGCCCTTGTGAGAACCTACTCTTTGCCCTCCTACGCTCTTTCTTCTAAAATATGTGTATAAAACCTTGGGATTCTCCTTGACTCTGTTTGCTAAACACATTTCATGACCCCTTTTAGCCTTCCTAATTCCACATTTAAGTTCCTTTCTATTTTCTCAATTCTCCTGAATGGCTTCATCAGTTTGTACCTGCCTAAACCTGTCATTTGCTTCCTTTTTCCCTTTGACTAAGCTTACAATTTTCCCTTGCCATCCATGGTTCCTGAATCCTGCAATTCCTATCCTTCAGTTTTGCAGGGACATGCATGTCCTGCACTTTAATCAAATGTTCTCTAAAAGCCTCTTACATGCCAGATGTCGTTTCACCCTCAAATAACTGCTCCCAATCCACATTCCTTAGTTCCTGTCTAATTTGGATGCAATTGGCCCTTGCCCAATTAAGCACGTTCACCTGAGGGCCACTCTTGTCCTTGTCCATGACCACTCGAAATCTTACGGAGTTATGGTCATTAAGCCCAAAATGCTGTCCTACTGAAACATTGATCACCTGTCCTGGCTCATTCCCTAGTACCAAGTCTGATATGGCCTCCTGTCTGGTTGGGTTATCAACACATGTCTCAAAAAGCACTCCTGGACACATCTAACAAATTACTGTCCATCCGAGCCCATGGTTCTAGGGGAGTCCCAGTCAATAAGAGGAAAGTTGCAGTCACCCATCTCAAAAACCATGCTTTTTTCGCACCTTTCCAGCATTGACAATGGCCTACTGATATTAACGCGAGACTATTATTCCAGAAATTATTATTCCAGTGTTCTGGGGACCCAGGTTCGAATCCTACCATGGCAGATGGTGGAATTTGAATTCAATAAAAATATCTGGAATTAAGAATCTAATAATGACCGAGAATCCATTGTTGATTGTCAGAAAAACCCATCTGGTTCACTAATATCCTTTAGGGAAGGAAACTGCCATCCTTACTTGTCTGGCCTACATTTGAATCCAGACCCACAGAAATGTGGTTGGCTCTTAACTGCCCTCTGGGTAATGAGGGATGGACAATAAATGCTGCTTAGCCAGTGACATCTTCATTCCGTGAATGAATAAAGAAAAAAATGAATAAAGAAATCTGCTTCTCTGTCTCCTGTGGGCTGTTAGAAGGTCTACAGAAGACTCCCAACATTGTGATTTCACCTTTCCTATTCCTGACGTCCACTCATAATGCCTCACTGCAAGATCTCTCCGATGTGTCCTCGCTCAAATGTGATGTGATTTCTAATCAGCAATGCAACTGTCCAACCCCATTTGCTTCTCTTTCTGTTCCATCTAAAACAGCGATATCCTGAAATGCTAAGCTGTCAATTCTGTCCCTCCATGTCTCCATAATGGCAAGAATATTATAATTCCATGTTGTAATCAATGCTGTTAGTTTATCTGTCTTACCTGCTACACTCCTTGCATATAACATATTTGGTTTATTTAATTTATTTAATTTCATTGAATTTAGCTCATTGAAAGTTCTGTACCTAGCTCCTTTTATTTCTGCCTCCCAGAGTATATTAACATTTAGACTTCTGTATTCATTGACTTTCACTTTTAGATATTTCTGATTTTATTATACTTGAGTGAATCCTGAAAATGCTTTAATCCTAGGAACTGGGTGAAGTACTTCCTTCTAATCTTAATTTTCTATTGGTGAGTAGCAGTGCTATACTTGCAAATTCTGTCTCCTCCACTTGCTTTTTATAAACAATCCAAAATACAAAGTATGAACTTAGGTATAAATTTACAAAACAGAACCATTCAGTCACTCATGCCTATTCTGCAATTCAATAAGAACATGGCCAATCTGTTTGTGTTTTGAGTTTCATATTCCCTCCTACCTCCAATAACCCTCACATCCCCACCCTATCTCAAATAACATTTGATACGCCTGCCTAAAAAAATCCATTCACCTCTGACTTTAAACTATTTAATGATTCTGCCTTTACCAACTTTTGAGGCAGCCTCAAATGTTGCTCAAGCATCTGAGAGAAAAGAATCTCATATTTGTCCTGAAATCGTGACCCTCAATTTTAAAACAATGCCCTCCAGTTCTGGAGACAATAAGGACTGCAGATGCTGAAAGTCAGGGTGAATAGGCATGAGGCTGGAAAAGCACAGCAGGTCAGACAACATCAGAGGAGTAGGAAAGTCAATGCTTCAGGCCAAAACCCTTCATCTGGACTGGAGCTGGGGAGGGGAGCCCAGAAATAAATAGACAGAGGGAGGGTGCAGTCTGGGGGAGGGGCAGCAGAGATGGTGATAGATGGATGCAGGTAGGGGAGTTACCATATTTGGTCCGTGGGAAAGGTGGAGTGGATAGGTGAGTAGGAAAATGAACAGTTTAGGTCTGGGCAGGGCGAAGAGGAGCAGGGGGAGGGCTGGACATGGGATAAGGCTGGGGATGGAGGGATTTTGAAGCTGGTGAAGTCAATGTTGAAGCTATTGGGCTGTAAGCTCCCAAGGTGAATTGTCAGTTGTTGTTCCTCCAATTTATGTTTGGCCTTGCTTTGACAATGGAGGAGGGCAAGGATGAACATGTCATCATGGAAGTGGGAGGGAGAATTAAAATGGATGGCAACCAGAAGGTCAGGTTGATTGATGCATGCAGAGCACAGATGCTCCATGAACCGGTCCCCAAGTCTGCATTTGGTCTTCCTGATATAGAGGAGATCCCGTCAGGAGCAACGGATGCAGTAAGTCAGGTTGAATGAAATACAGATGAATCTCTAGCGGATCTGGAAGGATTGCTTGGGGCCATGGATGGTGGTGAGAGGGGAGGTGCAGGGGTAGGTGTTACACCACTTTCATTACAGGGAAAAGTTTCAGGTGTGGTGGAGAAATTGGTGAGGAATGTAGAGCTGACAAGGGAGTCATGGAATGAGTGGTCCTTGTGGAAAACAGAACGGGATGGGGAGGAAAATATCTTTTTGGTGGTGGGGTATGATTGTAGGTGGCAAAATGTTGGACAATGATGTGTTGGATTTGGAGGTTGGTGGGGTGGTACATGAAGACTAGGGTACTCTGTCCCTATTGTTGCAGGGAGAGGGTTTGAAGGCAGAAGTGTGGGAAATTGAGGAGATGCAGTTGAGGGCATCCTTAATTACAGAGGAGGGGAAATTACGGTCTTTAAAGTAGGAGGATATCTGGGATGCCCTGGAAGTAGAATGCCTTATCCTGGGAGCAGATGCGATGGAGGCGGAGGAATTGAAACTATGGGAATACATTTTTGCAGGAGGGTGGGTGTAGTTGAGGTATGGATGTCGGTTGTGAGTCGGTTTCTGGAAATGGAGACGGAGGTGTCCTTGAAGGGGAGGCAGGTGTCAGAAACAGTCCAGTGAATTTGAGGGTGGGATGAAAGGTGTTGGTGAAGTTGATGAACTGCTCAAGCTCCTCATGGGAACATGAAGCCCCACCGATGCAGTCATCAATATAGCGGAGAAGGACATGAGGGGTGGTGCTGGTGTAGTTGCGGAAGAGGGACTGTTCCACAAATTCTACAAAGAGGCAGGCATTACTTGGTGCCATTTGCCACCCCTTTGGTTTGTAGGAAACAGGAGGATTCAAAGGAAGACTTGTGGAGTAACATTGCTGGGTAACATCATCAGTGCAGCGCTGTTGTGTTTTCCCACCTGTTATTTAAATTCTCATGTCCGTTGAGCTGGGTTACCTAACTTCCAGTTTTCCTTCACAGTGGAGTGCATATAGGGTCTAGCTCTATGTATTTGTTGATGGCCTTCTTAGAGCAGAACCAGGCCTCTAGGAATCCTCGTGCTTGTCTCTGCTTGGCCTGTCCCAGTACCCTGGTCTTGTCCCAATCAAACAGGTGGTTTATCCATGTGGATAGAGATGAACAAGTATTGGTTGTGTCTTTTTGTTGCTAGTTGATGTTTCTTGTGGCTAATTTTCTTCCTGTCTGTCCAATGTAACGTTTGTCGCAGTCTTTGCAAGGGATCTTGTATATTACGTTGGTCCTGTCCATAGCGGGTAACGGGTCTTTGGTTTGGGTTAGCAGTTGACGGAGAGTTGATGTGGGTTTGTGTGCTACTCTGATGCCCAGTGGTCGCAGAAGTCTTGTGGTCAGTTCAGATGTGTTCTTGATGTAAGGTAGCGTGATGTGTGTGTTGGAACATGTAGTATCTTCCTGGTGTCGTTTGTGTAATAGGCATCTTCTGACCCAATTTTTCGGGTATCTGTTGTCTTTGAATATTTGGAGGAGGTACTCTTCTTTTTTTTGACATAGTTCTGTGTTGCTGCAGTGCATTGTTGCCCATTTAAATAGAGTTTTCACACAACTTTGTTTGTGGGTGTTAAGAGTGCTTACTGTTCGGCAGGGTAATGAAACGTCTGTGGAACATCAAACCAACTCAGCGAGCCAACCAACCACAACCTCCACAACTGAACTATGAGTCTACGCAAAAACTTTAAAAAGGAGCTTTTCCCCTTGATGGAGTGATCAATGACCATGAGACATAGATTTAAGGGGAAGATTGTTTAAAGGTGATGTGAGGAAAAACCTTTTCCCGGTGATGAGAATCTGGAACTCACTGCCCATTAGGGTAGTAGACATAGAAACACATAATGCTTAATTAGTATTTAAATGTGCACATGTGATGCAAAGGCATATAGGCTGTGGGCCAAATGCTGAAAAATATTATTAGAATAGTTAGGTGCTTGATTTTGACCAGCATGGATGCAGTGGACCAAAGGGCCCTTTTCTGTGTTGTACATGGCTGTGACTCTAGTTCAAATAACTTAATTTTGCCTCAAATGACCGTTTCTGAAAGCTCTTCTGAAACTTCTAAGTAAGCTGGCTTGTATCCTGCTTGACCTGAATCACCTAGACTTTTGATAATATATGAGAGATAGTAGCTTACTGCGTATAATACCCGTACGTCATGAAGTTGTGCTGAGTAATGATGAGCTAAATTTAGTGTGTTGGAAAACATGTCATTAAACTCGCTAAGATAATAAAGTGTGAAGCTCGATGAACACAGCAGGCCAAGCAGCATCTCAGGAGCCCAAAAGTTGATGTTTCGGGCCTGGACCCTTCATCAGAGGGTCTAGGCCCGAACTGTCAGCTTTTGTGCTTCTAAGATGCTGCTTGGCCTGCTGTGTTCATCCAGCTCCACACTTTGTTATCTTGGATTCTCCAGCATCTGCAGTTCCCATTATCTCATTAAACTCGCTCTCTGTATTCACCTGTTTTGGTGGAAAACCATGAAAATTGCCCAATTCTGAATATTGACCGATCTATTTTATTTTCAAAATCCTGTCATTCGCCATTTGCTTTCTCTCGGTAACAGCGGTAATAAAGTAATAATAATCTGTACCTTTTAGAACGTGTTACTGTGTTTTTCAAAAAGCCCGCCACCTGTGGCCGTTGGGCTCGAGCGGCGTGTAAACAATATGTCCCGACAGCCGAGCGCACGCGCAGAAAAGTAGAGAGGCTGATGAGAAGACAGGACTGAAATATGTCCCGGAATCCTAATGGGGGGATGTGGACAACAAAAGGGGTCCGGTTTCAGGTAGAGGGCGAAGGAATCATGGAGGATGGAGGGAGTGCTGAGGGTGAAAGTGCAGGAATTGAAGAAGTTGGTAAGAAGGTGGAGGGTGTAAATGCAGGGACTGATGAAGATCGTCCAGAAGTGGAGGGTGAAAATGCAGGAATTGATGGAGGTGGTCAGCGAGTTGAGGGTGAAAATGGAGGGACTGATGGAGATGGTCAGAGGGTGGAGGGTGAAAGTGCAGGAATCGATGGAGGTGGTCAAAAAGTGGAGGGTGAAAGTGCAGGAATTGATGGAGATGGTGAGAAAGTGGAGGGTGAAAATGCAGGAGTTGATGCACATGGTCAGCGAGTTGAGGGTGAAAATGCAGGATTTTATGGAGATGGTGAGAAAGTGGAGGGTGAAAATGCAGGAATTGATGGAGGTGGTCAAAAAGTGGAGGGTGAAAGTGCAGGAATTGATGGAGATGGTGAGAAAGTGGAGGGTGAAAATGCAGGATTTGACGGAGATGGTCAGAAAGTGGAGGGTGAAAATGCAGGAGTTGATGCACATGGTCAGCGAGTTGAGGGTGAAAATGCTGGATTTGACGGAGATGGTCAGAAAGTGGAGGGTGAAAATGCAGGAATTGAAGATGCTGAAGGAGTGGAGGGTGAAAATGCAGGAGTTGACGGAGATGGTCAGAAAGTGGAGGGTGTAAATGCAGGAATTGAAGATGCTGAAGGATCGGAGGGTGAAAATGCAGGAGTTGATGGAGGTGTTCCGAGAGTGGAGGGTGATAATGCAGGAACTGATGAAGATGGTCGGGAGATGGAGGATGAAAATGCAGGAATTGATGGAGGTGGTGAACAAGTGGCGAATGAGGATGCAGGAAAGGATGAAGATAATCAGGGAAGAAAGGATGGAGACGTGGAAAAGAATTGCGGTGTACACCACCAGCAGAATCTAGAAGGCGAATGTGGTCAGAGCGAGGAACAGATGACCGGATATGACAGCAAAACAGAAATCCAAATTGAAATAATTGACAGCAGTTTAGTCGTTGACGAAGAAATGGTTAAAAGAAGAACCATAGATACCTCTGTAGACAGAGCTGAATCAATCTGTGTAGACGTTTTGAATGATGAGAAACAGATTAAAACTGTCGTGTTAATGGGTATTCGGCGGAGAGTACTTAGATGCTTTAGAAAACTTAAAGAACACCTACAACAGCCTCAAATAAATAGACTGACTCTCTATATTTTTGGCAGCGAAGACGCTGTGTTGAAGGAATGTGAGCGCGCCAAAAATGTAGATACCTTCGTTATTCACCCTTACAGTACACTCAGGTAAATATAAATAATCCGGCCAATTATGAATCATATGTGCTGGTTAGTTTTTGATCTTGGTATAAAATGTTGATTTCGTAATATCAGGCCTTCATGTCTCTAATTTGGAATAATGCTTCAAATTGGCCAGAAAAACGAATCGCAACCGGAACCCTTCTATTGAAGATAACAAAGTATGAAGCTGGATGAACACAGCAGGCCAAGCAGCTGTGTTCATCCAGCTTCATACGTTGTTATCTCGGATTCTCCAGCATCTGCAGTTCCCATTATCACCCCTCTATTGAAGCCGTCCGTTACTTTGTCTGGTCTGGATTACATGTTTTCAGAATTGTGTCACGTGCTTGAACTAGCAGCAACATTAGATTTCTTGATCCAAAAATAGATTTCAGTAAAATACTTTTAAGTAAATAATTACTGTGACTTCTGTGAAAATCAGATTTTGGTTGCTATAACAAGAAACCTAGTCTTTTATTACATTGCTGCTGTGGTTATTTTAACTGGTGCCTTTTCTACATTTCACCACCTGAAAAGTACTTTCTTAGGTCTGGAGCTTTAAGATTTTACTACTAGGAGAAAATAATAATGTTGAAAAATTGACTGTCACAGCGTCCACCCTGCCAGACCATGGGCATTATTTCTTGTTCATCCTAAACACTGAACATGTATTTAACCTTGCCAGTAGCTTTTTCTGGCATATCCTACAATTCTCTCATCTCTCCGTTCATAACATCTCCCTGGAAGAACTTTCATCCAAGTACCCAATTTTGCTAATTAGCCTGTGGATGTGATTGTTTTGTCCTGTGTGTCACTGTCCAGACTTTTATATACCCATTCCACACTTTACCTCAGGGCCTTCAACACAAAATATATGGGCATTTGAGATACATGGTGTCTTGTTTACTTCAGTCAACTACTCAGAATCCAAGATCATCTAATTAATCTGGATTAATCATGAGGAATTTGACAAGGTACTGAACAAGCCAGTGATACCCATATCCCATGAACAAATAAAAGGGATGATTCCTGAACTGAATTATGTGGCTTCCAGCTTCTATACCCTTTGTGACCTGTGTTTGGAGGGTCTCTTGTGGAAACATGTCAATTCTGCTTTTGACAGGAGCTCTTTTCCTTTGTAACAGTTGCAAGCTGCCTTTGAGAAATGCAGACTAATTGTACCTTGTACTAACTACAGATGCACCAGGGTCCCTGCAGTCAACCAACAGACCTAAGGACTATAGAGATAGTAGGAACTGCCGATGCTGGAGAATCCGAGATAACAAGGTGTGAAGCTGGATGAACACAGCAGGCCAAGCAGCATCAGGGGAGTAGGAAAGTTTGCCATTTGGGGTTTTGACCCGAAACATCAAACTTTCCTGCTCCTCTGATGCTGCTTGGCCGACCTAAGGACTGTAGTTCCTTAGGTCGCCAATTCACTTCTGGCTCGAAGGAGTTCTCACCTTCCTGGGCGTCATGGTGGCTCAGTGGTTAGAACTGCTGCCTCACAGCACCAGGGACCCGGATTTGATTCCACCGTTGGGTGACTGTGTGGAGTTTGCGCATTTTCCCTGTGTCTGCGTAGGTTTCCTCCCACTGTCGAAAGATGTGCAGGTTAGGTGGATTGGCCATGCTAAATTGCCCATAGTGTCCAGGGATGTTTGGGTTCGACATGGGGAAATGCAGAGTTAGGGGAATGAGTCAGGGTGAGATGCTTTTTGGAAGGGTGTGATGTAGGACAACGCAGCAGCCAAATTGGGGAGAGCCTGGACTGACTGACAATAGTGAGGTAATGATCATATTTTGCTTACCTAATATGATTCAGGAATAAATATTGATCACGGTCTTTGGGAAAAAAAATGCTGCTCTTCTTTGTAAAAAAATGTTTATGTCAGATTGCAGAGTCTGTTTAATATTATAAAAAGGTGATACATGCACTTGGCTAGCTCCACAACTTGCTTAGGTGGCGAATTCCAGACATTCACTACTCTCTGAGAAGAGAAATTTCTTTGCATCTCAGTTATAAATGAGTATTCTATATTCAGTAGTTATGTTCCCAGTTCACGATTAGCCTACTAGTGGAAAATCTTCTCAACAATTACTCTGTCGAGCCCCTTGGAATTTTATGTGTTTCAATAAGATCACCTCTCATTCTTCTAAACTCTGGTGAAAAAGTGTCTAACCTATTTATCTGATCTTGATGAATCAACCCCTTTATTGCAAGAATCACTAGTGAATTTCTTTTAAACAGCCTCTCATACCAATAATATATTTTCTTAAGTACCAGGACAAAAGACGTACACCGTACTTCAGGTGTGGCTTCCCACCACCCTATACTGGTTAAACAAGACGTGTATATTTTTAAACTCCAACCAACTAGCAAGAGGGCCAAATTCCTGCTCCTCTGATGCTGTTTGGCCTGCTGTGTTCATCCAGCTCTGCACCTTGTTATCCAAAATTCCATTTGCCTGCTGATAATGGGAACTGCAGATGCTGTAGAACCCAAGATAACAAAGTGTGGAGCTGGATGAACCTCTCTGATGAAGGGTCTAGGCCCGAAACGTCAGCCTTTGTGCTCCTGAGATGCTGCTTGGCCTGCTGTGTTCATCCAGGTCCACACTTTGTTATCTTCTATTTGCCTGCTTACTGACTTGTACCTAGAGTCATACAGTTCTACAGCACTGAGACAGGCCCTTTGGCCCAAACTGGTCCGTGCTGACTAAAATGTCCATCCACAGAAAGCCCATTTCTCTGCACTTGGCCTATATCCTTCTAAACCTTTCCTGTCTATATTTTTGTCCAAATGCCTTTTAAATGTTAATATACCCACCTCAACCACTTCTGCTGGCAGCTCGTTCCATATGCTTACCACCCTCTGTGTAAAAAAAAGTTGTTCCTCAGGTTCCCATGTATTCTTTTCCCTCTTACCTTAAACTGATGCCTTGTGGTCCTTAATTCCCTAAGCCTGGAAAAAAGACTGAGTGTATTCACTGTATTCATTGCCTATCATGATCTTATACACTTCTGTAAGATCTCCCCTCAGTCTCCTAGGCTCTAAAGAAAAAAGTCTTAGCTTGTCCAACCTCTCCCTATAACTCTTGAGTCCTGGCAACATGCTTGCAAATTTCTTCTGTACTCTTTCCAGCTTAATAACATCCTTCCTACAGCAAGATGACGAAAACAGAACAAAAACGTCCAAGCGTGGCCTCACCAATGTCATGTTCAACTTGACCATAACTCCCTAACTTCTAAACTCAGTACCCTGATTAATGAAGGCTCGTGTGCAAAAAGCCTTCTTCACTACCCTGTCTTGACTCCACTTTCAAGAACCGTCCAACCGACCTCCAAGATCCCTGTGTTCCACTACACTCCTTAAATCCCTACCATTCACCATGAAACTTTTACCTGGGTTTGACTTTACAAAATGCAACACCTCACACTTATCTATATTAAACTCTACTTGCCATTTCACGGCCCACTTTCCCAGCTGATCAAGATCCTGCTGCAATTTCTGATAACTTTCCTTACTGTCCATGATACTGCTGAATTTAGTGTCATCCGCAAACTAATATCATCGATTTAGATAACAAACAGCAATGGGCCCAGCACTGACCCCTGCGGCACGCCACTAGTCACAGGCCTCCAGTCAAATAAGCATCCTTCCAGTATTACTCTCTGCTTCCTACCACCAAGCTAATTGTGTATCCAATTTGCCAGGTCTCCCTGGATTCCATGTGATCAAACCTTCTAGAGCAGTCTACCATGTAGAACCTTGGATAAGCATATGGATAACGATGGAATAGTGTAGAGGAGGGGCTTAGATTAGATCACAGGTCGGCGCAACACCGAGGGCCGAAGGGCCTGTTCTGCGCTGTATTGTTCTATGTTCTAAAGGCCTTACTGAAATCCATATAGACCACGTCTACTGCCCTGTCCTCATCAACCTTCCCGGCCACTTCATCAAAGAACTGTAACAAATTTGTGAGTCATGATCTCTCACACACAAAGCCATGCTGACTACTCCTAATCAAACCCTGTCTTTCCAAATGCATGTATATCTTAGCCCTCAGAATCTTCTCAAGTAATTTATATACTACAGATGTTAATCTTACTGGTCTATAATTCCCAGGAATATGGTAAATTTTGTGTTCCATGCACAAAAAACACTTAGATCTTTCAGCGAAATCTCTCTCCATTTAAAAGTCTGTTTTTTGATTCTTCCTGCCAAAATGCATGACCTCACACTTTTCTACATTAAATGTCATCTGTCAAGGTTTGCCCAAGCACTCAACCTATCTATATCCTCTGGCAGATTCTTTATGTCCTCAATACAACATGCCTTTCCACCTATTTATGTATCATCAGCAAATTTGGATATATTATAATTTTAACCCTTCCTGTATGTCATTAACATGGATAGTAAATATTTGAGGCCCCAGGACTTATCCTTGTGGCACTTGACTAGTTACGTCTTTCCAACCTGTAAAAGACCCATTAATCATCACACTGCCTTCTGTGTGTTAATCAATCCTCCATCCTTGCTAATAGATTAGCCCCAATACTATGAAATCTTTTCTTGTATAACAACCTTTTATGTAGCACATTACTGAATGTATTCTTGAAATCAAAATGCATTGTATCTCCTGGTTCCCCTTTGTCAATTGTCCTTGTTATATTCTCAAAGGATTCAAGCAGATGTATCAGGCATCATTTTCTTTCCTCATAACCACTTTGACTGTATTTAAATGCATTAAGCTTTCTAAATGTTTTGCTATTTCTTCCGTAAAAATGGATTCTAACATTTTCCCAACGACAGATGTTTGGCTAACTAGCCTATAGTTAATAAAGTGTGAAGCTGGATGAACACAGCAGGCCAAACAGCATCTCAGGAGCACAAAAACTGACGTTTCGGGCCTAGACCCTTCATCAGAGAGGGGGATGGGGTGAGGGTTCTGGAATAAATAGGGAGAGAGGGGGAAGCGGACCGAAGATGGAGAGAAAAGAAGATAGGTGGAGAGGAGAGTATAGGTGGGGAGGTAGGGAGGGGATAGGTCAGTCCAGGGAAGACAGACAGGTCAAGGAGGTGGGATGAGGTTAGTAGGTAGGAAACGGAGGTGCGGCTTGGGGTGGGAGGAAGAGATGGGTGAGAGGAAGAACAGGTTAGGGAGGCAGAGATAGGCTGGGCTGGTTTTGGGATGCAGTGGGGGGAGGGGAAGAGCTGGGCTGGTTTTGTGATGCAGTGGAGGGAGGGGACGAACTGGGCTGGTTGTGGGATGCGGTGTGGGAGGGGGAGATTTTGAAGCTTGTGAAGTCCACATTGATATCATTGGGCTGCAGGGTTCCCAAGCGAAGTATGAGTTGCTGTTCCTGCAACCTTCGGGTGACATCATTGTGGCACTGCAGGAGACCCATGATGGACATGTTGTCGGAGGAATGGGAGGGGGAGTTGAAATGGCTCGCGACTGGGAGGTGCAGTTGTTTATTGCGAACCGAGCGGAGGTGTTCTGCAAAGCGATCCCCAAGCCACAGCTTGGTTTCCCCAATGTAGAGGAAGCCACACCAGGTACAATGGATACAGTATACCACATTGGCAGATGTGCAGGTGAACCTCTGCTTAATATGGAAAGTCTACCCCTCTCTTCCTATTTATTCCAGAACCCTCACCCCATTCCCCTCTCTGATGAAGGGTCTAGGCCCGAAACGTCAGCTTTTGTGCTCCTGAGATGCTGTTTGGCCTGCTGTGTTCATCCAGCTTCACACTTTATTATCTTGGATTCTCCAGCATCTGCAGTTCCCATTATCTCTAGCCTATAGTTACCTGATTTCTGTCTCCCTCCCTTTTTGAATAGGGGTGTCAGATTGGTTTTTCAGTCCAGTGGAACCCTTATGGATCCAGTGAATTCTGGAATATTTTGACTGATGCCTCCTGTTAAGATCTCATATCTTTCAACATGAGTCCAAGTTACGGAAGTAGATTCAACGTATGTCTTCATTTACAGCACTGATACTGTATATAGCACAAAAAAGGCACAAAGCAAAATAACAGAACAAAAAACAAAGATCCGAAAAAATCAGAAAATGAAATATAGAAGATCGAGCAATAAGAAAATCATAAACATCAGAACAATGAAAATAATAATATTAAACTAGAGGCTTAAAATGTCTGTCTTTATACATTCTAAATTAGAATATACACGCCCACCCGCTACCACCAATCTCAATTAGTTGGCAAAGCTGAGCTATCACTCTATGATTCACTCCCTTGTATACGGACAAACATGTGACTCAATTATATTTAAAATTTTGAAGTTTTTGAAACTTTTTATACTATTTTCCTCCTGAGTAATTTTTACCAGAACTGACAGTTAATTAGAAATTTATCATTACAGGTAAGTCAAAAGAATATTGACTTATGATCAGTTCCACCACAGTTGTGTGGTTTGGCACATTCCAATTAAAATTCCAATATCTTAAGCACGAGAGAGAGAGAAGGAGAGAGGGGTTGTCGTTAACCATTTGTAGTCTGGTTTGAATCCTTTTATTAACTAATCTAGTTCTATAATTAATGATTAAACAATTAATAATGTGAAATCTAGAACTGTTTTAGCTATGGTTTACAGTGTTGAATCAAATGTTGAATATGGTTAGTTCTGACCTCGAAAGTTACCATTGTTTTATCTATGGCTTACAGAATGTTCTTCAAATGTAGGTCCCAGCTAAAACTGTTCTATTGTTCAAATACTTTTTATCTTGAAAATGTTAGTTTTATTATCTGATGGTTTTAGTTAACCGAGGAAACATGTTGCTGTCAGCAGTAATTGAGGACAGCCATCTTTTCTATTCAATGATGGGCTATTTGTCAGGCGTCTTTTGCTATTCAATGAATGCCGGCCCCAGGTCTGCAACCACTTTTGGATGCAGGCCATCAGGCCCTGGTGACTTATCTATCTTCAGTTCCATTAGTTTGTCAATCACTTTACCCTTATGTTAGAGATTGTCACAAGACTTTGCCTTCTATTAGCACTTTTCCTATCTGATATCTTTGAAAATTCTGTTGTGTCTTCTACCATCAAGACCGCCACAAATATCGGTTTAAATTATCTACCATTTATCTATTTTCTGTTGTCAGTTCCCCAGGCACATCCTCCAAGGATCACATATGCATTTTAGCTATTCTCTTTCCTTTTATATATATGTAGAAGTTCTTGCTGTTTGGTCTTATATTTCTTACTAATTTACTTCTATCACTTCTTTCCTTTTATTAGCTTTTCAGATATCTAATATTGGTTACTAAAAGTTTCCTGATTCTTTGGCCTACTACTATTTTGTTATTTTGTATGCCTTATATTTTGCTAGATAGTCTCTTTGATGACCTTTGTTAACCATAGGTGATATATCCTTTTTGTCAAGTCCTTTTCAATCAGAATAAGATTTTGTTGAGCATTTTGAAAACACAATTTAGGCAATTTTTTTTGATAGTATTGTTCTTACTTTGTCAGAAATAAAACAATGGGAAAACAAATCAGTATTCTCACAATGGAACGTAATCAGATTTAGAAGAATTTTGATCTTTTAGGAACTGGATCAAAAGGTGGCAGACAGAAAAAATGTGATTAAGCAAGTACCTATATTCTTGTCATCGTTATATTTGATAGCAACTGGGAACAGCACTGGTCAGAAATGCAGAACTTTCGTGGAATGTTAAACGCAAGTTCAACTTATTTTCCTGACAATTCACCTACTTTGTATTTTGTTTCAGTTTTGGCACATTAGCTGCCTTTTCTCCTACCCCTTCTGACTGCAGCTGAAGCCCTAACTAAAACTCATTTATTGGCTGTATTTTTCCAATTTCTCCATGTCATCTTCTCAGCTTCTACACTGTATATTGAATGCTGAAACTTATGTTTTCATCAAAACCCGAAATTCTAACACCCAAATATTACTGAGCTTCTAAAGCAAGTGAGCTGGAAATCCCATGTAAGAAATATTGTATTAAAAATCCCAAGTGTCATTATTAATCATAATAATAGTCATGAAAATCAGTATACTAACAACAAATGAACTCAGTTTGTAGCAGAACCAAATTATGTCATAGAAATATAAAGAGGCACTCCAAATAATGGAGCTATAGGATTGAAGCCTTAGCTTGAGATTGAAGAGTCCATTGGAACTGCAAACAGTCAGAACAAAGAACAGTACAGCACAAGAGCAGGCCCTTCAGCTCACCAAGACTGTGCGAACACGTGATGCCTTTCTAAACCAAAAGCCTTTGCCTCTATGAGATCCCTAGCCCTCTATTCCCTGCCTATTCATATATCTACCAAGGTGCCTCTTAAATATTGCAATTGTATCTTTGTCCACCACCTCCTCCGGCAGCACATTCAAGGTACTTACCACACTATGTAAAAAACCTGCCTCTCACATCCCCTTAAAACTTATCCAATTTTACTTTAAACCTGAATCTCCTTAGTAATTGATATTTCTACCCTGTGATAAAGACTGCAACTATTCATGCCTCTGATAATTTTGTAAAGTGCTATCAAATTGCCACTCATCCTTGGATGTATAAGTGAAAACAAACCAAGTTTATCCACGCTCTCCCTGTGGCTAATATCCTCCAAACTAGGCAACATTCTGGTAAACTTTTTCTGTATGTACCCGCTCCAAAGCCTCCAAATTCTTCTGGTAGTTTGGTGACCAGAACTGTACACAATATTCCAAATGTGTTCTAGCTAAATTTCTATATAGCTGCAAAATGACAACAATTTTTATTCTCTCTGCTCTGACCGATGGCAATAAGCTTGCTGTGTCCATTCTTGACCACCTTGTCCACTTGTGTTGCCATGTTTAGGGGAGTGTGGACCTACTCGCCTAGATTCCTCGGTATTTTGATGTTACTAAGTTTTTTGCCATTTACTGTATTCTTCTCTCCTGCATTAGATCTCTTAAAATGCAACACCTCACATTTATCTGGATTAAACTCCATTTGCCACTTCTCTGTCAAATCTGCAACCTATCTGTATCCTGCTGCATCCTCTGTCAATCCTCCCCACAGTCCACAGCTCCACAAGAACATAAGAACTAGGAGCAGGAGTAGGCATTCTGGCCCTTCGAGCCTGTTCCGCCATTCAATAAGATCATGGCTGATCTTTTTGTGGATTCAGATCCACTTATCTGTGCTCTCACTGTGCCCCTTAATTTCTTTATTATTCAAAAAAAATCTACCTTAGCTTTAAAAACATTTACTGAAGTAGCATCAACTACTTCACTGGGCAAGGAATTCCATAGATTAACAACCCTCTGGGTGAAGAAGTTCCTTTTCAATTCAGTCCTAAATATGCTGCCTCTAATCTTGAGGCTATGCCCTCTTGTCCCAGCTTCACCTGCCAGTGGAAACATTCTCTCTACTTCAATCTTATCTATTTCCTTTGTGTTGTCCACAAACTTACCAATCAGGCCACCTACATTCTTCTCCAAATTATTTATACATATTAAAAATAACAGGAGTCCCAGGACTTATCCCTGCGGAGCACCAGTAATCACTGATCTCCATTCAACCACTATTCTATGTCTTCAATGACTAAGCCAGTACTGCATCTATTTTACCAGCTCACCATAGCTCTTGTGTGAAATCATCTTTTGTATTAGCCTGCAATGAGGGAAATTCTCAAAAACTTTATAAAGTTTGTATAGATAACATCTACCAACCTGCCCTCATCAGTCAGCTTTGTCACTTCCTCAAAAAACTCAATCGAGTTTGAGAGAAATGACCGTCCCTGCATAAAGCTGTGCTGCTTATCACTAATAAGTCCATTTTTAAAAATATGTCAGTAAATCCTGTCCCTAAGAATCTTCTCCAATAATTTAGCTCCAATAATTAGCCTGTAATTTCCTGGATTATCCCTGTTGCCCTTCTTAAACAAAGGAATTACATTGGCTACTTTCCAATCCTCTGGAACCTCTTCTTTGATTAAAGAAAATACAAAAATCATACAAGGCCCCAGCAATTTCCTACCTGTCTTCCTCAGCTGTCTATGAAGATCCTATCAGGCCTGGGGACATGCTTTTCCAAATGCCCAGCACCTTCTCCATTTTTATATTGATGTGCCCCAGAATATCAACATACCACTCCTGAGATTCACCATCCACAGTGTCCTCTGTGAATACCCATGCAAAGTATTTGTTAAGGACCTCACCCACCTCCTCTGGCTCCATGCATAAGTTCCCTCCATTGTCCTTGAGTGGTCCTAACCTTTTTCTAGCCCACCTCTTGCTTCCTTATATATGTATCAAGTCCCTTGGGATTTTTCCTAAGATTCATCAAAAGACAGTGGCTGGGGAAGGGTTGGAATTTATGGTGTGGATATAGAGTTTGTGGTCCATTCCAAAGCTTATAGATGGAAGAAACAACAACTCACCCAAGACTATATCAGACACAACATTTTACAGCACAGAAGCAGTGGATGGGTTTGGAGAGATGGCGGTGAGATATGGCTGGACACCCTCAGCAAAAACATGCCATGTTTGTGAATAAAGTTGCCAAGGAGATATATATATAGATGATAAAGAGGAAAGATTTACAGATTGATTCTTAGGAGTTTCTAGAGTTAACAGTATTGCTAGAGGTGTTCTTGCTATGACTGAGAAAGTAAACATTGGCCTGAAAGGGCTGTCCAGCAATGAATATTAGAGCAGTGGCTCAGAGATAGGGTGCGATGACTCATGCTAAAGGCCGCAGAGGGATTGAGAAATATTGCATAAGGTCACAATTACAGTTGTTTGTGATTTTGGTTGCGTCTGCTGCAGTGAACTGGCAGGAACACAATTCTGGATAGAGGGATTATAAGGAATTTCAAAGAACATAGAGCATAGATGCATGCTATTTGATACAATTTATCTATACAGATGTTTTTACTCCACATAGACCTCCTTCTTTTACATCTATCTCAATTTAATGTTTATCTTTAAGAAGGACAGCCCCTGCTTTAAAAAAGGAGAAGCTGGCAGCAGCGTGTAATTTCTGAACAATATTACAGGGATCCCTTGCTGAGTGCATAAACAGCCAGTAAGGTGGGACTATGAACATTGAGATGAGAAGTGTGCTATATTTATATGCTGCCCACTCTATCTGAACAAGCATAGACAGGTCATTAATCATAACCCGTGGGTCTCAAAAATTGGGATAACTGAATTTCTAATCCCTTCTCACTCTTCAATACCACTTTCTTAATCTCCATATCATCATCTTTCTGTTTCCCTTGCCGTCAAAACTCCATTTCTTCCTTCATTAGACAATGAGACATATTGCAAGTAGGTCATTTATTATTTTAAAAAATGAAGAGCTTTAATTTTATAGATATAGGGCAACAGAGAATGAGGCAAATATGATTGTTTCTGGTGAGACAGAGGAAACGAAGATTCAGAAAATACATTTTCAGAGGACCAAATGGTTTGGAAGAGGATGTAAAGTTACAGTGATAAGAATGGGATAAGGTCATGGAGCAATGTGAAGATGCAATTATTATATATTATAAATCTTAAAGATGGTGGAGGTGCCATTGAGGCAGCTTGGTAGTACAGAGATTATCATTGAATTGTGATTTGTGGTGGAGAAGAATTAAGTATGTTCTTTAAGTGTGTTTTAAATGTACATTTAAAGCGAGCAATTCATTTGTGGTGTAAATTTGTGATATGTGAATTAAGATTGGAGCACTAAGTTGCATAGCGGGAATAGGGAAGAATTGAGTCAAAATATTTATCAATTCAGAATAGTTTCAGTTCACTTTTTTTCACACCTTAACATGGACCATTTCTGATATGCTTCCTTGATCTCTTGTCTTAATAAGGCTATCTGCTAGTACTTGCTATAAGCCACCAACTCATACAGTTACTTTCATATAATTTTTTGAAAGAAAGCTACTTGGAATTATAAAAATGGATTTTAGGGTATTTTAAAGAGGAGACAAGTGAGTAGGGTGAGTGTTGGACCTCTGGAGAGTGAATCTGGGGAATTCATAATGGAAGATAAAGAAATGTTCGATAAATTAATAAGAGGTTTTGAGTCTATAATTACTATCAAAGTTACAAATAACATCCCAGAAATAATTGTGAATTGGGAGGTAAAAGGCTGGGAGGAAGTTAAGACAGTTACATTCACCAGGGAAAGGTACTGAGAAAATCATTCAAACTAAAAGTTGACAAATCCTTAACCCTAAGGATTTCATCCTTGGATCTAAAAAGAAGTGGCTGATGAAAAAGGGGTGCAATTAGTTTTCATTTCACAAAATTCTAGATTCTAGAAAGATTCCATCAGACAGGGAAATAGGGAATGGACTGCTTTATTCAAGGAACGGGGTAGCCAGAAATGAGGAAACCACAGGCCAGTTATCTTAACATCTGTAATACCATAAGATATACAAGTAGAATTAGGCCATTCAGCTCATCGAGTCTGCTCCACCATTCGATCATGGCTGACATGTTTCTCAACCCCACTCTCATGTCTATCCTCGTAACTCTTGATCCCCTTATTAATCAAGAATCTATTTATTCTATGAACAAAAGAATATAGCAGGGCACTTAGAAAATCTCATTGTAATCAGGTAGAGTCAACATGGCTTTGTAAAAGGGAGACCATGTTTAACTAATAGATGATACAGAATGTAGGAATAATGGTTAAATTTCATGTTGGCAAAATGTGATGAGTGCTCAGGACTGAACTATTTACAATTTATATTAATGACTCGAATCTTTAATGACTTGCCTTTGGAAATCAATATTGAATTCCGCGGTTTCAGAGCATGACTCTGATTCTGTCTCTGATTCACCTTGAATCCTTCACCTCTCTCTCACAGACACAAACACACAGACAGACACATAACTGTGTCTTTTGGCTTTGCTGTCATCACACCAGAAGACTGATTTTCTCCATTCCACATCATCATTTATGCACTTTTATGTATCTCTATCTTCCTTTCAGCACCATTTGTCTTTGCCTTTGAGCACCCTACAGTCTGTTTCACTTGCTCTTTCTATAGCATAAGAAAACACAATTTTCCAACCCCTTTCAGTTCTGAAGAAGTCTCATTTGGACTTGAAATGTTAATTCTAATTCCATAGATAATTCCAGACCTGCTGAGTTTCTCCAGCATTTTCTGTTTTTAGCTAGCCAAGTAAGTTGTAAAGAAAACCTAAGGAGGCAGCAAAGGGATACAGAGTGGTTGAAAATTGCCAGATGGAGAATTATGTAAGAAAGTTTGAACCTGTCAACTTTGACAGGGAGAACAGAAAAGCTGCATGTTATTTAAATTAACAGGGACGGCAGAATTCTGAGCACACGGGGAACTGGCTGTCCTAGTTAATGAATTATATTAGATGAGTATTCAGGTACAGCAAATGGTTAGGAGGACAAAAGGAGTGTTGCGGTTTGTTGCAGGGAATTGAAATATATTAGATCTTAGGGTTATGCTTGCTGATCGAGCAGTGTTGTTCCACAAAAGCAGTCACAAAATTTGCATTTGGCCTCCCACTATAGAGTATATTACATTGTGAGCAGTGAACACCACATAATAAGATGGACGAACATGTCATCTCCTCACCTTGCTATCCTGTCAACATTTCAAAGGGAACATTCCATCTGTAATTCCTTGGTCCACTTCTCAGTCACTCCCAACACTTCGTCTCCTTCCCGAATCAATTACTAAAGGTTTAACACCTGGCTTTTTACATTCTTCATCTTCACTGTCCAAGGCACCAAACACTCCTTCAATGTGCAAAAACAGAATTTGCTGGAAAAGCTCAGCAGGTCTGGCAGCATCTGTGGAGAGGACTCAGAGTTAATGTTTTGGATCCAGTGACCCTTCCTCAGAATTCCTTGCAGGTAAATCAGCAATTTACTTGTAGTTGTTTTTAGCTGGTTTATAACTTGCTTTTCATGCTCTGGGTGGTGATGTTCCTTATTCTGTCATTCTAAGACACCTTGGACAAATGTTTCTTTTACTACTGTTGCTACCACTTCCCTTTAGCCCTTCCCTTTAGTTGTTTCGCTTCTGTCTCCCTTTAAAGAACATAAAACTCATCATATTTTTACTTAAATTCTGAAGAGTCATGTTTCATTTGAGATAGCAGCTCAGTTCCTCTACAATGCTGAGAAATTTCAGCGTATTTGTAGCATTTTCTATTTTTATTTTAACTTTTCAGCATCTGCAGTGTTCTTTCAGCTTCTATTTATTTGAGTCTGAATGTTTTTGATTGACTGAGAATGCTACGATTTTGTGACATAATTACTTTTCCATTTGCAGGAGCTACTATGTCATGTATATGTTGGTGCTTACAGTTGCCAATCTTATTGTTACGCCCCTCGGAATTACTTTCTTTGATAAAGATCAAGGTTTGAAAACACTAGCATGGAGAATGTTCAGTTTTGTATCTGACATATTGTATCTTGTCGACATCATTATAAATTTCCGCGTTGGTTTCTTCAATGAAGATCGTGAGGTAAGAATACATACATAAAGTACACAGTAAATTACAACAGTTTCACCGTACAGGAGCAGAGTAGCTTATTGGATTAATACAGAACTGTATTTGTCCTATTGCTATCATGTTTTAATTGTCTATTCTTTTTTATTCTAATTCAGAACCAGCAAAATAAAGGGTCAATAATTCAAATTGTTTCCCAAGGTATGGTTGTGCGTTATGCACAAGCTCTTTATGTCATGGCGCCTGATTTCTGAAAGCATCAGGATGCAATTTTTCACGATGCTTACTAAGCCTCTTCTTTCATAATTCAGGGAATGTGCCCATAAAGCATTTAGAATATCTAAACAGCATTCCCAAATCCTTAACATCACCCATGCGAGAGAAAATAATGGGGCTTAGTTGGCTAGGCCTGCTTGTTCAAAAGAGATACTCTATGCAAACTTGTGCTATCTACTATTTATAATGATTGTGATGTGCTGTCTGGTTCTGAGCATACTGTTGAATGATGGCATAAATCACCAGGTTTGTGAAAAGCTAGCGCTGTTTAGAGTTACTGCACTTATTATAACCAGAGTGTCTGTCTTAAAGGTGGGATGCAATGTGCTGTAGCAAGGACTGGAATTGGAAAAATTGAAAACAGCAGGAAGAATCTATGTAAATGATGCAACAGATTATGGAGCAAACACTAAGGTTGCCCAACACAGAGCTGAAGACTTTGGTGTAGCAGGTACATCAGAGGAAAGAGGTTCTCTTCTCTTGAAAAGATAGTAGATCTTCCAGGATGATACTGAGAAGGCAGTTAAAGCAAGTAGCAGTTGTGATCAATGACAGCAGTGTAGCTTTGTGGGACTTGAAGCAGCTCCGCAAGATACTTGATAACATTACAAGAGTAGTTAAAGTCAGTGAGTTGACATTTATATGCTGAATCCTACTATTTACATTACTAGTCTCATACATTGTTTCATTCTTCAGTATCTTTCAATGTTTCCTCAACCTCACATAATTAACATTGCACATACACAAGTTGTACAAACTGCCAGCTGCTCAACTATTAGCAGGCACATCACAAAAACATTTTGTGCCACACCATAGATCCTTCTCTTTCAGGACATGTTGGCTGCAGTAGCAGCAGCTAACTGGTAGAAGCAAACACAGCCACATGTACTCACCCCTGTAGGTTCGAAGACGTTCCAGAAGGTCCCCAATTTACCAATGCTCCTAGTTAGAAATGCAATTCCATGCATGGATGTAATTTTAAACAGCCACTATATAAACATTCCTGTACTTACAAAGAGCTACTTTAAATTGACCTGCATTGTGTTCTGATTTGCAAACAGACACCAGAATGGAATCAGTTTGCAACCCTGGAACTGCCTGAATTGGCCATCATTGGAGCAGTCATTACGGAGGCATGGTCTGCAGCAATGATGAAATCACTGAAGGTTGTCATTGTGTTCCGATCTAATTTTATTTTCTCATATTTTGTATCATCCCATCCTGCAATCTACAATGAATTACATTCTGCAGGTTACCTTGTAGCTTTTGCTTTCCTCCCACTTCCATCACTGAATTAAGTCACTGTATTTACGTGGGAAATATCATGTTATGGTTATAGATGCCAACCTGGCTCAAAAAAAAAGCTCAGGACTGTTTACTAAATATCCCTGGATAAATGAAAGAGTGAAGAAAGGAAATAAGGAAGGGTGACAGTATTGATTAAAGCAATGTTACACTTTTGGAGAGAGAGAATGATATAGAACAGTCAAGGACAAAACCTTGATCACAGTTAAGAAGCAACAAAGGTACCATTATACACTGGGTGTGTTCTTTAGGTTACCAATTAGTGGGAAAATATAGAACAAATTTGCATATGAGTTACAGAAAAGTGTAAGAAAGAGTAATGGAAACTTTTTTTGTCCTAGCACACACAGGGATACTAATATAAAGAACATAGAGAGGGATGAATTTATGAAGTACGTTCAGAGGAATTTTGTAAATCTATATGTTTCTGTTCCAGTGAAGAAATGGATATTGCTGGATCTGTTTCTGATGAATGAGGTGGATTAAATTGAAGAACATTTAGGGAACAATAAGCAGAGTATCATAAGATTTATGTTAATTATGAAAAAGAAGTAGCAATTCAGGGTAAAAAAAATTGGCAGAAGGCCAATTTTAATGGTATGAGAAAAGATCTAGCTCATTGGCATAAAAGACTGGCAGACAAAAATTGTGTTTATACTATTGACTTATTTTGAAGAGGAATGGTTTGGATCTGGTCAATGGACATTCTCACAAGGGGAAAAGTAAGACAAACAAAGCTAAGCTCTCTGAACAGCAAAATAGACAGCAAGTAAAATGAAGCAGAAAAGGTTTGAATGGCAGATGGCAGTTGTTAACACAAGTGAGAACCAGGTGAAATATAGGACGTTCTGAAGGCAAATTAAATTAGAAATAGGGTAGCAAAGAGAAAGACAATAAAAAGGAATCCAAAAGTCATCTATAGGCATATAAAGAGTGGAAAGTTAAGAACAGAGAGGTTTTGGATAACTGTTACCAGTTCTTTACTAACTTCCCTTTGCTCAGTCTTCTATCTCTTGGAATCAGATCTTTAGCCTCAACATATTTCAGTAGCATTTGTATCTTGCCAATGATAAAATGCTTCTCATTTTCTAAGAAAATCAACTTGATTGTTTTCAGAATTTAGCGCATACAAATAGAAGATATGTTTTACTTACAAATGTGTTTTTCTAAACAGCCATGTAAGAGCATGAGAGAGAAATTTAATTGTTATGTACTGATTACACACCCCTTAGTTTTATTTTATGTCAGAATCATATATGTTCTATAAACTTCGGATTGTATAATAAAATAAGCATACAAAGTGGAGAATGACCAATTTAAGAATATTAGTATTCCACTGTGGCTCACTTATGCTCACTAAAAGCTATATATATTCATTGTTCCTCTGCAAAAACAAAGAATGTCTGTCTTGGCCAATCAAAGTTGACTTGCCTTTTCTTTGATTTTAAACAATAACTTTAAATATTCTGTCATTTATCCTGATTAGTGCAAAACAGGAAGCTTCAGCAGTGTGTCTTTTTTATTTTAGCAATATTCAAGTTTTTTATTACCAAGTGACGATTTATCTTTTTCTGTTCACTGTGTTCTGTCTTTTTCTGTTACTACAGAACTAGCCCCATGATCACAGAAGCTCTGATGTTGACAAATAATGGCCTGTCATATTGCTTCAATATGCAAGAAGAATTTGTTTCTGACAGCCTTATAAATTTTAAATATATTGCTATTATGACAGGAGAACAGACATTGAAACTTGCTGGCTCGTGTTGTCTTTCATACATGATGCAAGCAAATTTTTGTATATGTCATAATTACCTGCCGTCTTCTTGTATCCATCTATTTCATTTTCCCTCAAGTATCTGTGCAGTTTAATCTTGAATATTGATGCAGTTTCTACCTTAACCACTAACTCTGGAAATGTGGAAATAAATTTTACAGCCACTCAATTCTGTATAAGAAGTTTTGCTTGCTATTTCCTACCAGATCACATTGCGTATTTTTATTTCTTCACAGAAGGCAACAATTATCAGTAAACCTGCATAATATGCTGTCTATTTGTCCTGTAGCATGGTTCTCAATATTAGAAAAGGTATTCTGCTTAAGTATGAATAAGGTTTTGTGTAAGCTCATAAATAGCATTAAACTTTTGTTTTCTACTTGATAATATCTAGAATTTAATTTTACGGCAGCATTACTCTGAAAAGCCCAGTTTACTGCCCTCAAAATTATTCTGCGTCAATCTCCATCCAGTGTTATAGTTATTGCTGCTGTTCTTTTTAATCAAAATGTTTCACCATACTTACTGAACTTGAATTCTGCTGCCACGTTTTAGCTCATGTTGTTTTTTGTTTCCTCAGAAATGTAAAGAATTCTAATTACATCTATTTTACATTATCTGCAAATTCCAACACCACTCCCTTTAGGTTTATATCCAAAACATTAATTTACACTCTGAACAGAAATTCTAATGAGCTATTTTAGAAATTCTGGCTTTCACCAGCACAGTTCACACTTCTGTGTTCTTTGCTTGCATTGGAGATCTTTTAAATGCTTTCCTTTATATAGGTATCTTTCAGACAACAAATATTTTCAAATAGTCAGTCCATAGTGAATCCATAAGTGAATGTGACAGCAACTCAAAACATAAGTTGCCTCTTGCGTTTGTGCAATATCATTGGCTGTTTGTTTAGAGTTCAAAATGCTATAACATTGTGTGAATGCATTAAACCGAAGAGTAGCTAACAGAATAAGTTATGAGGAAATGTTTTATTGCATTATTCAAACATTGGCCTACTATTAGGCCAGCAAAGCTGTTACCTTGACAACTATGTTTCTATGGGTGTGGTGACAGAATCAGACTTGTCCACCTATGACTGTAAATAAGTTGGTGCAGGTGCCTGCAAATGAGAACCATACGCATCTCAAGATCCTTTCATTCCTTTTGTTTTCACCTTTACATCTTCCACTTATTTCTCTGTAAGGCAAAAGTGAGGTGGAAATCCTTACAAAAACATCTCTGTGTTGTGCTTTACCTGAAATAATTTACTTTGCACCGATAGAAATCCTGAAGGTACTGGGAAGCTGGAGATGGAAATATTGCAGACAATTCTTCAGTGGCACATCTGGGTTGAATACACAATTCCAACAAAAAAAAGGTCTTCAATAGCAGTGTCTATATTTTAACTAGATTCTTGTTTCTTACGGTAGTTCACGGGAAGATAAGGTAGGAAAGTGGACTTCATATATAACATAAGTCCGATTTGCATACATTCACTGGAACAATAGTGCAAAAGGCCAACCAGAATGCACTATTATTGGCAGGGAATCAGCAGCACGCAGCCCCTGCTTTTCAATATTTTCTCAAAATTTTCTGGAAAGCAGAAAATATAAGAAAACATCTTGGTTCACAATAGGTAGTCTTGCATCCAGGCTGACCATAAGTTGAAGCTTTAGAGACCTTTCTGCATAACTAAATCATTCTAACTCCTTGACTTTTAAAACTTTTCCAGTTTTGTCTGATTCATGTGAGTCTTTTTGTAGCTTTTTGTCATATTTGTAGATTCTCGTGTTTTCATTAATGTATATTTTTCAACAGTTAATTTTTAAAGATTTCAACTGATTTTTTATTTTATTTCACATTTGTTTATGCCTTTACATTATGAGGCAGCTATTTTATTACAGTATTCTAATTAGTAGACTAGCATATCAGATTTCAAGTTTACGTTGTCCCACAGAACTGATTCTTTACATGTTAACAAAGTGTGAAGCTGGGTGAACACAGCAGGCTAAACAGCATCTCAGGAGCACAGAATCCAGAACCCTCTCCCCATCCCCCTCTCTGATGAAGGGTGTAGGCCTGAAACGTCAGCTTTTGTGCTCCTGAGATGCTGCTTGACCTGCTGTGTTCATCCAGCTTCACACTTTGTTATCTTGGATTCTCCAGCATCTGCAGTTCCCATTATCACTGATTCTTTACATGTGTTAGTTTTCCTAATACAGTAGAGCAACATAATTCAGTACCTTTACCTACAGGTGGTGAACTTAAATCCAAAAGAAATTGCTGTGCGATACGTCAAAACCTGGTTTGTGATTGACCTAGCTGCGGCATTCCCTTTGGACTCTATATTATTCCTTATTAAGGTAAAATAAGCTGAATTTGCCAACATTTATTATAACAAAGTAGTTAATTTCTCAGGGTACAAGCTATGTTGTTACAACTGAGATTGCTGTTTCGTCCCATTACACCAGTGGTCACAACATACATTTAAATGTTTACTAGTTGCCAACCTGACCAGTTTTATACTTTATCTATTGTAGGTTAGGAGTAAAAAGGTTAAAAAGATTTATCAACCAGGTTTCTTTAATAAAGATCAAAATTATTGATAAATTATGGATATAAGACTTACTGTACAAAGATACAAAGCTAACTAACACAAGGTTTGAAATACAAAGCTATAAATATGTAGACTTTTAAATAACTCAAAGCACACATGTACATTCATCAGCTAAAGGAAAAATAAAGACGTTTTCTCTTCCAAGAGTAACCTTGCGAGAAACGAGTTAATCTGTCAAATACTTATTAATTCTTGTTTAATAGAAGATATGATATTTTCCAGATGACTTTCTGTCTTGCGCCTTTGCACATATAGATGAGTGTCAGTAGAAAAAGAGACATCTGACTTGCACCAAGTCCAAGTAGTTCCATAGTCTATCCTATCTGGCTGTTTATTTACCTTAAAACTTCCAGCTAATGGTTTTAACATAAATGTGTCCTACAACGTCCTTTCAGCAATCTTTTAGAAAAAAAACTAGTTCCAGGTATCTCCTTGCAGGACACTTACCAAGTTCATTCTTGCATTTCAGGTCGCACTGATAATTAGCATCGACAGGCTGCAGCAGAATCACTTTGCATGCTGGGACAGGCAACCAACTAATGAATTGGATCAGGCTGCATCTCAGGGCTACTCATTTGCTGACTTGGTGCTTACTTACTTAACACCTTTCTGTCCTTGCCTTGTCTTGCCTTGACTATTAGCACAGTGACACAGCTAGGTAGTTTGCCTTGCTGGTTGGCAGTCCTCAGTAACGGAGTGGACATCTTATTGTATGGAACCCGGCTATGTCAATCTCACACCTGCTTAAACAGCAAGCGTGTAGCATGCAAGCAGCCATTTTTTAAACTATAGGGGAATAGTCCTCACAAAGTCCCTGGAGGCACTCGCCAGCCAAGTATTTATATGGCAGGGATTGGCCACAGTCAGGTGTCTGGGCAGGATGCTTGTGCCTCTGCATTTAGGGCAGTGCCTCACGGGCAGTTTTGTGATGCCAGAGCATCCAGTTCAGGGAGTAGGACTAGTGCATTTGGGCAGATGAATATGCATCAGTCAAAGGGCTGGGTACTTGTCCAGGTTACATAAGTTAGGTTGCATAAGGGGGTGGCCACAGTTAGTCCATTGGGTCCATCCAGAGTAACCAGGAGAAAGACAGTTGGTCGAGATAAAGGGAGCCACTGCCGTGGGGACAGTGTATGATCACGTAGAATGGTCAAGTTATATGGCTGGGTGACAGACATGGCAGTTGCAATTTCATATAGACTAGTTGGATGGGTACCTGGAGTAGTATGAGCCTGTGGGCTATCAGGAAGAGGATCTGTATGACTAAGACCTCACTGACACATTGAGGCAGAGTATGCAAACCACTACCCAAAAATTGGTCACTATGACCTTCCATTGTACTGGAAATTATAACTTCAAAATGTGAAGAAAATGGTGGCAAATAGCTGCAGTGTTGGGCTAGGTGACTCAACCTTTGAGGTAAGAAGCTACAAGACCACCAATATGAGGCCCTTTAAGGGCAACAACATCACACACAGATCCCTGCAGTGTACAGGACACTGACTTGGTTTCCTTATTTCCTGGTGATCCTAATTTATTGGCTTGTTGGGTGCAGTACACCTTGATACCTCAGAAAATACTGACCACATCAATCAGCACCAACATTTTTTGCATGCAGAGGCCAGGGAAAGAATAGGGTGTTTGACCAAAAGAGGCACTGGTACCAGCAGAACCCAATGCTCTATATGCACCTTGTTTACCTTGCTTCCATATGTTGCAGTAGGCTCTTAACGTAGACGTCAATTACTGCCTGAATGGACATAAAGTTAGGCATCATTCTGGTACACATTCAGAGCTAGAAAGATTCAAACAAATAGATTTAAGGTAAAACTAGATATTCTGTGTTGCAGTCTGTCACTTCTCCAAATACTTTCACTTGCTTGCAGGATGGACAGAGTGACAACTTAAAAGTCTCTGACTTATTTGTGGAAAGCAACAGTTTACAACAACTGGTTTAAAAAAAAGTCTGACTTTCTTCAGGCTCTTGGTTTTGTTTTTATGGCAGGGCAAGGATATCACCTTCCTTTCCGGAGGTAAACAGCTTCTAGACTTGTTCATACCCACAATCTGTTCAGCTACTTGTGAGGCAGTCACATAGTTGTTGGCAGGCTGAAAGCCTTTGTCATTGACATCTGGTCATCTCTGCACAGACCAATCAGCTACTTGTTGCTGGCTGATTTTAATTTTGTCCACTCTTGGTTCCAGCTCATCTGCAAGAACACCCACACTGCTTGTACAAATAACAGTGTAGACAGCGCTTACAATAATTGCTAGTAGCTTACTTTTAAAAGTATAATAATCCTTTTCAATCTTTAGTTTTAAAAATAGTCATTTTCCCATTTCAATTCATAACCAAAAATACAAAAAATACTAAGATAAAGTCTTTACAGCTTAAACACCCATTTTGTGATTAATAACATCATCTGATTCATTGTGAACAATGACAAAGCAGACATCCTAGTATTAATTTACCGCCTTCTCAGAATAATAAGTAATACAATGGAATTCGATTTTCATATTGTCAGTAAAAATCATGGAACATTTAATTATAAATTTAGAATTTGATTTATTCTGTGTTCAATTATTGTGAATTAATAACCTTGAAGTTAATCTTGTTTCATAAGCTTCCTGATAATGGCAGATAAACTGACACAGGATGAGCAATATAAAGTCAAATAAAAATATGAGTCAAATATAAAACTTGGAGCAAAAATTTTTCCACTTTAGTAGTATTTAAAAATGTTTGCAACTCACTGAAGTTAATAATCTGGTGCCTAGGTACAGTTGACACTATTTTGTGCTGTGTATAGGACTTTTGTTAAGCTGTCACATTGGATTTAATGGTCTTTTGTATTATCAAAACAATATAAAATGAAATACTTAATAAAGAGCTTTCATGAAAGTTAAAGTAATTATTCTCTGGAGATTAGTGTTCAAATATACTGCAACCATTTATTTTTGTTTATATTGGTACAATATATTAGTCTTCTCTGCATCCTTACATTCTGCAGAAATATTGGATCAACAACAATTGTCCCTGAATTATAATACATAAAGTTAATATAACATACAGTTTCTAAAGAACTTAAACTATACTAAATATTTTGTTTTTCAGCTTTCTGGGTTTTATACATTTACTTCTTACACTTTCTCCAAATTTCTAAGATTCTTGTACTTTGGCCGGATAGTAAGCCTGGTACAACTTCTACAAGTCTCCAGTCTGATGAGGCGTTTTAAAGAATGGGAATTAGTAAGAAATTTTTCACTTCAAAAATAATATGTATCAATAAGATATGTAGTTTTGAAATATTTGTAACTGGAGTTCATAAATACTTTCTGCTTTTCACTGAGTCTAATTGTTACTGGTAAGAGCCTTATTTTCCCAATTAAATGATTGGAGATTGAATTAATCTTAAAGACAACATTAAATTCAAGTTTAAAATACTGAGAGGTGGTACGCTGGCACATGCATGGGACAGCAAATGGATGACAGCAAGTGATAAAATGTAAGCTGGAGCAAAATCTGTTTTTATCACTCCCAGTAATAAGTTTCAAATGGTATTAGCAGAAGCTGTGAATTGGATTGCCACCAACCTGTTTAATTGCATTTGGTACAAGGCCTGGGGTGAAAAGTGAAAGGATTTTTGCCCCCCAAGCTATTTTGTGTCTTATTTTAAGGATTACATTAACATCTTTTTTTCTTATGACTGCCCTTTGGATGTTTCAAAATTTTTCCTTCAGTTCTAAAAAGGACAATTGCCATCCATTTGGGAGGCCTCATTGGACTGTGAAGACTCTTCCATTTGTGGGAGCTGGGGAAACACAGAATGGAAATTTCTGAGACCACATTTGGAGAGGCTTGACAGCTCACAGTGATTTATCCTACACCTTAAGCAATACGTAGATTGAATCATGAGTTTGACAACATTTTGTGAGCTCATTACACCAAGACTCATTAACCATTGTGTGTGGAATTGGTAGTAGAACAAGGACATAACTTTGCACAAACCTGTAAAACAAAAGAATTGGATATAACTGCACAGAGGTTTCATGTTTGTATGTGGCAAGGATAAACATGGATTTGACTGTAAAGCATTTAAACTTTACATGCATTGTGCAGCTGCAGTCTCATAACTCATAATGAATAAATTTATCAGAGATGGAAGGAAGCAATGTCTATAACAGCAACAGCTTAGTAATAGATACTTTGTGGCTGAATGCAACAGGACCAGATGGGTCTAACATGCAGGTTATGCTATGCAGCGAGTGTAATTAATATTTAATTATATGAGTCAGTTTCACATTATGACCTTGCATTCTGTGAGCTCTACTCTGTGAAGTTAGCTGTGGTTTTTAACCAGTAGTATGTGTAGTACCTGCAGAGCTGACACAACAAAGAGATAAAATGTAAGACAACAAAGTGTAGAGCTGGATGAACACAGCGGGCCATGCAGCATCAGAGGAGCACGAAAGCTGACATTTCGGGTCTGGACCCTTCTTCAGATTCTCCAGCATCGGCAGTTTCCACTATCTCTAAAGAGATAAAGTGCGTCTGAGAACTTCTTATGCAGCTGTAGATTGCCAAATGTAATCGCCAACATTTCAAAAACTTGACAATGGTATGGATGCATAGGGTGCACAATTTTCCGTCTGTAGCTAGAGCTTTTATAAAGTATGCAGCAGATGCATAAAAACATGAAAGGGGGATACCAAAAAATTCACAGAAATAGTTGCAAACAAAATTCATTTGAAGAATCACAAGTAGCTTGAAACAAATGGCTGGTAGCAAGCCATGAAACCAAGATATTGGAAAGGTGCTTCTTCAGCAATATTCATTTAATATGTGTACTATACATATTCCAAATGCATTACGGACAACCTACTAACTTGAATAAAATTATTAATGGCTTTAGTAAGACCAGTATGTAGTAGATATATAGCCTTCAATACTATAGTGGTGCACAAGTATATTCTAGCATGCTGAGCACACGTGACTGAATAGACCTCTAGCATCAAGCACTCCATGCTTGATGTGTATCATCCAGTAGTTGCTGGATATTTTAATATCTTCAATATTATATTTGACATCTTCAATATTTCTATTGAAGAGCTTTCCTGCCTGAATAAGCAATCTATTTGTTGACTTCTATCAATATTGCTCCTCAACTGGCAATTATGTGGAATGAATCTTGTTGTGCAATTTTCTTTCCTTTTTGGTTTGGAAAAGCATATGTCCCCAGCACCTATAAGCAATTGAATGAATAAGATCAGAACTGATTAGATGGGCAAACTCAGTGGCCAACATACTGTACCTTTGTGCTGCCATTATTAAAAGATATAAACTGAAATTAATATTGATAGGAATTACATTAATAAATAAAGCCTTAACACTTTTATGGCTTATTTCCAGGAAATAGAACACTTCATATTAAGACATATTTTCTGAGTAGCTCTACATTACTTTTTTCTTCTCAGAAGTTAAATGTGAGGTCCTACATTTCAGTGGGGCAAATCAGGACAGGACTAATATACTTAATGGTAGGTCTTGGGGACTGTTGCTGAACAAAGAGACCTTGGAGTGCAGGTTCATAGATCCTTGAAAGCGGAGTCACAGATAGGCATGGTAATGAAGAAGGCATTTGGTATACTTACCTTCATTGGTCAGTGCATTGAGTACATTGGTGAAGACACTTTTGGAACATTGCATTCAATTATGGTCTTCTTGCTAGTGGAAAGATGTTGTTAAGCTTGAAAGGGTTTGGAAATGATTCACAAGGATGTTACGAGGGTTGGAGGGTTTGCGGTTGAATAGGCTCAGGCTATTTTGCCTGTAGGATAGGATACTGACGGATGAGTTTAAAGAAGTTTATAAAATCATTAAGGGCTGGATGGGGTGAACAGCAAAGGTCTTTTTCACAGGGTGGGGGAGTCTAAAACTAGAGGACATAGTTTTAAGTTGAGAGGGAAAAGACTTTAAAAGGTAGCTAAGGGGGCAACTTTTTCACGAAGAGGGTGGATGTGTGTATGGAATGAAATGTTAGAGAAATTGTTGGAGGCTGGTACAGTTGCAACATTCAAAAGGCGTCTGGTTGAGTATGTGAATAGGAAGGGTTATTTTTTCCGGTTCATTTTGTGGGATATGGGCATCACTGGCCAGCCAGCCTTTATTGCCCATCCCTAGTTACCCTTGAGAAGGTAGTGGTGAGTTGCCTTCTTGAACCGCTGCAGTTCACCTGCTGTAGGTTGACCCACAATGCCATTAGGGAGGGAATTCCAGGATTTTGACACAGCGACAGTGAAGGAACAGCGATATACTTCCAAGTCAGGATGGTGAGAGGCTTGGAGGGGAACTTGGAGGTGGTGGTGTTGGTCTGCTGCCTGTGTCCTTCAGTGAGGAAGTGGTCATGGGTTCGGAAGCTGTCTGAGGATTTTTGGTGAATTTCTGCAGTGTGTCTTGTAGATAGTACACACTGTTGCTACTGAGCGTTGGTGGTGGAAGGAATGGATGCTTGTGGATGTAGTACCAATCAAGCGGGCTGCTTTAATGGTGTCAAGCTTCTTGAGTGTTGTTGGGGCTGCACTCATCCAGGCAATTGGAGAGTATTCCATCATACTCCTGAGGGACAAGTAAAGAAGGATTTGGGCGACATTCTGGCAAATGGGACTAGATTAATTTAGGATATCATGGATGTGTTGGAACAAAGGCTCTGTTTCCATGCTGTACATCTCCATGACTCTATGAGATATACTTTTCTAGATAAGTAAAGAAATAAAATACTGAAAATGCAAATCTAGCACTATCTGTGCTGAAGAAACAATATTTCAGGTCAATCACCTTTCATCAGATCTGAAATGGGGGAGGGTAGGAAAAGTACTGGAGGGAATATCTCTGATAGGGTTGAAAATGGGATAGAGATTGAATGACCAAACAATTAGTTGTGCAGGGCCATAGTGAATATAATGGTGCAAGTAAAGAAACAAAGAGCTGATTCTTAAGTTCTTTTGGCTAAGTGCGAGTTGATTCGAGTTTTTGCTGTGCTTCCCCTAAGAGGTCAAGACAGATTTCTCACTACATCTTTATCAAACTCACTTCATTAACTACTTTCTGTGTCATTGTGGTGGCCTTGATGTCTGATTCCAGTCTCATCTGATCATGTGCCAGTCTGGAACAACTTTTCATGTACTGGATGTTCATCAAAAGACTTGCATCCTGACACTTACTTGTGACACATTTAAAAGGATGCTATGCATCTGGACAAGCTGCCCTGCTTGGAAGCTGTAAAATGTAGGTCAACAACCTCCTCCTCTCTGCCAAGGTAAGTGCCACACTCTCTCTTTGCTACCACATACTCACTATATCCCTGCCAATGCACCCATCTCCCATCAAGGTTCATGCTCTGCCACTCTCAGTACAGTGTTGCCTGCAGCATCTTCCTTCACTCAATCTCATTTCTTCCTCAACCTCCCAGAGCACAACCCTGCAATCCCTCTGCACTATCTACTCACTCATGACACCTCACCATGCTTCAACCAACAGAACTAGCATTAACAATTGCGCCATCCACTTTCACTGCAGTCAGTCCTTCCCTTTCTCTCATTAGAGGAGAAGACAGCCCATAAATGGTGGTAAGAGATCGGACAGTTGGAGGGATGCCCAACATTAGGCTCTTCATCCACCATGAGGAGTAAATCCTACCTGTTGCAAGAAAATTCCAGGATTACTCCTGCATGGTTACTGAAACATCCACGTTCCTCCAACTGAGTAAGTACAAACTGCATTCCACAACAGCTGTTACATTAATCCTGCTGTCATTGCAAACCATTTCTAACCACTGATTGTGATGCTTTCTCTGTCTCTTCTGTCTTGCAGGTACCTTCAGGATGTCCTGAAATGGGCTGTTCTAACAGGAGCTACTTCCTCAACCTCTAAGTACAAGAAATTTGTCATAAGGTGACAGAGCAGTGTCAGGATGTAGCCAACCAGAGGAAGAACCACACTCAGGCTGCTCAGAGTGCTCATCTCAGGACTCTGTAAAGGTGGCTGGGGCCTTGACCTCCACCCTCTGATCCTTTAAAGCTCAAGCTGAGGATGGGCCATTTATCTTTGGCCATCCAGACAAGAACTATCCCAGAGTTACCAAACCAAATTTCCAAGGCCAATTAGCTCCACTGCTAAATAGGCTCCCTGCCCCCGACATTTGCTGTGGAGCCAGAGGCAACACTGAGAAATAGTAGGAGGGTTAAAAAATTGGTTTGTTGGCATTGGAATGTAAATGAAGGCTCACATTATTATAAAAGAAATTAATTTTAGAGTATTTTTGCATGTTTGAGTGTTTATGTAGCCCTGAAAGTAAGTGTGACAGCATGATGCATAATGTCATGTTGATACATGATGTACTGTGTATCAGTGTTTGCAGACAGCCTGACATGGCACACTGCCATACAGTGAGAATGTACCACTACCTTGACTAAAGAAAGTTGACCCACAAGACAAGCTGCCTTGTATGATTGTGCTAAGGCTATGCAAGGCAAGGCATGAATGCTGTGAGTATGGCATGCATCTAGGAATGTGCTTTTGCAAAGAAAGTCTGGAAAGAGATACAGTAGTTTTTGTCAAGCTTCATCCCAAGCAGCTCCGTGACACAAGACTCTGTGAACTAGAGGCTATTCCCTGGGAGGCGCACGTAGGCAAACATTGACTACACCTGGAGGACCATCAACATGGAGAAAAACGCTCTTTGTTCTGCCCGAAACTTACTAGTCTTGCAGTGTAAAGAGTTGATCTTGACTGAGTGTTTCAGATTGGTACATTGTAAGGTGCAAGACTATCTGATGAAGGACGGCCTGAAGCATGGGGCAGTTGCCACCAAGACAGAGTGAGGAAAGACCACCACTTAAGACCTATCTGACAAAGCATAGCAGGGATCTGATCAGTTATAAGACAGTCTTGTTGTCTCAATATATGTAAATATTATTCTGCATGAGAAAGAACTACCTTTGGTTTGTGTAACTGCAGGGAATGTCAAATTCCCTGTTTGTTTTTCTTGATAAACAAAAGACTGTAAAGAATTGCCTTAGTACCTACAAATGTAGATAAAGATTTTTTTTATGAATAAAGTATATTTTTGCAATGAAAACAAAACAGGTAAGTGCCAAGTCTGTGAGCGTTGAGACAGCAAGCAACTAGCTCCAAGAAGCAACTTGATCCACTCTGTGATAGAGATAGTAGGAACTGCTGGAGAATCCCAAGAGGAGTCCAGACCCAAAATGTCAGCTTTCCAGCTCCTCTGATGCTGCTTGGCCTGCTGTGTTCATCCAGCTCTACACCTTGTTATCTCTGATCTATTCCATGCCCTGGGTCCCTGTCCCTCCATTCAAAGTGTTCTTGAAGCAGCCTTTTAATGTTAGTTGCCAGCGTGCTCTACAATGCAAATCTGTGTTTCCTAAATGACCATCAAGTAGATTGGAGAGGTGCCATGATGGTCTTAAGACACTGGCAGATGCCAGTGTCCATGGATGAGGGGTTGTGTGTGCTTATGTCTGTGCCCTGCGATCCTGTTTGGTGCTGAACAATATGGAGTCTGATCGCAGCCAGTGGCACGCTGAAATTGCCAGGTATTTGCTCTGACTTCCAAGTTAAGACTTTTCCCCTTCAAGGGGGAGTGTTTATTTGTGCTTTTGGGGAGGGTTTGAACTAATATGGTGAGAGATGGAAACTAAAGTAGGAAATCAGAAAGAAGTAAAGTGAGGACAGAAACAAAAGACAGTAAGGGGAAAAATGAAAGTGGAAGGCAGAGAAACCAAGGACAAAAATTGAAAAGAGCCACATTACACCATGACTCTAAAAGAGTAATAAATGTCAAATAATGAGCCTAAAGGCTCTGTGTCTCAATGCGAGGAGCATTTGTATTAAGGTGGATAAATTAACTGTGTAGATAGTTATTAGTGAATATGATGTAATTCGGATCATGGAGACCTGGCTCCAGGGTGACCATGGATGGGAATGTTATTTAATTTTCAGAAAAGATAGACGGAAAGGAAAAGGAGGTGGAGTAGTGTTGCTGATTAAGAGGGAGATTAACACAATAGTAAGGAAGGACATTAGCATGGACGATGTGGAATATTTATGGGTGGAGCTGTGGAACAATGCAAATCTGTGTTTCCTAAATGACCAACAAGTAGATTGGAGAGGTGCCATGATGGTCTTAAGACACTGGCAGATGCCAGTGTCCATGGATGAGGGGTTGTGTGTGCTTATGTCTGTGCCCTGCGATCCTGTTTGGTGCTGAACAATATGGAGTCTGATCGCAGCCAGTGGCACGCTGAAATTGCCAGGTATTTGCTCTGACTTCCAAGTTAAGACTTTTCCCCTTCAAGGGGGAGTGTTTATTTGTGCTTTTGGGGAGGGTTTGAACTAATATGGTGAGAGATGGGGATTTGCATACAGTGGGATCTGCATACAGATCACTAAACAGTAATTGTGAGGTTGGGGACTGGATAAAACAGGAAATTAGAGATGCATGCAATAAGTGTACAGCAGTTATTATGGATGACTTCAATCTACATATTGATTTGACTAACAAAACTGGTAGCAAAGCAGTGGAGGAGGATTTCCTGGAATGTATGAGGGATGTTTTCCTCAATGAATATGTCGACGAACCAACTAAAGAGGTCTGGGTATTTTGTAATGATAGAGGATGAATTAGCAACATTGTGGTGTGAGATCTGAAACTAGTGCCCTGAACTTTAAAAAAGCTAACTTTGATTGTATGAGGCGTGCATTTATTTTTCCCTTATTCATTAATGGGACGAGGGCATCACTGGCTAGGCAGCATTTATTGCTCATCCATAATTGCCCCAGAGGGCAGTTATGAGTCAACCACATTGCTGTGAGTCTGGAACCACATGAAGGCCAGACCAGGTAAGGATAGCAGTTTACTTCCCCAAAGGACATTAGTGAACAGACGGGTTTTTCTGACAACCAACAATGGATTCATTGTCACCATTAGATTCTTAATTCCAGATATTTTATTAAATTCAAATTCCACCATCTGCCGTGGTGGGATTTGAACATTATCTGGGTCTCTGGATTAACAGTCCAGCGATAATACCACCAGGCCATTGCATTGGCTCGGATAAGCTGGCCAAGGATACTTAATGGGTTGACGGTTTATAGGCAATAGCAGATATTTTAAAAACACATGGATAAACTTCAACAATTATACATTTTATCTGGCATATGAGTAAAACAAGGAAGGTGATTCAACCATGGCTAACAAGGGAAATCAGGGATAATGTTAAAACCAAGGAGGAGGCAATAAATTGGCCAGAAAAAGCAGCAAACTTGAGGACTGGGAGAAATTTAAAATTCAGTAGAGGAGGACAAATGGTTTAATTTGGAAGGGAAAACAGAATATGAAATTAAACCTGTGGAAAACATAAAATTTGACTGCAAAAGCTTCTACAGATATATAAAGAGCAAAAGACTGGTGAAGACAAATGTAGGTCCCTTGCAGTGAGAATCAGGTGAATTCATAATGCACAACAAAGAGGTTACAGACCAGTTGGTCAAATACTTTGGATCTGCCTTCACTAAGGAGGACACAAATAACCTTCAGGAAATACTAGGGGACAGCGGATCACGCATGAAGGAGGAATTCCTTATTAGTCAGGAAATAGTATGGGGGAAATTGATAAGATTAAAACCAACATATCCCCAGGGCCTGATGCTCTGCATCCCAGGGGACTTAAGGAAGTGGACATAGAAATTATGGACACATTTTCCAACATTCTATAGACTCTGGAAGGGTTACTTTGGACTGGAGCATAGCTAATGTGGATGATCAGCCATGATCATAATGAATAGTGGTGCTGGCTCGAAGGGCCGAATGGCCTACTCCTGCACCTATTGTCTATAACGTAACTCCACTCTTTAAAAAAAGAGGCAGAGAAAATGGGGAATTATAGGCTGGTTAGCCTGACATCGGTGGTGGGAAAAATGCTAGAGTCAATTATTAAGGACATAATAACTGGGTATTTGGAAAGTGGTGACAGAATTGGTCCTAGTCAGTATGGATTCACTAAAAGAAATCATTTTTGACAAATCTTCTAGAATTTTTCAAGGATGTGACCAGTAGAGTGGACAAGGGTGAAGATCAGTAGATTTTGTGAATCTAGGCTTTCAAAAGGCTTTTGACAAGGTTTCAAATAAGAGATTACCAAAGAAAATTAAAGCTCATGGTATCAGAGGTAATGTTTTGATATGGATAGAGAAGTGATTGATGAACAGGAAACAGAGAGTTGTAATAAATTGTCCTTTTCAGAGTGGCAGGCAGTGACGTGTTGGGTGCCACAAGGTTCAGTGCTAGGACCTCAGCTATTCATAATATACATTAATGATTTGGATGAAGGAATTGAATGCTATATTTCCAAATTTGCAAATGACACTAAGCTGGTGACAGTGTGTGCTGTGAGGAGGATGCTAAGAGGCTGCAGAGTGACGGACAGGCTGGCTGAGTGGGCAAATACTTTGAAAATACAATATAAATGTGAGATTATCTACTTTGGTTGCAAAAATAGGAAGACAGATTATTATCTGAATGGTGGCAGTTTAGGAGAAGATGAGACGCAACAAGACCTGGGTGTCATGGTGGAATAGTTGTTGGAGATTGGCATGCAGCTGGTGCAAGCAGTGAGGAAAGCGAATGGCATGCTGCCTTCATAAAAAGAAGATTTGAGTATTGGAGTAAGAATGTCTTGGCTGCAGTTATACAGGGCCTTGGTGAGGCCACACCTTGAGAGTTGTGTGCAGTTTTGGTCTTCTAGTCTGAGAAAGGACATCCTTGCTTTTGAGGGAATCCAGCAAAGGTTCACCACACTGATTCCCAGGATGGCAAGAGGACATATAAGGAAAGATCGGATCGGCTGTGCTTGCTCACTGAATTTAGAAGAATGAGGCGGGGATCTCAGAGAAACATATAAAATTCTGATGGGACTGGACAGGCTAGGTGCAGGAAGAATGTTCCTAATGCTGCAAAGTCCAGAAGTAGTGGTACCAGTCTAAGAATTAGGGTAAGCAATTCAGGACTGAGATAAGAAAGAATTTCTTCACTCAGAGTTGTGAACCTGTGGAATCCTCTCCCACAGGAAGCTTTTGGGACTAGTTCATTAGATATATTCAGGAGGGTGTTTGGTGTGGCTCCTGCAGCTAGAGGGATCAAGGGGTATGGAAAGAAAGTTGGAATGGGACACTGAGATTGCACGATCAGCCGCAATCATATTGAATGATGGTGCGGGCTCAAATGGCCTACTCTTGCACCTATTTTCTATGTTTCTCTGTGTCTACCTTGTGAGAAGTGTTTGACAGGATAGGAAACTGAATATTAATGAGGCAAGTTGGGACATTAATGAAGAACTTATCAAGGTATAATAGCCACTAATTGTTAACATGCCACTATCTCAAAAGAATTTCGCATTGTTCCTAGGCAAATGTATAAGATATGCATTTAGATGTTCCTGACCTCAAAGTAGGCCTAACTGGACCTCTGACACAATTCTACCACTAATCTCACCATAGTCAACTGTTTTAAGATTTTAGCTAAAGACACAAAAGAGGTGCCTAGAGCTGGTGTAATGAACAGCTGCCCTCTGAAAGCAAAAAGAGATCTAGGGTCGAAACAATGTAGAGAAACAGAAACATGAGGCAGAGATCCTGATAAAATTTCACCAGATTCAAACTATTAACTATGCTGTCTTCTCAGCAATATCTGTTTTTTGTTTCAGATCTCTTGGATCTGTAGTTCTTCGTTTTATTTACAGGAAGTAGAGATTAATTGTTAAAATCAATGTGACTAAAAGGCTGTAAAATTCATAATTGAAACATCAGATGTTCTTTCTTGAGTTTGCATTGAGTTTATTTTGTTTGTTTCTTTTATTCTGGTCCATCAATACGCCTGTCATTTATCTCTCCTGTCTTCCATGGGCAGATCTTCCCTTTTGTTCTTTTTAACACCAGCCCCCACTTGACCTGCTTAAAACCTATTATATTATTAGCTCTTTCCAGTTCTGATGAAAGATCACTGAGCTGAAATGTTAGCTCTCCACCTCCACAGCTGGTATCAACCTCATGAGTATTTTGAGTATCTTCTGTCTTTATTTTAGATTTCCAGCATCTGCAGTACTTTGCTGTTATTTCATAAATAAGGCTTAGCTTTTCTAGAGTCATAGTCATACAGCACGGAAACAGACCTTTCAATCCAACTCGTCTGTGCTGACCAGACATCCCAATCTGACCCAGTACCATATCCCTCTAAACTCTTCCTATTCATATACGCATCCAGATCCCTCTTAAATGTGTAAGGAGTATTGTCGAACAAAGAGACCAAGGGGTGCAGGTATATAGTTCCTTGGAAGTGGAATCGCAGGTAGACAGGGTGGTGAAGAAGGCATTTGGCATGCTAGCCTTCATTGGTCAGAACACTGAGTAGAGGAGCTGGGACATCATGTTGTGGCCATCACCACTTCTCTGGTAGCTCATTACATACATGCATTATCCTCTGCATGTAAAAGTGATCCCTCGTGTTCTTTTAAATCTTTCATCTCTTACCTTAAACTTATTCCATATAGTTTTGAACTCCCCAACCCTAGGAAAAAGACCTTAGCAGTTCACCCTACCCATGCCCCTCACGATTCTATAAACTTCTATAATGTCACGCCTCAGCCTCTGGCACTCCAGGGGAAAACGCCCTAGTTTATTCAGACTCTCCCTATTGTTCAAACCCTCAGTCCCAACAACATCCTTGTAAGTCTTTTCTGCACCCCCTCAAGTTTTACAACATCCTGCCTAAAGAATTGTAATAGTATCCTAAAAGTGGCCTCAACAGTGTCCTGTATACCCACAACATGATGTCCCAGCTCCTCTACTCAGTGTTCTGACCTATGAAGACTAACATGCCAAATGCCTTTTGACCACCCTGTCTATCTGCAATTTCACTTTCAAGGAACTATCTACCTGCACCCCTCAGTCTCTTTGTTCGACAATACTCCTCAGGGCTCTACCATTAACTATGTAAGTCTTGTCCTGGTTTGCCTTACCAAGATGCAATACCTCCTAATTATCTAAATTAACCTCCAGCTACCATTCCATGGCCCATTGGCTTACCTGATTGTCAGGAAAGATAGAAATTGTATTAAAAATTGTTTCTGATTTACAGCATCTGCAGTTCTTTCGGTTTTTATTAGAATTGTACACCTTTCCAAAAGATCTTCAATAATTTTAAATAGTATGCTTTGTTTTCTTTAGGCAACTGATGTAAATCTGGAACCAGTAGAGCTGATTCTACGTACTTTTTCTGTTTGTTTTATAATACTCATCATCTGTCATTGGAATGGATGCATTCAGTTTTTTATTCCTATGATTCAAGGATTTCCTGAGGACAGTTGGGTGGTAAAAGCAAATCTCACAGTACGTAATATCTTAATTATCTAAACTGAACCTTGTCAGAGATAACCATTACTCTGTAGTGACGCCACCATACTGCATTCCATGTATTACAATGAAATTCCTGTAAGTTCTGATTCAACCTAAATTCTTGAAACAAAACAGACTAGCAATGTAAAGATATTCTGCATGTGATGTGTTAACTTTAATAATTAATAATGCATGCTTTAAAATTTGAAAAGCTGGGAAAATTGCCTGAAGTACTTTGTTCACCAGAATGTTGCTTGAAGATCTTAATACTCTCTTTCACTATTTATTTTGGTTCCTTTTGACTAAACATCAGTCTTTACATGTTGTTTTCTATGCTGCACTGTTCATATAACTTTGATAATGTTCTTAGAATAGGTAAGCATTATGGTTCCTCCAATACTTTGCTAGAAAATACATTTCTACAACTTACTTCCACTGAAGTTATCTGAACATATTATACAATTATCCACTTATACGATTGTTACTTATTTCCAATATAAGTAAAGCTTAAAAGGACTGTTCATCAAACTGAGGTGACAAAAAGAAACTAAGTGAATCACTTTGAAATAAATTACTGTTTTTAGTAAGCTGAATATAACAAGATAGAATTGATATTACCTACGTCAATAGGAGAGAAGGCTGTTGACATAATTCATAAAGTGTTAATAATTTTATAGATAAAAATTTTAGTCAGAGTGGGACTGAGATTATGGCACAGATCTTCTGATAGGAAGATAGTAATTGCAGCAACATAGCATTGAGTTGCATTTTGGGACCATATGGCATATCTTGCAGCTGATGCTGTGGGAATTTCTCTGGAAGTTGAAACTTCCAATGGCAATTACCTGGTATCTGGAACTTTCCGCGAAAGTCTTCAATTCTGAATTTTGAACCCTCTTCCAACCTACATTGTCCACCCTGTGGGCCAGAAACCTTCACTAACCACCAATAACCCCCACCCCCAACCTGATCCCTGATCTGTCCAGAAGTGACATACTCCTGACCTGTGATTCTCCCTTTACATCCATCAAACCACGTGGCACCTGACCCTCCCCGGCCTGATAGCTGTATCCCACAGCTGTTTGTAAATCTCATAATTTATTAGAATTCCTTGAGGAGGATACAAGGAGAATAGATGAAGAAATAACAATAGATGTAATATTTTTGGATTTTCAAAAGATATTCAGTAATATATACAAGGCTAATTAGTAGATAAGAGGCCACAATGTCTCTAAGGGGAGATGGGAAGAAGCAATAAGAGCGAGCAATCAGACTCTGCTAGGTAGGTAACGATACCACTTTTAACAGCAGGTTTGATAACAAAGTCTTGACTTTGAACAGAGAGAAAGGAGTGCAGCAATTTCAGAGGGAGAAAGGTTAGAGTGGGTGAGGCAAGCAGAGAAATTAAGGCAACCGTGTCATTTTGACATAGTTCTTGATGTAAAGATTAAATGCAGTTACAACGCTAGAGGGAGGGGTCCAGATTGAGATGCAGTATTGGTGCCTCTGACATGTCCTCATATTTTCTCAACCAAGATTTCACCCCATCATGGTTGATGGGGTCTTCAATTGTGCCTGACCCATCTCCTGCACTTTTACCCTCACCCATTCCTATCACTCCCAGAACAATTGCAGAATTCTTCCTTTACTCACATCCTACACCACCAGTCTCCACAATTAAAGGATCCTCCATCATTTCCACCATCTTCAGCAGGATATTGCCACCAAGCAAATCTCCCTTTTTCCTTCCCTGTGAGCATTCTGCAGGGACCGTTCTTTCCATGACAACTGTGTCCACTCCTCTATTACTCCTAACGCTCCTCACCTGAATGGCAAATTGCATGCAATCACAGAAGGTGTAATACTTGCCCATTCACCCCTCTCTCCTCATTTGTCCAAGGCCATAACCACATTTTGCAAGTCAAGCAGTGTTTTACTTGTATTCCTTTCAGCTGAGTCTCCTTTATTTGCTGTTCACAATGCTGTCTATGTTGGTGAAACCAGAACAGACTGAGTGATGATTTCATAGAACACCTTTAGTCTGTCCATAAGAATGACTCTGAACTCCTAGTTGCTTGCCATTTCAATAAAACACTCAGCGTCTGACCTCTAAAGCCCCCTTATGAATCTTATACATTTCAATAATGTTACATATTTTTCTAAACTGTAATGATTAGAGGCCCAACCTACTCAATTGTACTTCTGGAATGTGTTGAGGTTGGTTGGCTCGCCAAGCTGGTTTGTTGTTTTACAGACATTTCGTTATCATGCTAGGTAACATCCTCAGTACAGCCTCCAATGGAGCATCAGTGTGTTTTCTCGCTAGGTTTTTAAACTCTGGAGTCTGTTGAGCTGGATTGCCTCACTTCTAGTTTTCATTCGTAGTGGAGTGTATATGGGGTCTAGCTCTATGTGTTCATTAATGGCTTTCTTCATGGAGTGCCAGGCTTCTAGGAATTCCTGTGCCTGTCTCTGCTTAGCTTGTCATAGGATTTTGATGTTGGCCCAGTCGAATGTGGATCGAGATGAGTATTGGTCGTGTCTTTTTGTGGCCAGTTCGTGTTCATGTATCCTTGTTGTTAGTTTCCTTCCTGTTTGTCCAATGTAGTGTATCTCCAGGGAATTCCTAGAAGCCTGGCACTCCACAAAGAAAGCCATTAATAAACACATAGAACTTGACTCCATGTACAGTCCACTATAAAGGAAAACTGGAAGTGAGGCAATCCAGCTCAACGGACTCCAGAGTTTAAAAAACAGGTGGGAAAACACACCGATGCTTCATTGGAGGCTGAACTGAGGATGTTACCCAGCACGGTAACGAAACGTCTGCAGAGCAAACCAGCTTGGTGAGCCAACCAACCTCAACTCCCACAACCTGAGCTACAAATCTACTCCAAAACTTCTGGAATGTGTTATGTGAGAATGTAGTAAGGGCAGATTCAACTGAATCTTTCAAAATGGAATTGGACATACATCAGAAGGGGAACAGTTTTCTGGGGCAGAGGGAATGGAGAGGGAATTACAGTGGTTGAGTTTTTTTAAAATGAAAATTGACACAAGAAACAAGTTAGGCTGAATGGCCTCTTTCTGTGTAGCAACTCTGTGGTTAGACTTTATGTTGTTGGAGCTGGTCCTTGCTTGGTGCTTATGTTAAAAAAAATTGTATTTAAGGAAAATGACCTTAAATAATCCGAACAGCCAATGGAGTATTTTTGAAATCAAGCTCACTGATGGAAGATAGAAAATTTGTTAGCCAACTTTCACACAACAAGCGTACCAAACAGAAATGTGTGAATGCTCTCATTATTTGTGAAGTGACGAATAGGAAACTCAACCGTGCTATCACAAGCAAACATTCTCACTTCTGGAAAGGCTGTTGATGAAGTAGCTGAAGGTGGTGGAACTGAGAAACAACAACAATCATCTTCCGTTGTGCTGCATATGACTCTAACTAGTGAAAATCTTTTTCTGGTTTCCATTGACTTACTTACTGGTGTTTCTTGGCTACACTCCAATAAATGCTATCTTGCTGCCAAGGGCAGTGACTAAAACTCCATTTGCAATAGTACTGTGGATGAATATATACCCAGAGGACTGCTGTGGTTCAAAAAGGCAGCTTACCATTATCTTCTCGAGGGCAGTTAGAAATGGGTAACAAAATATCATCTCACTTCTGGGATTCAGTACTTTTGACCATATTTGGAACTAAGATTGTATTAAGGTATGGAACTTTGTGGTTCTGGTGAACCCCAAGCATGTATTAATGAGCAGACTATTGTTGAGTAAGTGCTGCTTGAAGCACTGTTGATGATACCTTCCATTAGTTTCTTGATTGATGATTGAAAGTAAGTCAACAGGCCAGTAATTGGCCAGATTGCCATAATATTTTAGCTATGATGAAGCCGCTTGGCTGGAATTGCAGCTAGTTCTAGAGCACAAGTCTTTGGTACAAGTAGCAAGATATAACTGGAACACAGTTTTTGCTGTAACAGTACTCTGTATTGTTGCTTTGTGTGTTACAGAATGGGTCAGATTACCAGGTTAGGACTTCAGGAGACTGGGATGGATCATCAATGGGCATTTCTTCCGAAAGATGCTTCAAATTTTCCATTCATGTGATTGGCTCACAAATCAATGAGGATGGGTCTGTTCATTCAGCCTTCAACTCCTCTTGTTGTTTGTCAACTACCATTTACAATGTAATGTTGCAGAACATGCAAAGGTTTGATCTCACCCATTGAGTTCTGGAGTCAATTAGTGTACTATCTCTGCTGGTTAGTTTTTTTATTCTTTCATGGAGACGTGGGTGTCACTAGCTAGACCAGCATTTATTGGTCAGCCCAAATTATATTTGGCAAGTAAGTAACATGGAACTTTTTAATGCATGTGACGTAAGTACTTCCACAGCGCTGTCAGGAAGGAAGTTCCAGGGTTCTGACCCAGTTGGGCCAAGGCAGCCAAACACTCAAACAGTATGTAGACTCTTGGAAAGAACATCAAGGAGAAGCAATACTTAATGTTGAAGTCTTCTACTTTAGACCTGCTAAGAGAACTGCAGAAGCAAGTGTGAGCTAGAAGTTGGTTATACCTACCAGTTATATGTTCCATTAGGAAGTGAGAATCTGTAGGAACAGTCCTGATTAGAAGTTTTACTAGGAAGCAAACTGGTGTTGGAGCTGAGTTGATCTTTCTCTGCACCTTCTCTGTAGCTGTAACACTATATTCTGCATTCTGTTCTATTACCCTGATATACTCATGTAAGGGATGGTTTGTCTGGTTACTGTGCAAAACAATACTATGTCTTGATACAAGTGACAATAACAAATCAATTTGAATCGAATAAAAAAGGGGCAAATAAAAAGCCAAACATTTCAGGGTCTAACAGAAGAAGTTAGTAAGGAGACAGCTTGTGACTTAATAAAGTTGCTCTTAACCCAATTAAGGATTGCTCCCCCTTTCACTTTCAGACATGGCTATTTTCTTCAACCATATGTAGTGTGCTTTTGCCTTACTGGCGCATGTTGTAGGTGTCATGTTGATGTAACTCGGTGCCATACAGTGACATGTCTGCCCTCTTGACTGTTCAGTGTTTGCCTCCAAGACATGCTACTTACCATTTCCTCTGTTGTAAAAAGCATTGCAAGCCACAGAGACTGGTAAAATCTCCAAGTAAAGCCAAATTGAACAAGTGCTCAGAGACATTAGATGCATTCAATGAAGATGCGCGTGATGCATTTGTGGCATGCAAAGCAACCTGGCAGAAGCATGTAAATCATAGATGCTTTGAAGTCTGAAACAAAGTGTTGAAGGGCTGAAATGGTCAGTGAGTTGAGTCAAGGCATGATGGTCTGGTGATACTGGAGGTTTTACTGCTGCTGACTTATGTGGACAAAGGATTGGGGGAGGAAGGTAGTTATGGAGCATGCAGGGACGTTGACATGAATTGTACCAAAAATTGGCCAACTGCCATTTCTAAGGAAGGTTTCTGTCCATGAGGAGTAGCAGGTTTTCTGACATGAGTAAATTAAATATGCCTTATTAGCTATGTGCCATGCTCACATGGTGACATGTTCATTGTATTCTCCCACTTATTGTAGGCAGACTTAATTGCCACTGCTGATACCCAGGATGCCAAGTGCTGACACAATATTTAAACTGTAATAAAAACCTGAAGAACAGTGGATGCTGTAAATCAGGAACAAAAACAAAGTTGCTGGAAAAGCTCACCAGGTCTGGCCGCATCTGTGAAGGAAAAAACAGAGTTAATGTTTTGGGTCCGGTGGCCCTTCCTCAGAACTCAGAGTCTCTTTTGACTCCTCCCACTTCCTACAGACTAAGGGGGTGGCCATGGGCACCCGCATGGGCCCCAGCTATGCCTGCCTCTTTGTAGGTTACGTGGAACAGTCCCTCTTCCGCACCTACACAGGCCCCAAACCCCACCTCTTCCTCCGGTACATTGATGACTGTATTGGCACTGCCTCTTGCTCCCCAGAGGAGCTCGAACAGTTCATCCACTTCACCAACACCTTCCACCCCAACCTTCAGTTCACCTGGGCCATCTCCAGCACATCCCTCACCTTCCTGGACCTCTCAGTCTCCATCTCGGGCAACCAGCTTGTAACTGATGTCCATTTCAAGCCCACCGACTCCCACAGCTACCTAGAATACACCTCCTCCCACCCACCCTCCTGCAAAAATTCCATCCCCTATTCCCAATTCCTCCGCCTCCGCCGCATCTGCTCCCACGATAAGACATTCCACTCCCGCACATCCCAGATGTCCAAGTTCTTCCAGGACCGCAACTTTCCCCCCACAGTGATCGAAAACACCCACGACCGCGTCTCCCATATTTCCCGCAACATGTCCCTCACACCCCGCCCCCGCCACAACCGCCCAAAGAGGATGCCCCTCGTTCTCACACACCACCCCACCAACCTCCGGATACAACGCATCATCCTCCGACACTTCCGCCATCTACAATCCGACCCCACCAACCAAGACATTTTTCCATCCCCACCCCTGTCTGCTTTCCGGAGAGACCACTCTCTCCGTGACTCCCTTGTTCACTCCACACTGCCCTCCAACCCCACCACACCCGGCACCTTCCCCTGCAACCGCAGGAAATGCTACACTTGCCCCCACACCTCCCCCCTCACCCCTATCCCAGGCCCCAAGATGACATTCCACATTAAGCAGAGGTTCACCTGCACATCTGCCAATGTGGTATACTGCATCCACTGTACCCGGTGTGGCTTCCTCTACATTGGGGAAACCAAGCGGAGGCTTGGAGACCGCTCTGCAGAACACCTCCGCTCAGTTCGCAACAAACAACTGCACCTCCCAGTCGCAAACCATTTCCACTCCCCCTCCCATTCTTTAGATGACATGTCCATCATGGGCCGCCTGCAGTGCCACAATGATGCCACCCGAAGGTTGCAGGAACAGCAACTCATATTCCGCCTGGGAACCCTGCAGCCTAATGGTATCAATGTGGGCTTCACCAGTTTCAAAATCTCCCCTTCCCCAACTGCATCCCTAAACCAGCCCAGTTCGTCCCCTCCCCCCACTGCACCACACAACCAGCCCAGCTCTTCCCCTCCACCCACTGTATCCCAAAACCAGTCCAACCTGTCTCTGCCTCCCTAACCTGTTCTTCCTCTCACCCATCCCTTCCTCCCACCCCAAGCCACACCCCCATCTACCTACTAACCTCATCCCAACTCCTTGACCTGTCCGTCTTCCCTGGACTGACCTATCCCCTCCCTACCTCCCCACCTATACTCTCTCCACCTATCTTCTTTTCTCTCCATCTTCGGTCCGCCTCCCCCTCTCTCCCTATTTATTCCAGAACCCTCACCCCATCCCCCTCTCTGATGAAGGGTCTAGGCCCGAAACGTCAGCTTTTGTGCTCCTGAGATGCTGCTTGGCCTGCTGTGTTCATCCAGCCTCACATTTTGTTGTCTTAGTCTCATATCTATTGCTATTTAGGATCTAAGCCACAGAGCACACCTATAATTAGCAATCCCATCTTACAACCTTGTTAAAGGCAGTCCTACTGTTGTTCCAATGCCCGTTGTAGTCCAAATTCTTATCATTGTTCACTGTGGGATCATCACAAGCAGGGATGCCTTTAAATAGCTCAAAACATTCACTTTTATGCAAGAATGGTAGGAGCAAACAATAAATAAACAAACAGAAGCTTTGGATCTTGAAACATAAACTAACTATTTGCTTTTCAAGCAATAACAACTTACAGTCAATGAATGATCACTGCACCCAGCTCTCGTCTACTTGAAACGAGTGTCAATTAACTCCTGGCTGGCTTGTTATGGCCAATATAGCAGTGCTCTATCATGCTGACAATGTTTTTCCTGCTCAATATTCTCATCTTCCTCCTCAGAAGACTGCTGCCATTCTCCCAGGTCTTTGGCATCTATCATATTTCCCTCTTTGCTTGCTTCAGTTGTGTGCAGCACAGCGTGCCAGGATTGTATGGCATCTTCTGCCTGCAGTGTACTGCAAGAATCCACCTGACCTATCCAAGCATCGGAAGCACATCTTCATCAAGCCTAACTATGGCTTTGGTTGAAGAATGGGCTGCATTGCATCGATGCCCAGCCTCACTAATGGGCTTGTGTAACAGCGGTATCAGCCAAAACTACAATTTGAAGTGAGGTGGAATCAATGAGAGGGAATCAGTTCTGTGCCCTTGTGCAGCCTTTCAGATCTTGCTCAAAAACAGAAATTGCTGGAAAATTTCAAGAGGTCTGGCGGTGTCTGTGGAGAGAAATCACAGTCACGATTCAGGTCCAGTGACCTTAATATATCCCCAACATCCACAGTTCTTTTGTTTTTTTTTCTTTCAGATCTTGTCGTGTCTTTATGCTTTATTGGCACTTTTAAGGTTACCTGCAGTTATTGCTACTTAACTGAGACATCTTCACAGGGATCTTCAATCTGAAATGACCAATGGCATGCCCAGGATTGCTTGTGACCAGTGTTTGGACTCCACATAGTTATACAAACATGCATTTCACTTTCATGATACTATGCTTACAGACTACTTCAATGTGCACTGTGAAAGTGTCAGCTGAATGCTTTGCCCAGCATGCTCAGACAGAAGAAAGACTCTGACTCCACTTTCCCCAGGTTCGTTGCAACCATTTTTCATTTGCAATGCACATTTCAAGTTGACTGAAGATGACAGGAAACGCAAGTCGTGTTGGCACAATAAGTCACATGAAAGAAAATCCCATATATATGTCTTCAGGAATGTACTATTGTGTACCTGAGAGATCCCCCCCCCCCCGCCACCAACAAAACCTCAATTCCCCTTTCTTCCTGATCAGGAAATCACAACTGATTTTCTACACACCTACTGGAATTATGTTTGCTTTTGTTCCCTCTGCATCCCAGGTTATTACCTCCGACTCCCAGCATTGACTTCCCTGACAAGAACTGTCGCCTGAAAACCTGCTGTTAACTTTCATTGAGATGATCTGCGGGAGTGACCATGATCCACTCCCTTGATCCACTCCCAGATCGCTTGACCATGACCGTCCAAAGCAGCCAACTGACCAAATTAAAACCTCTGAACTGACATATGAAAACGCTAATGACTTTCTGTAACCAAAACCCCTTAGACTTTGAAACATGACCATGTTTCAAATGACCATGATTGATGCATGTTATGTGGTTGTATAGAGTAATCGTGAACTGGAAGACAGGAAGCTAGAATTTGTTTTTTTTAAAAAAATGATAAGGGGAAAGAGTGTGTAGTCCCTTTAAAAGATAAAGTGTTTTTCAAAGCTTGGAGATTTATACGGAAAAAAACAAATGCATGTAGCTGAAGACATACAGCCAGTTCAAAAATGGAAAATGTCTGTGTGATTAGAGACCTTCGGCGTGTTTTCATGCTTTGGCAATAAACTGGAATCAGCCAATTCATTTGAACCAAGTGCTCAGTGATTGAAAGCAGTTTTAACAAACTTGGACCAATCCTACTGCAAGAAAATTGATATGTCATCCAAGGGTTTTTGAAAATCGGGGTGAGAGCAAACCACCATCTGAAAAATAAGCACTTAGCTCTCACAAGACATCACTGAGCCCTCTAAGAAAGCACCATAAAACGCACCATGGCACTTCTAGCTAAGAGTCTTCATAGAGAAAACATCCCTGACAGCAGGACCAACAGTTGAAAGGTATTTATGACTTGAGAACAGTAGAAGAAAGGTGTTTATAACTGGAGAGACAGTGGAGAGGGCAGAGCATTCCAGAAGACACATATCTGAGATTTTCTTTCATTTAACATCCCCTTCTCCGTAACAATGCACAAGCAGCGCATTTACTGTACGTGCTACTGGCACATGCTGTAACTGAGAGATTGACTTGGTGTAGTGCTGTACTACAGTATATTCACTCCCTTCACTGATCATTGCTGCCAAGCATGACAAGCTGCCTCCTTTGTGTCTAGGCTAATCAGAAAGGCAAGACAAAAGTACTATCAGCCTTTAAATGTTGAGGACAAGCATTGAAAGGCAAGAAAAGTCAGGATACTGTGAACATTCAGATAGGCACAAAGCCGGTGTGTGGTAATTGAACAAGTGGGCAGCCTGACTACTAGCTAATCTGAGTCATGAGTTGGGTGTCTGCCCCTGAATGCAAAGTATCCTCACAGCAAATGAAAAATATCAGTGCATTCCAAAGTGCAGCATTGAAGAGCAGAACTGTACTGAGTGGATCATATATGTGTCATGAAGGTGCACTGAGGCTAGTACATGGATGCCAAAGTCGCTAACCTGAGATATTGGCTGTTGCTGTTCAAGATGGAGGTATGGAGAAGTAATTGGTGAGCTGGAATTGTCAGTCTGTCTAGCCCCTCCTTATTCAGCCAGGCCAATGCAGTAAGACCCACTACTCCACACTTCACAAGCTGGATATTACTGATCTTATGGTGGAGTCACTGAATTAACATAGCCAGTACCTTGGATATTATTTTTGTTACCCAGCATGAACTTCTGTCATATGAAGTAAATGGTTACGCAGTGATTTGAAATCTCCTAAATGTATTAATATTGGAAATTTGTGAACGAAAAACTCTATCTTACTTTACAGAAAGCATGGTGGGCTGATCAGTATTCAGCAGGAGTGTTACGTGCCATCTCTCATACACTAGGCAACAGCTATGGGACAGGAGGCTTACCTACAGGTACTAAAATGTATCAAAATACATCAACAATCTGATATAAAGTTAAAATAAAGATCAAGTATCTATATAAAGTTTCCATAAAAGATTTCTGAAAAAAATTTAAGTATTTTACTTTTAAGCCATGATATTGCTTGAAGAGAACCAAATATCAGCTTGTGAATTAGTTACTGTAATAAATCTCCTGTGAATGTTGGAATTTGTACTATAATCATAGGGATTAATTTCAACAGCGGTATAATAATTTCTTGCACCTAAGGGAGCACAGCACTATGGTCAATGACATACAAGTTCTTATATCTATGGACAGGATTTTTCAGATGGCTAGATTTTCCTGTTTATTGTAATTTATGTTCAAATGTACAAAATCACACCTTCCTTCATAATAACTTCCTGTTACAATGACCAATTCCATTTGTCTTGAATCCAGTTGATGCAGTAACGTACCTAACAAAAAGATTCATGTCAGTTAAAATTTACACTTTACAGTTGTTTCAGAAATGGTAATATTTGAATTTACTATGATGGGATACTTTGAAAAATGTTTCAATATCATACGTAAATATACAATGAGCAAAAACTTTTAGTGAAAGTAGAGGAGCAAGTGAACATCTAACCTATACCAAGGCCCTCTGAAATAACTCCACTGTGGTATTGTATCTTGTCACTCAGCCACTGTTTATTTACACATACACATTTCATGGACCTAGAGTTAGGAGAATCCCCGAGAGTCCTGTTTATATTTGTCACCCAGGGCTCCCTGATTGGCCCAGGTTAACAGCCCTGATCAGGGAGCTCATACTCAACAAGATTTACCTGGCCAACCTCGTTTCAGTCACTACACCCTCCTAACTGCTCTCTTGTTAAAACACTTTGAATATGTGAGAATAGTTGAGTATAGATCAATGAAATAGATGATCCTTCTATCCTCTGAAAGAAGTAGCTAGTCTCTCAATGTTGCTAATGACAGTATATCAGCTGTCTACGATATGGTGGTTGCAATCTTAAAACTATTTTGTTATAGTCAATGTCAAGAAATTAGCAGAAATAGCAATTTAAAAGTTATAGATAATAACAATAGACAATAAAAGTGTTTTTCAACAATTACAATTCATGCAGTAAGGTATTTTATATTAAACTATCTTACAGAATTAACAGAGGTTGCAGTCACAGTGGTCAGTATGATTTCTGGAGCTCTGATGCATACGATAATGGTGGCAAATGTGGCAGATATGGTTTTAAATGCAGACGTTCCAGGACGAATATACAGAGAGAAGGTTTGTGAAATTTATACAGAGAAATGCTTTTGTCAAGTTAAGCTGTAGAGACAAAATCTAACCTTTCTGTTTTCAGCTCATCAATTTTTCTGTAAAAAGTCATCTTAGATTTTCTTAGGGTAAACTCTAGTTTTTAATTTATAGCTAATATTTAAACGCAGTTGTTTTTGATCATATTTGAATTAAATAAATTGACGTTTGAAAAATACTATGTTTGCAACATGGTTCTTAGTTCATAGGATGGCTTAGAAACTTGAGCCACATGGAGACCTGAGGATTTATTTAAAGCTAGTGCTTAATTAATTGCAGGAATAGGAATCTAGCAGAAATGTTCTGTTGGAGTCAAAGGGAGACGCGATGAAGAGGTTAATCAGGCTTCATCCTTGTTTGACAGATTTATTGTTATTTCCAAAAGTTGGCAGATGTGGAGGCATTAATAAATTCAGTAAGGTGGTGACTTTTTGATTCTGACTTACTCAGAATTGAATTATAATACATTAAATTTGATGTGCCTATTGTACATTTCTTACTTGAGCATGGCAATTCTTTCATGGTGGCTCTTTTTGGGATTTTTTTCTTTTAAAGGTACGAATCATGTAGCCAAGCCTACAATTGTATGTAAAAGGTAGGATTTTAACAGCCCTCTGGAGACAAGCTGAAAGTTGGGAAGGGTTCCGAAACTATTGGTAGAATGTGGTAGTAGGAAGGCCACCCACCAATCGAAGTTGGTGGCTAATCAATTGAAATAAGTGACCTATTAATTGAATGGCCTGTCTCAGTGTGCACTCTTAATTATCTTTTTCTAATAAAGTCCCCAGGGTGAAGGCTCTTGTAGTGCCATGATTGTGTCCCTACATCTGAACCAGGTTCAAGTCCCACCTGATCCAGGAGGTGTATAATAACATCACTGGAAAGATTGATTAGAGAATATCTAAAGTTCTCAGAGCCCTGCAGTGCAGTGATGGTGGGACATCAATCTTGTTGGAAAAATTCCCAGAGCATCTTGCTACTCATTGTATATCCCCAGAAAAATCACCATTCCTGTCAACCACAATATATTTAAAAAGCCACTGTGTGCCCAGACAGGCATTGGCAATCTGGCATTGCCCTTTGCTGGTGACATAATTGTCAGCCTCAAAGCATTGCTGCTAATGGCACATAGCTAGAAACTATCTCACACAAAAAGCCCACTATATTCACGGATTAACCACAAGGTCACATAATTGGCAACATAAGGAGCAAAACAGTTTCTAACCTCTGTTTTCTGGTGATGTTTAGCAGAATCTTATAAGGCTGTCAGCAACAAGGTGAGATTTATGGCAGAATCTGACAATAAGTCTGGTGAGGTCAGTATTGATGCTGGGACTAACTCATTCCATCTTATACGCTTTTGACAAGTGGTATGAAGAGATTCTTACTCGGTAGTGGCAAGTTGCCAATTGACAGTGATTAAAGCTTCTTAAGTCGTTCATAAAAGCCTCATGCCTCACTAATATTGAGCTTTCTATCTTACCAAATAATGCAGGTGCTGAGAAAACTTGATGTAGAAATCAGAATGAATGCTTAGTGTTGTCAGCTTATCACTTGCTGAGAAGAACCTCCATGTAGTTTAGAGGAAACACAATATCAGGGCATGGCCAACAGACACTGGCCGCACATTCTCATCCATGACACTGACATTTAATATTTGCCAAACCCAGATAACTGTCATGGCATCTCTCCTATCCACAATCAGGCCACTTTGGAAGCACAGATGTGCATTGTAAGGCTCACAAGCAATTAGCATTGAATGTATCCAGCAGTGACACTTTGCATGTGTAGACAAGCAATCAACTAGATGCATTCCAGAGCTGCTACATCTCAAGACTGCTCAGTTGCTCTGGTAGTTCACTTAATACCTTTCTGCACGCACACAGCATCTGTGTCTTTTTTTTGCTTTGTCACGCTAAGCCATATAGCACAGTCATACAACTAGGCTTGCCTTGCTGGCCATCAAGGGCATTGTCAAACAAACAAACGTGTCTGAAAGTCTTAGGGGATTAGTCCTCACCAGAGTCCACAGAGCACCTACCAGTTGGGGGGGGGGGTGAAGTGGTCCTGGCACAGTAAGTCAGGGTCTGCCTCCCATACCAGTCCAGGGATTGGCCATGGTCAGGCGTCTGGTCCAGGTGTCCTCAGTCAGAGAATCTGTCCCTCTGTGGTTCCAGGGTTGGTCTTGGTACGTCCTGTGGCTCCATTGTACCAATCCAGGAGGAAGGAAAATGAAGTCAGGATGTTGTATAGGCTCCAGTCAAGAGTCCGGGCAACCTTCGCCTGGAGCTGTCTGGTTAAGTCACTCAAGGGGGTGACCACAGTCAGTCCAGCGTATCAGTCATCAGGTAGAGGATCTTGATGTTCAGGCTCTCAACAACTTTTTGAGGTGAAGGCTGGAAACCTATGGCCAAAAGGCACTCACTGTTGGTTTCCATCATGCTGGAAATGAAAACTATGCAATGGATATTAAAATGGCTGCAACCCATCTCAGTATGAGATAAATAACTCAACCTGTGAAAGTGGAACAGCTGAACCCAGCACCCCCCCACCACCACTTGTCCCCACAATGTGAGGCCTTCAAGGGGAGACAATATTACACACACCCATGCATTGTGGAGACAACAGAGCTGCAGGGTTCCCAAACCTTGGTGATCCCAATGTATTGGCATTTTGTATATTGTACATCTACATTTTCCAGACATCACAAACCACTTGGTTCTCACCAGCATCTTTGGTCACAAAGGAGTGGGAAATAATAGTAATGTTGTAGGATGAGGGGCAATGGTGTCAGCATTATAGGCAGTAGAGGCCATGTTCATTTTGACTCCACATTGCAGCAGGCTGTCAACATAGACATCAATTCATTGATCCAAACCACATTGGCCCTAACCCCTGGCTATTATGGAACTCCAGGACCCATTCTCAGAATTGCAAGTCTATGGCCCCCTGACCCCAACCAGATATCCGACACTGCCCATGGCCAATCCACCCTGGACTGGTATGGGAGGATGCCTTTGAATTATTGTACAAAGACTTCCTGACGGGTACCTCCATGGATGGGTACCTCCATGGACTTCAGTAAGGTCCACTCTCATAAGATTTTGAATCATAGCTACTGCTGGCTGCATTTGCAGTTTTTTTCCCACACAAACTGCTGGTATGTGGAGCAGGTGTGAGACTAACGTAGTACACTGCAGTACATCATGATGTCTGCCTTCTTTGCTGAAGACTGCTGACCAGCAAGGCAAGCTGCCCGGTTGTGTGTCATGGCAGGGCAAACTAATGATGTCATGAATAACTAGGTAGGCATTAAGTGAGCAAGTGCTAAATGGAGCAAGCCAGTAGACTTGAGATGCAGGCTTGGTCAGTATGTGAGCTGGTTGTCTCTTCCAGTGTGCAAAATGTGCTTGCAATAGCATTTCACTATGACTTGCTGGTGCACCATGCATGATGTCTTTCCTACCTAAATGGCCTGTAAGTCAGTCATTGAAGTGCCATGATGGTGATGGGGCGTTGGCGAATACCAGATGACCATGTTTGTACAGTGCATGTGGCAGGTTTCTTTGGATCATATCCTGCAATGTTATTTATTGGTGTGAAACGTGGAGGCTGCTGTTAGTTTTTGATGAGCTGAAGTGGCCAAATAAGCATTCTGACTATCATGTGGACAATTCTCAACAGCAAGCTTGCTTGGTGCATTTGGTATGATAGGTAGCTGAATACTTTTTGAAGCAATGCTGACTTTGCTTGATTATATTATAGAATTTCTAAATTGACTGTTGTAACATCCTTTATAAGAGAATAACATTTCATTAACAACAAATGTTAACCTAACTGGCATTGACCAGTTACTTGTTTTCTGCCTCCTTTTTTGAATAAGGATTGTACATTGGTAGTTTTCAGGCTGATTACTATCAGTGCATCCACTAGCACTTTAAAACCCTAGTATGCAACTCATCCAGTCCAGGGTCTTATTGACTTTGCTCCATTAGTGTCCTTGCATTTATTTCTGTAGACATAGTTTTATTTATTTCCTCTTGCCCTAGGGACCGCTTTAGGCCCTTGATAATTGAATTCATTTTGGACTGTTATTAATACCTCCTAGCCATGTTCTATTAGAACTTCCATTCAATTTGGCTTCTCTTTCCCTACTTAGATATGAATTATTTGTGCCTCATTTATTTTATACCATATAAAATCAACATTTAAGTACAGGGATATTCATCTTGCCATTTTACCATTTTCATTCAGTTTGACCCCATTTACTGTTTTTTCTAATTCTGTGTACTCTTTCCTTCCAGTACCACTACTTGCCCTATAATGCAGCATAGCATTTTTCTTCATAAGCCCACATATGGGTGAAAGATATAGGACAGATGTCAGAGGTAGTTTCTTTACTCAGAGAGTAGTAAGGGAATGGAACGCTCTGCCTGCAACAGTAGTAGATTCGCCAACTTTAGGTACATTTAAGTCGTCATTAGATAAGCATATGGATGTACATGGAATAGTGTAGGTTAGATGGGCTTGAGATCGGTATGACAGGTCGGCACAACATTGAGGGCCGAAGGGCCTGTACTCTGCTGTAATGTTCTATGTTCTATATCACCTCTCCTGAACATTCCTCCCCTGCTAGTTTAAAACCTTCTGTACAGCCCAAGTTAATCAATTCCTGACTTGAAATTTCATTGAAAAGACATTGTAGCATTTGCTCAGTACTGTGCAGAGGACTAAGTCTGAATAATGGGTTAGAGATAATGGGAACTGCAGATGCTGGAGAATCCGAGATAACAAAGTGTAGAGCTGGATGAACACAGCAGGCCAAGCAGCATCTTAGGAGCACAAAGCTGACATTTCGGGCCTAGACCCATCATCAGAAAAGGGGGTTGGGGGAGAGGATTCTGAAATAAATAGGGAGAGAGGGGGAGGCGGACCGAAGATGGATGGTGGAGACAAGACAATTGCAGTGGGAGAGAGATCCCCTGAGGTTGGTCCGGAGGGAAGAGGGTAACTTCTCCAGGTTAGGCATCCTGGAAGAGGCTTCGCAGTGAGGTTAAAATTGTGATCAGAGATAATGGTCAGCTCCACACTCTGTTTTCTCAGATTCTCCAATATCTGCAGTTCCCATTATCTCTAATCACAATTTTAACCTCACTGCGAAGCCTCTTCGAGGATGCCTAACCTGGAGAAGTTACCCTCTTGCCTCCAGACCAACCTCAGGGGATCTCTCCCCCACTGCAATTGTCTTGTCTCCACCTATCTTCTCTTCTATCCATCTTCGGTCCGCATCCCCGTCTCTCCCTATTTATTTCAGAATCCTCTCCTCATCCCCCTTTGCTGATGAAGGGTCTAGGCCCAAAACGTCAGCTTTTGTGCTCCTAGGATGCTGCTTGGCCAGCTGTGTTCATCCAGCTCCACACTTTGTTATCTCTGAATAATGGGTTCATGTCTTCTGAAATGTCACTTGAATCCACAACATTCTGATTCAGAGGTGAGAATCCTGTCAGTGGAAGCATGGCTGACAATGTATTGAGCTTAGTGCTGTGTGAAATTACCCAGAATCTATTAATAATAAGTGTCTGATGATATTAAATTTCATAAATAGGTCACCAGAAATTATCTTCAATGAAATGTAGTCAGTAGCATAAAGGAAGAAGGCTGCCTAACTCGTTAACATCTCCAGTGAGGAGGAGTAATCAACAGAATCTACATAGGACTGAAAGTACCAAATAAGCAGTGACTTGCGTCAACAGGAAAGGTTCCCATTCCCTTTATATACCAGTATGTGCAATGTAGAATATTGGGAAATTGAGTGTATCATAGCCACAGGTATTGGTACTGAGAATTCAATTATTTATATATATAAATGACTTGGATGTGGAAAATAAATGTGCTGTAGGTAAGTTTGCAGATGACACACAAATAGTAAAAAAGACAAGTAAGTAGTGAAGATGCCAGAAAGTGTCTGCAGAGGGATATAGACAGGTTAGGTAAGTGAGCAAAAACCATGGGAGATGGAATAGAATGTGGAACAATGTGAGGGTGTTCACTTTGGCAAGAAGAATAGAAAAACTGAAAATTAGTTAAAGGGAGAAAGACTGTAGGAATCTACAGACAGAGAGATCTGCAAGTCCTCATGCATGAATCAGAGAAGGCGAGCATCGAAGTTCAGCGGATAATAGAGAAAGCAAACGGAACGTTTGCCTTTATTTCAAAGTGAAAAGAGTATAAAAGTTGGGGGAGGTGGTTTGCTAAAACTATACAAGGCCCTAGTTAGAGTACGGCTGGAATACTGTGAACAGTTTTGGGGCTCTTATCGAAGGAAAGATATATTGGAATTAGAGTCAATACAGAGAAGGTTCATGTAGGAACGTTCTTCCTGACCTGGGACAAAGACTTAGGATGCGGTCTGGATTCAGGCAAGTGGAAGATGTTTATTCAAGCAGAAACCGGTTTATGCAGGGAGATGGCCAAAGGATCTACCTCAAATTTGGCTTCAGAAGATGGATCAATGACCCACCCTGTGCTTTTACATAGAAATACAACATTTTTATATATTTTGTGTTACATTAATTAAATACAACGTAGTCATCGTCCTTACCTTTAATTCAAACATCCAATCCTATGGGAAACCTAATTAGTGATGGGCACTTCCATGGACAGCCTCAGGTTCCCATGATCTTATGCCATTGGTTATACACTGTAATCTCTAGGCCTAGGGATCTTATCATGCATCATATTCATTTGCATTCCAAAAGCTTAATGGTTATGCTCCTTCGGGTCTTTCTCAGGCTTGTTTATCTGTAAGGACAGCTCAAATTCTATTACCTGTTGTATTTTGGTGCTATCTTTTATCACATTCAGTTACTCCTTTTATTTTCCCACTACTCCAATTACATAATGTAAAAATAAACAAGTCAGTTAGTTTTAGTTAATTGTTATAAGGTTAACTTCTGTGATAAAGTTAATTATAAGTGTAATGTTATACAATTACTCTGACTGTCAGCATTTTGTCATTTATGGGCAGTGATCAATCTTTCTTGCTCAGGACATAAGGCAAGATTTCTTCTAAGGCTAGTTAATCTTTACATCTAAGCTGAATGATTTTTTAAGACTTGCATTATATCCTGGTTATGTATTGAAACCAAATTCTATGACTAGAGCATTTTTAACTAAAAACTATTTAATATCGCTGGTAGCTTCAAAGAGGCAACTACTTACTACAAAATAACTTTAGCTGTTGTCCTTGCAGTTGCTTGAGGACCTAATCTAACACCTGACATTATTCATTTACTGGGACAATCACCCTTTCATTAATAAAGCTGGAATTGATCATTTATTTCCCTAAGGCATCCTTTTATCAGAACTGTCTCGGATAGGAACATACAGTGTTCCTTTACTGACCTTCTAACAGTTTTGTTCAAAAGGTACCATTGTATTTCACTGTGTGAGCAGGCTGCTTAGTTTTGCTTATCTTCTGTCTGTACAAGCCACCTTACATAGCTGGGTGCTGGTCACCCCTACAGTTCACATGACTGACACCAGCTATGCAGGCTCTGTCTTACAGGAGAGGTTGAATAGGTTGGGCCTATACTCATTGGAATTTAGAAGAATGAGGCAACATTTTTGATGCACACAAGATTCTTGGAGAACTTGACAGAATAGATGCAGAAAGATTGTGTCCCGTATGGGACAGTCTAGGACCAAAGGGCATAATCTCAGGATAAGGGGTTACACATTTAAAACAGAAATAAGAAGAAATTTCTTCTCAGCCTAGTGAACCTGTGGAATTCTTTACCCCAGAAGACTTTTGAGGCTGAGTCGTTCAGTATATTCAAGGGTGAGTTAGACAAATTGTTTAATCAGTAAGGGAATCAAGGATTGTGATGGAACAGCAGGAGTGTCAAGTTAAGGGTTGTCAGATCAACCATGATTTCATTGAATGGCAGATCGGACTAGATGGGCTGAATGGCATACTTTTGCTCCTACATCTTACAGTCTTCTGAATACTACACATGTACCTGCAGCATGCTGGAGCAATTATGCACGGTGTAATTCCTTACCAAGAATAAGCAATGGTCAATGGAACAGGAGATGCCCCAATACATGGCTTGTAATACTGGTTAAATAACATCACAACTGTATATAGGTAGCCACCAAACATTTGACAATGCTTCAACCTCTACCCTGCACTTCCTTCTGTCCACAAAAGATTTTTTTTCACTATTCACTGAAAAATTCTTAATCAGGTTTGTGAACCATTCCATATTGGATTATGATAGCAAAGGGCAACAGACCAAAGAATAAGAAGTTAACACATTTAATCCAACAAATAACCGAACACAAATTACTTTTCAAAATCGGCAAGATACGATGAACAGCAAAAGTATCACCGATATATATAAACAACATTTACACTCTTCTCCAAAAAACTGAATATTGGAATATGTGAAAAATCAAAAGGACTTTGCAGGAAACATTCTGTATGGAACCCTGCCTCATTACTGAAATAGCTAGTTTCAAATGGAGCCATCTAATTGCATAGAACTGAGACTACATATTCAAACTCTGTACAATTCTTGCTGCAGTGAAAATACAGATTTTATTTTTAAATGTTCTTCACCGCATTGTTGCAGTTTTCAGTCAGACTTCAGCTCTGATTAAGAGTCTTCAAACTCGAAACAGCTTGCTGTCTCTCTGTGGATGCTGTCTGACCCGTTGTGATCTCCAGCATTTGTTGTTTTCAGTTCCGATTCCAGCATCTGCAGTAATTTGCTACTCCTTTACTTTTTACTTCACTGTCTGATTTCTATACAATTCTGGCTCAATATTATTTTAAATAAAGTAAAGATGTAAATGTGCTAGAAATTTGTCAATGGAGATTTAAAGAGTAGACACAACCAATAATAGTGGATTCAGCTCTGGATCTGTCTTCAGTTCCTGCATGGAATGTTGCAGCCATTGTGTCATAGATGCGAAGATGGACAAAAGAAGTGAAATAACCTGGCTGATCTATTCAAAGATAACACAGTATGGAGCTGGAGGAACACAGCAGGCCAGGCAACATCAGAGGAGTGGGAAAGTTGACGTTTCGAGTAGGGACCCTTCTTCAGAAAAAAAACTGTCTCACTGTCTCACAAGGACAAAAGGATACATTCCAGACTCATAGTTGCCAAGTACACTTATCCTGAATTCATCAGAAGGCATTCCTGAACTGATTGAAATTTCTTCTGAAATAAAGACATTGATTGTTTTATAAAATCAAAATATTTTGTATGCTGGAAATCTGCACTAAGAACAGAAATGCAGGAGAAACTCAGCCAATCTAGCAACATCTGTTGTGAGAAGAGTTAACGCTTCAAGTCAAAAATTCATTCCAAAGCGTATTTGGACTTGGATCCTTAACCCTGATTCTCTCTCTACAAATGCTACCAGGTGCATGAAGCTTCTCCAGCATTTTCTGTTTTCATGTGATCTTTAAATGCTGACTGCAGAAAGATATCAGCAGCAGGTAGTACCCATGTCATAAAAGAACCAAAGCTGTAATATTGAAAGGTCTTCAAGACTGTTCCTTTTAAGATTCACAAATTTGGCAAACTTTCCTGTTGGCCATGAGACTACAAGCAACTAACTTTGTGACCTGCAGAATGTCCCTTCCTTTAAGAGAATGCTGAAATGACTTTGACAGTTGACTTCAGCTGTTAAGTGCACTTTAGCTGCCTTCTAGTGTGAAGACATCTTCAGCAATCATAGAAACATAGAAAATAGGAGCAGTAGTAAGCCATTCAGCCCTTCAAGCCTGCTCTGCTAGGCAATATGATCATGGTTGATCATCCAACTCAGTACCCTGGTTCCAATTTCTCTCCATACCCTTTAATTCCTTTAGCCCTAAGAGCTATATCTAACTTTTTGGAAACATTAAATGCTTTGGCCTCAACTGCTTTTTGTGGCAGAGAATTCCATAGGCTCACTATACTTTGGGAGAAGAAATTTCTCCTCATCTCAGTCCTAAATGGCCAACTCTATCCTTAAATTGTGACCTCTGTTTCAGACTCTTCAGCCATCAGGAACATTCTTCCTGCATTTAGCCTGCCTAACCCTTTTAGAAGTTTTTGGTTTCCATGAGATCACCCCTCATTCTTCTAAACTCCAATGAAAATATTACAAACGGATCCAACTTTACTTTGTGAGAAGGTAAGAACTAAGAGCAGGAGTAGACATTTCATCCCCTTGAGCCTACTCCACCATTTAAAATGATCATGGCTGATCTCATCTCAACTTCAACTGAATACCCAAATCCTCTTGCTTTGGAAACTAATGTACTATTTGCAAACATATCATCCAGAACAACCAATAATAATTTTGTTCTATTCTTTTACCTTTAACTTGAAAGTACACTTTTCTGTTTAACTGTACTCCTTGTGTATGTTTATGTATGTGATTGTGAGAAATGAAATGTTAGATTTTGGGTCAGAATGCAAACAAGCAATCTCTTATTTATTTATATCCAGGAAAAGCCCGCTGCTGTTTCTTCAAATTGTCCACACACACCCAGGTTGAAATACACAAATCTTCCTCTCAAAAGCTTCCTGACTTCAGACAGTTGGGAAGAGAGCATGGATGTCAGTAGTTCTTTCTCAACCTGTCTGTAAGATCTAACATTATCATTATTTTGCATTCAGTTTCAATACTTACTCAATATTTTCTAGATAATATTAGAAAATTTTAAGAAATGAATTTGATTATTTTGGTTGGTGACGGAGCAGACTAGAGCTCAAGATCAATGTTCTTACGGCTCTGTATCTAGAATTCACAGTATGATTCAAGTTAATGAAAACTGCCCTTTTATTAATTTGTTCAATTTATGTTAACTGATTATGTTCTGTTGACAATACTTTAAGTATATATACAAATTAGTGCAATGCTAAATGTTACGGTCACTACTGAAAACATATCCCACTATGTTTTTGGATACATAGTAACATGGGAACAATACCAGAGAGTTGTAGATGCAAAGCAAAATGTAATTTTCATTTAATGTATTGCTACATTTGTTAATATGCAGGCAGCTCTTGTGGTATAGTCATAGTGTCCCTAACTCTGTGAAGTTCCTGAAGAAGGGTCTAGACCCGAAACATCAGCTTTCCTGCTCCTCTGATGCTGCTTGGCCTGCTGTGTTCATCCAGCTCAACACCTTGTTATCTCTGTGTCAGAAGGCCTGTGTTCACGTTCAACCTGCTTCAGAGGTGTGTCTTAACATATCTGAGCAGGTTAATTTAAAGAAACTACATTTAAAATACTATAATTTTTATGTTCTGCTTCTTTAATTTCAGGATTAGTTCTCACTTGCATTGGCAGAATTTAATTCCTAAGGCAAACTAAAAAACAGGGAATCGCACAGGCACCACTAACTAATCGTAGGTATATGCTCATTTTACTCTGATTGCTAAATTTAACATTGTAAATTAACATAGAACAGTAGAGCACAGGAACAGGCCCATCGCCCACCATTGCCTACCATAACGCCATTCTAATCTTATACTATCTGCCGACATGTGGTCCATCTGTCTTTATTACCTGACTGTTAATGTGTTGTTATAAATACCTTTTAAAGATAACACGGTGTAGAGCTGGATGAACACAGCAGGCCAAACAGCATCAGAGAATAAGGAAAGCTGATATTTTGGGTCGAGACCCTTCTTCAGAAAAAGGGGAGGGGAAGGGGATTTGGAAATAAATAGGGAGACTGGGGGAGGCGGATAGAAGTTGGATAAAGGAGAAGATAGGTGGAGAGGAGATAGATGAGTCAAAGAGGTGGGATTGGAGCCAGTGAAGGTGAATGTTGGTGGTGAGTTAGGGAGGGGTTAGGTCAGTCCAGGGAGGTCAAGGAGGCAGGATGAGGTTGGTGGCTAGGATATGGGGGTGGGGCTTGAGGTGGGAGGAATGCTCAGGGAGGCGGGGACTAGCTGGACTGATTTTGGGATGCAGTCAGGGGAGGGGAGACTTTGAAGCTTGTGAAGTCCACATTGATGCCCTTGGGCTGCAGGGATCCCAAGCGAAATATGAGATGCTATTCCTGCAGCTTTCAGGTGGCGTCATTGTGGCAATGCAGGAGGCCCAGGATAGAGATGTCGTCCAAGGAGTGGGAGGGAGAGTTGAAATGGTTTGCGGTTGGGAGGTGTAGTTGTTTGTTGCGAACTGAGCATAGGTGTTCCGCAAAGCAGTCCCCAAGCCTCTGCTTGGCTTCCCCGATGTAGGGGAGGCCACAACGGGAACAGTGGATACAGTATACTACATCAGCAGATGTGCAGGTAAACATCTGTTTGATGTGGAAAGTTTTCTTAGGGCCTGGGATGGGAGTGAGGGGGGAGATGTAGGGACAGGTGTAGCACTTGCTTCGGTTGCAGGGAAAAGTGCTGGGGGTGGTGGGGCTGGAGGGGAGTGTGGAGCGGACAAGTGAGTCACGGAGAGAGTGGTCCCTCTGGAAAGCAGGTAAGGGTGGGGAGAGAAAAATGTCTTTGATATTGGGGTCAGATTTCAGATGGCGGAAATGTCGGAGGATGATGCATTAGATTTGGAGGTTGGTGGGGCGGCATGTGAGGACAAGGGGGTTTCTGTTATGGTTGTTATTGTGGGTAGGGGGTGTGCAAGATGAGTTGTGGGAAATGCGGGAGACATGGTCGAGGGCATTTTCAACCACTGTGGAGGGGAAGTTGCAGTCCTTGAAAAAAGAGGACATCTGGGATGTCCGGGAGTAGAATGCCTCATCTCAGGAGCAGATGCGGCAGAGGCGAAGGATTTGAGAATAGGGAATGGCCTTTTTGCAGGAAGGTGGGTGAGAGGAATTGTATTCTAGGTAGTTGTGGGATTTGGTAAGTTTGAAATGGATATCTTTTTCCAGGTGGATGCCAGAGAATGAGGCAGAGAGGTCCAGGAAGGACAGTGAGGTATCAGAGATTCCTTTTAATACCTTTTAAACATTGCTATTGTATTCTCCCTACCATCTCCCCAAGTGTTAGACAACTTCACTCCAAAAGTCAGACCCCTCCTGTGCTCACACTATTCCACACAGTTAGCTCTCATTCACCCCAATAACGATTGGAGAATGTGTGTTTGCACTGTCCACTTGCAAGCATGTTTGTAATGCTGTGAATTGTTTTGGGGCTCCTTATCTAAGGAGCCTTATCATCCTTGAGGCTCAGTAAGTTTGTTTGATTGACAACAGGGGCCTGAGCAATGGCTGAGTGAAATGACCAAGGCACCGTGGCACAGAAGTCTTTCACGCTGCAGCGGATGGGGCTGCAAAAGGAATTTAGTGGCAGCAGGAGGCAGCACAGTCAGGGGGATTGACACTGGTTTCAGCAGCAAATTCATCTCCTGGTGCCGGCAGATTAGGACATTTGCTTTGGGCAGGAGTAGAACTTGCAGCGGGAGGTCTGAGGATCCAGTTGTTGCAATTTATAGGCACTAGTGACATAATTAAAACTAGGAAAGACGTTCTGCACAGCCAGGATACAGGATGAGGAGCTGGGCACCAAATTTAGAAGCAAAACCTCAAAGGTAGTAATCTCTACACTATAACCTGTGCTTTCTGCAAATTGGCTTAGGCTAAACTAGGTTTGAGGGAATCAGATGAAAATGTAGATTTGTCTGATTAGTAAGTTTTCAGACAACAAAAAGATTTGTGGAGTTGTGGATGGTGAGGAAGGTTATCAAAGGATAAATAGGATATAGACCAGTTGGAAAGTTGGGCAGGGAAATGACTGTTGGAGTTTAATCTGGACAAATGTGAGGTGATTCATTTTGGAGATCAAATGCAGGATGATAGTATACAGTAAATGACAAGACTTTTAGGAGCATTGAAATACAGAGGGTTCTTGGGGTAATACCGAATACTTATGCTCCAAAACTTGCCACACAACCAGCCAAACTTTTCCAGTACACTTAGAACATTGGCATATACTTGACAATGTGGAAAATTGTCCTGTACTCAAAAAACAGAACAAATCGAACTGGTCAATTACTGCTCCATCAGTCTACTCTCGATCACCAGCAATGATGGAGGTGTCATCAACAATGCTATCAAGCTGCAGTTAGTCAGCAGTAACTTGCTCAGTGATGCCTGGTGTGGTTTCTGCCAGGGCAATTCAGTTCCTGACCTCATGACATACTTGATTCAACCATGGGTAAAAAAGCTGAATTCCAGAGGCGAGGTTAGAGTGACAGCTCCTGACATCAAGGCCACATTTGACCGAGGAGCCCGAGCAAAACTGGAATCAATGGGTCTTGGTGGGCCAACTCTCCACTAGCTGAAGTCATACTTGACAGACAGGAAGATGGTTGTGATTGTTGGAGATCAGTCATCTCAGCTCTATAACATCTCTGTAGGAGATTCAAATGTGGTGTCCTGGCCTCTACCATCTTCAGCTGCTTCATCAATGACCTGTCCACTATCACAAAGTCAGAAATTGAGTCGTTTGCTGATGATTGCACAATGTTCAGCACCATTTGCAACTTACAAGTATTGAAGCAGTCCATATGCAGATGCAACAAGATCTGGACAATATCCAGGCTTGGGCTGACAAGTGGGAGTTAACATTCATGCCACACAAATGCCAGACAATGACTATCTCCTATAAGAGATGGCCTCGCAATCACCCTTTGACATTCAATGGTGTTAGCATCACTGAACACCCCACTATGACATCCTGGGTATTACTGTTGACCAGAAACTCAAGTGGACTCATCAGGTAAGCACAATGGCTACATCAACAGGCCAAAGACTAGGAATTTTGCAGCAAGTAACTACCTCCTGACTCCCTAAAGCCTGACCAACATCTATAAGGCACAAGTCAGGAGTGTGATGGAATACCCCTCCCACTTGCCTGGATGCAGCTTCAACAACACTGAAGAAGCTTGAGACCATCCAGAATTAACCAGCCCCCCCTGGATTGGCACTTCATCCACAAACATTCACTCTCTCCGTCACCGATTGTCAGTAGCAACAGATGCTCTGCAGAAATTCACAGGTGATTTTTAGACAGCTCCTTCCAAACACACAATCACTTCCATCTTGAAGGACAAGGGCAGCAGTTACGTGGGAACACCACCATCTGCAAGTTGCACAAAATGCCACTCACCATCCTGATTTGGAAATATAACACTGTTCCTTCACTTTCACTGGGTCAAAATGCTGAAATCAATGGCATTGTCGGCCAGCCTACAGCATGTGGACTGTAGAGGTTCAAGAAGACAGCTCACCACCACCTTCTCAAGAGCAATGAGTGACAGGAAATAAATGCTGGCCAGCCAGTGATTCCTTCATCCCACGAATGAATTTAAAATGAAAACATCACAATTTTGGCACCAGCTGCTGCAGCCTTCCAAACCTATAGAAGTATAAAAATGTTGCAGCACAGAGTGGGATATTTAGTTCATCTTGTGTAAGCTGACCCAAAAAGACCTTTTCTAATGCCTTTTCCAATCTAATCTTCCTTCACACAGTCCATTCCCCGACAACTTACAGCCCTTTAAAGTGCAGATCAAGGTACTTTTTAAAAAAAAATGTTTAGGGTCTCTGTACCCACCACCAACTCAGGCAGTGAATTCCAGACACCCTCCGCCCTCTTAGTAAAAACATTTATCCTCATGTGCTCTAAAATCCTTTTGCCACTTCACTTGAATCTGTGACCCTGGCTTTTGAACTCTCTGCCAATGGAAACAGGTTCCTCCTGTCTGTCTCTACCACTCACAATTTTGTATACTTCAATCATGTTGACCTCTTACACCCCCAACTCACCTACACCAGATCCCAATATTGTCCTAACAATTTTTTTCAGAATGCTCGCTTATGTGAGATAAGCGGAGCTTTTGCACCATGCCATATCTCAAAAGAGATCAATCTCAGATTTATTCAATTTATTATCTTTCACCTTTAAACATACATCTCAGATGTGAATTTATACTGACACTGTTAATCAAATACTTGCTGTGAATTAAATATGTTACATAAGCCATCGTTGCCAAATTGTTATATCCATAAACAATTTGAAGGACTTTATTAGGCAATGTGCTCAAGTACAGGTGCAGTTCATTACAAAAGCTTGTTGTTGGATTTCTGACCACTTTAAAGATTTGCTTTGTTAACCAAGGGATTAGAGATTAAAGTACATTTTTAAAAATTTTGTTATTTAGCTGTGCCAAGTGGAAGAGTACACGAAGAATAAGAGATTGCCTCGGCATCTACGGATGAAGATTTCAAACTATTACAGAGAACGTTTTCATGGGAAATGTTTTAATCAAGAAGCAATAATTTCTGAGATGACAGAGTATTTGAAAGAGGTATTGAATGATGAGAAAATGTGTGTAGAATTCTGAATTTCAAGGGAGCAAGAAGTTTAAAAAATGCAAAGAATTATTTAAATTACTTTAATTTCTTTTTAAAATATCAATTATTTGTACTTGAAATAGAAACATAAGACTTTTCTAAAATTTTTGAAAATGGTGCTGAGGTCAGTTACTGTTCATATACTCAGTTAATTAGTTTCTGCAGAATTGTAAATGTTATTCCTTCCCTCAAAACCTCTTGTTGTGTATACAATTTGATAAGTTTTTGGAAAATTAGATTTTCAGTAAGTTTTTCATGAATTGTAAGAAAAAAGTCTTTGTTCTATTTTGGCTACAATGGGTGGAACCATGCAAGGGTCTGCGAGAGATGGGTCATGTAAGATGTGAGGTAGAAACGGATAAGAAGCCCCGCATAGCCTATCATGATATTATTCCCTAGGTATGAATTGCTATTAGAAAACAACTGGAACAATGCCCAGAATGGGTGGAAAAAGTGTAAGTTTGATGGATGTCAGCACAGGGTCCATATTTGCTGGACACATGATATTGTAACAACAAATCAATGAAACAGCAGTTTTCAAAGCCCAGCTACATTTAATTTGCAAACATTTCATTGCTATTTGCTATGGATACAAAGTGAGGGTGTTTAGGGGTTAGATGCACTTTGTTAGGAGTAACCGGAATGCAAAGTACTGGGCTAATGGTAAGATTCTTGGTAGTGTAGATGAGCAGAGAGAGCTCGGTGTCCATGTACACAGATCCTTGAAAGTTGCCACCCAGGTTGACAGCGTTGTTAGGAAGGCATACAGTGTTTTAGCTTTTATTAATAGAGGGATTGAGTTCCGGAACCATGAGGTTATGCTGCAGCTGTACAAAACTCTGGTGCGGCCGCACTTGGAGTATTGCATGCAATTCTGGTCACCGCATTATAAGAAGGATGTGGAAGCTTTGGAAAGGGTGCAGAGGAGATTTACTAGGATGTTGCCTGGTATAGAGGGAAGGTCTTACGAGGGAAGGCTGAGAACTTGAGGCTGTTTTCGTTAGAGAGAAGAAGGTTGAGAGGTGACTTAATTGAGACATATAAAATAATCAGAGGGTTAGATAGGGTGGATAGGGAGAGCCTTTTTCCTAGGATGGTGATGGCGAGCATGAGGGGGCAAAGCTTTAAATTGAGGGGTGAAAGATATAGGACAGATGTCAGAGGTAGTTTCTTTACTCAGAGTAGTAAGGGAATGGAACGCTTTGCCTGCAACGGTAGTAGATTCGCCAACTAGTCGTCATTGGACAGGCACATGGATGTACATGGAATAGTGTAGGTTAGATGGGCTTCAGATTGGTATGACAGGTCGGCACAACATCGAAGGCCAAAGGGCCTGTACTATGCTGTAATGTTCTATGTTCTATAAGGGTGATTTGCAGCATACAATTGGTGCTTACAAATTAAACTCCAGTATCTTAATATTGGAAGTTAAGAGCAATGATGTGACAAAAAGCCAATGCTAGCTGAATGGAAACCGCTATTCATCTAATTTCCAAGTGTCTTGTGTGAGACACACAGCATTCACCCCATCTACTGTGTACATGTTATGATATTCTGTACTGAGTGCAGTAAGTGGTTGAGCATTTGTTGTTTTGAGGGTGGCAGAGTGCTGCAGGTGATCCCTGCTTGATGACATTTGGTGCTCACTCAGTCAGCACAGCATCTTAACCAAGTTTTTGCATAGGCCAACCTGAATGTGGAATAAATGATGCATATATGCCCCTCATTATCTGGGTGCAATATGTCTCACTGTATGGTGAAGTGTGCTCAACCCTCATGTCACCAATGACTGTTCTGAAATATAAGAAACCCTTTTGCTCTTTCAGTTCCCATTTTAGGTCTTTACCACCTGGAGTGAGGCGGGGTGGGAGAAGGGGCGTGGGCTACTGCTGGTGGCATATGAGTCATTCTAGCTGCTGATCTAAGAATGTAAAGGTGGATACAGAGCTTTAGGGCCCCTCAAGTGCATAACGTACAGTGGAGGTCCAGGGTTTTCTGGCCCCAGCTCTATTTCAAGGTTGCGAGCAAAATGCAATGTTGATGCAGGATTTGTATGTCCCAGGACACGATGGTGAAACTTTGCTGAATCCTGGAGTGGGTGCTAAGTGCTGCGTGAGTGACGCGTCATTTTCTCTTGGTGGCTATGAGTGTCACTGCTGTGAACTTCTGTGATACTGGCTCCTTCAGGAAGCAACGTGTGGAATATCTCAGTTATGAACCCTCAAATGCATCAAGATAGTGATTGATTGCCATCTGGCAAGGTGGCAGCAATTCAGTTCATTTCCTATGACGAGGTCATTGCTATAAACCGGGCAGTTGAATTCAGTCACATAACCCGCTGATTCAGGTTCCCGGGAGGTGTAAATTGCTTGTAATAGCTCACCGCAACCTAACAATGACAATCATCCAAACTTATGGTTGGGACACTAAAAGTTAATTATCATGACCAAAAGATAATGGACTATTTCTGTCACCTAATATGAAAGCATGATATGACAGTTTTGATCAGTAAAGACAGGTTGTGAGACACCATTTTAAATAGAACTCCTAAAGAAAGGACACCCTCGGAGAGAGGTCTCATCAAGGGAAGAACAAGGAGAAATGTTTTCAGAAATCAATCAAAGTTCTGCTGAAAGATTTGAGGCAATCTGTTCACGCAGTAACTATAGAATTAGTGAGGCACAAGAAATCTCTATCTCTACCCCAAAGCCTGCATTACCAAGTAAGTCAGGAACAAAAACAAAGTTGCTGGAAAAGCTCAGCAGGTCTGGCAACATTTGTGAAGGAAAAAACGGAGTTAACGTTTCGGGTTCGTTGACACTTCCTCAGAACTGATGGTGGCTGGGAAAACATCAGTTAATATACAGAAAATAGGGAAGTGAGTAAACGATAGGATAGAGCCCAAAGAGAGAGAAAAATAGTTGGATAGACTATTGTTACTAACAATCAGGCTGGGAGGGTGAATAGTTGTTAATGGGGACTGTTAGTGACAACCAACAGGGGGTGTGTAATTGTGGGCAATGTGGTCACAAGACCTGGTGTGTGGGATAGGTGGCTGGGACTTGGGAGAGTTTAGGCCCTAAAATTATTGAACTCGATATTGAGTCTGGAGGGCTGTAGGATCCCCAAGTGGAAAATGAGGTGTTGGGTCGGTTTTCTGCTAATGCTATAGATCTGGAACAAAAACAGTTCTGTTCTGATGAAGAGTCACCGGATTTGAAATGTTAACTCTGCTTTTACATCGCAGATGCTGCCAGACTTGATGAGCTTTACCAGAAATTTCTGTTTTTGTATCCTAAGGGTAACTTATCTCACTTAATGGGGTGCTGTACTCTTTGATGTGGGAACTTATACAAGAAGCCAAAACGGATCATTCACTTGGCACTTTTGGCTGAAGATTGTTGGGCTCCCTTATCATTGACAACAGGGATATTTGTGGAGTCTTCTCCTATAGTGAATTATTTAATTGTCCACCATCATTCATGATTGAATGTGGCAAGACTATAGAGCTTGGATCTGATCCGTTAGTTATGGAATCTATTAGTACTCTCTACCACTTGATCCTTATGCTGTTTGGCACACAAGGAGCCCTTTATTGTAGTTTCTGCACAATTCATCAATCCAGGAGTGACCTCATGGCTTGATAGGAATGGTGGAAAAGGGGATATACCAAGCCATAAAGTTGCAGATTGTGTTGTAGTGAAGTTCTGCTGCAGTTATAGCCCACAATGTATTATGGATGCCCAGTTTTGAGTTGTTAGACATGTTTAAAGTCTATCCCATTTAGCATGGTGATAATGTCACACATGTGATGGAGGGCACCTTTAATATAAAGATAGAACTTTGTCTCCACACAGACTTTATGCTGGTCACGCCTACTGATACTGTCATGGACGGATGCATCTGAGGTAAGCAGAATGGAGAGGATGCTGTCAAGTAAAGTTTTTCCCTGTTATTTATAGACTTGTCACTTGCTGCAGTCCTAGTCTATTAGCAAGTTCTTTAGGATCCGAACAGCTTAATCAGTGGTGGTGCTGCTGAGCCATTCATATTGATGGATAGCGAAGTCCACATCCAGTCTACATCCTTGCCATCTTCAGTACATCCTCCAAGTGATGTTCACTTTGGAGGAGCACTAATTTGTCAGGCAAGTTGTGGTGGTAATCAGCAGAAGGTTTCCTTGCCCAAGTTTTATTTGATGCGATAAGAACTCATGGGGTCTAATGTCAAATTGAGGACTCCCAGGACTCCTGATTGTATAGCACCATGTTGAATTTGTTCTGCTGATGGGACAGGACATATCCAAATATGGTGGGTGTGTTGTTTGGGACACTGTTTATAATATATAATTCTAAATGTATGATTATGTTAGGCTGTTGCTTGTCTTGTTTGTGAGACAGTTCTCCCAATTTTGGTAGTATTAGATATTAGATATTAGCAGGGAGATTGACAGGGCAGAGTTTGTCATTACCCTTTCCAGTACCTAGATTGTTAGTGGTTTGTCCAGTTTCTTTTTCAAGATTTTTTACTGAATGATATTGACTGCTTTTCAGAGTCCCTTGAACTGCTTTGAATGTCCTGTTAAAACATTTAGGGTTCCATCCCCTCATCCTAGATATAATTGTTCTGTTGATTGAATGTTACAATCATGACAGCCTAAAAGCTCAAAATTAGATTCGATCACATATTGACATCCAACATTTTGTAATTATGTACCGAATGTTACTATGCTAACTCTTTTGCTGTTTTGTTTTTGGCAGTGCTGGAGTGATGTTAATTTTCAAGAATTTTTTTAAATGTATCTTTTTTGGAATGTGCCACTATCAACAATTGTATTTGCCACTCATCCCTAATCATACTTGATAAAGTGGTGGTTAGTCATAGGGGGAAACATTGGAAAACAGTTTCCAAAGCACTGCCATGATCTTTTCCTTCAATTTACATAAACATAATCTAATATGATGATTGTGTGAACTTCACTCTGTTTTACATGCATGAGCTGAAATGCTGAGGAGACTGTCAATTTGATTTACAACTGCATTGGTCCACAATCTTGACAGTAATAGGAGGCAAATAAAGGGAAAACTAATTTTTACCAATTTGGATTCTAACAGTTGCACCTACTTGAATTGGTCGTGGAGCCTCTCACTGCAGGTCATAAAAATGCTGTAATTACATAATTATGGGAAGGCAATGGCCTAGTGGTATTATCACTAGGGCTATTAATCCAGAGAGCCAAGTAATATTCTCAGAATATAGGATCAAATCCAGCTGTGGCAGATGGTGGAATTTGAACTTAATTTTTTTAAAAATTGGGAATTAACAATCTAGTGATGGCTGTGAAACCACAGCCAATTGTTGGGAAAAGTCTATCTGATTCACTATTGCCCGTTAGGGAAAGAAACTGCCATCCTTCCTTGGTCTGGCCTACATGTGACTACAGGCCCACAGTGATGTAGTTGACTCTTAACTGGGATTAGGGATGGGCAATAAATACTGGCCTAACCAGCAACACCCATATCTTTGTGACTGATTTTAAAAAAAAACTTGTCACATAATTTTTGGACCATTGTGTGAGGAATTGCATTTTGGGAGGTCAAATATAAAGTATACAGTAAATGTACAGAAAGTATGCAGTAAATGGCAGGACCGTGAGGAGCATTGATATATTAAGAGGGATCTTGGGGTGCAAGTCCATAACTCCCTGAAAGTGGCAACACTAGTGGAGTTGGTAAAGAAGTTGTAAGGAATGCTTGCCTTCATCCGTCGGGGCACTGAGTATAAAATTTGACATTTCATATTGCAGCTGCATAAGATTTTAATTTGGTCAGTTTGGAGTATTGTGTGCAGGTCTGGTTGCCACACTATAGGAAGATTTTGGAGAAGGTGCAAAAAAGGTTTACCGTGATATTGCCTGGATTGGAGTTATTAGCTATAAGGAGAGGTTTGTCAAACCTGGATTGTTTTCGCTAGAGCATCAGAGACTGAGAAGCAACCTGATGTAAGGATATAAAATTATGAGAGGATGGATAGTTGGATTTTTTTCTCAGGATGGGAAATTTCAAATACTGGGGCTTAACTTTAAGGTGACAGGAGAAATGTTTAAAGGAGATATGTGAGGAAAGTGTGTTTCAGAGAGGGTGGCAAGTGCCTGTAATACACTGTCAGGGAGGTGGTAGAAGCAGATATGGTAGCAACATTTAAGAGGCATTTCGACAGACACATGAACAAACAGGGAATAGAGGGAACACCATGTGCAGGCAAATGGGATTAGTTTAGAATGACATCATGGTCAGCACAGACCTGGTGGGCCAAAGGGCCTATTCGTGTGCTGTCCTATCCTTGTTTTTTCAGTCTTCCACCACTGCTCTTGTCAGTACAGCTAGCATTTCCTTTAAGGTAAATGCTGGCCTTGTTTGGTGTTTGGGCACTTGAGGTAATCAGCTCAGTGCTTTACACCAAATTTAGTATACAGCCCCAATTCTCAGACTATCGGCGACTTTTGAGCCATTGCATAACAAAATATCTTCTGACTTAGCTGTAAAGTCAGTGCTATTCTCTGAGCTGATGCTTGTCAGATTGAGTGATAACATACCTTCCTAAAGGTTCGCTTGCTTTTCCCACACTGGTGCAAGGGCATGCGCATTTTCTGCACCTGAAATAAAAGGAGCTTAGTTTGTGCTAAGTAGAAACCAAAAGAACTGTGGATGCTGGAAATCAGAAACAAAAACAAAAATTGCTGGAAAAGCCCAGCAGCATCTGTGGGGAGAAATCAGATTTAAATTTTCAAGTTGAGTGATTTTTCCTCAGAAGAATTGACTCCATAAATGCTGCTAGACCTGCTGAGTTTTTCTAGCAATTTGTGTATTTGGAACATAGTTTGTGGGTTCAAGAGCGAACCAGAGAGTGGTAAATCTGTGGAATTCACTCCACAGAAGGCTGTGGAGGCCAGGTCATTGGGCATATCTAAGAGGGAGACAGATAGGTTCTTGATTGTCAAGGGGATCAAGGATTACGGGGAGAGAGCGAGAGAATGAGGTTGAGAAACTTATTAGCCATGATTAAATGGTGGAGAAGATGCGGCGGGCTGAATGGCCTAATTTCTGAACCTACGTCTTATGGTCTTATGATCCAACAAAGAGAGGTGGGTACTGAGAGCATTTGCACCTAATTCTACAGTGTCTGTGAGGTGAGATAAAAGTCAGAAGGCACCAAGAGGTTTAAAATGAAGAAACTCTGGTGCAACACCTTCTCCAATTTTGCCAATCACCATGGCCTTGACTCTGCATTTGACCATGAGAGCAAGCATATTTCCTTTGGGATAGAGGACTGTTTTCAGGCAGGTTTTTTTCTCCAGTGATGTCACCTGGTATATTGTATTATGTGTCAGCTTCTGCAAGAAAGAACAAAACTTACTAATAAGAATTTTATGAGGTGTCTGCAATGATGGAATGGCTGATGGTCTACTATGTTAGGCAGCCCTGAGATTCATAATGAAAAACTCATTTAGCCATCAAATTGACAAACAAGAGTTATGTAAGCAGCTCTTCTCCAAAAGCAAAAGTTTGTCAGTGAGTGATAAGTTGTTTGCTTTGTTATTTTATTACAGGATGTTCTAACATATCTATGCAGAAGTCTGGTCCAAAATGTGCCAATGTTCCAAAATGCAGATGCTAATTTTTTGAAGGCTATTATCGTAAATCTGCATTATGAAGTCTTTCAAAAGAATGATGTAATCATAAGAGAAGGTGATGTGGCAGACAGGATGTTCTTCATTGAATCCGGTATCGTTTCTGTAGAGACTGAATATTATCAAAAGCATCTTTCTGATGGTGCTTACTTTGGAGGTTTGTAAACACAAGATCTTCAATAGTAAAAATGCTAAAGGAACTGGAAAATGCAAATAAGTAGAATTATAAAGTTATATTTGTAGGTGTGCCTTTCAATTAAATTGAGGAATCCTGATTTTTAAGCTGAAATTAATTTCTATCCATTCTAACTTTGGATCAGCATTGCTGATTGCAGTTGAAGGAAGGTGGAGAAGTAAACAAATATGAAATGCTTTTTCTGTATTTTTCTTAGCCTGTGCCCCTCTTCTTGTGAACAGGTGTGAAGTTATCCATTTTGATAGAATACAAACAGAAAGGTAGAATATTTCTTAAATGGTGCAAGGTGGGGAAGTGCAGAAATAAAAGGGATCTGGGTGTCCTAGTCCATGGGCTGCAAGTGCAGCAAGTAAAAAGCAAGGAAAACCGTGTGTTGGCATTAATTTCAAGCAATGTGAGTACAGATAATGTCTTGTTGGAGTTGCATACAGCTTTGGCGAAACAGCACCTCAAGTAACATGCACATTTTGAGTCTCCTTATCTGGGGAAGGGTATATTTCACATTACATGGAAGGTGTTCAATGAAGTTCACAAGGTTTATTCGTAGAAGCGGAATTGTTTTATGAGGCTAGATTTAGGAAACTCTATTCCCTTAATTTTTTAATGACTAAAGGGGATCTCATCGAAATTTCTAAAACTTTCATAGGCTATGAGAGAATGTATGCAGATAGGATGCTTTCCCTGGCTGCTGACTAGAACCAGGGGATATAATTTCATGGCAAGAGGTAAGTCATTTAAGACAGAGACAAGGGGGAAGTTTGTCACTCAGAGGTTGGTGAGTCCTTGGAATTCTCTATCCTAAAGAGCTGTGGAAGCTCCATAATTGAATGTATTCAAGACAGTTATCAACAGGTTTTTGGAGACCAATGATATTAAGTGTGGGAAAGTGGCATTGAGGTAGATGGTCAGACATGATCTATTGGAATGGCAGGGCAGAATCAATTAGCTGAATGTCGGACTCCTATCACATTGTTCATGCTGTTTTACATGGTTCAAAGTGGAATGAAAAGGAATATAACAGGAGTAATACTGGGAGAGGTAGAGAAAGGAACATGCTAAAGCTGAAAGACAGAACTGCATGCATACCAAATAGTGGAAATGGTGTATCACAAACACAGAAAAGCAGGATTTTATCAAATGTCTAACCAGGGCTTGGATGTGCAGTGGGCAATTCACCCTTGAAAACCTGCAGAAAGCCCTCAAAAATTCAATCACTGGGGCAGCCATTGAAAGAAAGGTCACCCCAGTAAGAGACAGATTTTATGATGACCTATTCCTCCAATCACAGATTCTGCCTATCCAGATCATGCTGCTCCTCAATAATAGAATCTGTGATTGAAAGATGAGCAAGATCAGGAATTCTTGGGAGAGGGGTGATGTTTTTCTTCCACTTGATTGCTTTCACAATTGCTGTAGCTCTGGGTTGGTTGCTTAAAGGGGCTGGTAGTGCGTAGAGATTTGTTTCTCACAATTACTTGCTAATAAAACAATCAAAACTTTCTCTTTGTAGAATTATAGAATCCTTACAGTGTGGAAATAAGCCACTTGGCTCATCAAGTCTGCACTGACCCTCTGAAGAGCATCCCACCCAACCCAGTCCCCTACCCTATCCCTGTATCCCTGCATTTCTCATGGCTTATCCGACTAGCCTACACAAGACTGGACAGTATAGACAATTTAACGTGGCAAATCCATCTAACCTGCACATCTTTGGACACCCTTTGGCAGTTAATGTCTTCTGCCAGTTAATTGAAAGCATATAAGACCGTTTCATCACCAAGGTAAAATGGTAATATAAATGACTATATACCAGGCATTAAAAGATATTGTGAGTCCTCAATATAAATGGACAGACACCTGGAATTAGCTATTTAAATTACATCATTATATGCAATATACAGTTCTTTTAATGTGTGAATAAGACAGAACATGAAGATTTGTTGATGGAAACAACCTTACAGAAAACCATGAAAGGTCTGAATAAATCTAAATAGTTACCAATACACTCAATCACATAGCATCTTTAATGGGAGAATAAATTATTTAGGAATTCAGTAAGCATTAGATATGTTTTGATTCCTGTTTGTGTTTCTGATGGTGACTTGCAATTCATGATTTTCTGTTATAGGTGTAGTGTAAACCCAAAAGATACTACTGGGTCTTTACAAAAATAGTTCGATATTTCTGAGGTCAGTTCATTAACATGACACAGTAACTGTCTTTTTCCATTGAAACATAGAAGATGGGAGTGTTAATCGGCCATGTAACTCCTCAAGCCTGCTCTGCCTTTCAATATGATCAGGTTTGAACATCAAGTTCAATATCCTAATCCACCCTCCTCCCATATCCCTTGATTACTTTAGCGACAAGAAATTTAACTGCCTCTTTTTTGAAAACACAATGTTTTGGCTTCAGCCACTTTCTGTGGTAATGAATTCACAGTGATGAAATGTCTCCTAATCTCAGTCATGAAAGGTTCACCCTTTGTCCTTAACCTATGACTTCTGATTTAATTTGATTTGATTTATTATTGTCACATGTATCTAGGTAAAGTGAAAATTTTGTTTTGCATGTCATACAGGCAGACCATGACATGCAAAATCATAGGGAGCTTGAAGAGAGTGAGGAATACAAAGTTACAGTTGCAAAGATGGTGCACTAAAAGCAAGATCAACATTGGATTTGAAATTTGACATGTCCATTCAGAATATTAATAACAGCGGGGAATAAGCTGTTCTTGAACCTGTGTTTTTGGATCTGGTTCTGAGAGCAGAGCTGGGCTGAGAGGTGGCAAATGGAATTTAATGCAGACAAGCGTGAGGTGATGCACTTTGGTAGGAGTAACCGGAAGGCAAAGTACTGGGCTAATGGTAAGATTCTTGGTAGTGTAGATGAGCAGAGAGATCTCGGTGTCCATGTACACAGATCCTTGAAAGTTGCCACCCAGGTTGACAGGGCTGTTAAGAAGGCATACAGTGTTTTAGCTTTTATTAATAGAGGGATCGAGTTCCGGAACCAAGAGGTTATGGTGAAGCTGTACAAAACTCTGGTGCGGCCGCACTTGGAGTATTGTGTACAGTTCTGGGGTCACCGCACTATAAGAAGGATGTGGAAGCTTTGGAAAGGGTGCAGAGGAGATTTACTAGGATGCTGCCTGGTATGGAGGGAAGGTCTTACGAGGAAAGACTGAGGGACTTGAGGCTGTTTTCATTAGAGAGGAGAAGGTGGAGAGGTGACTTAATTGAAACATATAAAATAATCAGAGGGTTAGATGGGGTGGATAGGGAGAGCCTTTTTCCTAGGATGGTGACGGCGAGTACGAGGGGGCATAGCTTTAAATTGAGGGATGAAAGATATAGGACAGATGTCAGAGGTAGTTTCTTTACTCAGAGAGTAGTAAGGGAATGGAACGCTTTGCCTGCAATGGTAGTAGATTCGCCAACTTTAGGTACATTTAAGTTGTCATTGGACAAGCATATGGATGTACATGGAATAGTGTAGGTTAGATGGGCTTCAGATCAGTATGACAAGTCGGCACAACATGGAGGGCCGAAGGGCCTGTACTGTGCTGTAATGTTCTATGTTCTATGGACTTTGCTATGACTGGGAATATCCTTCCTGTAACTAATCTGTCTAGTTGTGTTAGAATTTTATAAGTTTCAAAAAAATCCCTCTTATTCTTCTAATATGAATACACTCCTAATCAACTCAGTCTCACCTCATAGTCAGTTCTGCCATCCCAGGGATCAATTTAGAAAACCTTCGCTACATTCCCTCGATAGTAAGAACATCCTCCCTCAGATAAGGAGACCAAAACTGTGTACAACATTTGAAGTGTGGCATTAGCAATGTCTGTATAATTGCAGCAAGGCATCCTTGTTGCTGTATTTAAATCCTCTCACTGTGAAGGCTAGCACACAGTTTGCCTTCTTTATTGCTTGCTTGTGTGCATTCTTTCAGCAACTGGTTTATGAAGACACTCAGATCTCATTGAATATTCCCATATCTCAACATGCAGCTATTCAAATAATAATCCGCCTTAGTGGATGACCCCACATTTATCCATATTATACTGCATGTGCCATGCATTTTCTCAGTTACTCAGCCTGTCTAAATCACACTGCAACATCTCTGCATCCTTCTCACAGCTCACCCTTCCACCCAAAGTTGTGTCATCTGCAAATGGGAAAATCAGGTTGGTAGCAGATCCCAAGAAAAGGAATTCAACAAATGTCTTCAAGTTTCTTTTTGTAGTATCTTGTTGTAGAGCCCGCTAGGGGAAGGAAATTCTGGATTTGGTGATATATAATGTGACAGACTTGATTAAGGAGCTTAAGATGAAGAAGCCCCTAGGGAGCGGTGACCATAATATGATAGTTTGAGAGAGAAGAGCTGAATCAGATGTTATTATCCTGAATCAGATGTAATTGTCTTATAATTGAGTAAAGGTAACGACAAAGACAACAACAGTGGAGCTGGCCAGAGTTGATTGGAACGGGAGCCTAGCAGGAAAGATAATGGAGCAGTAATGACAGTAGTTTCTGGGGATAATTGGGAACGCAATGCAGGAATTCATCCCAAGGAAAAAGAAACATACTAAAGGGAGAATGAGGCAACCATGGCTGGTAAGGGAAGTTAGGGACAGCATAAAAGGGAAAACAATATATACAATGCGATGAAGATTAGTGGGAAGACAGAGAATTAAAAACACTTTAAAAGAGAATGACTAAAAAGGCAATGAGGTTGGAGAAGATAAGATCTGAGGGTAATCCAGCTTGTAATATAAAAGGCAATTACAACTTTTTTTTAGATATATAAAAGGTAAGAGAGAGGCAAGAGTGGACATTGGACCACTGGAAAAGAAGACTGCAGATGGAGGAACGGGCTACAAATAGATGGTGGAGGAACTGAATAGCAGAAGACACTAGTAGCATCAGTAAGGAGAAGGTGCTAGAGAAGCTGAAAGTTCTGAAGGTGGATAAATCACCTGGACCAGATGGACTACATGCTAGGGTTCTGAAGAAGGTAGTTGAGGAGATTTTGGAGGCATTGATGGTTATCTTCCACAAATCACTGGAATCAGGAAGGGTCCCAGAGGTCTGCAAAATGGTTAATGTAACTTCCTTGTTGAAGAAGGGAGGGAGCAGAAGTCAGAAAATTATAGGCTACTAGGCCTGACCTTGGTTGTTAGGAAGATTTCAGCTCCATTATTAAGGATGAGATTGCAGAGTACTTGGAATTGCATGGTAAAAAAGGGCTGAGTCAGCATGGTTTCATCTTGGGGAGGTCATGCCTGACAAATCTGTCAGAATTATTTAATAAGCTAGTTAGACAAAGGAGAGCCAGTGGATATAATATATTTAGATTTCCAAAAGGCCTTTGACAAAGTGCTGCACAGGAGTCTGTTAAATAAAATACAAACTCATTATATTAGGGGCAAAGAACTGGCATTGGATGACTGGCAGAAGGCACAGAGTACGGATAAATGTGTCATTTTTTTTTCAGAATGGCAGCTAGTGTGCAGTGGAGTTCCACAGAGGTCAATGTTGGGACCACAACTGTTCATGTTATACTTTAACAATCTGTATAAAAGAACAGAGGAGTTTGTCACCAAATTTGCAGACAACTCAAAGATAGGTGGAAGGACAGGTAGTGTTGAGGAGACACAAATGTAGAAGAACTTAGACAGCCTAAGACAGTGGGCAAAAAAGTGGCGGATGGAATACAATGTGGGAAAGTGTGAAGTTATGCACTTTGGTTGGAAGAGCAGAGGCATAGACTTTTTTCTAAATGGGGAAAGTCTTCAGAAATCTGAAGTAGAAAGGGAGTTAGAAGTCCTGATTCAGGATTCTCTTAAGGTGAATATGCAGGTTCAATCGGCAGTTAAGATTTACAGGAAACAGTTAAGTTTGTCAAGCTCATCGTGATGCAGGCAGCCGAGATGTCTGAAACATCAGAAACGCAGCCATCACTGGCTTCCGTCAGGTATGAGCAGTTATTGCAAAGCTCCGTGCCATCATCCGGTGAGATTCCTGAACAGAAAGGAATTCACTCCCTTAATGCCCAGTTTTTGACAACAGCCAATAATTCCTGCAGGTGTGCACCTGCTACCCACAGCTGTCGCAATGCTTTCATTCTACACAACTCCTGCATTTCTCAAATGTTTTAAACCCCCCAACACTAAGTCATATCTATAAGACATGGCTTATGATCCCAGTGTGAAATCCTTTAAACTGATGACAAACAGGGTTACAATGCTGCCTGTGCATCCACTAAGGCCATTGCTGAGTAGACAATTAGACTTCTGAAGATGTATTTACATTGCCTGGACCACTCAGGAGGACTACTCTTATAAATTTCAGACGGGGTCTCCACAATAGTGATTGTTTGCTGCAACCTTACTCTAACAGGGTAAGAACTTAAAAGAGAGGGAGATGGATCATCCATCTTTCTATTCAGGCAAGGAAGAAGGGGAGCCTGACGGAGATGCTGAGGAAATCAACACTGTTGATGAAGATACTGAGGAGGCCAGGGCAGTTGTGAGGTGAGGCAGACAAGCCCAAGAGAACCTGACAGTGGCAACATTTGATGGCAAATTACTTTCTGTTAACATATGTAGATACTTGTTATGGCTCAGAAGCATTCTTGCGCTGAAATGAATTCTTAGTTTATAACTTCAACACATTGAGCTACTTGGTTTGGAATAAACTGTATGGTAATTTGTTCACTTTGCACAATAAGCTCCTGTTATATTTTCAGGATAGAGTGTCAGTATGAAGTTATGCTCAATTAAATAGGGTTACACTTATGTGGTTCAAGGGCATTGACGTATCACTGAAAATGTGAGACTAAGCTATTCTGCATGACTCCCACAATTCAATGATTTTAAGTTTCCACTTTCCAGAGGTTATTGTCCTCCCAGAGAACAGCAGTTAATGAGAGCTTCAGTGCCCTTTGCATTGATACACATGATGTGCATGTGAGTGTCTAGAGTGATCATCACCCCTCAAAGTAGTCTACAAGGAAAATAAATTAACTGAAGCCTTAAGGGATTGAATGAGACCAGGGACCATTGTACAAAGTGTTATATTTGTGTCAGCTGTAATATTGAACAGAAGGTTGATACCAGTGAACTTAAAGTGATTTAAATGTTAAAAAAAATAAAATACCTACCGTGTGAAAACAGACCCTTCGGCTCAACAAGTCCACACCGTCACTCAGACACAACATTAGCCATTCTCCAGTCATTCGGTACCTCACCTATATTAATAGATGATACAAACACTTCTGCAAGGGCTCCTACAATTCCCTCCCTAACTTCCCACAAAGTCCTGAGATACATTAGATCAGATCCCGAAGATTTATCCACCTTTACATTTTCTAAGACTTCTGGCACTTCTTCTGTAAAGTGAACTGTTTTAAAACATCAATATTTATTTCCCTGAGTTCCCCAGCCACCATTTCTTTCTCTGTAGTGAAAACTGACGCTAAATGTTCATTTAGTATCACTAGCATCCCCTGAAGTTCAACATAAAGATGATCTCATTGATCTTTAAGAGGATCTTCTCTCTCTAGTTGCTCTCTTGCTCTCAATGTACTTGCAGGAGCTTTTTGGATTATTCTTAACCTTATTTGCCGAGGCTAACTCAAATCTTCTCTTTGCCTTCCTGATCTCCCTCTTAAGAATGTCCCTACAATCTTTATACTGTTGAAAAGATCCATTTGAACTCAATTGTTTATATCTAGAATCATAGAGATGTTCAGCATGGAAACAGACCATTCAGTCCAACTTGTCCATGCCAATCAGATTTCCTAAATAAATCTAGTCCCATTTGCTGGCATTTGGCCCATATTTTATTCAAATACCCATCCAGATGCCATTTAAATGTAATTGTACTAGCTTCCACCATTTCCTCTGGCTCATTCCATTCATGCACCACCCTCTGCCCTTTTAAATCTTTCCCCTCTCACCTTAAACCTATGCCCTCTAGTTTTGGACTCCCCCACCAAGGGAAAAGACCTTGTCTGTTCACCTTGTCCATACGCCTCATGATTTTAGAAACCTCTATCAGATCACCCCTCAGCCTCCAATGCTCCAGGGAAAATAGCCCCACCCTTTTCAGCCTCTATCCATAGATCAAACCCTCCAACTCTGGCAACATCTTTGTAAATCTTTTCTGAACCCTTTCAAGTTTCACGACATCCTTCCTATAGCAATAATGACCTAACTGATGTCTTGTGCAGCCACATGACCTCCCAACTCCTATACTCAATGCACTGACCAATAAATGCAACTGTACCAAACGCTTCCTCCACTATCCTATCTACCTGCGACTCTACTTTCAAGGAATTTTGAACCTCTATTCCAAGGTCTCTTTGTTCAGCAACTCACCCCAGAACCTTACCATCAAGTGGATAAATCCTGCCCTGATTTGCCTTTTCAAAATGCAGCACTCACATTTATCTAAATTAAACTCCATCTGCCACTCCTTCACCTATTGGCCCATCTGATCAAGATCCCATTGTACTCTGATGGAACCTTGCTGTCCACTACACCTCAATTTTTGGTGTCATCTGCAAACTTACTAACAATACCTCTTATGTTCACATCCAAATCATTTATGTAAATAACAAAAAGCACTGGATCAATTTTTTCTTATTCTTGACTGGAGCTTCTATCTTTATTCACCCATTGTTCTCTAATCCTACCAGCCTTATCTCTCACTCTAACGGGAACATAATGATTCTGAACTCTTGTTATCACACATTTGAAAGTCTCCCACACATCAGATATTCCTTTACCTGTGAACAGTCTACTCCAATCAATTTTTGAAAGTCCTTCTCTCATACCATTAAAATTTTCCTTACTCTAATTAAAAACTTTAATTTTTATGGAAGACTTATCCTTTTCCCTAACTATTTTAAAACAGATAGGAGATGATCACTAGACCCAAAGTGTTCCCTACTATCACTTCAACTCTTGGCCTATCGTAGTACCCAAAAGAAAGTCGAGTTTTGTTCCTTCTCTAATAGGAACATTTATATATTGATAAAGAAAATTTTTCTTGAACACATTTAGGAAATTCTTCACCATCAAAATGTTTAACGCTGTGGGAGTCCCAGTCAATGTTTGTAAAATTAAAATCACCTAATATTACAATCTTTTTATTGTTACATATATCTGAGATCTTTTTACATATTTCTTCCGCAGTTGCCCTCTGACTATAGTACAATCCAATCAAGGTGATCATTCCTTTTATATTTCTAATTTTAACCTATATATTTTCACTGGACGATTTTTCAGAAATATCTTCTCTAATTACAGCAGTAATGTTTTCCTTAATCAAAAATGTCACTCCCCCTCCTCTTTTGCCTCTTTTTCTATCCTTCCTATAGCATCTGAAACCTGGAACAATGAGCTGCCAGTCCTGTCCATCCCTGAGCCAATTTTCTGTAATAACTATAACATCCCAAAGCAAACATGTCCTGAGTTCATCAGCCTTACCTGTATGACCCCTTGCATTGAAATAAATTATTCTTCACAGTTACTTTGTTCTCTGACTTTCCATTGTCTGTCATTTCTAATTAAAGAGGTGGTGTAATGTTCAAGGATTCAGGTACTTGGATCATTGGGATCTCCTCAGGGGCAGAAAAGGCCTGTTCAAAAAGGATGGGTGTCACCTTTACTGGAAAGGCACCAATATCCTAGTGGGAAGATTTACTAATTCTATTAAGGGAGACTGAGAGGGTGGAGGGATTCTAAGTAGCAAAGTAAATATGAAGATAGGTGAGGATGATTTTAAATCGGAAAAGAACTATTATTTTCTGATTTAAAACCATCCTCAACTATCTTTGTATTTACTCTGATACTTAGAATCCCTCCACCCTCTCTCTCAAGTAGTCTACAGTCTCCCTTAATAGAATTAGTAAATCATCCCACTAGGATATTGGTCCCTTTCCAGTAAAGGTGAAACCCATCCTTTTTGAACAGGCCTTTTCTGCCCCTGAAGAGATTCCAATGATCCAAGTACCCAAATCCTTGAACATTACACCTTCTCTTCAGCTATTGATTTATCTTCATTATCCTTTTATTCTTAACCGTATTTGGTCATGGTACCAGAGATTACTACTTTTGAGGGTTTTTTAAAAATCTTCTTCCCAACCTCTTATATTCACTCTGTAAAGCCTTAAGCTTTTCCCTAACTGTGTCTATAATGTCTGGTTTCTCACTCTCTCCTTTAACAATATGCTTCAAACATTTTCAGACGTCCTTAATCCTGGCATCAGGAAAGCAACATACTAACCTAGATTCACACTTTTAAAAAAAAATTTGTCAAACCTTGCTTAACGTAAGATTCATTCTTAGTGCCTGAGACACGATGTATCTCTTCTATTTTCCTCTTGGAGACTATGTTTTCAACAGTACCCAAAACTGAGCATCTGTGTGAGACAGCACCTTATATACAAAATAAACTACCTTTCTTTAACTGAAGAGTTAATATTAAGCATAAAAAAGTAAAAATCCATCGTACAAACCTTAAATAAAATCAACCACTTAGCTGAACAATTGAATTACAAAAACAGACTCCTGCTCAAGTGTTCCAGCAGACAGTTTTCAACCTTCTGATAAAAAAAACTCACTTCAGAGCCATCCACATGCAGGCCTCCCCAAAAACTCTAAGTGCAACTCAGTTTAAAAATATTTTTCTGCAAAATTTGAAAAAACTCTTTAGCAATGTTAAAAGTAAATCTCCCTTTTAAATGTATAATTTTATCAAAGAAAAACACTAACCATCCGTGTGTAAGCCTCTTCAAAGAGTCATTTACATGAATTGTAAAAAAATTGATCCCCCACACTGAACTCCACTGCACACCACTGGAGGTAAGTTTTCTAAGCCACAGCTCCTGGGTTTCAAAAAGTGAAATGCTGTCGGGATACATTTTATATATGATGCAACGAACTTCCTCTTTGCCTGCCAGTAAATCTTGGCATCTCACAGATGCATGAATATGCAGTAAGCTGAGAAGAACATAAATGTGTGAGAAAACCTCACCTAACCTCAAGTAGAACTGCTTTTTGCTTGTAGGCCTGCTCCCACACTTTGTCTCAAAAAAGGTAAAATTCTGTCCAGCTTATCTACCACAAGTATATCGATTAGGTTTTAGACTTGCTTGCCGAGCCGGTGTATTTGATTGCAGATGTTTCATCGCCCTGCTAGATAACATCATCAGTGTGCCTCCATTGAAGCATTGGTGTTCCATCCCTATTATTTATATGCCTCAGTTTGCTGGGGTGGTTGGCATCTCTTCCGGTTCTGTTTTTTCAGTGGTTTGTAAATTGGGTCCAGTTCAATGTGTTTGTTGATGGAGTTCTGGTTTGACTGACAGGCCTCCAGGAATTCCCTGGCGTGTTTCTGTTTGGCTTGTGCTATTATGGAGTTGCCCCAGTCAAATTTGTGTCCTTCTTTGTCTGTGTGTATTGAGACCAGTGAGAATTGGTCATGTCTCTTGATGGCTAGTTGGTGTTCATGTATCCTTCTTGTCAGTTTTCCTCCAGTTTGGCCTATGTCATGTTTCTCACAGTCCTTGCAAGGTAGTTTGTATATTACATTAGTTTTATTGATTGTGGGTATGGGATCCTTTACGTTTGTCAGTAGCTGTCGCAGGGTGGTGATGGTTTGTGGGCTACCAAAGGGCCTGAGTAATCTTGTGATCATTTCTGACATGTCTTTGATGTACAATAGAGTGACTAGTGTGTCTGGCCATGTTGTGTCTTCTTGTTGTGGTCTATTGTGGAGGTAACAGCAGATTGTGGTTTTTGGGTCTCCATTCCTTTTAAAAACTCCGTATAAGTATTCCTGTTCTGCTTTGTGCTATTCCAGGTTGCTGCAGTGTGTTGTGGCTCATTTGAATAATGTCCTGACGCAGCTCCATTTATGGGTGTTGGGATGGTTGCTGGTGTAATTAAGTATCTGGTTCATATATGTGGTCTTTCTGTATACACTAGCCTGGAAATCCTCATGTTCTTACGTTCTACCATTATATCTAGGAAAGGTAGTCGGTTATTGTTCTCTTTTTGTGAATTTTATCCCAGTGAGGATGTTGTTTATGTGTCAATGAGCTTCTTATAGTCTTGTGTGTTTAATAAATCACGAAGGTGTCATTGCGGACTCAGAGATTGGGTTGTATAGTGGGGAGCGCTGTCCATTCTAACCTTTGCATTAACTCTTCTGCAATCAGTCCTGATATTGGGGATCCCATTGGTGTTCTGTTGATCTGTTTAAGTATATGGTCATTGAAGGTAAGGTGGATTGTGAGGCACAGATCCAGCAGTTTCAGGGTGCTGTCCTTGTTGATGCTGTTGGTGTCGTGGGGTGCCTGCCTTTCTGATTCATCTGGCAGAGTGGCAATTGTCTCTTTGGCTATGTTGATGTTTACAAGTATGATTAGTGCTGTGATGTCGATGGATATCATTATCTCATTCTGTTCTATTCTGGCGTCCTTGATGATGTAAGGAATCCTTGGGAGAGTGAATGGAGTGGGTAGTGAGTATTTCAGGTTCCCTTGTAGTTCTTTGGCTGGTCTACATAATGGCATGCCTGGCAGCGAAATAATGGGTCTGAGGGGACCCCTGGCTTGTGTACCTTAGGGAGTCCATAGAAGCGGGGTGTGTTTATTAGAACAAGGTCAATTTTTCCCTCTTGCTAGCTGTCATCACCTGTCAGTCACCATGGGTAGATATGGCCTTCAGTATTTAATGTACTGTGTTAGTTATGGCGTTATTGAGTAATGCTTGGTGATGAACTTTGAAGAATCCTATTTAAAATGTTACCATTAGTGCTTCTTCCAAAAAGTATTCAACATGGCAGTATACTTATTGGTCAGTTCACAGAGGGCATTAGGTGGTCATCAATAGGAGGCTTCCTAGCCTATATTTGATTTGATGTCATGAGACTTCATGGGATCTGGAACCAACTTTGAGGACTCCAGTGGCATTCTCTTCTCATTTTTGATCACTTTGCTTGCAATAACTGGTAAATTCAGCTGGTGGGGCAAATATAAATCTTGGGATGGTCATGGAAAGGCTAGGATATCAACATGCTCACAAAATCACACCTTTCAGACAATGTTGGACTGTTTGTGTAGTCTGTGGGACAAATTTTCTAATTTTGGTACATGTGCGCAGATGATACTGAAGAATATGGGTTTGATGGGAAAGGCTGTGCCATTTATATGTCCAGTGCAAGGTGTATTTATTTATACTAGATTTATTTGGTAGTGATTTAATACAACTATGCAAATTGTTGGACAATTTTAAAGGAAGAACATTGCTATGCGTCTGGAGTCACAGAAGCTTGATAAGTACAGTAAATTTTCTTCTCTTAGAGACATCATTGAACCAGATAGAGTTCTTAAACAATCTAGTTGTTTTGCTCAAACCATTAATAATACCAACTTATTATTTCAAATTTATTTGATTATCTGATTTTGAATTCCCTGGTGATGGGATTATGAAGTCATATCTCTTGATCATCATATTAAACCATTGGATTAGTATTTCAAGAACAGAACCACTATTCAAAAATATCACATAGTAATACAATAACAGGAAACTCCATTGTCAAGTGTGTGAAAGGCTCTGGACAAAAGTACATGAAGCAAAAGGCAAAAGCTTTTCCTTCACAATGGAAAAATTTGGATCTGTAATGTTTTAGCCAGCAAATCCATACCATTTTTCAACCAAACTGAAAATTATACTGTATCAGTAGGATTACTGATAAAAACAGAAAAGCTGATGTTACTTACTAGAATTCTCATTTATTTTCAGAAATCTGTCTTCTCACTAAAGGTTACCGGAAAGCATCCGTGCGAGCATTAACTCTCTGCAAACTATATTCGTTGTCAGCAGACAAATTTAATAATTTATTGAAACAGTTTCCTGCTGCTAGAGAGGAAATACTGTTAGTGGTAGCCAAAAGGCAAAATGTCCTCAAAAGTAAGTGACAATCTAGGAGAACATTGTTTGTAATTTATAAGTAAAGGATAATCCTATAATTTCCTTTACTGTAGAATGGGTAGAACTTAATGACTCAGGAGCAGGCTGGGCCCATATATTGGGGTGGAAAGACATGTGATGGAGAGCCTGTTGCCTTCCTGACAGGGTCAGGTGAGAAAAAGAATCCCTTTTGTTCAGGTTTCTGTGACCTGACAAGATCAACCTCTGCAGGAAGACCACACTCTGCTTTTTAAGCCAACTAATCTCCTAACCCTTGCCCCTTCATGTTGTTTGTCTGACTTGCCCTGATAAGGTACCACACTTAACCTTTTATCCCATGGCTACTTATTTTGCACAGCCTGCTAAGAAGCAATAGTGGGAACCACTCCCAGTGGGTTTGCTGGTACTGAACAATTGCAGACTTCTAACTGGCTGGCAGTTATCCAAGAAAGTACATTTGCCCCTGCAGGTCTGGAACCTCGACATTAGTCAGGGAGTTACGAAGGGCAGCATGTGGTGCCTGGTTAATACTGCTACCTGGGCTCAATTCCAACCTTGGCTGACTGTCTGTGTGGAGTTTGTATGTTCTCCCAGTGTTGTATGGGTTTCCATTGGGTGTTCCAGTTTCCTCCTACAGTCCAAAGATGTGCAGGCTAGGTGATTGGCCATGCTAAATTGCCCTGCGGGGCCCAGGGATGTACAGGCTAGGCAGATTAGCCATGGTAAATGTGGGGTTAAAGGGATGGGGTGGGGGACTGGGTCTGAGAGTGATGCTCTTTCGAGAATTGGTGCAGACCCGATGGGCTGAATTGGCCTTTTTCTGCACCATAGGGAATCTAGTTGCCTGACTAACATTTAATTGCTTTGGGCATCCAGTATGGCCATATCAGCACTTCAGCTGGTACTTGGACGCACTGCCATCACTACGAAGAGTAGCTTGAAGTGTCTGAAATGTTTTTGTGCATTTTGTGATATCTAGTAGCTATTTGGTGGATTGATGATGATATTGTCCATTTATGTGAATGACTACCAGATATGCACAAAATACATATTTCACACCATGTATGAGATTGGCAAGAACTCTACTGATGGGTTTGTGTATGTGTATCAGGCAAACATAGAAACTTAAAATGCTGGTTGAAATATTATCTTCCTTAGCAACAGATACCAACTGTAAGCTTGCATGGCATTTCGGGGAAATTACTTGCACTTCATTAGTAGGTCCTTCACTCAATTTATTTTATGTTTGTATTAAAATAAGAATATAGAAGCAAAAGTAAACCATTCAACATTCAAAACCTGCTTTATCATGCAATAAAATTATGACTGTTCTGATTGTAGTCTTGACTCCAATTTGCTGCTGATCCTTTAGTGACTCCCTTGGAGATCAAAAATATTTGAACTCAGACTTTAATATATACAATGATCCATCCTTCCTTCCTCTTTGGGAAAGTGATTCCAAGATTAATATAACTCAATGAGTCTAGTGAGGGTCATCATTCTATTTTTGTTCCTAATTGCTGTATTTACATGCTCACACTTTTGTTTTATGAACAAGGATACCCAGATCCCTCTGCTGAGTAACATTGTACAGGCTCCCTCTATTTAAATAATGATCTGTTTTTTCTATTCTTCCTGCTAAAGTGGACAACCTCATTTTCCAATATTGTACTCCAATTGCCAACTTTGTCTACAGCCATCCAGTATAGGACCATTGTTTACTGTATATTTTAGTCCACTTGCCAAATTTATCACTACTGACAGACAAAATTCAATGATACATCCTTTCCATCTTCCACTATGAAGCCAGTATAGTGACAACATTGGCATCTACCCAAGAAAGTAAAAAATTGCAGTTCTCGCTCATCTACAAAAAGCAGAACAAATCTAACCTGGCCAGTTGCTGTTCATCAGTCGACTCTCATTCATCAGTAAAGTGATGGAAGGCATCATCAACAGTGCTATCAAGCAGCACCTGTTCAGTGTTGTCCAGTTTGGGGTTCCATAAAAATCACTCAGCTCCTGACCTCATTACAGCCTTAGTTCAAACATGGACAAAAGTCCTGAATTCCAGATGTGAGGTGAGAGTGACAGCCCTTGACATCAAGGCTACATTCAGCCAAGTGTGGCATCAAGGAATCCTAACAAACTGAAATCAATGGGTATCATGGGGCAAACTCTCTGCTGGCTGGGGTCAAAGCTGGTACATGGGAAAGCGGTTGTGGTTGTTTGGAGTCAGTCATCTCAGGTCCAGGATATTTCTCCAGAGGTTCCTCAGGCTAGTGTCCAACACTTAGCCATCTTCAGCTGTTTCGTCAATAATCTGTCCTCTAGGTCAGAAAAATGGTTATTCGCTGATGATTGCATAATGTTTAGCGCTGTCACCGACTCGTCAGAATCTGAAACAGTCCATGTTCAAATGCAACAAGATCCCGACAATCGTCAATAACTGTCTCCAGTAAGAGACAATCTTACCACTGTCCCTTGACATTCAGTGGTGTTACCATCACTGAATTCCCCAAAATCAATATCCCTGGGGATTACCATTGACCAAAAACTCGATTGGACCACACATAAACACAATGGCTACAAGAGGAAGTCAGAGGCTAGGAATTTTCTTTTAATTCATTCACGGGACGAGGGCATCACTGGCGAGGCAGAATTTATTGCCCGACTCAACTTCCCTCTGGGAAATTAAACAGTCAACCACATTGCTGTGGTTCTGGAGTCGCATGTGGGCCAGACCAGGTAAGGATGGCAGTTTCCTTCTCTGAAGGACAATAGTGAACCAGGAGGGTTTTTCCAACCATCGACAATGGATTCACAGTCATCATTAGACTTTTAATTCCAGATATTTATTGAATTCAAATTCCATCATCTGCTGTGGCAGGATTCAAACCTGGGTCCCCAGAACATTATCTGTGTCTCCGGATTAACAGTCCAAGGATAATACCACAAGGGCATCACCTCCCCAATTCTGCAGCGAGTAACTCACTTCCTGATTTCCCAAATCCTGTGCACCACCTACAAGGCACAAGTCAGGAAGGTGATGGGATACTCCTCACTTACCTGAATGGGTGCAGTTTCAACAACACTCAAGAAACCAAACACCATCCAGGACAAAGCAGCCCACTTTATTGACATCGCATCCGTAAGCATCCATTCCCTCCACAACTCAGTAGGAACAATGTGTACTCCTACAAGATGCACTGCAGAAATTCATAGATCCTTAGACAGTACCTTCCAAACCCACAAACACTTCTATATGTGAGGATAAGGTCAGCAAATACATGGAAACACCACCTAGTTCCCTAACAAGCCACTCACCATCCTGACTTGGAAATATATCACCATTCCCTCAATGTCACTGGGTCAACAATGTGGAATTCTCTCTGTAAGGGCATAGTGAGTCTGCCCACAACACATGGACTACAGCGGTTCAAGGATGCAGCTCACCAGTATCTCTCAAGAGCAACTAGGTTAGGGCAATAAATGTTGGCCATGCATTGGCTCCTACATCCCATGAGTGATTAAAAATAAAAGTCTTACACTGCTGAAGTTTATTTTAAACTGGTTGAAGCAATATAAGGGCCAAGAATGGAAAGGTCACAATGAAAACAAAGGGGCAGAGTTAAAATTAAAAATCCACAGTGATGCCAGCGTCAAACTTTTGGTAAGATTCAAAATGCAGAGCAAAGCAATCATTCCATTTAGTTCAATTTTTCAATATTAGCTAACTGAATTTTGAACAGCTCATACAGTATACCAGATTAAAGAATTTGCATGAAAATAGCATTTTATCAAGATTATTTAAACTCCTGCAGCACAATACGGGGGTAAAGGATTAGAGGAACAGATGTGTTGCCCAGTCCTGGGGCTCAATTTAACCTGTTGCTGCCTCCTTCTCTGCTCAGTTGAAGCTGAAGAGCAGGGCACTAAATCTTCAACTGCAATTGTCCTTTTTAACCAATTTATGAATATATTTGATTCTTTTCATTTAACTACTTCTTTTAAATCCCATTTAATAAATGGGAAAAAGACCCACTCATCTTTCTTTTCTATGTTATTTTTTCATGCAAACATGCAGGAAAGGTTGATCATCATTGATTTTCCACTGCTGTGCACTTAGCTTCATGGCACTGCTGAACTCCTAATGTGGTAATTTATGTAAGCAACCATGAGATACGTAGTGGAATGAGTTGGACATGTCCTTTTCAACTCTGAAATCTGGATTCAAAAAACAAATTTCTTTAATTTGGCATTAATTAATACTAAATTGCATTCAAACTGATCATGTTGGAAACTGAAATGACATAGTAATTCAGTAGAGGTATCAAATTAAGGCATGTTGCTGGAATAGACAAAAAGGAGCTTTACTGTGTATCTGGATCCTTGATGTTGATATTGAGCATTTGTAATGAGAATGACCTTCAATCCATGGGGCTAACATCACTGATGTTGATCAGCATGAAGAATTAAAAGTTGAGCTCAGTGGAAGTGGAATTGTTAGCCAATTGAAAATTAAAAGAACTGTTACATAGAAGCTGAGATAATGGGAAATGCAGATGCTGGAGAATCCAAGATAATAAAGTGTGAAGCTGGATGAACACAGCATGCCAAGCAGCATCTCAGGAGCGCAAGAGCTGACGTTTCCGGCCTAGACCCTTCTCTGATGAAGGGTCTGGGCCCGAAACGTCAGCTCTTGCGCTCCTGAGATGCTGCTTGGCCTGCTGTGTTCATCCAGCTTCACACTTTGTTATCTACGTTACATAGAAGCTGTTGATTCACTTCATTCCTTTCTGTTTAAAATTAATTTCAAACCTTCTGTACTCCCTGTCTTTAGTTACAAATATATCATCAGCAATGGTTATTTGTTATATTTTCTAATCTGCTTTTTTTCTTGCTCTGTTACTAGAAGCCATAGATCGCTGGAAGCCTCCATAGTGGACAAGAATAATGGATCAATAAATCTGTATATTTTTTCTTCGCATAATATTGTTTGACAATCAACTACAATAAAAACAATGTATCATTGTTGTCTGTCCATTATCAAGACAACTGACCTTTTAAAAATAATAAAAATTGTAAGAAAGAAATTTTTAACAAGTGTCATCCTAGGCTCAGTCGGGAGCACTGTCTTTCAAATCAGAAGTTTGCAGATTTAAGTCCCATCCAGGACTTTAACATGAAACATCAATGGCTGACACTTGACTGCTACATTGTTGGAAGTTCCACATTTTAGATTAAGTACTAAAGCAAGACACCATCTGCTCTCGGGGAAGATGTGAAAAATCTCACTGTTCCAAAGATGACCATAGAATCCCTACAGTGTGGAAACAGGCCATTTGGCCCAACAAATCCACAGCCACTGTCTGGAGAGCATCCCACCCAGACTCACACCCCCACCCTATCTATCCCTGTAACCCTGCATTTCCCATGGCTAATGCACCTAACCTACACAACCCTAGACACTATGGGCAACGTAGTATGGCTAATCCACCTAACCTGCACATTTTTGAACTGTGGGAGGAAACTCAAGTAGACACTGGCAAAATGTGTAAACTCCAAACAGAAGTTCCCCAAGGTTGGAATTGAACATGGGAGCCTGTTGCCGTGAGCCACCACACCACCCATTCTGATATTTATCACATAACATTGGCTGCCATGTTTCATAGAACATAGAACAGTACAGCACAGCACAGTACAGGCCCTTTGGCCCAAGATATTGTGCCAAACTTTTACACTAATCCTAAGGTCTATCTAACCTCCACCCCTACTTTGTACTATCATCCACACGCCTATCTATTAGCCACTTAAATGCCCCTAATGAGGCCGAGTCCATTAACCTCTCTGGCAATGCATTTCATGCCCCGACCACCCACTAAGTAAAGAACCTACCTCTGACGTCTCCCCTGCATCAGGCTCCACTCACTTTAAAACTATGCCTCCTCGTAATAGCTACCTCCACCCGAGGAAAAAGTCTCTGATTGTCCACTCTATCTATACCTCTGATCATTTTGTATACCACTATAAAGTCACCTCTGATCCTTTGTCATTTTAAAAAGAAAAGCCCTAGCTCTCTCAACCTTTCCTCGTAAGACTTTCCCTCCATTCCAGGCAACATGCTGGTAAATCTCCTCTGCAATTCTTCCAATGTTTCCGAATCTTGCCTGTAATGAGGTGACCAGAACTGGACACAATACTCCAGACGTGGCCAAACCAGGCTTTTGTATAGCTGGACCATAACTTCACGGCTTTTGAGCTCAATCCCTCTATTAATGAAAGCTAACACACCATATACCTTCTTAACAATTCTATCCACCTGGGTGGCAGCTCTCAGGGAGCTGTGGACATGAAACCCGAGATCCCTCTGCTCCTCCACACTGCCAAGAATCTTTCCATTAGCCCGGTATTCTGCTTTTGTGTTTGTCCTTCCAAAATGAATCTCCTCACACTTTTCAGGGTTAAACTCCATCTGCTACTTCTAGCCCAGTTCTGCATCCTATCAATCTTTGTAACCTAGAACAGCCAACTGCACTATCTACAACTCAACCCACTTTCATATAATCTGCGAACTTACTAACTCCCTTCTACTCATACACCCAAATCATTTACAAAAATCACAAATAGAAGAGGACCCAGAACAGAGCCTTGTGGTACACCGTTTATTACTGAGTACCATGTTGAATATTTTCCATCCACTACCACCCTTTGTCTTCTAAGTGTCAGTCAATTCTGAATCCAATCTGCCATATTTCCCCCTATCCCATGCCTCCTTACTTTCTGTATGAGCCTACCATGGGGAACCTTATCAAATGCCTTACTTAAATACATGTATACCATGTCCACTGCTCTATCTTCATTGAACATTATCAAACACCTTGCTTAAATCCATTTATACCACATCCACTGCTCTATCTTCATCCACATCTATGGTCACCTCTTCAAAGAATTCAAAAAGTTTTGTGAGGCATTATCTACCCCTCACAAATCCATGCTATCATGAATCAAACTATGCCTATCCAAGTGATCATTAATTCTATCTCTGAGAGCCCCTTCCAATAATTTGCCCACCAGTGACGTAAGACTGGCTGGCCTATAATTTCTGGGGTTATCCTTATTCCCTTTTTTGAACAAGGAAATGATGTTTGCCTATCTCCAATCTTCCGGCACTATACCCATGGACAGTGAGAACGAAAAGATCATTGCCAAAGGACCTGTGATCTCTTCCCTCATTTCCTATCTTACCACAGTGAGTATACTACAAAAAAGGAGCTGATTAACTGACTTTTGTTGTAAGGTGATGCCAGTAGTAATGAGTTCAATCCCCACACTGGCTGTGGTTAACATGAAGAACTCAACTCAACCTCTCCCCTCACCTGAGGAATGATAACCATCAGGTTAAACCATCACCAGTCATCTCTCTCTAATGTAGTCCTCTGGGACAGAGGTGACATTTTACTTCAAGAACGCTCAAATATAAAACACTATGGGACATTCGGTGATGGTGAAAGATAATTTATAAATGCAAATCTATTTTTGTTAAAAACAGTGTACTGTTTTAATCTGCAAAATAGAGTGGCAACATATTGCCTGCTTTTAACCCTAAAAGCAACTCCAATGAATATATGATTTAGTCATAGATTTGTGATGTTTGTTAATAATGTCAAACCTGATAACATTTATATCACTATTCATCAAACTGATTCATGCTTACAGCTTGTTTATTTGGATAAAGTTTATTTTGCAAAGCCCAAAGCTCATCCTTGAATGATAGCTGTAATCAGCAAAACACTGATGCCTATACAGTCATATTGAAAAAAAAAATTATTTTGGTAATCTGATCATCCTCATTTTTAACAACTAATGAACATAAAGTGGGCTTTAGCATTGAGAATTCAGAGCATGCCAGGGCATGTCATAATTCTCATCTCCTCTTTGACTGCTTTCTGTAGATAAATGAGGATTGGAGCAGAACTGAATGATTATTAGAAGCAACTTTGGTAATTTACACATTTTATATACAGAAATATCATAATAATTTTAAGTTGTAAATGTTTGGAGTGTTACCTAATGTTGGTTTAATAGGAAATTGTTAAATTACAATATATTAAAATGTTAAGTTCTCCACAACTTATGTTTATATAGTACTTTAACATAATAAAACATCCCAGGATGTTTCTCAGGATCAATTCAAGATGGACAGAAATAGCCTATGATGTCCATTCCCCATGAATGAATAGGGGAAAAAGATACAAGGATAAATTAGGTAAGATGACCAAATGCTTGGTGAAACTGCATCAAAGGAGGAACGTGAGAGGTAGATAGTGAAGAGAGGAAATTCCAGAACTTGGGTCCCATTGGGATTGTAGAAGAGGCCAGAATCAGTGCATTGCAAATTTCTCTGAGTACTGAGCGGCTGAAGGAGATTACAGAAATAGAGGAAAAAAGTCATGAAACAATTTAGAAACAAGATTGAGAACTTTTTTAAATCAAGATTTTGTTTGATGGGGAGGCAATATTGGTCAGTAAGGGCTGTGAGTTTGCTCGCTGAGCGGGAAGGTTAGTTTTCAGACGTTTCGTCACCATTCTAGGTAACATCATCAGTGAGCCTCCGATGAAGCGCTGGTGTTATGTCCTGCTTTCTATTTATCTGGTTAGGTTTCCTTGGGTTGGTGATGTCATTTCCTGCGTTGGTGATGTCATTTCCTGTTCTTTTTCTCAGGGGATGGAAGATTGGCTCCAAATCAATGTGTTTGTTGATGGAGTTCCGGTTGGAATGCCATGCTTCTAGGAATTCTCGTGCGTGTCTCTGTTTGGCTTGTCCTAGGATGGATGTGTTGTCCCAATCAATGTGGTGTCCTTCCTTATCTGTATGTAAGGATACGAGTGATAGTGGGTCATGTCGTTTTGTGGCTAGTTGATGTTCATGTATTCTGGTGGCTAGCCTTCTGCCAGTTTGTCCAATGTAGTGTTTGTCACAGTTCTTGCAAGGTATTTTGTAGATGACGTTGGTTTTGTTTGTTGTCTGTATAGGGTCTTTTAAGTTCATTAGCTGTTGTTTTAGTGTGTTGGTGGGTTTGTGGGCTACCCTGATGCCAAGAGGTCCGAGTAGTCTGGCAGTCATTTCGGAAATGTCTTTGATGTAGGGGAGAGTGGTTATGGTTTCTGAGCCCGTTTTGTTTGTTTGTTTGGGTTTATTGCTGAGGAATCGGCGGACTGTGTTCATAGGGTACCCGTTCTTTTTGAATACGTTGTATAGATGATTTTCCTCTGCTCTGCGTAGTTCCTCTGTGCTGCAGTGTGTGGTGGCTCATTGGAATAATGTTCTAATGCGGCTTCGTTTGTGGGTGTTGGGATGGTTGCTCCTGTAGTTCAGTATTTGGTCCGTATGTGTTGTTTTCCTGTAGACGCTGGTTTGAAGTTCCCCATTGACTGTTCGCTCTACTGTGACATCTAGGAATGGCAGTTTGTTGTTGTTTTCCTCCTCTTTTGTGAATGTTATGCCAGTAAAGGGTATTATTGATGGTCTTGAAGGTTTCCTCTAATTTGTTTTGTTTAGTGATGACAAAGGTGTCATCCACATAGCGGACCCAAAGTTTGGGTTGGATGATTGGCAGAGCTGTTTGTTCGAGTCTCTGCATTACTGCCTCTGCTAAGAACCCTGATATCGGAGATCGGAAATGACATCACCAATGCAGGAAATGGCATCAGCAACCCAAGGAAACCTAACCAGATAAATAGAAAGCGGGACATAACACCAGCGCTTCGTCGGAGGCTCACTGATGATGCTACCTAGAATGGTGACGAAACGTCTGAAAACTAACCTTCCAACTCAGTGAGCAAACTCACATCCAGAACCTCAACCTGAGCTATAAATCTTCTCAAAACTCATTGGTCAGTAAACCCAGGCGTAACAGGATAACAAGACTTGGTATGAGTTAGGACATGGCTTCACGTTTGCAACGGGTGTGATATGGCAGACCATGCAGAAGTTCATTGGAATAGTGGAATCTAGAGGAAACAAATACAGGAATAAAGGTAAAACACCCGATGAGCTGAGATTGGCAAAGTTGAGCAATGTTATTACGAAATGGAGATAGGTGATCTTAGTGATGGTGATCTGTGAGGTCATCAGCTCTCAACTTGGTTCAAATGGGATACCAAGATTTCATATAGACTGGTAATCTAAGACTGTTCCTAGGAAGACGGTTGCAGTCTATAGTCAGTAATTTATTTCTGCATTAGACATGTGCTGTTCAGAATGGTTCCAAATTTGTTCAGTTCATCATGAATGCAGCAAAGAAATAATAAGGCATGACTGGTCTGCTACAATTGGATGGTGGCATTATTGCCACCTATGTAGCCATAAAAGCTCTGTTTGAAATCCCCATCAACTTCACTGATAAGAAGGATTTAATTTCCTGAGAGTGCAAGTAGAGTGATGATCATTACATCAAATAAAAACAGGAGGAGTTGGGACATTTTTATGCATTCCGTAGATATGAGCTTCACGAGCAGGACAACGATTTGTTGTCTGTCCCTAATTGCCCTTGGAAGTGTGGTGGTGAACTGCCTCCTTGAACCACAGCAGGTTATTTAGGGTAGGAACACCCAGAATGCTGATAGGGTGAGAGTTGCTTTTGATCCAACAACAGTGCAGGAACGGCAATATATTTTCAACTTTGGATGGAGAGTAGCTTGGAGAGGAACTTGCAGGTGATAGTATTTCCCATATATCTGCTGCTTTTGTCTTTCTAATTGGTGAGGGATTGGAAAGTACTAAGGAAATTTGGTGAGTTTCTATAATACATTTTATTGATAATACACACTGCTTCTTCTGTGTGTCAAAGGTGGAGGGAGTGAATGTTTGTGGTTATTGTGCCAATCAAGTGGGCTGCTTTATAATATATATTGTTAAGCTCTTACTTTGTAATAAATATTGTTGGAGCTGCACTCATTCAGGCAAGTGGTACATATTCCATCACACTCCTGATTTATGCCTTGTAGATAATGGAAAAGCTTTGAGGAGTCATGAATTGACTTACTCACTGCACAATTCCAAATTTCTGACGCGCTGTAGTAATCACAATATTTATGTTGCTCGTCCAATTCAGCCTCTAGTCAATGGTAACCCTCAGGATGCTGATAGTGGGAGATTCAGTGATAGTAAAGGCAATTAATAAAAAGGGTTGAGGGTTAGATTCTGTTTTATTGGAGATAGTTATTACCAGGTGCTTGTGTAGTTTGAATATTACTTGCCACTTGTCAACCCAAGTCTGGATATTGTGCAGATTTTGCTGCATTTGAACATAGACTGTTTCAGTGTCTGAGGAGTTGCAACTGGTATAATCATCCCAATCAACTACAAATATCCCCATTTCTGACTTTATCTTGGAAGGAAGTTCACTGATAAAGCACTGAAGATGATTGGATATAGGATATTACAGAGAAACTCTTGAAGAGATGTCCTGGATCACTGATGATAGACTTTCAACAACCACAACCACCTTTGCACTAGTTTTGAGTTCTATGGCCAGAGGGTTTTCTCCGATTCCCATTAACTTGAGTTTTTCTAGGGCTCCTTGATGTCACACTTAGTCAAATAGGGACTTGATGTCAACTATCGCCTTGCCTCACCTCTGCTAAACCAATATATCTTTCCTCAGATAAGGGGCCTAATATTGTGAAACGACCAATGTCTTAAATAGTTTTAGCATAATCTCCCTATTTCTATACTCCATTCTCTTTGAAATAAAGACCCACCATTCCAGTTGCCTTCCTATGACTTGCTCAACTTTGAAGGTACCATTTTTGTGAATCATGGGTGAGGACTCCCAAATCCCTCTGTTCTGTGGCTTTCTCCTGGCTTTCTCAATTTAACTAATATTCCATGTGAAAGTGCATATCCTCATATTATATTCCATCTGCCAAGTTTTTGCCCACTCACTTAATCTGTCTCTATCCCTCTGCAGACTCTGTCATTGTCATCACTTGCCTTTCTACCTATTTTTACATCATCTGCAAACTTCACTGCAGTACATTCTCATCCAAGTCATTGTGTATTGTAAACAATTATGATACCAACACTAATCCAACCTATCATTCAGCTAATAATCTTCTTTCCTGCTTTTGCTTCCAAAGTAGATAACCTCATATTTTATACTTCATCTGCATTTACGCACTCATTTAACTTCGTAAAATCACAATGAACCATCTCTGCATCCTCCTCACCGTTTTGTATTCTCTGCAAACTTGGAAAAATTTAGTTCCCTCATTGAAATCATTAATGTACATTGCGAATTGTTGGGGTCCAAGCACCAATCCCAGTGTGGTACCCCACTAACCACTGCCTGCCACTCAGTAAAAGATCATGTCTTCCAACCAGAACTCAATGTTGAGCTTTTTAGCAGTGTGATACAACTGAATGACCTGCTCAGCCATTTCAGAGGGCAGTTAAGAATCAACCTCATTACAGTGCGTGTGATATCACATATGGACCAGACCAGGTAAGGACAGCAAGTTTCCTTCCGTAAACACATTAGTGAGTTATGTGATTTAATGACAATCATTGGTCATTGTTAAACTGTTGATTCCAGACTTATTTTTAACTTAAATTCCACATCATTTCAAACCAGAGAATTACCTTAGTCTCTGGATTACTAGTGCAGCAGCAGTACCATTACTCCATCACCTCCACCACCTGCTCACTCATTTGCCGAGTCCTTAACTCTATTTTCCCACTCCTGAAAAACCTTCAATTCCCTTGCAGAAGGAAGAAACATGTAACTCAGCCTAAAATATATCAAATCACCCAGCCTTCACTGGTCTCTTTCGAAGAGAATCCCAAAGCTAACAACCTTTTGAGAGAGGAAATCCCTCCACATCTGTCTTAAATGGAAGATCCCTTATACTGAAACAGTAAATTCCTTGTTTTAGATACCCCAATAAGGAGAAAACATTTTCCACCCTGTTGAGATTGGTTGGCTCGCTGAGCTGGCTTGTTGTTTCACAAATGTTTCATTACCATGCTGGGTAACATCCTCAGTGCAGCCTCTAATGAAGTGTCGGTGTGTTTTCCAGCCTGGAATTTAAACTCTGGAGTCAGTTGAGCTGGATTGCCTCACTTCCGGTTTTCCTTCGTAGTGGAGCGTATACGGGGTTGGGTTCTATGTGTTTATTAATAGCATGCTTCATGGAGTGTCAGGCTTTTAGGAATTCCCGAGGCTGTCTCTGCTTAGCTTGTCCCAGGATGTTGGTGTTGTCTCAGTCAAATTGGTTGTTCTCCTTGTCCATGTGGATTGAGATGAGTGAGTATGGGTTGTGTCTTTTTGTAGCCAGATGGTGTTTGTGTACTCTTGTTGTTAGTTTCCTTCCTGTTTGTCCGATGTAGTGTTTCTCAGAGTCCCTGCGGAGGATCTTGTAGATGACATTGATCCTGCCCATGGCAGGGATTGTGTCTTTAATTCAGGTGAGCAGTTGTCATAAGTTGATGTGTGCTTGTGCGTCACTCTGATGCCCAGCAGTCGTAGAAGTCTTGTGGTGAGTTCCAATGTGTTCCTGATGGAGGGTAGTGTGATGAGTGTGTCGGGGTGTGTAATATCTTCCTGATGTTGTTCATGTAGGCATTTTCTGACCCAGTTTTTTGGATATCCATTATCCTTGAAAAACTGGAAGAGGCACTCTCCATCCTCTTGGGTTAGTTCTGTGTTCCTTAAGTGTGTTGTTGCCAGAATAAAGTTCACCAGAGAGGAGGAGAAGACCAAACAGCTCCTATTCCTGGATGTCATGGTAAAGTGCAAGACAAATGGGGAACTGCAAACGAAAGTACATTGAAAATCCACACACAGAGACCAGGTACTGAACTTCAATAATAACTGTCCCAGCACACACAAACAAAGCTGCGTGCAAATACTATTTAAAAGGGCAACAACACACTGCAGCAACATGGAACTAGGCAAAAAGGAAGAAGAATACCTCTTCCAAGTGTTCAAGGATAATGGATATTGAAAAACTGGGTCTATAGGAACAGTATCAGAAAGATTCCACATGCCCCCACATACTCACCACACTACCCTGCATCAGGAACACGTCAGAACTCACCACAAGACTCCTACGACCACTAGGCATCAGAATGACACACAAGCCCACATCAACCCTACGACAACTGCTCACCCAAACTAAAGACCCACTCCCCGCCATGGGCAGGACCAATGTCATCTACAAGATCCTCCAGAGAGACTCTGAGAAACACTATATTGGACAAACAGGAAGGAAACTACTAACAAGAGTACATGAACGCCAACTGGCTATAAAAATACATGACCACTATGCACTCATCTCAATCCACATGGACAAGGAGAACCACCAATTCAACTGGGACAACAACAAAATCCTATGACAAGCTAAGCAGAGACAGCCTCAGGAATTCCTAGAAGCCTGGCAATCCACAAAGCATGTTATTAATAAACACATAGAACTCAACCCCATATACACTCCACTCCGAAGGAAAACCGGAAGTGAGGCAATCCAGCTCAATGGACTCTAGAGTTTAAAAACCAGGAAAACACACCGATGCTTCATTAGAGGCTGCACTGAGGACGTTACCCAGCAGGGTAACAAAATGTCTTCAAAACCAGCTCGGTGAGCCAACCAACAGCAACACCCACAACCCGACCTCCAAATCTAATCCAAAACCTCAGAGATTCTCCACCCTGTCAAACTTCCCCAGAATCTTAGATTTTTAAATAAGAATGTGTCACATTTCAATATTCCAATAATCACAGGCCCAACCCACTCAATTCTGTCATTTCACAATCCTTTCATCCTAGAACACAACTTAGTGAACCTTATATGGAATGTCTTCAATGATAAGCCATTCTTTTCTTTATGTAAGAGTACCAAAACTATAGGCACTACTCTGTGTATTCTCATCAATGTCTTGGCTAACTGTGACAAGATCTTCCTAGATTTACACTCCAGCCCCTGGCAATAAAGTACATCATTCCACTTGTCTTCCTAGTTGCTGAACCTGAAGGTGAACATTTTGTAATTGGTCTACAAGGACATCCATATGCAGGCTTTCTTTGTTTAAATAATTTTCCAATTTTCTATTCTTCCTGTCAAATAGACAATTGCTGAATTTCACACATTTACATGTCATCTACAAAATTTTGGCCCACTCACTTTATCTACAACCATTTACAAACTCTTTGTGCCCTCCTCACAACTTGTATACTGCTTAAGAGATAGTAGGAACTGCAGATGCTGGAGAATCTGAGATAACAAGGTGTAGAGCTGGATGAACACAACAGGCAAAGCAGCAACAGAGGAGCAGGAAAGCTGATGATTCAGGTCTAGACCTTCATTTCTGAAGAAAGGTCTAGTGCTGAAACATCAGCTTTCCTGCTCCTCTGATGCTGCTTTGCCTGCTGTGTTCATCTAGCTCTACACCTTGTTATCTCCGTGTACACTGCTTATCTCAGTATTATCAGCAAAATTGATAGCATACTTCATGCTTCATTCAATTGCACATAAATTGTAAATATTTGAGTACTTAGCTAGCCAGCACTAATCCTTGAAGTGTCAACCTTAAAGTAAACTATTTATCCTGACTTTCTTGATAGTTATCAAATTTTCCAGTCATGTTAATATATTACTGTAACACTGTAACCTCTTGTGGAGTAACCTTTTATCGAAAGACTTCTTATTGAAAATCCAAATACACTTAGTTAAAGGACATCTTTACTAAAAGATTTAATTTATTGGCCTTCTTTGGGGAGGGAACATCCTTAAATCTGATAACTTTGACAAACACAATTTTCTTTCACAAAGCCATATTGACTCTCACTGAACTTTGGTTTTCTAAATATCCTACAATAAATTCCTCAATAATGGATTCTAGCATTTCCCCGTGTCATATGTTGGGCCATTTGGCTTACACTTTTCTGCTTTCTGTATTTTTCCTTGCTTGAAGAGAAATGTTATAGTTTATGGTTTTCCAATCTTCTGGAATCCTTTCAGAACCTAGGGAATGATGGAAGATTAGAACGAATACATCTAATTTTTTAGAGAAATTCAGGAGTGCTTGGTTATCCGATTAGCCTAAGGTAGTCTTTTTTTTGAAACAGATTGGTTCACTGAGACCTTGGGAGTTTTCAGAATCACTGTGGAACAGGCCTCTGGAATTTACAGACCCATTTTGAAGCCAACGTTACATTTCAAGTAATTTGCAGCAGCAATAGAGCTGTATACTCAAATTCTTTGCTGAGACACATTTTTATGCTGTATAACATGTGACTTGTTAATTGAAAATTAATAGGTGAACTAAAGTAACATGGAAGTGAATTTTCTATCTAGGGTATTACACAGAATATTTTATTTTGATAAGTTTTGCTTCTATGTAATTAATCACTGCATACACACGCAAACATTACACATGGAAATTATTCAAACCAATAATAATGCAGAAGAAATAACAAAATATTGTTATATTACAATGTCATATCAGTGACATAATCAGTATTAATTTGTCACATTTGAATGGATTTGTATTTCCTGATATTTTTGTAATGTCAAATTTTAGCATTACAAAAACTTCCACATATTTAATGATATTTTAGTTTCTATCTTAATATATTATTACAACTTATTTTTAACATCTTTACTCCCGGTTTACTTTAACGTGCTAGTTTTCCCTGCCTGTTGACATTATGTGGAGGTGCAGTGTGGCACGGGGTGGGGGCGGACAAGGTCAGAATTCACACCACCAAGGTATAGCACAACAGGTTTATTTGAAAACACAAGCTTTCACCTGATAGTGAGACAGGTAGTATCAGATGCAGAATTTATAAGTAAAAGATTCATACCACTGATGAGGATGTATTAAATAAACCCAAAATGCTGTGAAATCTTTAATCAGTTAAAATGTTTTAAATGAGTAATATATTTGTGTAAATGCCAAATTCCTTTCAAGTCACAGTCCTGAGAGAACTAAAGGTTTTATCAGTGTAAAGAAGAGGTGACATTTTAGAACAGACCATGCATGCTAGGCGTGAGACCTTGTTTAAAATCTGTATGTGTTTTAGTTTTGAGCCAGACTGATTTTATTTACATAAACATGTTAATCAATTAAAACCTTCTAACTGATTAAAGATCTAACAGCATCTTAGGTTTGTTTAATACAACTTCATCAGTGGTATAAACCTTTCATCACTTACTTATAAATTCTGTGCCTGATACTTCCTCTCTCACCAACAGCTAAAGAAGGATTGAGGCTCTGAAAGCTTATGTTTATAAATAAATCTGTTGTACTATAACCTGGTGTTGTGTGATTTCTGACCTTGTTGACATAATGGTTGAATATATGGGGATGTGTTGGCTTGATGACAGCTTTTAAACTTCTGCCAGGAGAGAAGTGTATGTTCCAGACATACAATTCTTTAGAAGTTGTTTTCGTCAAATTCAACACTAAATGCCATTGCTCAACTGGTGACTGCTCAATTCGGTCATTTTTGCACATTCTCCTTTCTTGTGCTGGTAAAATAAAGTATTGGCACCTGAAACTATGCAAGTTTCATTGTAACAGACCAGATATCCACCAATCTCAGTTGTACAACTAGTGTTAGCAACAGTGCCAAGGAAATTGATCCTCAGTCTCCAGAGATTACTGGCCAAGCTGCTTAACACAAATCTTCAACACTGTTTATACATAATCTGCTATTTTTAAAATAAGTTATTCACGGGATGTGGGAGTCGTTTGCTGGGCCAGCATTTATTGCCCATAAAAAAACTAAAATAACTGCGGACGCTGTAAATCAGGAACAAAAACGGTGTTGCTGGAAAAGTTCAGCAGGCCTGGCAACATCTGTGTAGGAGAAAACAGAGTTAACCTTTCGAGTCCGGTGACCCGTCCTCAGAACTTATTGCCCATGCCTAGTTCGAAGAAATGTTTTAGATTTCACCATTTGCAAACACCTCGTTTCTCCTAAATTTCTCACAACTATGCTTTAGGTTTTATTCTTTAATTCCGAGAGATCCTGGAACAAGCCTGCAGTCGCAAACCTTACTCACGATTGCTGGATTGACTAAATCAGTCCTGGTAGATAACTACTGCACAAAGTCTATCATCCTTTCCCTGTGTATTCAGGAGGGGAAGGAAAGTACTTAGAACCAGAGTAGTATCCTTCTAAATATGAGGGGTTGGGCTGGGAAAGTTGACGCTAATTGCGGAATTGCTTTGTCCGGAAACCCGACGAGTTGCTGTGAACGCGCTAATCGATAGGTGGCGGTGTCTGTGGATGTTAGATCCGCTGCAGGTCTCTCATCCCAACACCCTCCCAAGCTGCCGCTGTCGTTATGGTTACCGCACGCTACAAACAAGGTTTGTCGTTGTAGGTGAACGGATTCCTCCGGCGCAAGAAAAGGGGGAATTTAAACGGATAAACTGCAATCAATGCCTTTTGACAGGCTCCACTAAAAAAAGACATCGGAGAGGACAGTTGGCGTCTCAGCGGGTGCGGCACCATGAGTTTCACCATGACCCAAAGCCTGCGGGAGAAACAACGGTTCAAACCCGAGAGACCCCATGACTACATCTACGGTAAGGCAGACCACTGCATGTCTCCAGCGCTGTCGTACTATCACAGTGCCCAGTTACCTTTCTTTATCATTTCGTTTTTGTTTTTTTTTGCAAAAGAACCTCCTCCCCTTTGATTTGTTCGCAGTTTTCATTCTCCTTTTCCTTAGCCGTGCAACCCTGCCTTTCCTTATGTGCACAAGTCTTGTCGGTGGAGAGATGGCAAACCTGTTTCAGCAGTTCAGCCCTCAGCCTGTTGCTGCTGCATTCTCCGGACTCGGAGGTACAGATTCGTCTCGGTGTGTCGCAGGAGACGGGCGGTACCAGGTCGGCGCAGGCCCTAATTTCAGTGGCAGTTCCGTTCAGGTGCCAACCATCTCATCTTGAATAGGTCTCATGCTGGCCCCAATGTCCCAGGAGTCTGAAACATTCCGCTCTCGATCATGTTTACTTACTCTTTCTTCCTATTTCAAGTCTCACAATTGTGAGTCTCCAGACTTAATGGATTGTCTATTTTCTGTAAAACAAAGAACTAGTAAATAGGTTCGTCAACAGGACTTCAAACTAGAAAGTGGTGGCGGGGAAGAGAAGGGTAAAACTTTCCCCAGTGGGGAACAAGGCAGCAGATTAATATCTGCAAGGGCAAATTCAGTTGTGTGGAAAAATATGAAAAAGAAAATGACAGGAAAGGAGAACTCAGGAGTGGTTATTAAAGTCTCCAGTGGAGACACAGAGGATAGAGTGTTTGGAACGGTTTGGAATCAAAACTTCAAGGGCACTGGACAAAGGAATGACAGTGAGAAGAGGGATGGTTAATACAGGATTGAAGATGTTATACCTGAGTGCAAGCAGTATAATAGAATGGAATCATAGATTCCCTACAGCGTGGAAACAGGCCATTTGGCCTAACAAGTCCACACTGCCCCTTAGAAAAGCATCCTACCCAGGCCCATTCCCCCACTTTTCCATGTCTAACCGACCTAACCTAAACATCCCTGAGCATCATGGTAAATTTAGCACGACCAATCGACCTACCTTGCACATCTATGGACTGCGGAAGGAAACCAGAGCACCTGGAGGAAACCCACACAGACATGGGGAGAATGTACAAACTCCACACAGACAATAGCCCGAGGCTAGAATCAAACCCAGGTCCCTGGCGTTGTGTGGCAGCAGTGCTAACCACTGACCTGCTGTGCCACCCTGAACAAATAAGGTAAATGAGCTTGTGGCACTGATCAAAATTGGCAGGTATGACATGGTGGGTATCACAGAGACATGACTGCAAGGCGATTAGGATTTGGAGCTGAATATCCAAAAATATACATCCTATCGAAAAGATAGGCAGGTGGGTAGAGGGTTAGGGTTGCCTTATTAGTAAGAAATGAAGTTAAAACAATAGTAAGAAACAAAGTAGGGTCAGATGGTGTAGAATCTGTATGAGTAGAGCTGAGGAGCAGCAAAGATAAAAGAAAACATAATTAGAGTTATGTGTGGGCCTCCAAACAGTAGAGCTGGGGCACAAGATGAGGCAGCCATGGGAAGTCAGGGATAGTGTAAAAGCAAAAAAGAGAGCATATAATGCAGCAAAGGGCAGTGGGTAACCAGAGGACTGGGAAGCTTACAAAGACTAACAGAGGGCAACAAAGAAAGAAGTAAACAGGGAGAAGATTAAATATGAGGGTAACCTAGTCAGTAATATAAAAGAAGACTGTAAGAGTTTCTTTAGATATATAAAGGGCAAAAGAGAGGTGAAAATGGACATTGGCTTGATGGAAAATGGCGCTGCAGAGATAGTAGTGGGGAACAAGGTAATGGCTGAGGAACTGAATAGTAACTTTGCGTCACGCATCAGTGGAAGCCACAAGTAATATCCTAAAGATTCAAGAGAGTCAGGGGGCAGAGCTGAATATGGTGGCCATCTCCACGGAGAAGGTGCTAGAAAAACTGAATGACCTGAAGCTGGATGAATAGCCTGGATCAGATCAACTACACCCCAGAGTTCTTGAGGAGATAGCTAAGCAGATAGTGGAGGCATTGGTGGTGATCTTTCAGGAATTGCTATAATCAGGGAGGGTCCCAGAGGACTGGAAAATCACTAATGTGACACCCATGTTTAAAAAGGGAGTAAGGCAAAAAATGGAAAATTACAGGCCAATTAGCTTAACCTTGGTTGTGGGTAAGATTTTGAAGTCCTTTGTGAAGGATGAGATTTCTGAATACTTGGAAGTGCATGGTAAAATAGGGTAAAGTCAGCAAGGCTTCATCAAGGGAAGGTCATGCCTGATGAATCTGTTAGGATTCTTTGAGGAAGTAACATGCAGTTTAGACCAAGGAGAGTCAATGGGTGTTATCTACCTGGACTTCAAGAAGGCCTTTGACAAGGTGCCGCACAGAAGGCTGCTGAGTATGATAAGGGTCCATGGTATTTGAGGCAAGATGCTAGCATGGATAGAAGATTGGCTGTCTAGCAGTATTCAGAAAGTGGGGTTAAAATGGTCTTTCTCCGGATGGCAATCATAAGTGGTGTTCCACAAGGGTCATTGTTGGGACCATAACTTTTCACTGAGGGCATTCTGGCGAAGTTTGCAGATGCTACAAAGATACGTCGAGAGACAGGTAGAATTGATGAGGCAAGGAGGCCTCAGAAAGATTTGGACAGGTTAGGAGAGTGGGCAAAGAAGTGGCAATTGGAGTACAATGCGGGAAAGTGTCAGGTCATGCACTTTGTTAGGAAGAATAGAAGAATGGACAATTTTCTAATTGGGGAGAAAATTCAGAAGTCTGAATTGTAAAGACACATGGAAGTTCAAGCCCAGGATTCTCTCAAGGTAAACTTGCAGGTTGAGTCAGTTGTTAGGAAGGCAAATGCAACTTTGGCACTTATTTTGAGAGGACTTGAATATAAAATCAGGGATGTACTTCTGAGGCTGTAGAAGGCTCTGGGCCCCATATCTCTGGAAGGATGTACTGGCTCTGGAGTGGGTTCAGAGGATGTTCACGAGAATGGTCCCAAGAATGTAAAGCTTAACATATGAGGACTCCAGGTCTATACTTGATGGAGTTTATAAGGATGAGGAGGGATCTGATTGAAACTTACTGAGTACTGAATGGCCTGGACAAAGTGGATGTTGGGAAGAAGTTTCCATTGGTAGGAGAGACTAGGACCTCTGTAAAGAGAAGATCTCTTAGAATGGAGATAAGAAGAAACTTCTTCAGTCAGAGAGTGATGAATCTATGGAACTCACTCCCACAGAAGGCTGTGGAGGCCATGTCCTTGAGTATATTTAAGATGGAGATAGATAGGTTCTTGATTGTCATGGAGGTCAAGGGGATCAGGGGTTATAGGAAGAAAGCAGTAGAATGGGGTTGAGAAACTTATCAGCCATGATTGAATAGCAGAGCAGGCTCAATGGGCTGAATGGCCTAATTTCTGCTCCTATGTCTTATGGTCTTAAGGTCTAATTATGGATGCTGGAAATCTGAAACAAACCAAATCAGAAATTGCTGGAGAAACACAGCAGGTCTGGCAGTATCTATGGAGAGAACCAGAGTTGTTTCAACTCCAACGATCCTTCTTGAGAAATGATAGCAGCTAGGAAACGGTGGTATTTATGCTGATGGAGGGGAGGACTGAGCAAATAGGTGGAGAAGGAACCCAGAAAGAGAGGAAAGAAAAAAGTTGGGTAGACAACAGGTTTGAGATAGTAAGCCAGGGAAAAGAAGCCTCCAATAGCACCTTCCCATTTATCTCATCATACCTCAAGGGCCCAGGCACACCTTCCAGGTGAAGCTGTGATTAACCTGCACTTCACTATTCTACTGAATTTATTTCTCACAATGGGGTCTCCTGAATATTTGGAAGACGAAACACAAACTGGTGGATTGCCTTGCAGACCCTATTACCTATGTTCCATCTGTAAAAATAACTCCACGCTTGCCTGCCATTTCATCACACCACTATATTGCCCTGCTAGCATATCTGTCTCCGACCTGCTGCAGTGTTCCAGTGAGGCTCAGTGCAAGCTAGATGAGCAACACTTCATCTTCTGTATTGGGAGCATTACAGTCTTTGGCACAATGTAGAGTTTAATAATTTTAGAGTATGAACACCTGCTTCTATGACTGTTACCCAACCCAGCACCCGAGTCTTGTTGCTTTCAGCTCAGCCAACCCATTTTCACCCATTCACATCCATTATCACCTAGCTAGCTTCTTTTCCTCCCTGGCTCACTATCTTTGTCTGCCTAACATTTTTCACCTTCTGTCTCTTGGGGCTCCAACTCTGCCTACCCACTCATTCCTTTTCCTCCCCACTCATCAGCAAGATTACCACCTTTTTCTAACTCTATCAGTTCTGAAGAAGGGTCGCTGGATTCGAAGCATTAATTCTGTTTTCTCTTCACAGATACTGCCAGACCTAAGGAGTTTCTCCAGCAATTTCTGTTTTTGTATGTGTTTTTCTGGATTCTGTTTTGTAACACATATAGTGTTCAACCCCAAAAAGAGCAACAGCCCTGACCTTTGTTCTCCTCCACTTTGTGGTCAAGCACAATTTGCAATGGCATTGACACAAAAGAACATGGCAGGGTGAAAATTTCTTCCCTTGGTCCCAAAATTCCAAGGACCCCTACAATTGGTGAAGGTATGAGATTAGTAGAGCTTGCAGGCAATTATGCTACATTCTGCAATGCAGTGGCCCAGCTTGAATTTCTAGCCACTGATTTCCTTGCCAGGCCTCTGCCCATTTTACCTTTTATTTGTTTTTAAACTGGCTGTATGGTATTCAGAAATGGTAGCTTCTCAGAATCTAAATGTAATTTACTTTTTTATGAATTACATAACAATGTAAATATCACAGATTGAGAGGTAGTGAAAATTGATATTACATTTGAATTAGTCCTTAGGAACAAGCTGACTAGTTAAAGCTGAAAGATTTGTATATATGACTCCTAAAGTAGTCTTGCCTTTTGTAATTTTATACATAAATACTTCTTATCATGTTTAAAAAAAATTCTGATGAGCCATTGAATAACCAATAACTCTTGTCCACCACAGATCCTTTGTATTCGCTAGCTAGTGAGAAAGATCATGCCAAAATGTCCATGAAGGCATGCATGTCCGCTAACAGATTCGTGAGTACTGCATTTTATCAACATGATGCAATCTGAAAAATAAATTATTCACTGAAATGTTTGAAGGTGTGATCTTGCTGGTATGTTCTACAAGTTATGGTTGAAATGTGCAGAAATATGTTAAGTAACAATCATAGCAAAGACATTATTGTCTAGAATCTTCTGCTGTCATTATTTTTGTCTGGAAAAGCATTTGATCTATAGTTTTGAGTTTTGGGGTTTCCTCAGATAGCATGTCTGCTTTGATCATGTTCTGAGATACCCCTGAAATGTATAAACAATAATTTATACTGCTGACTGTACTGTTCCTCCTGGCAGACAAATTCTTTTGTTCTCTCAGACACTGCTGTGGATTGTCCTCAAGAAGACTGCTCATTTTATGGATATCATAAAAGAAAAGTAATTTGATTTGAAATGTTAAGTTTGATTTTCTCTCTGTAGACATTTCCAGATCTGCTGAGTCTTTCCAGCATTTTTTATTTTTATTCCTGACCTGTTGGTAATTGTAAATTGATAAATTGAGTTTTGATATCAGAATTCTGGATGTGAGTTTGCTCGCTGAGCTGGAAGGTTAGTTTTCAGACGTTTCGTCACCATTCTAGGTAACATGCACTTGTGGTCTGACTAGAGCCTTGTGTGATTTTAGCAAATGCTCCGTGGTTTTATACTTCATTTTCTTTGAAATATTTTTTGCCTTCCCCATTATCTGCTGAATTTGGATGCTAGCTTTTTATGATTCATGGGCAAGGACTCTCTCTCTTCTACATTTAAAAAAGTATTCAGCTGTTCATTTTCTCTTGCCACAGGCAATGGGTGGCTGGCCAGGTTGGATTTATTCTGTTTTTTTTGTGGACTGGACAGATCTGGGCAATTTTCCATATCGCTTAGTAGATGCCAGTGTGGTAGCAATACTGGAACAGCCAGGCAAGATGTATGGCAGATTCTGGAACACAAATCTTTAGTACTACTGCTAGAATAATAGTAAGGTCGAGAGGCTTTGCAGTCCAACCTTCCAACTGTTTCTTGATATCACATTGAATGAATTGAATTGGCTGAAGACTGGCATCTGTGATGCTGCAATCCTCAGTGGGATTATCCACTTGACACCTCTGGCTGAAGATAGTTGCAAATACTTCAGCCTTATAATGATGAAACCACCAACGATGGCTTCGGTGCTGGGGTCCAGGCACCGAACAAGGGAGGTGAGCAGTTCTATGGGACCTCCTGCAGCAGATAGCAATAGTGAGGGAGGGTTGTTGGAGCAGACAAATGGGCTTTCACTAGAGAGGGTTCGGAAAAAATTTACCAGGATGTTGCTGGGTATGGAATGTTTGAGTTACTAGGAAAGGCTGGATAGGCTGCAACTTTTTTCACTGGAGCGCAGGAGGTTGAGAGGTGACCTGATAGAAGTTTATGAAATAATGAGAAGTTTAGATAGAGTTGATGGTAGTTATCTTTTGCCTAAGATGGAGAATTTCAAGACTAAGAGGCACATTTTTAAGGTGAGAGGAGAGGGATTTTAGAAAAGACATGAGGCAAATATTTTATATGGAGGGTGGTTCATGTGGAATGAACTTCCTAATGAAGTGGTAGATGCGGATGTAATTACAACATTAAAAAGACATTTGGATGGATATATGAATAGGATAGGTTTGGAGGAATATGGGCCAGGAGCAGGCAGGTGGGACTAGTTTAGTTTGGGATTATGTTCAGCATGGACCGATTGGACGGAAGGGTCTGTTTCCATGCTGTATGACACTATGACTCTATTTTACTGACAATTTCAGGAATATCCTCATCATTGTGTTGCTATATTGCATGGCATCCAATATGTATTTCTGTTTTGACCATGCCACTGGTGTTTTTCTAAAATTTGCCAAGAAAAGAGCCTTTTTTTAAAATTGCATTCACACATGTAATATGTTTTTGGATGCTAATGCTCCTTCAAAACCCGAGATTTTGATTTTCATAAACTCTAACCTGTAACTGGATTTTTTTGAGATTCATGGTTTTTGAAAATATGCCTAAATGTCATGTTTTTGGGTAATGCCATAAATTGTTATCCTATCAAGAATTCAAAAGCAAAAAAAATTTTCTGCAGAAATATTGGTATTCAGGAGACCATGAGTACAACGTAGGTTACAAAATGTCTGAAATGCCATGTGGCAAATGAAATACTTCTAAAGAAGTAGTGAACTGCTAAATTATTGAATCAGTGACAAATTATTACTTACTGGCATTTACTTAAGGAGAATTTACTGCCACTAAGGTCAACAGTGTGCTTTTCAAATATGGAGATTGAAATGCAGAAATGCTTGCTACATTGAATTCTCATACTTATGTATTAATTTGATGTTATTGTATTGTGGTATTCATTTATGTTAGTTAATGTGCTTTGAATAGTTGCCTGGGTCTAACTATCACAAATTCTGTACATTTCTTTCAATCACGCAGAAGAAAGTACCTGACTATAAGACCATGTTCAGTAATTTGGAACGTTTCCCAAGCTACTCCGTTCAGCTAGATTGCAATGACCCTGTCCCAAAATTTGTTGATCAACGTTGGAGAGGATATAGAGAGAAAAAACAAGAAGCCATCAAGCAACTGGCAGTGTAATTGCTATGTTCTTTTTAGATGAGCTAAATCATCAATTACATGTAAAGTTTATAATAAGTAAATCTTAAAACTCATACATATTTAAAGAGCATTTCTTGCTATGGCTACCTGTTTGAAAAATAGTAGTTCTTGAAGAAAGGCTTATCCAAAACTATACTATAACTCAGAATAAATAGGGAGATAGTGAGACCATATTACAAAAGGTGGTACATTACTCATGGGTGACTTTAGTCTTCAAGTAGATTTGGAAAGTCAGATTGACGGAGGAAGAGTTCATAGAGTTAGTTTGACCAGTTTCTTACAACAGTATGTTTGAGATTCATCCAGGTATTTTCGATCTATTTTTGATCAGTGTTGTTTAATGGGGCAGGTTAAGTAAATGATCTCAGAGTAAAATATTCTCGAGTTTAGCATTCGGTTTGAGAGGGAGCAGTAAACGTAAGCTCCTTGGAGAATGAGACAGGCAAATAATAATGGGGAACCAATGAATGGCAGAGATGTTTAATAAACACATCAATTCAGTCTCATGGTAGAACGCACTGAGAGCATTCCAAAAATACTAAATAATCAAGGGCCAAAGAGAGAGAGAAAATAAATGCAAGACGTATCATGACAAAAAGCACTAGGAAACTAATGGAGACTGAAAATAAATCTCCTAGACCTGAGTAATATCCTAAGATATTAAAAGGAGTAGCTACAGAGATAGTCAATACACTGGTAGTAATCTTCCAATCCTTAGGTTCTGGAAAAGTGTAGATGGATTGGAAAACTGCCAATATGACATCTTCATTCAAAAAGGGAGGGAGATAAATAGCAGGTAACAATAGGGCAGTTAGCTGAATGTGTGTTATGGGAAAATGTTGGAGTCTAATATAAAGGATGTGATATCGGAGCGTTTAGAAATAACATAACGAAACAGAGCCTGCGTGGCTTCATGGAAGGGAAATCATGCCTAAAAATTTATTAGAATTATTTTGAAGGGAGTACAAGCAAGATAGATAAAAGGATATAATATATTTGGATTTCAAGAAGACACTTGATAAAATAGCACCTACTAGGCTATGTAGTAAGAGCCCACGGCATTGGAGGTAGTATGTTAGCAGGAATAGAATATTGGCTCACTGATAGACAACAGGGAGGTAGGATTAGGGTGGCATTTTAAGGTTGGCAACCTCTGCCTCATAAAGTGGCAGTGACATGAGTACTAGGGCTATAATTATATTCAATATATATTCATGACTTAGATGAGGAAAGTGAAATTTTCAGATGACACAAGAATAGTTGTAAAAGCAAATGGTAAGGATGACAGAGGGAGCATGCAGAGGGCTTATAGACAGGCAAAAACTTGGCAGATGGGATATAATGTAGGGTTATGCATTTTGTCAAGAACAGTAGCAGAGCTGAATATTATTTCCATAGAAAAACTGCAGAAAGCCACAGTGCAAATAGGATGTCAGTCTTTACTTTGAAGGGAACAGCATATGAAAATAGGCAAGACTGGCTAGAAAATACAAGACTATAGTTAGACTACACCTAGAATACTATGAATAGTTTTGTCCCCTTATTGAAGAAAAGTGGCTTTAGACCCAGTCCAGAGAAGTTTCACCTGATTGATTCCAGGTCTTTAGGAATTGACCTGTGAGGAGAGATTGAGTAGATTGGAATAGGCCGTATTCGTTGGAGTTTACAAGAATGAGAGAAACATAAAAGGTTCTTAGGCTACTTGACAAGGTCGATGCAGAGAGGTTATTTCCCTTTGTGGGAGATCCTAGGACCAGGGGGCATAATCTCAGTAAGGGGTTTCTAGTGAGGACTGGGATGAAGAGGAATTTCTTCTGTCAGAGGGTAATGAATCTGTGGATTTCTTTATTACAGAGACCAGTAGAGTCTGGATCTTTAATATTTTCCAGGCACCATAGAAAGATTTTTAATCAGAAATCAAGGCTTATGGGGAAAAGGCAAGAAAATGGAGTTGAGGATTATTAAATTAACTACAATCCCATTTGAATGCTGGAGCAGACTGAATGAGCGGAATGACCTATTTTTGCTCCTCTGTCTTGTGGGCTCACAGTCAATGTGGACAGTATTTACTGTTTTGCAGATAACTGTGGCCTCAGTTACTAGCTGGAAAAACAACAAGGTCCCTGCACCACTTTGGCGAAATTATGTGCCCTTGAGGCATTAGTAGCTTTCTTTGTATCAACTGGGCACAGAAGTTCAATCTCTAAAATCTGCTGGCCAATCAGACGTCAGCAGTGTCCATTGCAGGATATGCAAGCAAACACTGCTGGCAGTGCAACTGTCAGAGGCCCTAGATCAGCAAAGAAGCCCAGGCCACAGGTGCAAGTAGGAGGGTGGGGTGTTGTTGCAGATGGTCTGTCAATCTTTGCCACTGTTACACCACCCCTCCCCATAGCCTAGACCCTGCTGGTTTGCTTTTAAGCTCTGCTAGCAACAGCTGTGCCAGGGCTGGTTAAACACTGTTGAAGGGTGAGGCCTTTAAATTGCCATTAATTTTTTACCCACTTAACGACCCTCAACCGGTGGTAGCAGCAGGATGGGGAAGGATGTTCCCTGAGTAACAGGTTCCCCCACTCCCCAGCACCCTATACCCCAATTAAATGGCCCCATCCTGATAGTCCCCTTGGCTGAGAGCATTACATACCAACTATTGTTTTTGAATTCTATTTCAATCAATGTAACTTTCTATAATCCTGTGACAATTGTATAAATTGTCAAAAACAATGACCTATTTGTGTGGTTAGAGAATTGGCTGAAAACAATTGGAGACAATTTCTGCATGGTTTTCCTGATCTCTTGCTGTAACACTGGCAAAGAATGGCAGACCATCTGCGGCAATGCTTCCATAAAATGACCCCATTTAATGACCATCTTTAGCTATTAACTGAACTTCTTTGTGAGTTCTTCAGTCATTCTTTTGAAGTTACAACAGGAGAGTAGGAGAAATCCCAAAAAATTCAGCCAATTAAGTGAGGGAGCTCTATTAAAGATGACATCAAAACTAATGTGTTAAGTAAGGCTCATTAAATCGTTTAGCATAAATCTCATCACAACTGGCTACTTTCATGTTGATGAGACCTTAATTTTCAAAATGTCAATGGAAACAGACACAAAGAAAATTAGGAGAGATTTGTGCTGGAGGGATAGATAAGTACACTTTCTTTGATTTGGACCTAGATTTTAATATAAGTAAAGTTTATAGCATGAAAGTCTTCCGTGTGTTGCCTCATAAAGATACAATATGAAGTAAGTTAAGCAGTTAGGAGAAAACTAATTGTAGTTCAGCAAGAATATTGTTTAATGGGGCCAACAAAGTATTTTAGCAAGAATTATTAATAGGTACACTGATACTTAGTAAAATCAGAGAATGTTTATATTTTACGTTTGTGTCTATCACCACAATAAACGGTTTCAAACCCATCTCACAAATATTTCCTTTTCTTCTCAGACATGATGCTTCTCTTAAAAAGCAATTACAAGTACAAGAAGATCCACAAGTTAGCGGTAAAAACCGGTACAAGTATTTCACGAGGTAAGATAATCTAAAATAGCATGATTATAAAGAGAAGACTATCTTTTTTTTTGTCATAATGTTTAGTTTGTATTAGTTAGAATTTGAACTGATCCATACAGGTCTCCAGTACTATTCTATTTCATTTACAATACTGGATAATTCAAATCTTTTACTGCCTGCCCAATGGTGTGTTACTTATGTATGCATTTGTTATTAAAACACAACAAGGTGTTCTATTTACTATGATAAACTGAGCGAATATGTAGTACTACTGTGTGTGTGTGTGTGTGTGTGTGTGTTTTCTGCATCTCATGGCTTCACTTAACTGATCTCTTTTTCTCCCCCCTGGATGTTATATGATAAAGTCCCCTTGTACCAAATCGTAGATGATGTGAGCAGCGCAAACCTCTCTTCATCGTATTATTCATTGTTGTCCTGTTTTTCCTCAATGCTGTATCCTGTTCTTCTAATTTCAAACAAATTTCAATTTCAGATTTCCTCTGTATTAGCTTACATGAACAGCTTCAAGGTTTAATTTCCAGCTGCAGCAAGCTTTTAAAACTTGACATTATCTGAAAGAATCAGTCTACCTTAGCATCATTCTATGCTGTGGCCTATTTCTATATTTTCCATTCTGCTGTTCTACCAAGAGTGTTTTTAACAAAGCTAAATACTAGTAGCCATGTTAACAGCTGAGTAATTTTATGGCATGATAGCAGTAATCGTGTACTATGTGAGTAGTAAGTTTGGAAAGTACAAATACGCAGACTGTTGAATAGAGGGAGAATTTTGGGAATATGGCTTGGGAAACGGAATGATGAGGTAAGTCTGGGACATAATTAGCTAGGAATAGAGTTAGTGTTTCTGAATGATCGAGAAAAATATAAGAGGAAAGGATTAAAGTGGACTGTCTGATTGCAGATCAGAAGTGTGATCTGGAGTAAGGAAGCCAACTGGTCTGGTTAGGCTTGGAGTAGGACTCAGTCAGATAACTGTAAACTTCAGCCAGAAGGCAGGAAATAGACTGGAGGATGTGCGAGGCATATTTGTAGGAAAAGGAAGAAGCATTGCATTTATTAGATCGAGAAATAGAGCACTTGAATCAGGAAAAGAGCACTTACCAGGAGTAGTCAAAAAGGGTGGTAAACTCAGTCATAGATAATAAAATGTGAGGCTGGATGAACACAGCAGGCCCAGCAGCATCTCAGGAGCACAAAAGCTGACGTTTCGGGCCTAGACCCTTCATCAGAGAGCTCTGATGAAGGGTCTAGGCCCGAAACGTCAGCTTTTGTGCTCCTGAGATGCTGCTGGGCCTGCTGTGTTCATCCAGCCTCACATTTTATTATCTTGGATTCTCCAGCATCTGCAGTTCCCATTATCACTGGTAAACTCAGTTTACTGCTTTGGGGACATGGGAGCTGGTGGAATTAACTTTAATTAGTAAAGATGGAAAAAGAAACGAGCTGCAATCATTTGTCATAAAAATTCACCTCATTCACTCATTTCCTTCAGGAAAGAAAATCTGCTGTTGTAGTGATTGGTATCAGTTGGACCTTGCTAACTACAAGGTTCTTCGTTGAGGCTATTAAACTCTGCCAATCATAAAAGCCTTAGCTGACTATTATAACCAGGAAAGTGGATCCTCCTCAGTTGAGGACTGACTCCAACATTGTTGGTCCCACAGCCTGTATACTGTTCACTAGTAAATAAAGGGTGACTTGGTGATGGGATACTGGTCTCTATTTGGTTATTTCAGTGACAATGGGAGAAAACAGGATGTTCCTGAAAAATATTTGCTTGAAACTGCCATCTTGAAGTTGAGGAAAGCATTTCTGGTATTATGTCTTGATTTGGGAAGCTTGACTCATTTGACCTTGCTGTCAAAGACTGGGCCCAGTGTGTGGAAAGACTGCGATATCTTTTCTAGGCAAATGACATTGGGGCAGATGAAAAGCAACAAGCAATCTTTCTGATTGCACATAGACCCACAGCATTTTTTGTTATAAGAGCCTTAGCTTTCCCAAAGGCACCAGATACTAAAACCTTCTAAGAGTTTGCTGAGGTGGTTAAGGAATATCATGATCTCAACTCATCTAATCCTGAGATGCTATCAGTTTTATTCAGCTGGTGGAGAACAGGAGAATCCGTATCGGGATTTTTGACAAAGTTATGATGACTGGTAGAGGCATGTGATTTTGTGTTAACCCTGAATGAGATGCTGAGATTTTGTTTGGTATCTGGGATTAAAGATGTAACCATGCAGAAGCACTTACTAGCTGAAGCCCATAATATCATAAAATGCAGCAAGTGGATCATGGGAACCACAGGGTATCCCAATGGAAATGGAAACCTCACCAGCCCACTTGAGTGTAAATAATTGCTGAGCCCTATGCGGGGCATATCCTGGGCACAGGGTCCCTAGGCCAATTTACATCAGATCCCCATAATAAAGCCGAGCCTTGCCCAAGTGGCGAGACTTCTTCAGGATCTGGCTGGCAAGCTAGTATGTAGACTAGAGGCAGCAAAGGAGTCATATGTGCCTACAAAGCAGTTTTAACCACCTCACCAGCTTTAGACGTGCCAAACTTTTTGAAACCCTTCAAAGTCGCCATGGATGCAGGTGTTAGAACTGTGCTGTTACAGGAGGGTGATTGTGGATTTGAAAGGCCAATTGGTTATTTTTCAAAAAAATCTCAATATCCACCGGAAAAAATATTCGACCAGTTTGAAAAAGTTATTTAGTTTGGTAATGGCCTTATAATGTTTTAATGTTCACGTTGCAAACAATGCTTCAGAGATGATTATATATACCAATCACAATCCTTTGACAGTTCTGGAAAGATCTAAGGACAAGAACACCAGATTGTTTAATTGGTGTCTCATATTACAAGCATTTAATTTACGGATTGTATATGTTGCAGGCCTTGAAAATATTATTTATGCTTTATTGTGAGTTTAAAAGAAAAATGCTTATAAAATATAGAAACTGTCGTGTTTAATGTCATATGTAAATGAGTTAGTACAAAACATGTAACTCCTAGATTAATGAGCTAGTAATATAATGGAGTAAAGGTCTTAAAAAAAAAGCCGAATTTTTGTAATGGTTCATCTTTTTTCTTAAAGGAGGAGGAGTTGCAAATTTCGGTAGAGTACCTGTGGATTGAGAGGCAGGAAGTCAAAATGTGGTGTTTGTGAAATATGAGGGGGGAAGCATTGCATGGTCCCTTTAAAAGGTGACGAGCTTTTTCTATGCTTGGAGATTTAAAATGGATGTCTATGAGCAGCAGCTTGAAAGTCAGCAAGTATACAGAGAGCACCTGAATTGGAACATTTGTTTCAAAAGGCCAGTAAAGTTAGCAGGCCAAGTAGTAGTGTTACCAAGACAACAAGCTTTTGAATTTAGCCAATCAATTTGAACCAGGCACTTAAATACCAAAAAACAGTTAAATTTAAATCTGACGGTTTTGACAACATAGGACCAATCTTAACGTAAGAAATATTGATATGGCATCAAGGGTACAAAAAGAAAGGGGCAGGTGAAGAAATCCCCAGAGCAAACTGCCATTAACTAGAGCTAATAGTCCCCAGCTCCTTACAGTCTCCTCTGTGTCTTAGAGAAAGCTATCTAAATAACATAGGTACCCACGGCACAACTAGTTAATATTCCTAACAGAAGAATCAAGGGAGAAGGCATAGAACATTCTGGAAGATACGTAACCTGGCTGTAATTTCGAGAGACTAAATTCTTTTTCTGTTTATGTACATAAAATGGGACTTGTATTAATGGTAACAGCATAACTTTAGAATCTTGTTTTATTCCAGAATAGTCAGTAGCTAGAACAGATGTATTTGAATTGTTAATAGCTTAGTTAATTTGCTCACTGTTAGTTATATAAATAAATTGGTACTTGTTGATTTTAAAGTGAGAGTCAAAGATTTATTTTTAACCGCTAGACGTTTCTGAAAGGCAGGTTGCACCACTTTTCACATTCCTTTTTCAAGTTATGGGGTGAGGTGCTCCTCTTTGGATGTTTTTGTTTTCGTTCTGAGGCGGGGGTGCAGTCAACCTCCACTTTATAACGGATCAGGGGCTTGAGTCCAGGATCTGAATGGATTTGGACAGATTTGGGGTATGAAAGGTCCCAGGGGATTTGAACAGACTTGGGGATGAGTGTCCTAGATCTTTTAAAAACAAACTTAAGTGAGAGGTGGAAAATCTGTTTAATTTTGGTTGCTTATTGTTGGTTAAATCAAAAGTGGGGAAATGACTTTTAACATTGCCAAAGAGGTTCTGGGGGTTGAAGATGTTTCCCAAATTTGCCCAGAAAGTTTAGAAAGACAGAAAAAGGTGACACTTTTTAGAATCAGCAGACAGTCTAATATTGGGTTTAACTAGGGACATTAAGAAAGCTGAAATTGTAATGAAGTTAGCCAAGCATTTAGCTATGTCAGAGAAACTGTCAAGTGCAGTGGAGTTAGAAAAAATTAAATTGCAAATGAGACAACTGGAGTTGGAGGACAAAAAAAACAAAGAAGGCTCCTAGCTGAAGAGTAAGAAAGTGAACTGAAACTGAATTGAGTTGAATTATGGTTAAAAGCAGAGGAAAGAGAAAAGGAAAGAATTGCTCTGGCAGAACAAAAAGAAAGAGAAGAAGAGAGAGAGTTTGAACTTCAGAAGTTGGCAATTAGGCAGGAAAGTCAATTTAAAAGGCTGGAGATGAAGGTATATGGTAGGCTTAGTGAGGAGGGTTGTGATGATGAGCAAACTCATCATAGCTAAAGGTATGGTAGGGATATACACAAATACATCAAAACATTACCAAAATTTGATTAAAATGATGTAAAAGTCTTTTTTATTTCTTTTGAGAAATTGACTGAACAGCTGTACTGGCCAGTGACACTATGAATAATGTTAGTTCAGACCAAGTTGGTAGGCAGGGCTAGTGAGGTCCGAGTTGGTGTCAGGAGAATATGTAGAAGTAGAACAGGCTATTTTAAGTGCCGTGAATTGGTACCAGAAGCATATAGACAACGGGTCAGAAATGTAAGAAAGGAACCAGGCTAGACTTGTATTGAGTTTGAAAGAATTAAACCTAGCAACTTCGAAAGATGGATGAAAGCATTAAAGATAGAAAAGACATGAGGATCTTAGAGATACTATTCTGCTGGAGGAGTTTAAAAACTGACTTCCAGAAATGATAAGAACTCATGCTGAGGAACAGAGAGTTAAAACAGTGAAAAGAGCTGCAGAGATGGTGGATGCATATGCCTTAGTGTATAAATTGAAATCTAGTTTCTGACAGCAATTTTGTTCTATGAAGGATAGAAGTTTGGAAGGAGGGAGATCCTTCAATGAAAAGTAAAAAGTAGATCATACTGGAAACAGTTTACCACATGTGAAAAAAGAAACCCAAGAAGATGGGAAAGAGGTGAAAGACCTCAGGTGTTTTCCTTGCAATAAGGTGGAACACGCAAAGTCACAGTGCTGGTGGTTTAAGAAAGGCAATGGTAAAAATGATGTGATTAAAGAGGCTGAACCTGTGGGATTATTTAAGGCAGTGAAGGAAATCCCAAGAGAAATCAAGAAGCTGCAGGAGAGTGCACAGTCTTGTCATGGCCTGGATAGTAAGATAGTACAAGACCTTTTCAAAGACCTCACCTGTGTGGGTAAAATTTACTTGGGTAGAACACGGGGAGTAGGTAAAGAAGTGAAAATATTGAAAGATACAGGACCTAATCTGTCTCTAATAGTAAGAAATGAAAATATTTGCACTCCTTCTGAAATATCGTCTGAGTAGTAATCTGTGGAATAAATAGACAGAGGATTAGTATTCCCCTGTGTAAGATAAGATTGGAAAAGACCAACCAAGACTGGGTAAGTGATAATGGGAGTGATTGAAAAATTGGCTATTCCAGGAATACAGTTTGTTCTTGGAAATGATGCAGTTGGATCACAGATGGGAGTGATACTCATTATAGTGGAAAAGCCAAAAGAAAACCAGGGAACTGAGGAGTTAAAAGAAAAATATCCAGGAATTTTTCCAGACTCTGGTGACAAAATCCCACAGCCATAAGTTAAAACAAGAAGGGAAGACAAAAGAGAAAGATGAAGGAGTTGAGGTCCATTTATCCTACACTCTGTTGGATGAGATGGTAAAGGAAAAACCTAAGCAGGTAGAGGATCAAGCAGAGGTAGTAGGCGATCCCTTCAAAACAAGGTTTAGTGGTCCCCATTAAACTGAGAAGAAGGTGAGTCAGGTGAACTATCTGGTAAAGATGGAAGATAGAAAAAAAATTTCTCAGTGATATCATGGGAACATGCTGAAACATTACATTGACAGAGAATGGGAACCAGAGAAACTGGTTTTAGATACTGCCACTGAGTGAGGAATCTAATCCAGATGATTGGAATTTTGATCTGCCTCAGAATAAATTGAATAATGAGGAAGTCCTTAAAAAACGGGATCAGGTAGCTATGGAACAGAGAACTGAATTGAAAGACTTTTCACGTTTTTGTTTCAGATAATGGAGTGGAGTGCTCCTCTTTGGATGTTTTGGTTTAAGTTCTCTGAGGTGGTGGGGGATCAACCTCTGCTTTATGACAGGGATACCCAAATCAGAGCCAATTAAAACTAACGTTTGGTTAAATGGTCACCCAGTTCCCATGGAGGTTGATACTGGTGCGGCTGTGTCTGTGGTTGCAGAATCTGTCCTTAACAAGATTTGTTTGGGACTACAAACTTCAAGCTTGTGCAAGATCTCAACCAGTCTGAGAACATACACTGGGGAACTGTTGCAAATTAAGGGTGCTTTGGTTCTGTTCTCCTGTGAGAAGCAGTTGGTGTGGTTACCACTGATGGTAGTAAAATGCTCAGGCCCAAGCCTATTGGGACAGAATTGGTTGAGAAAGAGTCACCTTGACTGGTTCAACGTTTTTCATTTGGAAAATGCCTTCTTCAATGAAGTCCTAGTGAAATGCTGAGGAGACTATCAAAGGGGCCAAAGCCACTTTACACGTTGACCAGGACGCAATTCGGAGATTTTGCAAGGCCCGCCCCGCTCAGGGCCATTTGCCTTTTGGGAAAAAGTAGAGAGAGAAATCAGGAGCCCGGAGAGCGAAGGAATCATTAAAGCAAGTGCAGTTTGCAGAGTGGGCAGTACTGGTCATATCAATTGTGAAGCCTGATGGCTCAGTTTGAATTTTTGGTGTTTTCAAGCAAACAACAAACTGCTCCTCACAGCTGGATAAATACCCGATCCCTCGCATAGAGGACTTGTACACAGAGTTAGAGGGGGGCTGTCTTTTACAAAACTGTGCTATGCCTGCCTGCAATTGTGACTAGATGAGGAGTCCCAGAAGTATGATACAATTAATACCCATAAAGGTTTATATCAGTATACATTTGGGGTATCATCAGCCTGAGCTCGTTTCCAGCAGACCATGGAGAACGTTTTACAAAGGCCAAGGTTGCCATTTATCTGGACAATATATTAATAACAGGGAAAACAAATTAAGAGCACTTGGACATAGTGTTCAAATGTTTCTCCCAGGTGAATGTACATCTTAGATTGGAAAAATGTGTGCTCCAGGTGACCCAAGTGAGCAATTTAGGTTACAGAGCCAACAAAATCGGGTTGCATCCAGTGGAAGAGAAAGTGAGGGTGATTAAAGGAGCCCTGGCTTCCATGTCTGTACCAGAGTCTGAGTCTTTCCTTGGGCTGGTGAATTGTTATGGAAAATTCATACATGAACTGGCCTCCATCTTGGCACCTTTACATCTTCTGTTGAAAAAAGGTCAGCTTTGGAAATCTTGCAAAGCCAAGAAGCAGCCTTTAGGAAAGTAAAAAAGCAGCTATTGTCATCTAAGGTGTTGGCCCAATATGATCTGAAGAGCAAAGTAGTGCTGACATGCAATGTCTCCCTGTACGGTATCGGGATAGTGTTGGTTCACTAATGGTCCAACGGAGGGGAACACCTGATAGCATATGCTTCCTGGACTCTGGCTGATGCTGAATGCAAGTATGCTCAGTTTGAGAAGGAAGGTTTGGCGGTTATCTTTGGTGTGAGGAAGTTCCACCAGTATCTTTGCAGAAGGGAATTTGTCATAGTCACACACCACTTTGGCTCCTGAAGGAAGACAAGGCGGAGCCACCCATAGCTTCCAGTAGAATTCAGTATTGGGCCCTTATTTTCAGTGCATATAAGTACAAGTTAGATCACCATCCTGGAAGGCAAGAGGCTAATGTGGATGCCTTGAGCTGCCTCCCAATGGCAGATACTCCACTGGTGGTACCTCTCCCGGAACAGTCCATTCTAGTTTTAAACTTGCTGAACACCCTTCCAGTCACCCTGGACAATAATCCGACTGTGCACCACAAAGATCCCATCCTAGCGAAACTGAAACAGCTGGTAATAGGGAATACAGAAGCGTCATTACAACCAGAATGGAAGCCTTTTTGGATCTAGCATGACCAGATCACTGTAGAGAATGGCACGTTACTGTGGGTAGCAAGGTTGATTGCCCCAAGTAAAGGCTGCTGCCAGGTATTATCTGAGCTCCATCAGGGTCATCCTGGGGTTTCCAAGGTGAAGATGCTAGCAAGAAGCTATGTCTAGTGGCCAGCATTGGATGCTGACATAGCTGCGTTGATAGGGCAATGCCCAGAGTGCCAACAAGGACAAAAATTGCCACCAGCAGTGCCTCCACGTTAGTGGGAACAGCCAGGTAAACCTTGGATTTGGTTGCATGTTGACTCTGCTGGTCCTTTCATGGGCTCAATGTTCCTGGTTGTTGTGGACGTCCATTCAAAGTGGTTGGACATGCGTAAAGTTGGTTCAGCCAACTTGGGGATACCAGTTGAGAAGTGCGAGCATCATTCATGATACATGGACTCCTAGAAGTATTCAAAATGGATATTGGGATGTCATTTACCAGCAGGGAATTTGAATATTTCCCAAAGCCCAATGGCATTTAGCATATAAGGACAGCTTCATATAATCCGCTGTCCAATGGCATGGCAGAAACAACTGTCCAAACGTTAATAGCAGGCTTAAAGAAGCAGCCTACAGTGTCAATTGATCCCAAACTGTCCCAGTTCCTGTTTGATTATACGACCACCCCACATGCAAAAGGGATAGCTCCAGCAGAGTTTCTGATGAAGAGAAGACACTGCACCAGATGCAACCTGATATTTCCAGATCTGATGGAGAGGGTGAACTGGCAGCAGGAATGCTAATGCCAGCCAAATGCCGCCTCTAAGTGAGGAGAACAGTTTAATTCAGCTGTCCAGCCAACTGAGCTAACCAACACCCTGCCCTGTTATAATGTTTTTAATAATAGCTTCTAACATCTTTCCTGTGACAAATGGTAAGCTAAATGGCCTGTAGATTCCTGCTTTCTGGCACCTGCCCTTTTTTTTGGATTAAAGGAATTATGTTAACTATTTTCCAAATAAAGTAACCTTCCCCTAATCTAGTAATTTCAGAAAATTAAGACCAATGCATCAATGATCTCCCTAGCTGCTACTTTTCATACTGTCTGATGAAATACAGAAGGACTTGGGGACTTCTCAACACACTTCCAACTATTTACTCAGCACTACTTCCCAGGAAATTGTAATATTCTTGTGTTCCTCCTGACTTTTAATTCCTGATTTATAGCTATTTCCAGTATTTTATTTGTATTGTCTCTAGTGAAGACTAATGCAAAATATCTGTTCAATTCATCTGCCATTTTCTTATCCTCCATTACTAAAAGGATCAATACTAACTTTATTAACTCTTCTTATCTGAAAATAAAATTTCCTATCTATTCTTTTATTTTTGACTAATTTTCTCTCATACACTAATTTTCCCTCCTTTTAGTAATTTTTTGCTTTTTAAAAATATTTGATCTAATCTGGAGCCACCAGGTACCTACTTAGACTTTGGGATTTGTTGCTTTCCAGTATCTTTGGCTGTGGTTGACTCTTAACTGGCCTCTAAGCAATTAGGAATGAGAAATAAATGCTGGCCTATCCATTGAATGAATAAGAAAAGAGAATGCTAATAGACTTCTTTCCACTCTCACTGGTGAGATTCTCAGCTTGCTGTGAAAACTAACTAGCGTGTCGTTGTCCACTTCTTTCAAAGCTAAGAAGATACTGCTCTAAATTACAGCGGAAACTGTCTTTATTAATCACTTAAAGAAGTGTCTATAAGATTATTATTTATCAGCACAAACCAGTGATATATCTGATGAACTGATATTTGTCACATTTTATAAAAGAAACTAACACCAGTATAAAGTACAATAATATGGTGGTTATGATACTGAACTAGCATCCCAGACATTGTGAGCTAAATTGTATGAGCTGTTTGGAGACCGAGGCAGAAATACTGGCAATGTGATGTTACAATGTAATGGCTGAGAAAATGGCAGATCAGCCACCAACAGAGAGGCCACTTAGTAACTGATTAAGGGCCTCTGCCCTGCTCCAAAGGGAATTTTCCAACACTGGGTAGGGGTAGGATCCTGTAGAAAGTGTGGAAGTAGGCAGGAAGGCGAGTGGTGAGGATGACACAAACCCTACAAATGAATGTAGACCGATTAATTGAATGGGCAACATGTTGACAGGTGAAATGTAATCTGAGAAATTGTGAGGTTATTTACTTTGGCTAGAAAAGTAGAGGCGATGAATATTATATTTGAGAAAGACTGCAGAGAGCTGCTATATGGAAGGATCTGGGGTCCGCATCCCTAAATCACCAAAAGGATCAAATACATGATAAAACTGGATGGCAGAGCAGTCGCGAAGGGTTGCACACTCCTAGCACAGTGGTTTGCAATACTGCCTTCCAGCCCCAGGCACCCAAGTTCAATTCTAGCCTTTCAGTAGCTGAAAGGAGTTTGCAAGTTCTCCCTGTCACTGCGTGGGTTTCCTCTGGATACCCTGGTTTCCTCCCACAGTCCAAAGATTTGCAGGTTAGGTGGATTATCCATGCTGTGTTTGTCTATAGTGTGCAGTATCCATTGTAAATGCAGGGTTACAGGGATAGGGTAGGAGGCTGGGTGTGAATGGGATTCTCTTTGGAAAGTTCGTGCGGATCCGATGGGCCTAATGGCCTATTTATGCACTGTAGAGATTCTATGATAAGTTCAGTGGGTAATGGGGAAGGCAAATGGAATGCTGGCCTTATTTCAAAGGTAATGGAGTACAAAAATAGATAAGTCTTGCTAAAACTATACTGAGCATTAGTTGGACCACTTCTACAATACTATAAGCTGTTTTGGTCCTTTCTCTAAGGAAAGATATATTAATATTGGAGGCAGTCCAGAGAAGGTATATATGGATGATTCTAAGTTTGGTGGATTTTCTTAAGTGGAGAGGTTGAGCAGGTTAGACCTGTACTTACTGGATTTTAGAATAGTGTGAGTTGACCTTATTAAAATATGCAAGATTCTTAGGGGACTTGACAGGGTAGTGGTGGCTGCTGCAAGGTTGTTTACCCGTTGTCGGAGACTCTCGGACCAGAGGATGTAATCTCAGAGTAAGGGATCACCTGGTTAGGACAAAGATGAGGAGGAATTTCTTCTTTTGGAAGTAGTGAATCTGATATTCTTTGCCTGAGAGGACTGTAGAGGCTAAGTTGTTGAGTATATTGAAAGCTAAAATAGACAGGTTTGTAATCAATAAGGGAATTGAGGGGGTAAGTATGGGGAAAATGCACAAAAAGTGAAGTTGAGAGTTATTAAATCAGATATGGTCACATTGAATGGCAGAACAGAATTGATAAGCCACAAGGGCTATCTATGTCTTATTATCTTGTGGTTGCAGACTGCAGTACATTGTTTGAGGTCAAAGACAACATTTTTGTTTCTTTTCTCTTGAATTGGACAAAGAAATTCAGTGGCAGGAGATCATGAAAAAGAAAGCTTTGAAATCTTTTGAAGTAGTTTTTTTTCTAAGAATGACTTTTGATTGACATCAAACTTGAATTGTAATTGTTAATAATAATATTTTACTCTTGCTTTACAGACCTGTTATTCCTTTTGTTCAACAGTTACCAGTGAATGCAATTCTGGATGTATCCAAGTAGGTTCATGTTAACTTTTTATAGACCTTAATGATAAACTTTGGTTCAGCGTGTAATCTGCTTTATGGAGGATGCTGTTGGGAAGGAAAATGACTGAATAATAAAATCAAAATATTGTGGATACTGGAAAATAAACAAAGTGCTGGAGAAACTCCGTAGTTTGGCTGCTTTGATAGATAACGAAAACAATTAATGTTTTAAATCTGATATGTCATCAAAATGGAAATTGTACTGAACCAAAATTATTAATTTCAACATTAGTTTTAACTTGTATTCTATTTATGAATTATAGATTAAAGTGAAGTTCTGCTACTGCTATATTAGCTTACATTTACATAGCATCTTTAACAGAGTAAAACCATCCCCAGATGCTTTAAAGGAGGGATTTCAGGATATCAGACATAATTTAGTACTGAGCCACATAAACAGGTAACAGGGTGTTGCTATTTTTATTAATATTTATTTGCATAAAGTGAAATGGCAGTGATTGGTTAAATATCTAGAGGCAATATTAGTTATACTATAGTATTTATTAGAATCACAAATGTGGAAGCCTTATTTCTTGCACAGAATGCTACCGGTAAACAGGTGATTAGACTCTAGTCTAGACAGTACTCCTGTTCCCTGGCTGTCTGGCCTAGGGCCTGTGATCGATAGTTGCTCCTGGGTTCTCACTATCCTCTCTGAGCTCCTGACTTGGGGTCATCCTTCCTTCTTACATGTTTCGATGCCAGGTTCTTACTATCACTATGCTTGTTCCTTCCCCTTTTATACGATAAGGCATTCTTTCATACCCTAGTTTGTCTCTGGTCACTTTGTACTAGCTAACTGTGGATAATTTGATCAGACTACCTCTTGATCTAATCACTCAGATGTCTGGAGCATGGTGTATTTCTTCATCAAATCACCTGCCCATTGGAGTATTGTGATATTTCATCTTGCGTGGTTGTAGCTGTAACCTTGTTTTTTTTTTGGTTTCTGTCTGCATGTCATTCTTCATGCTGGTCCTGCCTATGCTAAGCCATTGCCTTTAAACTCTTGCTTCCACTACTGCATGCTGGTTCATTTGGTCAAGCTACAGCTATATTTTAGTATTGGTGCTCTGCAATGGTCAATGAACATGGCAGCATGATGGCTTAGTGTTTAATACTCTGCCTTACAGTGCTAGGGGCATGGGTTTGATTCCAGTCTTGAGTAACTGTCTGCGTCGAGTTTGCATGGGTTTCCTTCAGGTGCTGCAGTTTCCTAAAATAGTCCAAAGATGTGCAGTTTAGTTGGATTAGCTGTGGTCCTAGCTAAGATAGGGATGAAGGGTTCGGTTTGTGTGGGATACTCTTTGGATTGTCAGTGAGGACTCGATGGGCTGAGTGTCTTCTTTCCATTCTGTGTGGATTCTATATTCTGGTGGTGTAGTGGTGGTGTCATTAGATTAGCAATGCAAAGGCTGAGTCTAATGCTCTGGGGACAGTTCAACCTGACCACAGCAGATGATGAAATTTAAAGGGAAGCAGGGTGGCACAGCAGTTAGCACTCCTGCCTCCCAGCTCCAGGGGCCCGGGTTCGATTCGAGCCTAGGGCAGCTCTCTGTGTGGAGTTTGCGCATTCTCCCTATGTTTGTGTGTGTGTAGGTTTCCTCCCACAATCTAAAACTGTGCAAATTAAGGGGATTGGCTATGCTACATTGCCTGTAGTATGCAGGTTAGGTGGGCTAACTATGGTGAATATGGTGTACAGGGATAGGGTTGGTTGCTGTTTGGAGGGCAGAAGCAGATTCAGTGGGCCAATTGGCCTCTATCTGCAACATGGGTATTCTGTGATTCTAACAGAAGTGTGGTTAAAGTTTTAAGGACATTTTAAAGGAGTGCTGGGAATTTGAGAGGCTAAAAGGCTTAGTGGAGGAATTTGAAAATTTTAACTTCTAGAAACTGAAGATGCATCCAACAATGGCAGAGTGATTAAAATTAGGGGATGTGCAAGACCCTGAATTGGGAGACCATAAAGGCCTTGGACAATTGTGGTGTTGGGAATTACAGGAAAGAGCTTTTATGTTAGCTGACTGTAGTAACATTTGGACAGGGTTCTCTGCAAAACTTAAAATGAAAATATTTAGAGGGCACGAATAAAAGCAACATTGTTCTCTCAATATTTTACTTAATTCCAGATAGGTCCTGAACACTTTGTAAACCAGATTAGATCCCACATTGAATTTATATTTTGGATGTTGCTAAATCCAATTTATGTGAAACTCTGTCTCTGAGGCAGTCTTACCTTCTTTCCCTCTTGATTGTTCTTGATGCTGTCTCTAAAAACTTTGTCATCATTGCTGTTAAGCTGACTTATCCTGAAATTGTTAGATATATCCTGTCCTGTTTTTCAACAGGCGTTAATATTTGTGACCTATGTTTTTTTTTTAAATTATTGAAGGAAGCTGTTTGATCCAAATCATTCACTCATGATATTGGTAGGAAAAAATGCATGAAGCAAGACAATACCATACTAGAATGCAGGCTGAAATGTGCACTGTTCATTTTAGAGTTTCTTGATAAAGCAGCATAGGAATTTTATAAAATAATTGGTTTTTATGATTTGAGTTCCTTACTACCGTTTCAGACTTTACCAGTGTTCAACTATCACAAGTATTGTGAAGTGCAAAAAATGGTCATAAAATAATGTAGGCAACAAATGCCTCTTATGGTTTAAATGTACCATTCTTATCATAGAATCCCTACAGTGTGGAAGCAGGCTGTTTGGCCCATCAAATTAACACCAACCCTCTGAAGAGCATTACCCTGTCCTTGTATTTCGCCTCCTAGATACTATGGGCTATTTAGCAAGGCCAATCCACCTAATCTGCACATCTTTGGACTGTGGACAGGGAGAATGTGCAAACTCCACACAGACAGTCGCCAGAGGCTGGATTTGAACCTGGGTGCCTGACACTGTGAGGCAGCAGCACTAACCACTGAGCCACTGTGCCACCCATGACTTAAGGCACAATAAATAATCTCAGCAGGGGTAGAAGAAAGGTCAGACATTCAAAATGAAACCTTACTGAAAATGAAAATTAAATGATTCAAAATTAATCACTTTATATATTTCATGAACATGTTTAAATCGGGTTTAATATAATGTCATAATATTTACTATGTTAAACAAACTTAGAAGCTTTTAATTGTTTAAAGTGTTGCTAACTGGAGGACTCAAATTTAAGAAAACTAACAAAAGAAACTAGTGGTGACATGTGATATTGTACCCAGTGTGGCTACCTCTACGTTGGGGAAACCTAGTGGAGGCTTGGGGACCGCTTTGCAGAACACCTCCGCTCGGTTTGCAACAAACAACTGCACCTCCCAGTCACGAACCATTTCAACTCCCCCTCCCATTCCACAGACGACATGTCCATCATGGGCCTCCTGCAGTGCCACAATGACACCACCCGAAGGTTGCAAGAACAGCAACTCATATTTCGCCTGGGAACCCTGCAGCCCAATGGTATCAATGTGGACTTCACAAGCTTCAAAATCTCCCCTTCCCCCACTGCATCCAACACCAGCCCAGTTCTTCCCCTCCCCCCCATTGCATCACAAAACCAGCCCAGCTCATCCCCTCCCCCCACTGCATCCCAAAACCAGCCCAGCCTGTCTCCGCTTCCCTAATCTGTTCTTCCTCTCACCCATCCCTTCCTCCCACCTCAAGCCGCACCTCCATTTCCTACCTACCACCTCATCCCGCCTCCTTGACCTGTCTGTCTTCCCCGGACTGACCTGTCCCCTCCCTACCTCCCCACCTATACTCTCCTCCCCACCTATCTTCTTTTCTCTCCATCTTCGGTCCGCCTCCACCTCTCTCCCTATTTATTCTAGAATCCTCTCCCCATCCCCCTCTCTGATGAAGGGTCTAGGCCCGAAACGTCAGCTCTTGTGCTCCTGAGATGCTGCTTGGCCTGCTGTGTTCATCCAACTTCACACTTTGTTATCTAGTGGTGACATGTGTATTGTTTCTGTTAATGTTCAAGTAATGTGCAGGACTAGTTTCAGTGTGCTAGACGAGAAAGGAAAAGAATCTTAATTTACTATAAGAACCTGATTGCTGTCCAGTATTTTTAGTATGAAAAGTGTACCTGTTCCCACAAATACACAACATCTAGTGTAGCTATGCTATACTCCACAGCTGAACAGTATCCCATATCTACTGTTTCAGCTCAGACATGAAGAATTGCTACTTATAACAAAGCAGTCAAGATTGCCCAGTTCATGCTGACTCATACATCAATGAGACATTGCTTTAAAATGAAAATCTAACAAGCATGTTGGTTAAAAACTTTAAAAATGCTGTACATTTTTAAAAATCAGCAATGAATTCTTATGATTACATTAACAGCTAATACAATGATAATAGAAAAGGATCTTAATAGCGAAAGTGTGACAGTATGTTAACATATTATCCTTGGAGAGATGCAAACAATCAGTCTTCCAGCAGATGAATGAAACGGTTGCTCATCTTCTCCTTTAAAGGAGAAAAACACAGGGAAGGATTTATTCCAGCTGATGTCACTTATGGCTGGAGAGCAGATGAGAATCCCCTTGTTAATCTTTTTCAGCAAGATCCACCGTAGTAAATGCCTGATTGTGGGCCTACCCAGAATACAGGAGTGAAAGACTTATCTACCAAGAGCTACCAGCTAGTCAAAGGCACCGCCTTCATTGGTTAGTAGTGCTTCAGGGCAGTGGTGGCTTCTGCCAATAATTCACCCATCAGAGGGCCAGGATTGCCAATGGATCCAGTCCAATAGTGTGAAGGCAGAGGGGAAGGGATCAGAGGAAGGTAGCTCTCAGGCTTCTGCTTCCCTCAATCAGGCACTGTACATTTTGAATAAATGACTACCCTCCTTTGGACACCCACAGGCAGACAGGGTTTGTTTTTTGCACTTAATGCCTGGCAAGTCCCTATCTTGTTGCTGGCCAACTGCCATTAAGTAAAGGTCTCAATGGATGGTGTTGCAACAAGGCACTTAAGCTCCTTCAATTGACTTGATCAGGACAAAGATGTGAATATGCTGGAGTTCCTAAGTGCTACCTTCCTGGCAAATTAAATACCCTGGTGCCAAATCTGTCAAAGGAGGGAATTAACTTCTGCTGCAGTTATCACTTTCTTGTGGAGTTTTGCCTGTATTTGTTAGCCTTACCTCACTGCAAGACTTATGCCATTGTTCGACATTGTGGGTTCATACCTCACTCCGGGGACTTGAGTATGTTGCTTACACTGCTTCTTCTATGCAGTACTGAAGAACTGCTGGACTTTTGGAGATTTTATCTTTTCAGGTGATAAATTCAACCAAGACCCAGTCACCCCTTTGAGTTTGGATAATAATGATCTTGGAGTAATATTTAAAGAGAAGCAAATTCTGTCTAATAAAGACTGAAAGTGGTGGAAAACCTCAGCAATTCTGTCAGCATCTGTAGAGAGACAAACAGAGTCAACATTTCAAGTCCAGTTACTCTTTAAAGACGTTTGAGTTCTGAAAAAGTGGCATATTGAACATGGAACATTAACTCTATTTCTCCTCCATCGATGCTGTCAGACTGCTAAGATTCTGCGGCACTTTCTGCTTTTATTTCAGATCTCCAGCATCCGCAGTATTTTGCTTTAATTTTAATGAAATTTTGTGTCTTGCTCACCATGTATCCTCAATCAACATTATCAAAATAAAACAGATTATCTGTTCATTTATTTGATTGCAATTATACACAATTGCCAGCAATATTTCTGTATTTTAAATCAATGAATATACTTGATGAGCTGCATGACGTTTTTGGACAGTTTTTGGCTTTTGTAAAGTGTTGTAGGAATGCAAGTTTATCTTGAATGAACTGGGGAAACATTTGTCTGTCACTAAGAGAGCCTGGATCATCTAGGATCTAGAGAGCCAATTGTTACCTGTTGTCTGAAGAAGGGTCTCGACCCGAAACGTCAAACTTTCCTGGTCCTCTGATGTTGCTTGGCCTGCTGTGTTCTTCCAGCTTCACACAGTATTATCTCTGTTACCTGTAAAAGTTTATTTCCAATTCTGGGTTTAACAGCATGCACATTAAAATCAAAATAATAGAAGTAACTTCTTTTCATTGTCATAACTTTATTTTCTGTGCTTGTTTTAAGGGGTGGTACTCCAACCAACATTACAAGTTTTGATAATCAGTTTTTACCTATACGGACAGTGGGGGTGCAAACAGATTACAGGGACAGTGAAACACAAACTGAACCATACTCTCCAGAATATGTTGTGCGGCCTGGCTCAGCTCCTGAACTCCTTACGCTTGCTGCATTGAAATTTGGTGAGTCATATAAGCTGGATCAACTTTAAAATACAATGTACTAAAGTCTGATCATTTGAGGAGCAATCAAAACTGCTTATTCTCAGTTGTAGTAAGCAAAGTCAATGGAAGTAATTACTCCTCGTTGTTCACTTCTAATTAATATTCAATTTACCGAGTAGAGAGTGGTCCGTAATGCACATCTGAAATTTTTTTAGCGACACTTGTTTTTACTCCATGAAAGTTAATGCATTTTAAATGATGTTTTCACATCTCTCTATAGTGTGGTGACTGTTCTGTTAAGCTTCCAGCTCATTTTATAACTCTGATTTCTGATAAGCCCGTTTGTTTATTGTTGCAATGCAGTCAGGTCAGTTGGTAAATAGCAAATGTGTAGCATAAAATGAAGAAATGTAACTTGATGCACCATTACTGATGCAACTTTAAATGGGGAGAGCACCTGGTTTTAATTTAAAAGCAACTAGTGTGTGTTGCTAAATAAAGTAAACCATCAAAACTAAAAATGACGTACTTCAATGTTTGAAATTGTAGATGGCCTCTGATTTCATGTGGTGTATAATTGAGCCATACAGATTAGGAAGGTCTTAAGATTGATTCTTAATTTACGTTCAGTTAGTTTATCTCAAGCAAGCTGAGGGAAGAGATATTTCATTTTGAGATTGGTGCTCCTTACTAAATTGAAACAGCAGTTAGCTAACAGAGACTGCTCTGCTTTTGACTTCTTTTTCCATGGTTCTGGCAGGCTGTGCATATAGTTCACCTTTGAGTGTGGATAGAATTAAACTTAGCTGCGATATCTACACACTTCCCTAAATAAATAATGCTCCTCTGGGCCAGACAGCAAAAGGCACTTGATATATCTCTAATTATTGTTCCCTAAGGAGTCAATAAAAGCTAGAGAGGTGGAGAGAAAATTTATGAGTAAAGAAAATAAATTAATGAAGGATGAGGCTCGTAGCAACATCGCACATGTTTGTCTAAATTTGTGTAGGTAAGCATTGGTTCTTGTTCTTTCACCTGAGCTATGAAAGAGTCCTTCATTACATTTATTAATTCTAATTCTAAACTGATTGGGAAATCTAAGTTTATATCTGGTGTACTGAAATCACACATTCAGGTGACCTTGCAGATAGCTCTCCAATCGCTGCATAATTTAACCCTCTTAGGCTGACATGATAGGCAATGATGAATTATTACCATTAGCTAGTAACTTTCTTATTTGTCTAAGCATTAGTTCATTCTAAAACTCTGTGCATTCCTGCCTTGTGAATGCTGACATGTTAATGCTGACCATCATAACAATTGTCTTTTTCTCTATTTCTCTTTACCTTTATTTTCTTTCTTCTTTCTCTTCACAGCCTGCCTATAATGTTTTATTAAAACTACAGGGCTTGGAGAGAGGAAGAAAGAAAGTGAGGAAAAAATGTCAGACTGTGAAACTTGCAATAATTGGTGCAGTCTGTACAGGTGGGACAAGTATCTTTTCACTGCTGGAATAAGCTGTCCTTGACAATATGAAACACTTGAGAAACATGAACTGCAGTTTAACCACTTGAAGCCTTATTTAAATTGAAAGACATTCTGAACAAATGTACGGAAGAAAGTGAATCCAAGTTTAGCATTCGCTTGGAGTAATCCTCTGTGGTATAAAATCACCAAATATATGTCATAAATTCTGAAGTATGAGGCATATGTTTCACAAAGATGTTTCTGATCTACAAAACAGACAATGCAACGTCTGTTACCCTGCGTTCCATGCAAATTATATTGATACAGCTTAGGTATAGTTGTATAAATAAGTGTAAATTAGGCTTCCAAAGAGCAAAGGGGAGATCTTATCATACAAATCCTTCAACATGTGTAGAAGCTTAGATATTTAAGATTTTCTTTAATTAAATTTCCTTGTGACTGCAGGCCGAGGCTTACCAGCAGGCTTAGCAGAAGTGGAGATGATTGAACGTGCACGAGCAAAACGTGCTTGGGAAGCTACCCTGCCGCCATTGAGTGATCGTTCACAACTTGAGAAGAGGAAGAGGATGATGGAGGCAATGGAAAGAAATGAGTGGGCATTCCGGGAACAAGAAATTGAAAAGTAGGTATTTGTGCTGCAACAGTGCTTTAGTTGAATGCGCAACCCATGTACCAAAAGTAATCAGATTTATTTTACGCTTGTTAAAAGAATTGTTTACATGATGCACAGAGTTGTGGACAGAGTAGAAATTTTTTTATTCAGTTGTCAGGCATGGGCATGGGCAACTTGTACATGGTGGTGTTCCCGTTTATCTGTTGCCCTTGCCCTTCTAGGTGGAATTTGTTGTGGGTTTGGAAGGTGCTGTCTGAGGATCTTTGGTGAATTTCTGTAGTGCATCTCCTAGATTATACACACTGCTGCTACTGAATGTAGGTGGTGGACGGAGTGGATGCTTATAGATGTCATGCCAATCAAGTGAGCTGCTTTGTCCTGGATAATGTCAATCTTCTTGAGTATAGTTGGAGTTATACTCCCCACCTACCTGGAGGAGTGTTCCATCATATTCCTGACTTGCATGTTGGCGATGGTGAACAGGCTCTGGGGAGTCAGCTCTGTGTTTGTGGTGAGTCCAGTTGAATTCTGATCCATGAGAACCCCCAGGATGTTGATAATGGGGGATTCAGTGATGATAACACTACTGAATGTCAAAGGGCAGTAATTAGATTGTCTCTTATTGGAGATGGTCATTTCCTGGCATTTATGTGGTGCGAATTTTACTTGCCACTTATCAGCCCAAGCCTGAATATTGCCTGGTCTTGTAGCATTTAAACAAAGACAGCTTCAATATCTGAGGAGTTGCAAATGGTGTTGAACATCCCCATTTCTGACCTTTATGATGGAGGGAAGGTCATTGATGAAGCAGCTAAAATAGTTGAGCCTAGGACATTACCCTGGTGAACTTCTGTAAAGGTGTTCTGGCTGTGAGATGACTGATCTCCAACAACCGCAACCATCTATCTATGTGCCAGTTATGACTGCAACCAGTGGAAAGTTTGCCAACACCCCACCCTGCCCCCAACCACCTGCCATCACCAATTCATGATTCTCATTGATTCCAGTTTTGCCATTTGGTTAAATGTGACCTTTAATGTCAAGGACTGTCATTCTCACCTCACCTGTGGAATTCTGCTTTTTTGACTATGTTTAAACAAAGGCTGTAATGAAGTCAGGAACTAAGTGTTTGATTTTAAGACTTATAAAATTTCTAGATCTTACTATTTTAGATTTACAAAAAAAAATTGAATAAAGGTGAAGGCATTCCTTCCATATGTTTATACTGTGATCTGACTCTTGATTGACCTTTAGTGTTAAACATTGGCATTAAGTTAACCGAGAACAGTGTTTTTGAGCAGCAAGATTGTGCTTAAACTGCATTTTGAGCAAAGCTTTTTTTAAGGTAATTTCTGGATCTGCAAATTGTTAATTGTAAATTGCAGAATTGGTTTAGTAGGGTGATGTGCTCTTCCTATCAGGGAGATTTTGAATGCATTTGAAGACTTCTGCATGAAGTGTGTTTGGAAGCAATTGCTATCAAACCACGTGAACCGATTGGAGCATCGGTTGGAGGCAACAAGAAGCTTAGTACGCTGGATTGCAGTGTCAGGAAGTAGGGACACTGCAGATACAGTCAGATTAGGAATGGTAGGAGAGGCAGCCAGGTAGTGCAGAAGTCTCCTATGTCGATCTCCATTTCAAGCAGGTGTGATGGACTGGATAGTGAAAGCGAGGTGGGGTGGGGCGGGGGGGGGGGTTGTCAGGGGGTGTTGGAGAATGGCTTCTCAGGGTAGTATAGCACTGACAGCCAGGTTTCTGGTACAATGACAGGCTCTACTGTATTGAGGGGTATGTCAGATTCCAAGCGATCAATGTAATAGGGGACTGTCTAGTCTGGGGTAGAGACAGACGTTCCTGCAGCTGTCAGCAAGACATGGTATGTTGCCTCCCTGGTGCCAGGGCCGAGGATATCTTGGAGAGAATGCAGAATATTCTAAAAGGCGAGAGTGATCAGCTGGAGATGTTGTGCATGTTGGTACTAGTGACATAGGCGGGGAAAGTGATGAGGTTCTGCAGATAGAATACAGGAAACTAGGCAGAAAGTTATAAAGTAGTTATTATCTCAAGCGTAGTTATTATCAGGATTGCTACTGGTGCCACTTGCTAATGAGAGGAGGAATTGGAAGATAGAGCAGATGAATACGTGGATGAGGAGCTAGTACAGGGGTGGGGGGAAGGATTCACATTTTTGGACCATTTGGATCTCTTCAGGAGTGGGAATGACCTGTATAAGAGGGACAGGTTCCATCTGAATTGGAATACCCTTGTGGGCAATTTGCTATTGCTATCAGGAGGCTTTAAACTGGTAAGAGAGGGCAAGAACCAATGCATTGAGGAGAAAAGGGGAAAAAAAATGCTGAGGCTAGTATAATAGATAAAGGGAGAAAGTCTGATAGTCAAGACAGACCAGAGCTTGGGAGAATATGTGATAAGACTGATTAAATGCAAGTGACCTGACAGGTAAGGTAGATGAACTTGGGTCATGGTTTAGAACATGGGACTGGGATACCATAACTTTATACATGGCTCAAGTATGGACAAGTCTGGCAGCTTAATGTTTTGGGGTTTAGATGCTATAGGAAGGATAGAAGGATGGAAAGGAGGATGAGTGACGATTTTGGTTAGGGAGAACATTATGACTAATTAGAAGATATTCCTGGGAGATCGTCCAATGCAGTTATATGGGTGGCACTTAAAAATAAGAAAGGGATGATCGCTTTGTTGGGATTGTATTATAGGACCCCCAATAGTCAGTTGAAAATTGAGAAGCAAATATGCAAGGAGATCTCAGATATCTATAAGAAAAATAAGAGTTGTAACGGTAGGGGATTTTAACTTTCCAAACATAGTCTGGGACTGTCACAGAGTTAAGGGGTTGGATGGGGAAGAATTTAAGTCCATACAAGAAAACATTCTTCAATATTTGGATGTACCTACTAGAGAAGGAGCAATACTTGACCCTTTGTTGGGAAATAAGGCAAAGCCAGTGACTGAGATGGCAGTGGGAGGAGCACTTTGGGGCAAGTAATCTTTAATCTGCTACTTTTAAAATAGTTATGGAAAAGGACAGAACAGATGAAAGAGTTAAAGCCTATTTTGTCAGTTTTAGGCAGGAACTTTCAAAAGTTGATTAGGAGAGGTTATTACCAGGTAAAAAGGCGATCAGGAAGTGGCAGGCCGTTAAGAATGACATTACGAGAGTTCAGAGACAGTATGTTCCTGTTAGCGTGAAGGGCAAGGCTGGTAGGTGTAGGGAATGCAGGATGACTAGAGAAATTGAGACTCTGGTGAAGAAAAAGGAGGCAAATATCACATGTAGTCAGAGATGAGATTGAGTGAATCCCCAGAAGAGTAAAAGGGCAGTAGAAGTATATTTAAGAGTGAAATTGTGACGGCCAACTGAGGACATGGGATAGCTTTGGCAAACAGAGTTAAGGAGAATCTAAATAGACTCTGTAAATATATTAAGAGCAGAAGAGTAGCTAGGGAGAGAACAGGACCCCTTAAAGACAACCGTGGCCATCAATGTATGGAATCACAGGAGATGGGTGAGATACTAAACAAATATTTTGCATCAGTTTTTAGTGTGGAAAAGGACTTGGAAGCTAGGGATCTTAGTCAAATAGTGATGTCTTAAAGTGTTCATAATACTGAAGAGGAGATGCTAGAGTCTTAAAACGCATTAAGGTAGATAAGTCCCTGGGACTTGATCAGGTGTTTCTCTTGCTGAGATATTTGTATCATCGATAGCTATGGGTGAGGTGCTAGAGGACTGGAGATTGGCTAATGCGTTGCTATTTTTTAAGAAAGGCAGTAAGGAAAGCCAGGGAACTACAGACCGGTGAACCTTACATTTGTGGTGGATAAGTTGTTGGAGGTATTTCTAAGGGACAGTATTTACATGCATTTGGAAAGGCAAGGATTGATTGGGGACAGTCAGCATGGCTTTGGATGTGGGAAATCAAATCTCATAAGTTTATTGAGTTTTTTGAAGAGGTGACAAAGAAGATTGATCAAGGCAGATTGCTGAAGAACACAGACAACTTCTACCAAAATTGGATACAAAATTGGCTTGAAGGTAGGAGACACAGGATGGTGGCGGAGGTTATTTTTCAGAGTAGAGGCCTGTGACCAGTGGTGTGCTACGAGGATCAGTGCTGGGTCCACTGCTTTTCATCATTTATACAAATTATTTGGATGTGAATGTAGGATGCAAGTTTGCAGATGACCCCAAAATAGCTGGTGTGAAGAAGGTTATCTTGGAGTTCATTGGGACCTTGTTCAAATGAGCCAATGGGCTGAGTTGTGGCAAATCTAGTTTGGATAAATGTGAGGTGTTACATTTTGGTAAGGCAAACCAGGGTAGGACACATACATTTGATGGTAGGGTCCTAGGGAGTATTGCTGAACAAAAGAGACCTAGGAGTGCAGGTGCATAGTTCCTTGAAATTGGAGTCAGAGGTAGACAGGGTGGTGAAGAAGGTATTTGGCACATGTGCCTTCATTGGTCATAACATTGAGTATAAGTGTTGGGAGGTCATGTTGTGACTATCCAGGACATTGGTGAGGCCATTTTGAAATACGGAGTACAGTTCTGATTGCCCTTCTATAGGAAGGATGTTATTAAACTTGAGAGAGTGCAGAAAAGATTTACAAGGGTGTTGCTGGAACTGGAGGATTTAAGCTATTAGGAGAGGCTAAATAGCCTGGGGATTTTTTTCCCCCTGGATCATCCAGAGACTGACTGGTGACCTGTGTAGACGTTTTTAAAATCATGAGGAGCATGGATAGGATGAATAGTGAAAGCATTTTTCCCATGGTGTGGGAGCCCATAAACTCGAGCACATGGGTTTAAAGTGAGAGGGGAAAGATTTTAAAGACCTGACAGGTAACTTTTTCATGCAGAGGCTGGTACATGTGTCGAACAAGCTGCCATAGGAAGTTCAATTACAACATTTAAAAAGCATCTGGATGGGTATATGAATATGAAGGGTTTAGAAGGAAATGGCCCAAATTGCTGGCAAATGGGACTAGGTTAGTTTGGGATTTCTGATCAACATAAATGAATTGGACCGAAGGGTCTGTTTCTGTGCCGTATAACTCTGACTTATAAGTAGCCCTGCTGGAATCCAAACTGGATGTCATTGAGCAGGTTGTTGCTAAATAGGTGCTCCTTGATAGCATTGTTCATTTTTCAAAAATGTATTCATTTGTGGGATTTGGGCATCACTGGCCGAACCAGCATTTATTGTCTATCCCTGGGTGCCTATAAGAAGGTGGTGGTGAGCTACCTTCTTGAACTGCTGCATTGTACTAGCTGTGGGTTGACCCACAATGCCATTAGGGAGACAGCTCCAGCATTTTGACCCAGTGACAGTGAAGGAATGGCGATATATTTCCAAGTCAGGATGGTGAGTGGCTTGGAGAGGAACTTGCATTTGGTGGTGTTTCCATATATCTGCTGCCCTTTGTACTTCTAGATAAAAGTAGTTGTGGGTTTGGAAGGTGCTATCTGAGGATTTTTGGTGAATTTCTACAGTGCATCTTCTAGATAGTAGACACTGCCACTACTGAGCATTGGTAGTGGAAGGAGTGTATGCGTGTGGATGTAGTGCCAATCAAGTGGGCTGCTTTGTCCTGGATGGTGTCAAGTTTCTTGAGTGTTGTTGGGGCTGCACTTTTCTAGGCAACTGTGGAGTATTCCATCACACTCCTGACTTGTGCCTTGAAGATTTTGAATAGCCTTTCAGGAATCAGGTGGTGAGTTACTCGCTGCAGTACTCCTAGCCTCTGACCTGCTCTTATAGCCATCGTGTTTGTGATGAATCCAGTTGAGTTTCTGCTCAATGATAGCCCTCAGGATTTGATAGTGGGTGATTCAGAGACAGTAAGAACAGAATGTCAAAGATTGGTAGTTAGATTGTCTCTTCATTGGTGATGGTCATAGCCTGGCATTTGTGTGGCGCCAATGTTACTTGCCACTAGTTAGCCCAAGCCTGGATATTGTCCAAATCCTGTTGCATGTGAACATGGGCTGCTTCAGGATCTGAGGAGTCAAGAATGGTACTGAACATTGTGCAGTCATCAACAGACATACTGACTTCTGTCCTTTTGATGGAGGGAAGGCCATTGATGAAGCAGCTGAAGATGTTGGTCCTTAAGGAACTCCTGCAGAGATATCCTGGAACTGAGATGATTCACCTCCAACAAGCATGATCATCGTACTATGTGTCAGGTAAGACTCCACTAGAGAAGTTGCCCCCGATTCTCATAGATCCCAGCTTTGCTAAATCCCTTCTTGGTGCCACACTCTGTTAAATGCAGCCTTTGATGTCAAGGGCTATCACTCCCAACACACCCCTGGAATTCAACCCTTTTGTCCATGTTTGGAGCAAGGCTGGATTAAGGTTAGAAGCTGAGTGGCTCTGACAGAACCCAAACTGGGCGTCAGTGAGCAGGGTTATTATTGAGCAGATGCTGCTTGATAGCACTGTTGATGACATCTTCCATCTCTTTACTGGTGATTGAGACTAGACTGATGAGGTGGCAATTGGCTGGATTGAAGTTGTCCTGCTTTTTTTGGACAGTACATACCGGAGCAATTTTCCACATTGTTGGGTAAATGCCAGTGTTGTAACTGTACTGAAACACCTTGGCCAGGGGAGTGCCAAGTTCTGGAGCCGAAGTCTTCAGCACTATTGCTGGAATGTTGTCAAGACCTGTAGCCCTTTCCTATACCCAGTATCTCCAACTGTTTCTTGATATCATGTGGTGTGAGTCAAATTGGCTGAAGGTTAACATCCGTAATGCTGGGTACACTGGAGGAAGCTGTGTGAAAGTTTCAACCTTGGCTTTTGCACTGATGTGCTAGGCTCTTCTGTCACGGAGGATGGGATATTTGTGGAGCAGCCTCCTCCAGTGAGTTGTTTAATCATCCTCCACCATCCATGACTGGATGTGGCAGGACTCTCGGAGCTTAGATCTGATCTGTTGGTCATGGGATCGCTTAGCTCTGTTTATCACTTGCTGCTTATGATGTTGGTGTGCCAGTAGTTCTGTTTAGTGCCTTCACCCAGGTTGATACTTCATCTTCCGGTGTGCCTGGTGCTGCTCCTAGCCAGGGTTCCTTCTGAAGGGCATTAGTGAGCCATACTGGTCATCAGTAGGTTCTTAATTCCAGTTTTTTTTTATTCAATTCAAATCAGGATTTGACACTGAGAACAATAGCTGGGTGTCTGGATTAATAGTCTAGCGATAATACTACCAGGCTATTGCTTCCCCCTCATGACACCTTCTCTCACTTTACTAATGATCAAGAGTAGATGGGGCAATAACTGGCTGGGTTGGATTTGTCTGCATGTTATGTACGAGATGTGCCTTGGCAATTTTTCCACATTGTCAGGTAGAGGTCAGAGTTGTAACTGTACTGGAACAGCTTGGTTAGGGGAGCATCAAGTTCTGGAGCACGTCTTCAGTACTACTGCTGGAATGTTGTCCGGGCCTTTGTGGTATTCAGTGCCTCCAACAGTTGCGTGATATCACAAATCGAATCAGCTGAAGACTGTAATGAAACTTTGCTGTTTGGCACATTTTAGTGGTGACTTCTATTAATTATTGATTTAAATGACCATTTTATTACTTTTAATTTTTCCATTGATGGAGTTCACGTGTATCGTTGTGGCAAACCATAACTTTCTGAAATTTGCTTGCCCATTCTTCTGAGGGGGGGGTAAGAGAAAATTGAAATGTGACCCCCACATGTGAAAAGTTAGGCTACCCTTTTATATAATAAATGTGTCCGTTTTTATCTTGTACTTTTTTCTTAAGGCTTCAGGAAATTCGACTGGATGTTCTGATGAATTTATTAAGCCAACGTGAAGCAAAGCAACAGGAAATGAATGTGAAGCGGGTTGATACAATTTGGTCAAAATTTCAGCAGAAGAAAGGAGTGGCTATAAAGAAGATTAGATTGAACCACATCAAAGGTATTGTTAGATTCATTTAGAAGAGGATGAGTCACTAGTTCTAGTTGAAAACTTTCATTTTCTTGATTTTTTTTGTTTCCATTCATCAGAATTTCCACAAAACAAGTTGGACTTGTACCTAATCATCATTCAACTTATCTTGGAGAAGTAGTGTGGTTTTGGTCACCAATCTTTGCATATCTGTCATTTATCACTGTTAGAAACAATAGCAGAAAAAGTTCTGTCAAACCACTTTGACATAGTTTTTACAGTTTTCTTGTTGCACTCAACCTCTGCTCTTTTACTTTTTTAAAAAAAAACTTACCATGAAGTGCAAAGTCTTTATCAATTTATCTTGTGTATTATTGTGTAATATCGACACAAGATATTTGTGTCACCCTCCTCTTTGTGTTGTCAAGATCCTGATGGGAAGAGTGCAGTGGTAATTGAGCCCCACTATTTCATGGGTTGTCTTCGATGTATAAGTGACTAGTTGAAACACTAAGATTATCAAACTTGCCTGAAATTGACCAATATCTAAGATAAAAGAAATTCATGCTAGATTTCATCAATAAACAAGAAAGCAAAAATTACTATAAAAATACCTATCCTTTTTACAAGTGGTAAATCAGGTTATTAAACAGAGATAATGGGAACTGCAGATGCTGGAGAATCTGAGATAACAAAGTGTGAAGCTGGATGAACACAGCAGGCCAAGCAGCATCTTAGGAGCACAAAAGCTGACGTTTCGGGCCTAGACCCTGCATCATCGGGCCAAGACCCTTCATATTAAATACACTACAATGCAATTATGTTCGTCTCCAAGCCACTTATTAACCTGACTTGGAAATATATTGCTGCTCCTTCTGTATCATTGGAACAAAACCCTCAAATTCTCTCCCTAACAGCATTGGATGTGTATCTTAGTAGATGGACTACAGTTTACAGCCATCTTCTCAGAGGCAGCTTGGGGCAGGCAATAAATGTTGATCCAGCCAACGATGCCCAAATCCCACAAGTGAGCAAAATAACTTATACTAAACTTACCTTATACCAAACATGCACAAATAATTCACAAATAGGACACATGTCACAGTTCTGCCTAAATATCATGAATGGAAACTATGAGCAAAAAGGAACAAATTATGTGGATCAACAACGCAAATCACAAAGGGTGGACTGAATTAACACTTGCACTGTTCTTTTTTTGCTCTTTGCCAATAACTTCATTTTTGTGTTGAAGATGGAAAATCCTTAATTCGGTAGCATATTTCTGGTCCACAAGTTAAAGTTCAGTGATGGTATTGTACAGGAGCTTTCAAAATTGGCTTGACAGAGGGTGGTAGTAGAGGGCTGTTTTTCAGATTGAGGTTTGTGACTAACGGTATGATGTAAGGATCAGTGCTGGGTCCACTGTTGTTCATCATTTCTAAATGATTTGGATGAGACTATAGCTTTTTAGTAATATGGTTAGTACCTTTGTGGATGATACCAAAATTGGTGTTATGAAGGATAATGAATAAGGTTTTCTAAGAGTAAAATGGGATTTTGGTCAATTGGGCCAGTGGAACAAGGAATGACAGATGGAGTTTAATTCAGATAAATGCAAGGTGTTGCATTTTGATAAGACAACTCAGTGCAGAAATCCAGTGGGAGCACTGCAGTCATGTCCAAAAGTCTAACCCCAGCTGAGACCAGATGTGCCAACATGGGAAGAGAGCTTTTGACTGTGCTGAATGGATGTGAGTAGTTGCATACCTATCTCCTAAGGGAGACAATTTTTAGTGGATGATGATCATTTTCCACTTGGACAGATCTGAAAAACGTGCTACTTTCAAGCCCTTATTTGGTCTCATTCACCCCATCTCTGTAATTTCCTCCATTTTACAGGCCTTGGACCTTCCCACTCCGTCATAGCTCCAATTTTCATTACTCCAGTAATTGTGACTGTGCCTTCAGCTGCCTGGGCCCCAGTCTGCCGTCTGTTATAGAATATTCTGCAAGCATCCAAAACACGTTGCTCTTCCTTTTAGATCCAAAAGTAATCACTGTATGATGTTTCTGCCTACAACCTGTGGGCCATTTAAAGGTGTTATTGCCACGTTATCCTTCAGTGTACCAAGTGAGAAATGTTGCATTTATGGAAACCATTATCTTCTTTGTTTTCCTTTCACAACAGATATCAGATGAAATTAATGTTTGCATGATAATAGAGGACAAAATGTTACATATGACATGTATATGAGGAGTCAAGAATAATTGTATTAACCTGTGGCGTAAATGTACTTAGGAATCGGTTGATGTTTGGCTTGGGGCAGAAATATCATTATGCACGTCAGCAACTGTTAACCAGGTCACAGCTATAAATTAATCAGTTGCCAGCAATTACTACAGCTGCATAGTTATACAAAAAGGAAACACCATACCAAGGGAAAATAATTCTTGGATGACCAAGGGTAATTTTACTTGGAACTTACTATGACAAGATGCCGCACTGACAGGAGAGACTGGAAGTCTGAACATTGGTTTGCTGTGTGACACTCATCACTTACAATGTGGTCTGTTGCATCCGCTGCTCCCAATGTGGCCTCCACTACATTGATGAGACCAAGTGGAGGCTTAGGGACAGCTTTGTAGAGCACCTGCTCTCTGTTCACAACAAATGACAACAGCTTTCGGTCATGAACCATTTCAACTCCCCCTCCCACTCCTTGGGTGACATGTCCATCCTGGGCCTCCTCCAGTGCCATCATGACACAACCTGGAAAATGGAGGAGCAGCATCTCATTCTGCCTCAAACCTGCAGCCCAATGGCCTAAATGTGGATTTTTATCAGTTTCAAAATCTCTCACCCCCGGCCTCATCCCATGACCAACCCTCCCTGTCATCCCTGCCTCCTTGACCTGACATAACCTGTCCATCTTCTCTCCCATCTATCCGCCCCTCCCACCTCACTGACCAATCCCCACCACTCCCTACCTGCTCTCACCTAGCACCATCCTACCAACCTTCCCCAGTCCCACCCCTCTCAACTTATTTCGGAGATCCCTTCAATACCACACCCACCCCCCATTTCTGAAGAAGGGTGCCAAGGCGAAACATCAGCTTTCCTGTTCCTCTGATGCTGCCTGGCCTATTGTGTTCCTCCAGTTCCACATTGTGTGTTATCTGACTCCAGCATCTGCAGTTCTTACTATCTCTAACCCAAAAGGGGCTGAATGTTTCCTCTGTACAACAGAAATACAAATAAAACACCTTTTCCTAGACTCAATAGGGTTAAGCATACTCTATGTACCTGAACTGTTGCATATGAGCATATTTCTTTATTCCTGTCAAGAGCCTAACACTTTTCTAACTAGAAAATAGATATTCATTTGGATTTTAGATGTTTACCATTTAGTGCAGACTATGAATAAAAATGTAAGGTTAAAAATTATGACCCTTGAGATGTAGGGAAGACCGAAATATTGTAGTTGCGGGATAATGGGACTTTAGATTTTGGGTTTGCTCTCCTTATCTCCCACTTGTAGTCTAAGGTGTTTATGTTCCTCTGGGTAATACAAAGATTTCTGTTTTAACATCCATCATTTTCCATGCATTTTGTCCGCAAGCGTGGATTTGATTCTGGAATTTAGATTTGTCTCACACTGTTGAAGGCGCACAGTGGAGTAAAAAGACAATCCCTGTTTTCTTCCACCTAATGAGGGCCTGAGGTTATCTCTTTTGTCCTCAGTGTGACAAGATAATGCTAAAAGTTGTCCATTGCATAATGAAGGAATCACTTACACCTAATTATGCATGTTATCCTTCCTAATAATTCAAATTACTCTGGGATTGATCTCGCTACTTGGTGGGCAGGGGAGGTTCAAGATCTGTTTAAAAATGAAAAATTGTGATGTATGACTGGAGACAGCTGCATACCTGCTTGCCACCATTTTTAATGTGTGGTAGACTTGGTCTCATTTTGGAGAGCTGGAATGTTTTACTTTCGTATTTAAACCAGACTCTGAGCAACAGGGAACATAAGAACAGTAGTAGGTCATTCAGACTCCTGTGGCTATTCCAGCAATCACTGAAATAATGGCTTGGACTCTGTGCATTTGCCTTGGTTCCATATTCCTTAATACCCTCTGAGAAAATAAATATTGTTTTCAACTTAGAATTACTGATTGAACTAGCCTGTCTTGCTCATGTCATGGGAGAGTCCTAAATTTCTACCACCCTTTGCACGAACACTTATATTCTGACTTCTCTTCTGAATAGCCTGACTCTGATTTTAAGTTTGTATCTGCTCAAGCTCCTTTGCTTTAGCTGCTTGTTGTAAAGGATAACTTGCCATTAGCCTTTTCTATTTTCCTTTTTGCCAGCGTGTATAATTTAGTGATCTCTGTACAAAGACCTCGAAATTTCTTTGGCTCCCTCTGATCCCTACTATTTCATCATTTGAATCTATCATTCTTTGGTTCAGAATGAAGACCTCTCACTGACTGGTATTGAAATCTGTCTACTCTATCATTCCTATTTAATGTTCCTTTTAATTTTATGCTTGTCTACACTCTTTAATTTGCCATTAATTTTTATGTCATTGGCAAATTTGAGAACATGGCTGTATTGCGTTATTTATCATATTAAATAGCTGAGAACTCAGCACTGTTGTACAACACAAATCACTTCCTTCTAATTTTAGTAGAGACCCATTATAGTTATGTCATTGGACTAGTAACCCAAAGCCTGAAGTAGTGATCCACAGACATATGGCCCAACTTTAACTCTGTTTAAATTCAGAAATCAGGGGACACTGGGCTATAGTCCAGCAGCTTTATTTGATATCACAAGCTTTCGGAGCATTGCCCCTTCATCAGGTAAAATGAGAGAGAAGCATGCAGACACAGAATTTATAAGCAGAGAGCTCGAAAGATCATGCAAATGGTGTGAGTAATGTCGACAGGCCAAATAATAGATCTCTACAGGTGTTCAAGAATGTCAGATGGTGTGAGTAAATTTGTCAGCAGCTGAATAACAAGCGAAGGGATGACCTATAATCCGATTAAATGAGGCAGAGACATAATTACAAATAAAAATTAAAATGATGTGGTGCTGGAGGCAAATCAAATGACTGGAATAACGTAATAGATATAAGAATTGCATGCTGAGGGTCTAACCAAAGTGACAGGAAATCTAAAACTGTACAAACTTAAGATTGAGAAATAACAATTTATTAAGGTGATAGTGTCAAAACAGGACATCAAGGAAGACTTTACAGATACAGATACACATGCAGCACGATGTGAATCTAAGATCACAGTTGAGGCCATCTTCATTGGTATGGACCTTGGCCATCAGTTTCTGCCCAGCGATTCTGTGATGTGTATTTCAAAGGCCGCCTTAGAAGATGCTGATCCAAAGATCAGAGGCTGAAGGTCCTTGACTGCTGAAGTGTTCCTCAACTGGGAGAGAATATTTCTGTGGCAATTGTTGTGCAGTGTCCATTCATCCGTTGTCATTGTGTCTGCATGGTCTCTACTGTTCCTTGGGACATCCTTGCCTGCACCATATGAGATAGATTGGTTGAGTCACATGAGTATCTGCCGTGTATGTGGTGGGTGGGTATCTCCTGGACATTTCACTTGGACTTCACTGAGGCAGTCATTTTGACACCCGAGATCTCCAGCTGAAAATGTGGAGCCAACAAGAAAGCCACCTGCCGGATTTGTGGGTGAGGTGACTCATATAGAACCCTCGTTGCCACTCCCAGAGCCAGGTGGCTTCGTCCCTCAGGGCAGAATGGGTTTCTTGTAGGAGTCAAAGTGCATACTTCCCATTGTGAAGAGCTGAGAAGTTCTGGAATCTGCACTGTGACTCCCTGTGTCGTTGATATCGAGGTTGGCTTAATTGTCAATAGTAGTGTACAACCACCATGTGAAACTATTGAAAACACTTGCTGGGAGGGTAGGGCAGCGGCACAAAGGTCCCTCACTTTCCCTCGGAGTGTATTGAGGAAAGTCTTGAACCGCCGCTGGTCATTCTGGGCCAGCCTGGGTGTGTGGTGAACAGCACAAAATCTTCCCAGCAGTCGAGAGCCAGCCAGACTCTATCATGGCGACCATGAATACCTCCAATAAAGTCCTTGAGCTTCTCAATAGGGGTGGGGGGGGGGGTAGAGTAGGGTTGCAACTAGGGAGCCTAAAACCTCACTGAAGATGGACTCCCTGTCATCCCCAGCGCTCACCCCCAAGTCCGAACCCTCCTCTGGGCAGTCGTCGTTGGCCACTGATCCCTCCACCACGGTGAGAGTGGGGTCTGGTCTGGCTCCAGTCCCTCAGTGACACCACCCTCCGGGTCACCGGCAGGAACGTTTTCAGTACACTTCATTGAGGCCTGTTCCAGGTCTGGGTTGTCGAGTGGCAGTGACTCTGGGTCCTGCTCCTTTCCAATCACCCAGCTGTCCAGCTTCTCAGGGAGAAGGTCCTCCCCAATGGCCAAGGTGCCTGGAAAAGCAGTCTGGGAGGGAGGAGTGTGGATAACACCATCATCTTCCCCACTGCCTGATTATCCAGCAAGGTTTACAGTGCCTAGGCTACGGCCTGTGTGGGGCTGTGGCTTATCCCTGGAAGCAGGTGGAGTTGCAGCAGCGGGACGGCTCACCGCACCCCTCAGGGCTCCGAACAGGTCAGGTTGCAGCACAGGAGGAACAGGAGGTGCTGCGGGCTCCCCCCCGGGGGGAATCTGTGCCAAGCAGGGAGCGACACCTCTTTCCATTGGTCTTGGTGGTAATGGTGATGGCCTCACCTCCCCCACCTGCCCTGATGATCAAGCCCTCACTCCAGCCTGTCCAGGAATACCATTAGCTGGGCTAAAGCAGGGGGCATGGTGACGGTGAGGAAAGCCAATTACTATCACTTCTTGCCCTGGTTGTTAGGTGACAGTGGGAAGGGCAGGAGCCCACCTTTTGGCCCTGGAACCCCAGACTGGGCCACCGCAGGATGGAGGCTGACAGTGGAGACCCCAAGATCATGTGAGTCGGGGTGTTTGAAAACGTGAGGTGGCGCTTAGCCTCCGGGCCCTAAGGGTCAGTGAGTCTTGACTTGGGGAGTATAGGGCATGGAGTTGGGGGTTGGGATTCCCACGCCAGGATGTTGCTGGCACGACCGCGAGGGCATTATTGCACTGGGCTGGGGCAGGCTGAGATTCTGATTCTGAGAGATGAAGTGGCAATGGGGTGACAGCAACGGGGCTGGGGGATACATCCATGGGGATGGCCTGTAGGTGTTTAGTCCCACCCTATGAGTTCCTTCCGGCCTATTGGCCACCGTCGCCCTTCCCGCCAGAAGCCACAGTGACTGTGACCTCTGGCTCAGAGCCCATTTGAGGGCCTCCCAATGTTGCAGTGTTGCTTCCCAGTGGGGGAGAGGGAGCAGGTGTGGTAGTGCCACCTGCAGTCACTAATGTCAGCTGAGCAGCCTTCAGGGTGAGGCTGTTCTTCCTTGTGTGCCTCACCTTTCAGCTGAGGTGTCGCTGCACACTTTCCACTGTCCAGGAGATGCGGTAGGCTGTGCCCTCGTGGAACAGAGTAAATTCTCCCTCGGTTACCTTCTCCCACCCCAAACAAATAAAGACGTGGGTAGGGGAAGGGTCCTTTAGCCCAAGCAGGAGTGGTATTACACCTGACCAGATTTCCCCCAGAGATTATAGATGGGGAGGAGGAGCTCACTGGCAATAAAGGGCTGGACGTTGGAAATCACAAGCCTCTGGACTGTGATCTCCAGAGGGTCAACGGGCAAATATGTCCTGCCCCTAATGAATCCCTTCTCAACAGCTAGATGTGCCACCCGCTCGGACTGCAGGTAGAAAACGACCTTCCCATACATTTTGGCCACAGCAACGATGACCATAGCCATGGCCTTACTCCAGGCCTCCATAGACACATTGGGGTAGGCCATTGGTAAGGAGCCAAAAGGCAGATGGGGTCATAGCTGAGCTGAAGCAGCTGGACCCCAGGCTGCTGCTACCCCAGCATAGGTCGGGCTAGATCCTGCCACCTTGGGGCTAGCCTTGTCTCCAGGGAGGTGAGGGGGTGGGAAGCAGTAGTGCTGCCAGACGCTGCAGGAAGTCCGCTATTTCAAGGGGCCCAGGCGGCATCAACAGTCCTTGGGTACGGCCTGAAGCAGGCAGTAACAGCAGCGGGAGAGGTGGAAGGCCCAGGTGGCAATGGCAGCAGCAGGAAAACCAGGAGCCTAAGCACTGGTAGCAGCTGAACTGGCCCAGGCTGCAATAGTTAACCCAGGGAGGCCCCAGCTGCTGCAGCAGCAGAACCGGGTACGTCCAAGCAACGGCAAACAATAGAAACAGTAAGCTTTCATGGCCAGAATGAGACCACAGTCAACACCATGATCCAACAAGCTGCTTCTTCACAGTACACTGGCTACGACCAGCCAGCTCAGAGTTAGTCCTGAACTGAGGAGATTCTAATCTCTTAGTTATATGTATACTTTTCTCCATGACACCCATATGACCAGAACCAAGAGCCCTGTGGGGGCAATGCTTACGTGAACAAAGAGATGAAGGGGAGGGTAGGGGTCAAATCAAAATGGAATTGGAGGGGGAAGTAAAGCACTTCTAATCTCCTGGTTTTTTTTAGTGAATAAGAATCCATCGTACCACTGGATGTGGCCAGCCAGCTCAGAGTCAGTCCTTAACTAACGAGCTTCTAATCTCCTGGTCATTGTTTTTTTGTTTTCTTTTCTGTTCCTCTACACTACTGCCATCCAGTAGTAGTGCTTATCTTCCCCAACACCCTTATTGTGCATGTGCAGGTGTGAGACAGTTTTAAAAAAAAATGTGCGAAAATGTTATTAACATACCACCACCAGTAAGATCACCCATGTGACCAAAGCATCAGTAACAAGCAGCACCCCTATAGGGACAATGCCAATGTGAAAGAAAAGTGAGGGGGAGGGTAAATCAAAATGGAATTGGAGGGGGAAGTAAAGCACGTCACCCTCCTAGTTCTCTTGGTCAGCCAATTCATTCCTGATTGGCTCAGGTTAGCAACCCCAACTGAGAATCTTATAGTTAATAAGGTCCACCTGGTTCCAATCACTACACCTACCAAACCCCAAGATTTAATTGTACATAGCATCACCTGCCTATGTAAATTGCCCCAATGAAGTCCTCATCTGAGATCTCTGCAGAAGAATTTGTGTAAAATCTTGCCCTCATGTGAGCTGGCATCTACACCATTCTTGCCTCCAACTGTCTGAAGACCAGCAGTGCCCAATGTCTTATCATATGCCTATACCCTTAGAATCCAATCTAGTATCTGAGTTGATAGCTGCAAGTGTGAGAACTACTGGTAAATTGTCTTCTTTATCATTGATTTCCTGTTCTTGCACTGCCTGCTGTTACACCACTGCTTATTCTTGATAACTGAAAAGAGAAGCGTACAAGGGTAAGGCTGCGGTGAAGCAAGAAGGTAGAAATTAAGAGATACATGCTAAAAAGTAAAACAGATGTGAGAAGGTAAATTAGATCTGAGGATACTGTCACTTAATGGTTTCAGCCCCGCTGTTGCATGCAATTTCAACCATGTCTGCTTCAATGATGGTACCAGCTGTCTCTTTCATGGGGCAAGTGTCCTGCATCTGGGTCCTTTCCCACTGATGATCTCCTGCTGCCTCTGGTTATGAGTCACCTTGTCCTGCAAGAGAAAGGGAAGTGTGATGCAATCTGTTTGGGTGATGCGGCTCTCATGATTGAATAGTTAACAGTGTATGAGACAAGGGTATGAGACTTGTAGCAGTGCGAAGCGGTTAGTGGTGAGATGAAACTATGAATGTTAGCTATAAGTTGTGTTTGATGCAGACCACAGCATGAAATAAGGAATTCAAGAGAAGCAAGGAGATAGTGACATTTCACTGAATATCTATTTTCTGTGTGAAGTCAGGGCACCATAAAAGTAGGTTCAATTATTCATTCAAAATGTTTCATATATACATAATTGCTGTCTTAGATATTGCTAATTTGGGGAGCTGGTATATTCTGAATTAATTCTGAGAAAAGAACCAAAATTACTCTCAGCCATTTTGACGATGGCGCAAGAATTGATGAGACAATGGTTCTATGATTCTGAAGACCTAAATTCTAACTGTCAAGGGGAGGTGGAAGGAGAAAGTGGATAGAAAGTGGTTTGGATGTAGCCAGGAGTTTAAATCCCTAAAAATAATTTGTTACAGTTGGGAACCTGACTAGATCCCTCCCATTTCTAGAGTTAACATGTGTGGATTGGTAACATCTGTGAAGCTGTCAGTTAACTCAACATTTAGATTTAACCAAGCAGTCTGGTTTTAAAAGGCAGCGCACAAGTCTTTGGAGTTGCTGAGAACAGGTGGGGGCCAGCAAGCTGAGAGCACAGTGAAACGTATTTCTTGTGTGAATGCAACAGGCAGGAAATCTTCAAAGAGTGACACTGAATAACTGCAGCCACGCTGAGGAGATGACTCACAGCAGTACTTCAGAGTTTGTGCTTTCACGACAGGTGCATTGCAAACTTTTGGAAGTGACTTCACCTATCTTGGACTTCACTCAACTTGATCTACATTCCTTGTTGCCAATCTTCACTGTAGCATGGCAATAGCTTAAACAGTGCTACCAATCTCTATTGAAACACACTGCTCCAGAGGAATGCTCAGAGATGTGGCTCAAAGAAAGCTAAATCTCAACACAACCTGTATAGGTGGACAAAGAATTAACTAACTCACGTGTGCGAGCACAAGTTCTTCAGAAGGTTAATGTTATCATTGGCAAGTAAACTTCTGTTATCGGCTGTCACTGGAACAGGACCTGCTTCCCGTTGGACAGGTGGGAATTTATTTTCCATGGCTGTAAAGATGCCAAACTGGAAATCCACCTCCTTCTCATTTCCCACCCTGATTTTCTGCCTTGCCCTACAATTGTATGTTCTAATGTAAAGAGAAAGCAGAGGCTTGTGATTGTGTGGAGAGGAGGGAAGGGCTATGACATAAGTTTGTGAAATGACACAAAGATATGATTGAGGAATGAATGGAGCTGCATGGTCTGAGAAGTGTTTTGCCAGCAGAATTCTAGGACGGCCATTACATTTCAGTTTCTCAGACCCTAACCATGACCTCTAGGTGAGAATCTGAGACCTGGGGATTTTGGGGGCGAGGGAAGAAGCAAAGCTGTTGTGGTATGAGGCAGGGATAGTCTTCACAGACTTGTTTTCCATTTCTTTGATCACAACAGCCTTTGGAATCGAAATACAGGTCAGCCATTTTAACATAATAGAAACAGAAAGTGCTGGAAAAAAAATTAACAGATCTGGCTGCATTTGTGGAGAGAGAAACAAAAGTTAATGTTTCAAGTCTGATATGACTCTTCAGAGTTTATTCTAACCACTGAGGGTCCTTTCATTAGAAATCCTTTCTTTGAAAAATGTGCTAGACCATTCCACTTGGACCTCCCCAGTTGGGTTGGGAACTTGGAAATTGGATGCTAATGCTAACACACACTTGGGAGGCAGATTAATTTCTCATTGCAGAATTCCTAGTGTCTGACTGGCTTTTTTAACCATAATATTTGTATGGTTTGTTCAGTTCAGTTTCTGGTCAATGGTAACTCCCCAGGATCTTGATAGTGGAGTTTTAGAAATGGTGATGCCATTAAGTCTCAAGGGACAATGGTTAGAATTTGTCTTGTTGGAGATGATTATCACCCGGTACCTGTGTGATACAAGTATTACTTAACTATATAAGTTTCATTTAAAAATTTTTACTGATCTCTATTGACATTTTTTAATAATTATACTTACAGAAATAAGAAAAATAACAGCTAAGAGAAGAAATGTGGAAGGGAAGCTTGAGCGGCGTAACCGCATACAGGACTATGCAGATTATGGATCACAGGTTTATGCACCAGTCTCTCGAAATGGCCGGTTTCCAGACCAGAATTCTGAACGCTTCATTGTGAAAAGTCATTTTCTTTCCACATTTGATGGTAATTTAATGATACAGAAACTCCAAGATGTATAATGTGCAATCTGTTTTGGGTTTCTTTGTTATCTGAATATCCAAAAGGCAATCCTCAGCTATTCGCGTTACAATCATTTTACAAAAATTGCAACAGGAATTCCAAATCTCTATTTAGTCCACAAACAATTTTCAGTATTAACATTTGAAAATAAAACTTGACCCATTTTAACCAGACAGAGATGATGATATCTTGTTGCTGTATATCCATAGTTGATATGAAGGTGAATCTTGGAAAGAGTTATAAGTGTATACTTCTTGTACCATGGAAGCTGGATTGTGTGAAAGTTTGCACTGAAATAATCCTTCATAGATTAATTTTAAAAATTGTTTCAGTTTTCATAGATGTAATTGCCAGAGACAAGGGGTGAAATGTTGTAGAGGTAACAGGCATCATGGAAGCTGGCTGAGACCAGAATCTAGAGTAAAGCTGATGGAGATTGGTCTCTGCTGAGATGTTGCTTAGGACAGGAACAGGGAGGCAGTTCAGAGGGAAGAACTTTTAAATCAGATGCAAGTAAACCCAAAAGAATTGCCCACATACAAAACTAAGCAATATTCTATCTCCAAATCTTGTTGAGCCTATGCATGCTGCTATTTCATAGCTCCATTTGGATTCCAGATGCTTCCCACTGCTTCTCTACATATAAACATGTCTAATTCATCTCTCCCGACAAACATAGACAGAAGCCTGTCAACCATCTCTTACAACATCCCACCCAGAAATTCACTTCCAGACCCGACTTACCATACTCGCTCAGCAGCACCTTTTCCCAAAACCCCTGTCCTCACTTAATCAGCAACCTTTCTACACAACTGCCGTCCAAGTACTCAGGCCAGCTGCCGGACTACCAATCCCCTGCTCCTTGTGGTTGACTGGAGTAGGCTGTGCATACTCAGCAGTACAGTTCGCATGTACATGCACATAAGATGCTCTGGCATCAGCAAAAGGAGACACATAGCAATCTCCAAGTCACTGTCTGGAGAAATTCAAGAGAATGACATCTTGAAACAAAAGCTCAGGACAGTTTGGAAAATTAGAGGACTAACCCATGAAACATAGGAGGCTGATTGCACTTGTCCGACTGCACCTTCTCATACTCAGACACTTAACAGACCATTGGCTGGCTTTCACCTGGGATCAAGGATCATAGAATGCGATGCCTCACCTGTTAATAGTTGCTAGCCATTCAGAAACCAGAGACTGTGCTGTATTCAATGGCACCACTGGGAATTTAGTGACTGTTACTGATAAGTAGCTGAGGAGGGACCCAAGTTCAGGTCAGTGGTGGTATGTGTAGGTCCAGGGGTGGAGATTGCAGTTGGGGTTGGATTGGGAAAATAAGTGGATACTGTCAGTAGGAACATATGGTGGCTTTTACTATCTCCTCACCTTATTCAGATACAAAGTGTCTTTTAATGAACTTCCACCCAACTGCAGTAGCCCACTAAGAAACAGACTGGGTAATACCAGTGACAGTGGAATGAGGCCCTTAATTGGTGGTACAGGAATGGCACTCAAAGGTTTTCATGCTGTGGACTTAATCTGGGTTAAGGCAGAAAGGTTGCGTGCTGCCTTACTAATTAAATGCCCCCATCATCAAACTCACCATGGGGGAGAGCACACAGCACAACCCATATTTCAACTTCATACAATGAGCAGTACAAAGTTGTGTGATGAAATCTAATTTTGTTTGTCCATTTGTACTGTGGGCTTATTGCAAGAATTTGAATAGATTAGAATAGTCCAAAGATTACTAAAGAGCCATATTGAGAGAGGGAAAGAGTGAGCCAGAAGTAGAGGAATAAGCACCGTGCAGGTAAGGTGCTGCTGTTAGATAAGCTGCTGAGATGACAGCTGAGATCATTAGCTCTTTGTAGTTGGGAAGAAGCCCCAGAAATCATTTAATAACCCCATGTAGTTAGGGATTGAAGGAATGCTGGGAGCCAGTAGGTGCTGTTATGTGGGGTTAAAACTCAGGATAACCTCTAGAAACTGGGGTCTCAGTAACAGTTCATGAGTTGATGTTTGTGAGGACAGCATGAAACAGGCAGATATGCTCGACCAGGTTGATGTAATGAAGGAGGATGTGCTAGAAATTTTGAAAAACGTGAGGATAGATAGGTCCCTTGGATGAGAAAGTAGAAGGGTGGGTTAGTGAGTTTGCCAATGACACGAAGGTTGGTGGAGTTGTAGACAGCGTGGAGGGATGTTGTAGGTTGCAACAGAATATTGACAGAATGCAGACCTGGGCAAAGAAGTGGCAGATGGAATTCAACCCAGAAAAGTGTGAAGTGATTCATTTGGAAGGTCAAATTTGAATACAAAATGCAGGGCTAATGGCAGGATTCTCGGCAGTGTGGAGGAACAGATGACCTTAGGGTCCATAGATCCCTCAGAGTCGCTACCCAAGTTGATAGAGTTGTAAAGAAGGTGTATGGTGCGTTGGCTTTCATTGGCAGGGGAATTCGAGTTTAAGAGCTCTGAGGTTATGCTGCAGCTGTATAAATCTCTGGTGAGATCACACTTGGGATATTGTGTTCAGTTCTTGTCACCTCATTATAGGAACGATGTGGAAGCTTTGGCAAGGGTGCAGAGGAGATTTACCAGGATGCTGCCTGGACTGGAGGGCAGGTCTTATGAGGAAAGGTTGAGGGAGCTAGGGCTTTTATTCATTTAGAGTGAAGAAATATGAGAGGTGACTTGATAGAGTTGTGCAAGATGATGAGAGGCATAGAGTGGATAGCCAGAGACTTTTTCCCCAGGACGGAAATGACTGTAATGAGGGGGGCATAATTTTAAGGTGATTGGAGGAAGGTATAGGGGAAATGTCAGTGGTAGGTTCTTCACACAGAGAGTAGTGGGCGTGTGGAATGCGCTGCCGGCAGTGGTAGTGGAGTCAGATACTTTAGAGACTTTTAAGTGACTCTTGGATAGGCACATGGAGGATAGTAAAATATAGGGTGTGCAGAGTAGTTTGATCTTAATAGGATAACAGGCCGGCACAACAACGTGGGCCAAAGGGCCTGTACTGTGCTGTACTGTTCTATGTTCTGTGTTCTAATGATAGCTCAATACAGTCGAGAGTAAGGTCAAAGAAGCTCATGAGTAGTATTTGCTTGATGCAGCTGAAAATGGTTGAAGTTCAGAGCAACTCCAGGGTTTCTAATGTTTCTAAAACTCAAGGAGTTCAATCCTATTGTCTGCAGATTAATTGGAATTGTGCTGTTTCTAGCATACAGATGAGTGAATCCAGAAGAAGGTAAACAATAGGCAGGTGTTTGCCTTCATTGAAGAGTCATTAACAAAGGGACATAATTTTAAGGTGAATGCAGGAGGTTTAGACCGGATTTGAGGAAATCTTTCTCTTTTTACTCAGTGTGGAGAGAATCTAAAATGGACTGCTTTGGAGGGTAAGAGTCAACCACATTGATGTGGGTCTGGAGTCACATGTAGGCCAGACCAGGTAAGGATGGCAGTTTCCTTCCCTAAAGGATATTAGTGAACCAGATGGGTTTTTCCAACAATTGACAATGGATCCACAGTCATCATTAGACTATTAATTCCAGATATTTATTTAATTCAAATTCCACCATCTGCCACGGAGGGATTCGAACCTGGGTCCCCAGAATATTATCTAGGTCTCCGGATTAACAGTCCAGTGATAATACCACTAGCCGTTGCAGAATCTGCACCAACAAAAAAAAACTCAGCAGGTGGAACGGTCTACCCTATAATGGATGAATCAGTAATTTTATGGGGAATTAATGCTGTCCATGAAGAACAGGCTTTGGAGGGAGATCTGAAGACAGGTCTTCGAAAGTGAAGAACTGAGAATCCTTTGTAAAGATTTAATGACCAACAACATCTCAAATGTTTTGGGGTTTTTGAGGATCTGTTATTATTGTGGTTGCTATTTATTGTGTTTTTTTGGATGCTTGACCACAAGTTGTCCGTTACCAATGCTCACCTGCTTTTGTTTCTGAATGGTGGAGTAGAAACTTAGGGCTGAATCTTGTGTTTTATTGATTAATTGTTGCATTGAGTTTTTCTTTGGAGAGTTTTTTTGCCACAATGCTTTGTGTGTGTTTTCTCAGTTCCTGACGTTTTCCCAGGGCCTGGCAGTCAAGGAAATTTAGTGTCCCGCTTTGCAGGCAAGGGTAGTTTCTGCTGGATGAGGTAGTACACAGGCTGGACACTCCTTTTATCCCAGGACCAACAAATGAGGCAGCAACACTAGACTATGCCTGAGGTAACGAGTGCAGGTTCAACTATCTGGAGGAATGCACAATATGTAGGGGGAAGATTGATGATCTTCTACACTTCTCCAGCATGTGCCATAATATTCTCTCTGACACACATTCTCACTATCCCTGCAACTACACCTACTCCCACCAAGGCTCATTTTCTACTACACTCACTTTTGCCTGCAAAATCATTCTACACTTGCTGTCACCAATCCCAATCTCCGATACTATTAACGCTGCATGCCCTCTGGACTGCCCATTAACTTGCTCAGGTCACGTCCCCACTTGCATCTCCATTATTATCTGCATTCCAGGAGGAAAACAGCAGAAGGAATGTGGAGGACTATCATACGTTTGACTCCTCACCCTTAATTTTGACTTCCCCAAGCAGCTGATTGACCATGTCCAAGCCCCTGAACTGGAATTGGTGACTGTTGTTAACTACTGTATGTGGATCCCTGACTGAAGGCTAACTCCCTTGACTGAGTACTGCTGACAATCCCATCAAGCTTCCTGGTTATGTATCTGATCTAAATGATAAGCAAAACAGGAGTAAGATGTGCCTAGTATCTGTGGCTGGGGGACAAAGTGCACTAAGGCAAGGCAAGGCAAGGCAATGCTAGGAAGGAATACTGTGAGAATCCTAGGAGGCTCAGAGTGTGTGCTGAGTGCCAGTGAACAGCCTAGTCCTGGATGTGAGTTTGCTCGCTGAGCTGGAAGGTTAGTTTTCAGACGTTTCGTCACCGTTCTAGGTAACATCATCAGTGACCCTCTGAAGCGCTGGTATGTCCCGCTTTCTATGACGAAACATCTGAAAACTAACCTTCCAGCTCAGCGAGCAAACTCACATCCAGAACCTCAACGTCAGCTAGAAATCTTCTCAAAACTCGCTAGCCTAGTCTTGTCAATGAGGTGGTGTGTTCCTGAGCACACAGTCTCCTTGCAACAGTTTTACAATCACAGTTGCTGGTACAGCCCAATATACAGGCCAAATTGCTTTCTTCTGCCCCATAACGATTCTTTGAGAATTATTAGAGGCTGTTTCATTGAATGCCAATGTTCATAGGTGTGGAGTGCGTGTAGCTGGTGCCCAAAGAGTGTCCCCTGAGATGGTGATATACTGGAAAAGGGGGTGGTGCAATGAGACTAGGTGTCCTTGAACACCAGTCACCATAAATAAACATGCAGGTACAGTAGGCAGTGAAGAAGGCAAATGATATGTTGTTGGCCTTCAAAATGAGAGGATCCTTATAGGAGCAGGGATGTCTTGCTGTGATTGTTCAGTGCCTTGGTGAGACCATATCTTGAGTATAATATGCGGTTTTGGTCTCCTTATCTGAGGAAGGATGTTCTGACTATGGAAGGAATGCAGCAAACTTTCACCAGAATGATCCTGTGATGACAGGACTGATGTTTGAAAAGAGACTGGATTGGTTAAGACTATATTCATTGGAGGGGGGGGGGGGGCTCATAACACCTTTAAAATTCTAAATGGACTAGATAGTGTAAACTCAGGAGGGATGTTCCTGCTGACTGGGGAGTCCAAATCAAGGGATCACAGTCTAAGGGTATGAGGTAGACCAGTTAGGACTGAGAAGAGGTATTTTTCACCAGAGAGAATAGTGAGCCTGTGGAATTCTCTGCCACAGAAGCAATTGAGACTATACCATTGACTGTTTTTCAAGAATAAGTCAGGTATAATTCTCAGGGCTAAAGGAGCCAAAAGGTATGGGGAGAAAGCAGTGACAGGGTACTGAATTGGATGATCAGCACAATCATATTGAAGGGTGGAGAGGCTTGAAGGGCTGACTGGCCTACTCCTGCCATATTTTCTATGTTTCTGAGATGTTGGTGCCCAGTGTTCAACATAGAAGTCCTTTAGAGCCAGTGGCAAGCTGAAATCATCAGGTTCAGGTCTGACCTTCATGTGGGAAATTCTGTGACTAGCTTCTTTAGCACATTTGTAAGACAGGAAGCTGAAAATTAACAAGGAAAGTTGTGTTTTAATTAGACATTTAACCAGCTATATTCCCTTTTCATTGGCAACTTGCTGCTCTGTAACAACAACTTGCCTCGCTTCTCAGCAAATGCAAAAAGATACAGAGTTGTTCCCAATGTTGAGATAAGTCTTGCTTGACTTCTCGCACAATTCTTCCGCAAATCTCATCACAGCCAATATTGCTGAGGCTCCCTTTAGATTCTATGCAATGTATATATTGTGGATTATTTTGCTGTTTTAACTTTGTATGGTAACGGTTAGTTTGTTCAAAACTGAAATCTTGTGGTTTTATTTTCTTGGTAAGTATTTAGAATCTCAAACTTTGCCTACTGTAAAGAAAAAGCTTTCTGGTCCTGAACTAGATCATAACATGTTTTTAGTGGTGTAATCTGTGATTATAAAAGTTACACTAAAGTATACATATGTAAGCAAGTTCCTCTTAAAAAATTGAAAGGGATTTTTACGAATTAAAACTCGTTTTGGGATTCATCAAATTTTCAATTTTTTTAAGGTATACTTGAATTGGAGGAAACTCTACCAGATTTTGTCACTCAACCACGAATACAAATTCAGAGACCAAAGAAAACAACAAAGCATGGCACTTTGAATTACGCTGCACGAAGAGAGATGGAGCTTGCTAAAATTCACAAGGTATATGTTTTTGCATAAACATTAGTCAGAGAACTTGTTGATTATTTTTACCTTTGAATTTTGGTTTATAAATTTAGAGGAATATACAAGTAAAATAAATGTTAATACTGATGTATCCTGTTAAAAATGGTATGTAGCTTCAACATACTTAATTGGAACTACAGATGTAAGGTGTTACTGCCTGCATAATCTTACTCCAGTAGATTATATCTACCAGACTGAGTGACAGTGCAATTTATTCACATAGGATAAGATAGAAATAACTAGAAACTTTGGTTCGATGGTCCTACTCTGACCCTATCGCAGGTCTTCCGAGAGTTCCAATCTTACATTGGAATGAATCTGAAGCATACGTCAAGGTGGTTTGCTTCACTGAGGAGATAATGATGGAATGTTTTTACCTTCCGTGTGATGACCTGGGCCCTCAAAAGGGAAAGGAGGGCTCTCCCAGTAACTCTAAAGATAACCACTGCCCTTTCATTCCTTACAATTTACTGCCCACAGAAATATCCAAGAGGATAAAGAGGGTTACAAGAGAAAAGAAGAGTTACTTGCTTTTTAATTGCCCCATGCATGTGCTTTAATGAAACTCTGCATCGATGCAATGTATGGAACAGAAACATAGGAACAGGAGTAGATCATTAAGCCTTTCAAGCCACTGTGTTTTTTGATGAATGATCATTCACCTCAATGCAGTTTTCCCATGCCATCTCCGTATCTCCAGCTGTCATTGGCACCTAGAAATCCATTGATATTCAGCTCAGACATACTCATTGAATGAGTTTCCACAGCTTCCAGGGGCAAAGCACCACAAAGATTTACCAGTCTCTGGATGAATCTTCCTCTTCTCAGTTATAGTTCTAGTGCCCCAGTTAGGGGAAGCAACCTTTCAACATCTACCAGTTGCGAAAACCTGCAAATTGACCCCACTCTGCATTGCAAACCAGACGTCCAGCCAGTAGTGCTATTGGATAGTGGATTTTCAATGAGAGGCATGGAATCAAATCAGCACCATGAAACAATCCATCAAATTGTTGATCACAGGATTGTTGTGGTGCAGAAGGCGATAAAGTCAAGGAGAACCCAAAGAAATTCTATAAATATACTAAGGGCAAAAGAATAACTAGGGAGAGAACAGGACCCCTTAAATATCAATGAGGCCATCTATGTATGGAACCACAGGAGATGGGTGAAATCCTAAACAAATATTTCGCATCAGTAGTTACTGTGTGGAAAGATATGGAAGCTAGGGAATGCCGAGAAATAAATGGTGATGTTTGAGAAGAGTCCACATTACAGGGGAGGAAGTTCTGGAGATCTTAAAACACCTGAAGGTAGACAAATCCATGGGACCTGATCAAGTGCATCTCAGGGCATTATGGGAAGCTAGGGAAGAAATTGTGTAGCATGTAATAGAGCTATTTGTACCATCGACAACCACAGGTAAGGTATTGGAAGATTGGAGAATGGCTAATGTTGCCATTATTTAAGAAGGGTTGCAAGGAGGAATGAGGGTACGAGAAACCGGTGAGCCTGATGTCAATCTTGCTGGAGGAGATTCTGTCTCTCAGAATCTATGTGCATGTGGAAAAGTAAAGCTCATGAGGGGTTGTCAGCATGCCTTTGTGCATGTGGAAAAGTAAAGCTCATGAGGGGTTGTCAGCATGCCTTTGTGCATGGGAAGTTCTGTCTCACAGACCTGATTGAGTTATTTGAAGACATGACCAAGAAGATATATGAAGGCAGAGCAGTAGACACTCTGCATATGGACTTTAGCAAGGCTTTCAACAAGCTTCCACATGTACACTGGTTAGTAAGGTTAAGTAACATGGGATCCAAGATGAGCTATCCACCTGGATACAAAATTGGCTTGACAGTAGGAGACAGAGGCTGGTGGTAGAGAGTTGCTGTTCAGACAGGAGGCCTCTGATCAGTACTGTGTGGCAAGGATCAGTGCTAGGTCCACTGTTGTTTGTCATTTATATAAACAATTTGGATGAGTAAATAAGAGGCATGGTTAGTAAGTTTGCGGGTGACACCAAAATTGGTGTTATAGTGGATAGTGAAGAAGGTTATCGAAGAGTACAACAGGATCTTGTTCAACTCGGCCAATGGACCGAGTAATGGCAGATGGAGTTTGACTCAGAAAAATTCAAAGTGTTGCATTTTGGTAAGACAAACCAGGGCAGGACTCTCACAGTTAATGACAGGGCCCTGGGGAGTGCTGTCAGAGAGACCTGGAAATGCAGGTACATAGTCCTTTGAAAGTGGCATCACAGACACACAGGGTAGTGAAGAAGGCATTTGGCGCATTTGCCTTCATCAATCAGAGCATTAAGTACAGGAGTTGGGATGTCTTGTATAGCTGTAACATGACATTTGGTAAGCCACATTTGGACTACTGCATACAATACTCGTGGCCCTACATTAGGAAGGATATTCCAAAACTGGAAAGAATGAAAAAACAATGCACAAGAATGTTATTGAAACTAGAAGGTTTAAGTTCTAAGGAGAGGTTGGATAGCCTGGGACTTCATTCCCTGGAGTGTAGGAGGCTGAGGTACTCCTTGGGTTTATAAAATCATGAGGGGCATCGATAAGGTGAAAAGCCTAGGTCTTTTGTGCAGGGTAGGAGAGTCCAAAACTAGAGGGGAAAGATTTGAAAGGGACCTGAGGGACAACATTTTTTCAGTGTGGTGTGTATCTGGAATGAGCTGCCAGAGGAAGTGGTGGATGCAGGTAGAACTACAATTGGACACGTACATGGATAGGAAAGGTTTAGAGGGATATGGACCAAATGCAGGCAAATGGGACTAGTTCAGTTTAGGATGCCTAGTTGGCATGGACGAAGTGTCTATTTTCTATGATTCTATTCAACCCATCCTGCCTGCATCTCAGAGGGTGGAGATTTTGGTGCTGAGATCATTTTTAAAGATCTTTCCTCCGATATCCATGTTTGTGGCAATATGCTATAATCTTCGCAGCCTCAAAATTATGAAGGGCAATATTCTATCCAGACACCTGCCACTGAGAGAGAGAGGAGGGTTGTTGGGGTGTGGTGGGTATGTGGATGGTGAGCGGAAGCCAGGAGATCAAATGTAACACATTAATAGAGTGAGAGGGACTACATTTGGCTTTGCATCAGATTAATATATACCCCCTCCCCCCCAGATTTTCATACAGTACGCCCATTTCAGACACCCTTATTATGCTTAAGTTCTTGTCCTGTAAGTGACTGGTCTTGTGCAGAGTTACACCAGAAGTTACAGTATGGCTCATGGCAGGATACTGATTTTCAGTGTTAGATCTATTCAAGAAATGTGAACCACCCTTGTTGCACTTATAGTTTGCTTGAGATATTGTTATAGAACATAGAACATAGAACAGGCCCTTCAGCCCACGATGTTGTGCCGACCATTGATCCTCATGTATGCACCCTCAAATTTCTGTGACCATATGCATGTCCAGCAGTCTCTTAAATGTCCCCAATGACCTTGCTTCCACAACTGCTGCTGGCAACGCATTCCATGCTCTCACAACTCTGTGTAAAGAACCCGCCTCTGACATCTCCTCTATACTTTCCTCCAACCAGCTTAAAACTATGACCCCTCGTGTTAGCCTTTTCTGCCCTGGGAAATAGTCTCTGGCTATCAACTCTATCTATGCCTCTCATTATCTTGTATACCTCAATTAGGTCCCCCCTTCTTCTCGTTTTCTCCAATGAAAAAAGTCTGAGCTCAGTCAACCTCTCTTCATAAGATGAGCCCTCCAGTCCAGGCAGCGTCCTGGTAAACCTCCTCTGAACCCTCTCCAAAGCATCCACATCTTTCCTATATTCAAAGCTAGTTGTAACAGTTACTTATACTAGGGATTGAAATATCATTTTTATGTTTCCCTAGAAATTGGTATTCTTTGTATTGGCCAATTTTATTTCTTACGTGATTCGGGAAGAAAAGAATTGAAAGAAAATATTTCAAACTTGTCACAGTATTATTCTTGTGTGGCCTTCAACAATCTATCTTTCCAATTAGTCTGCATCTAATGTATGAATGATGATTTGGTCTTTTTATCCCAGTGACTTGTACCCCCACTGATTTCCATCATCCAATGACAATGGTTTCAATAATTTTTCTTTGTGCTTTTCAAGCCACATGTTTATGTCCAACTTTTATGTGAAGTCTATCTCCAGCACTGTTGCATGTTACAGCACTTTTTAGATGTTCTCTTGCATTTTTAAAATTTTTTGTTCCTATTTCCAACATTTGGTTTTCATCCTGCATATTAGAACAGTATCATAAGGAGCTTCTCAATCCCTCCTTAAAAGCTTGAGCTGGGCTGAGGTGTTGAGGGGTTTGGTAGCAGGGTTGCCTGCTCATGATCCCAGCAGCTGCCTACAGCAATTTAATGCTGTGAACAGCATTAATTGTTTTAATATTGGGGGTTGACCAGATTTAGAGAACAGTCAGTTAACGTGATGACCATGAAACTATCGTCTCAGCAGTTTCACCCAGGAACAGCAGCCACTACTGGGACCAAAGGCAGTTCCACCATACCAAGAAGCCTACCTGTTTGGAGATTCAGTGAGAGGCTAGGGATTATGAGTGGGTGAGGAGATTGGATTAAAGGAGGCTAGGTGAAGGAATAAAACCGAAGGTCACTTTTGTGGACTGTGCTTCCAATTATCGCAGTGCACGCACAAGGAAGATTCCATTCTTCCCCTCCCCCACCGTTGCCTCACACCAGCTGGCCATTGGAGAGTTGCTGGGCTTCTTGGAAGGCTTCGAGCTTCACTGTCGCAGGTGAGATACTGATAATGATGAGACCATTAATTGATCATTTTAAGGGCCTCAATAGAAACAAGCTAGCAGATCTCCTGCCTAGCTCTGAAAAAGGAGCCTGCTTGTTGAATTTTGCTTCCCTTGCTCCAATGCCTTCAAGCCAATGGTAAGAATGTATAGAATTCAACTCTTAATGAATACCTCTGAAACTTGGTAGGCCTATCATGTAACATTAACTATAGTTAAGTTTCAAGAGTTGATTGCATACTCTGTGAGCATAGATGTCTGTTTTCCTGGATTTGCTTTTACTTATCTTTTGGCTGTTTTTAGTGGGTTTTTTTTGACCGTCTGCAATATGAACACAAGACATATTTGTATGCCATGTTTGCTTCATAAGCATTTACTTATTTGTCAAGTGTTTTTGTTGACATCACATTGAGGCTGTTATGACTGTAGTAACTGCAGTATTCATGTAAACAACTTACCACTATCTTCTTGAGCAATTAGGGATGGGCAAACAAATGCTGGCTTAGCCAGCAATGCCCACATTCTTTTAAAGAAACTGTAATCCACATTCTTCTATGTGCAGAAGCATTTCAGTTATCAAGAATCTTTAACTTTTACCTGTATAATTTCAGTGGTCTCATAGCCAGCTGTCCATTTTCTATAGTCTATAACATTACAGCAATAGTACTGAACATTTGTGCTTCAGAACTTGACACATGTCAACAGCCAAGCTGTTCCATTGCAGCTTCAACACTGGCATTGACTCTACAATGTGGAAAATTGCCAAGAATGTCCCATAAACAAAAAGCAGGACAAATAATGATGAAAGGTGCTATCAAGCTGCACATAATTAGTGACAATCTGCTCGGTTTGGTTTCTGGCAGGCTACTCAGCTCCCTACCTCATAACAGCCCTGGTTTGAGCATGGCTGAAAGAACTCTATTCCCAAGGTGATGTTAGTGATATCAAGGCCATGTTTGACCAAGTGTGGGATTATAGTTTAGCTAGGACTCTTCAATCAGTGGGAATGGGAGGCAAACTCTCCACTTGTTGGGAATCATACCTAACATAGGAAGATGTGGTTGTTCGAGATCCATCACTTCACCTTCTCAGCAAAGACACTCTTCCCAGTCTGCTTCACCGTAATGCTGACTGCGAGGACACCCTTCTGACTGCTATGCGAGACAATTTGCAGGAGGTTATTGACAAGTGTGGCCTGAGCAGCCCAGGCACTGGAATTGCATCTACACACACCCAATGAATTGAATAGTGTTTGTCTTAGCATACATCTGGCATTTGGTCAATTCTGTGCTTCTGTCTGAGACTCTTAGAGGGAATGAGTACCATCCTCTTTTGAGGGCTGTTACCCCTTGTCACCTCAGTCAAGCTCTGAACAGATATTTATTCTAATTTAATTGACTTCAATAGCAGGAAAGCAAGATCGATGTCCTGCTCACTGTCAGACTGGTGAATATTGCCAGCACAAGGAATGAAACCTGACATGCCTCCCCTCTGACCCTAACACCACTTCACTGAGTAGGATTGTGATTTGATTTATTGTTCTCACATGCACCTAAGTACAGTGAACAGTTTTGTTTTAAGTATAGTACAGGAAGATCATAACATGCAGTTATAGGATACTTAGACAGAGCAAGCCATACAAGGTTACAGCTGCACAGGAGGTGCACAAAAGCAAATAAATTTGAAGTTAGAGAAGCCCATTCAGCTGTCTAAATACAGCAGGGAAGAAACTGTTGTCGAACCTGTTGGTACATGTGTTTAACCATCTTTATCTTCTGCCTGATGGAAGAGGTTGGAGGAGAGCATCTCAGGAGTGGGAGCGGTCTTTGACTCCCTTTCTGCAGCAATGCAGTTTAGATGGAGTCCATAGATGGGAGTTTGGCTTGTGTGATGGTCTGGACTGTGCACACAACTTTATGTAGTTCCTTATGGACCTGGCCAGAGCAGTTGCCATTCAAAGCTGTGATGTACCCAGATAGAATACTTTCTATGGTGCATCTGTAAAACTGTGAGGGTCCTTTTGGACATGCCAAATTTCCTAAGCTGTCTGAGGAAGTGTTGTTGTGCCTTCTCAAACGTCACATCTATGTGGGAGGTTCAGGACAGATTATTGGTTATTGTCACTCCTGGAAACTTGACACTCTCTACCCTCTCCTCCCCATCTCCATTGATGTGGATGAGGTGTGTACTCATCCTTTCTTCCTGAAGTTAATGATCAATTATTTTGTTTTGCTGACATTGAGAGAGAGATTGTCATCATTGCACCATGACACCAAGATTGTTTTAATTTCTTAACTCCACACTACTTCTCTACATCTCTTTATTCTCCCCAGTGTGTCTTCACACCCCTGTAATAATCACGTCAGACAAGATTTGAAAATATTAGCAGTGCTACTGATCATTAATTTTTGCATTAAGTAGAAATACTTTAAGAATCACTGATGTTAAATGTAATTATGAATAGATTATTTGAAGAATAGTAGTAAAGACTGTAGACTTACAGATTTTACATTTATAACATTCAGGCAATACGGGAAGCAAAATTTAAAGGAGCACAACCAGAAAAGCCACTTCGCTTTCTGTTTAAGATTTTAAAACCAGTTCCGCGTCCCCCAACACCAACTGTTGAACAACCACCTGAGGTAAGGGGGAAAAGTGCCACATTTCAAAGAAGAAGGTATATTTTTAACAATTTATTTTCTGTTCATCTTCAAGTTGAGGAATAAAGAAAATAAAATAGACTTAGTGCATGTCTATGAAAAACCTGGCTAAAAGTTTAAATTGTGATGGCTATAGAAAAGTTCAGCAGTTCAGTTCCAAAATTTAATGACTTTTTCATATTTTAGTACATCTCACATTTTACATTGGTAGACTGCCCTGCTGACTTTTATGGAACTTGGCAGCTCAGCAGATTTAAGTAAGTTCAATCTGTTGGACACCGGTGCAAATGACTCTCTACATTTTGCAAAATGTGCCAATGCCCTGATAATTAATGATGTATGTCATGGTGTTCAGAAGCACTCAGAATACATGGGGCAGTGGGCTAAATTACTTAGGGAAAATCCATCACAGGGAGGCTGATCAGTAAAGCAAGTCACCATGGTACATAGAACTGGGAAGTTTTGAAAGGAGCTGTTCCTCTAATCACAGGCTGCTTTGCTGTAAGAAGGTGAGTAGCAGCAGCGAACAAGTTAGTGAAGCCTGGGAAAAACATGTCAGCAGGAACAGGCTGGGGTGAGGGGAGCGAGTCTGCAGTGCTGGTGTCAGCTGGAGAAGGACCCTGCAGGGCAAGGCCTAGATTAGGGAACATACAGGTCTGGGGTGGCGGGGTGGGCACGGTAACAAGTGTATAAGAATGGGTGCAATGGGGGAGAAGAGGAGGTGTGGTGGGGGGAGGGGGTGTGGTGTAGAAGAGCACATGTGAAGTGTGAGGCCAGGCAAACAGATCTGTAGTATGAGGTCAGTGGTGGACAGTGAGTTTGCCTGGTTGAGTGAATCTTATGAGGCCAATTCTGGGTTGAGTAGTGAGTCAGTATGACTAGTCCAGAAGAGAGCAAGTCTTCAGGTCCAGTCCCAGGGTTTTAGGGGTGGGCAGGGAGTGCAGCAAATCTGCTGGGTGAGGTTGGTTGGAGGGGTGGAGTCGGTTAGCCAAGGCTTAGAGAAGCATTTTGCTGCATGGTGGAGAAATTACAAAAAAGAGGAAAGCAGAGAAGCAAGTGGTCCAAAAGGAAGAGAAGTGTGTGTGAAAAGGAACGGGGTGGGTGGAAGAGTTATAAATAGTTACAAAGGGGAGAGGAGGGGAAAGCATGTGACAACAAAGAGGGAGCTACAGAAGAGGCAAGTGATTTACAAAGTGGGTGTGGAGCAGGGTCTGTCAACTGGAGTCTCAGCAAAGGACAAGCACAAACTTGGTGTTTGGAAAACCTTAAGGCACAGGCAATTAACTGCTTACAAATGAATGTACTTTACTTAAAATTTATGTCAATCACTGAGAAAATATTTTGCTAACTTCTGAGTGTTGTCTCGTGCCAATTCAAATATTGGGATTTATTTAGAGATAGTAAGAACTGCTGATGCTGGAGTCTGAGATAACAGATGAGTTTCTCCAACAATTTCTGTTTTTCTTTCAGATTTCCAGCATCCAAAGTTCTTGGTGTTAATTTCTGTCTGAGTTTGCTGGGGTTGTTACATAGTAATGGCACAAAAGACTGGAAGTGACCTTACGGAAGATGTTTATAGCAAGTCAATGTATTTGTCATTTTGAAATAACTAGATCAACAATTATTTGACATCAAACAAAAATTTAGCACTCACCAATAATGTAATTTCTAGACTTGGAATTCATCTATCTTTCATCTCCCTAATATTCTCCAGCAAAATGTACCTTACCATTAAATGTGAACTTTAGGAAGATAGGGCTTAGGAATTATGGTCCTTCAATTGTACTCCTGGGTTGTATCATTTGAAATAATGCAAAACTGTTTAAAGATATTTAGGAAACACTTAATTGAGTCCCGAATCTCCAACATAGTTAAAATACTCAACAGTCGTGGCTCTAAAAGATTTTGCAATTGATGAGAAACTGTGCACATGATGTCATACGTCATAGTGTTGCATGAGAGGGCCACCTTAAGGAAAGGAGTAGTAATTCACCTTTGAATCCATACAGCAAGGCGGGCAGGTGGAGCTAGTTTAGTTTGGGAACATGGTTGGTGTGGACTGGTTGGCCTGAAGGATCTATTTCCATGCTGTATGGCTCTATGACTCTAAACATGAGGAGCCATTTGAAAACTAATACCTCAAAATGCCCAATCTTACAAGTCAATTAAAAATCTCAAAACTGGTTGACATAGATGGTCACATGAGCTCTTGCAGAGCAAAATAAGAAACTCCACAAGTTTCGGAAATATAAACTGAAGTTGTAGGAAAGGTGAAATGATGCCTTGTGAGCACAAGAGACCACAGGACCTGATGAGTAATTTGAATCACGTCCATACATACTGAACAGATGAAAGGAAGAAGCAAATGTTCACAGTAAACTGAAAGCAGCACCAAAAGATTCTCTGTTTTAATGCCTAGGTAAAATCTGATCTCTGCCCCTAGTCCCATCTTGCTGTACTATTCCCATATCTAAACCCCAATGCTCTTCTCATCCTCTTCAGAATGTTGTATGACTAAATCTCTCATCAGTAATTAAACATAAATACCATGGCTAATATTCCAAAGTTGTAATGAGTTGAAGTTCAAAACGAGCAGGGGAGTTATCCTCTGTTTGCAAAGTAGAGTGATACTAATAGTAGCATGGGTTCAATTCTCACACTGGCTGGACTCTCCTTCTCAATCTCTCCCTTTGCTGACCGTCAGGATAAGCCACTACCACTCATCTCTCTCTAAGAAAGCAGCCCTAAAGTCTGATAAAACTATAGTGATTTTATGTTATTTACATGCCACATATTTGTTGTTGGGATGTGGGTTTTGATGGCTAGGCCAACACTTATTTCCTATCCCTAGTTGCTCTGGAGGAGGTAGATTCTTAAACAGTGGCAGTCCTTGCAGTGTAAGAACATCATCAGTGTTGTTAGAGAACAAGTTCAAGGAGTTTTACCCAATGACAGTGAAGGAATGGTGATACAGTTCCATAGTGTTAGGATAGTGTGTAACTTCAAGGAGAACTTGCAGGTGTTAGATTTCCCATCTGCTGCCCTAAGTGGTAGAGGTCAATGTTTTGGAAGGTGCTGTCAGTGGAGCTTTGGAGAATTACAGCAGTGTGTTCTGCATGTTGGTAGAAAAGGAAGTGTATGTTGAAGGTGCCAGTCAAGGCCCATAAGACCTATAACTTGTTGGAGCAGAATTGGGCCATTCAACCCATTGGGTCTGCTCCACCATTTGATCAAAGATTATATGTTTCTCCACCCTATTCTGCTGCCTTCCCCTTGTAACCCTTGATCCCCTAACCAATCCAAGAAGCTATCTATCTTTGTCTTAAATACACTCAATGACTCGGTTGCCACAGACATCTGAGACAGAGTTCCTCAGATTAACCACCTTCTGACTAAAGAAATTCCTCCTCATTTCAGTTCGAAAGGGTTGTGCCTTCTATCTGAGGCTATGCCCTTAGGTCCTAGTCTCTCCTGGTGGAAATACCTTCTCTATCCAGGCCTCTCTGTATACTGTAAATTCCAATGAGATTCCCTCCTCAGCCTTCTAAACTCCATTAAATTCAAACCTGGAGTCCTCAACTGCTCCTCAAATGACAAGCCTTACATCTCCAGGACCATTCTTGTAAACCTCTTCTTGAACCCCTCCAAGGCCAGTACATCCATCCTTAGATACGGGGCCCAAAACTGCTCACAGTATTCCAAATGCAGCTTGTCCAGAGCCTTATGTAGTCTCAGCAGTACATCTCTGCTCTTGTATTCTAGCCCTCTTGAAATAAAGGCTAACGTTGCATTTGCCTTCCTAACTACCACCTTCCTAAACTGCATGTTAACCTTAAGAGAATCCTGAATTAGGACTCCTAAGTCCCACTGTGGTGCAGATTTCTGAAACTTTCCCTGTTTAGAAATAGTCTCTATTCTTGCTACCAGAGTGCATAACATCACACTTTCCAAATTTGTATTCCATGTGTCACTTCTTTCCCCCCTCTCTCAGTCTGTCCAAGTCCTTCTCCAACTTTCTGGCTCTTCAACACTGCCTTTCCCTCCACCTAACTTTTGTCGTTTGCAAACTTAGCAACAATGCCCTCATTTCCTTTGTCCAGATTGTTAATGTAAAACATGAATAGTTGTGGTCTCAGCACAGACCCCTGCTGAACAGTGTCAAGCTTCTTGTGTATTGTTGGAACTGCAGTTATTGAGGCAAGTGGGAAATATTCTATCACATCCCAAACTCATGCATGCATATGGTGGACAGGCATTGGGACACAGGAGGTGAGTTACTCGGAATCCCCTGTCTCTAACCTGTTGTAGCCACTGTATTTTTGTGGTTGGACTAATTCAGTTTCTAATCACCAACTAACTACCAGGATGTTGTTTGAGTGATTCAGCGATGGAAATGCCATTTAATGTCAAAAGATTCTCTACTTGCTAGACATGGTCATTGGTCATTGTTTGATACTTGTATGGCACAAATATTATTTGTCACATCAATCGAAGCTTGGAATTTAAACAGGTTTCGCTGCATATGGATACACAACACTTTTTAGTGTGTGAAGTGTCACAAATGGTTCTGAATGTTCTATAATTACCAGTAAACATCCCACTTCTTGTCTTGATGGAGGGAAGGTAATTGGTAAAGTAGCTGAGTGTGATTTAAGCCTCAGATACAACCTAGAGGAACTCCTGTCAAGACACTCTGGAGCCGAGATGATTGACCTTCAACAACCATATGCATCTTCGTTTGTGCTGGTTTTGATTCCCAGCCTATATACAACAGTAAATATATCTGAAATAATTAATTGTTTATTATCACTTTGGAACATCCTGAGTTGTGAAATGTGCAATATGAATGCATATATTTTATCCTTTTTTCCATGCCTGTTTTCTTTTCCCTCTTTTCTTTCTTTTCCTTGCTTTTATCTCCCCCTTTTCACTCTAACACCTCCCTCTCTCTCTTTGGTAGTCTTCTCCAATAATCCCTTCCCTATCCATCTCCTCCTGATCCATTAACATATCCCTCAGCTCCTTTAACTCAAGGAGATTGGATTACAAATATGATCTTTCAGTCATACACTAGACACTCTTTTTGAAATAGATGTTTTGGTTTTAAGCACTACACCTCATGAAAGCTATAGTAGGAAATGCTGATGGTGGAATCTGAGAAAACAAGGTGTAGAGCTGGATGAACACAGCAGGCCAGACAGCATCAGAGGAGCAGGAAATATCAGAGGGCTGCTCCTCTGGTCCTTGTAAAGGACCAAATATCTGTCTACAGTATCTTCTCCAGAACTGGGTGTTTAGGGAAGATGGGAATGAATAAAAATAATCACACCTGTGTAAGCATTACTGCACCTTTCAGTGTGGTTGTGAATATTCAATCAGGATCAATGGACTGGGGTCCAGGGAGATCAGGAGGCCAAAATAATAGAGAATGGAGGAGGATGATTAGGGTCATGGGAAAAACAAAAGTTGATCAGAGTCAGCATCAGTGGTCTGGCCCAGAAAAGAACAGAACTGGGGAATCAGGAGCATTGAGAATATTCCTGTTCCTCATTGATCAACATTTAAGTCAGTTAAAACAAAAACAGGAATTGCTGGAGAAACCTGGCAGCATCTGTGGAGAAAAAGCAGTTATCGTTTCAGGTCTAGTGACCCTTTTTCAGAATCTTTGAAAGGAAAAGGTTTCTTATTGAACTTTGAATCGAGCCAGAGAATGATGTGGAATTGGGGCACAGGGCACCTCTGAGATACCATAAAGCAGTGCTGATGGAGAGAGAGGTCAAGAATGTGCATATGGCACTGAGTGTGAATCTCAGAATGCAGCAAGAATAGCTGTCTGAGGGACTTCGTACATCATGGACATACCTGCAATCCTGAGCAGAATCAAATCACAGGATAAAACTTCACTTGGAAACCAGCTGGATCAAAGAACTACAGATGTTGAAAATGTCAAACAAAAAACAAAGTGCTGGAGAAGTTCAACATCTGCACATGTCTGGAAGCATTTGTGACAAGAAAGCAGAGTTAATGTTTTGGGTCTAGTGACCTCCTTCAGAACTGTTCTGTTTTTTATTTAAGTTATGTATCTTCTTGATTAGCACTTGTACAGTCATGATTAATTTGCTGAATGTCACCTACAATGGCACTGGCTGCCTCAGAAATTTTGCATTGGAGTGATGATCTCGAGCAAGGCCTTTAAATGCCTTGTCCCTGCTACGTGCATAGGTAAAGGTCACCAGTTGTTAGTCATTAGCTCAATATAGTGGTTAGCAGATTTTCAACCAGAAGTATGTGTCCTTTCTGCTTGCAATTTTGGCATATGGGGCCACACTGAGTTACAACAAATTTCTCAATCTGTTTTCTCTTGAGTTTAGAAGATTGAGGGATGGCGTAATTAACAATAGAAGCAGCTTGAAGAAGTGTGGTTAAATTCCTACAGAGCCAGGATCATTAGTTCTCCCTCTCTCCCTAAATTGTCTTTGTTCTTTCCTTCTGGATTGGAGAACATGTGGTACAGTCAGTCTCCTCAATTTGGATTTTGCCAAGGGTGTATTTAAAGGATGTTGCTATATTGGAACAGTTAACTTAGTAATAGTTACTGCATATATAGTTCTGCTAAGCTTTCCAGTAGAGTTATTTCCAATTCCTTCCTGTCTTTGTTACCTTATAACTATAATGGATGAATAGGGTGTGGTTTGTCTAATTAAATTGCATCTGAAACATATTACCTTAAATTTTATCTTTCAAAATAGGAAAAAGTAATCTAGACCCTATCTTCTAAATAGCTTTGAAGTGGTTTGGTCCAGTCAGTAACAACTTCTACTACTTTATTCCTGTTTCTGCAGTCAATATAGCATTGCAGAATTGTAGAATATGTAAAATCTAATTATGTTTTAATTAATATGACTTTAAATCCACTTAATATCAGACTTTAAACATTAGGAGTATTTTGCAAGCTTTCTTCTTAAACTCCCATGCCATTGTCTAGAGATTCACTATGATGGACAACTTCGCTAAGGCCCTCAATATCTGTTCTAATTTTTTTGTTTAAAGGGTGAAGAGGAACGGTATCTAGCTGTTATCTATCTGCAAAAATTAATAAGAGGAAGGACTGTTCAGAATATGGTAAGTCTTTTACAGAATCTTTATAGATTGAAATAAACTTGATCTAAATTTTTCAATTCATGCAGCGTTGTGTACTTTGAGGAAGTGAACTTTGTAAACTGGTAAGAGCACAGCAGATGTGTGTGCCATGTTATTACCTGTCACTGAAATGAATGGAGGTAACATATTTTTCCCCTCTCATTCTCTTTAACTGTAAATAATATCTCAGAAAATGAAGGGATGGGTCTGAATAAAACTTGGTGTACAGGTAAAATGTGGCCTAAGGTGTTTAGTTTTTGGCAAAGGGTTTTCTACTAAACCTGGAACTAGATCCTGGATTTTGTTTTGACATGATCCACTTGTAAATACTAAGAAGTAGGGCCAGTTGACCTTTTCTTTTTGTCTTTTAGAATATTGCATGTTGTTTGATTTAGAATGTCATTGTTTTAGAATGAATAGGATTTTCTCAGCTGTCAAATCTGAGTAGAATTTTCAGATCAGGCTATAGATTGCCCTGCCTGATAGCTTCCTCATTGAAATGGAAGCTGTGGACTTTTTTGTTACAGACTATCAAGATAGACAGGGAAAACCTCCAAAGGTGTGTAGTTTTAATAACATTGAGTCAACAGAACATGGCAGAAGCATGTGCTCTACTTAGTGCCTTAGTTATTGAGAAACAGCAAGAGGATTTTGTCAGTTCTGAAGTTGGTAAAGCGATGGAATAGTAAAACTTGCATAATGGTGTGAAGAGCATCCACCTTATTTCACTTAAATTCTGTTCTGACAATAGTAACAATGCTGAGAGTTTTACTGACCTGCAAAGTTAGGCTGTTTCAGCCATCTAACATGTTGACATGTGACAGCTGGGGTTAAAGAAGTAGTAATTGTAATGTAATCCATAATCTTGTAGATGTTTGAAGGCAAGGAGATGCGTATAGAGCTGATTCAGGAACTCCGCACCACCCATGCACTCCAAGAGGACAAACAACTCCTGAAGCAAGCAGAAATGGAGGCTATATTGGCCTTGCAACATGAACGAAATCTACAGCAGCAAAAGGTAACCGAAGCAGATTTATAATATTTAGTGGAAAAAAATTCTATTGGGATATTGATATGCGTTTTTTTTTGTTGGGTGACCAGACAAGTTTAGAAATAATGGTCATGTAATATGAATGGCTTATTGATTCATGCAGGGCATGTTTTATAAAACCTGTTAAATGCAATTGAAAATATTTAGCTTATGTGTAGTCTATCATTTTCAAAGAGTTATAATTGTGTTCCCTTTATGGTTATGGCTCGACCACAGATCTCTGAAATACACCGATTGTGTTCGGGCACATTAATTTGGTAAGACAGACATGAAATGGCACTGTATTTGCAAAAGAGAAGTGCCTAATCCTGTTTTAGGTGTGCAGTCTAGACTCTTCATTATGTCTATTATCAATATGTACACTTCCTATTGTTACAGAAGGGAAATGGCCAAACCCCTCATAACTAAACCAAAACACAAGCCCCAATCTGTTATGATGGTAGTAGAGGTTCCCTTCTAATAATTACCCTGCCAAAACACGCAGAGAAGTTTGCCCACCTAATCTATTAAGAGTAGTTAAAACAGAGCAAATCCCTGATCTCCACTTTACAAATTAAAAAAAAAGCTATATTTATTTAACTCTAACAATGATCAAATTAACAGAATTACTAACAAACTGAACAATTTCACCCCACCTCCCAGACTACTAACTACTTCCTAACTGTTCTAAATTCTACTGGGATGATGTTCAATTAAAGATGTCTCCCTTGTACAAACCAGGTTAATATTTTAAAACATTAAAACTTTATCTCTCCAAGTTCGCATAGCCTATGTCTTCCCCACTTTATCTCCAGTATTCCTTTTGTTGATCTTGTGTCACAAATGTCTGTCTTCTGATGATTCTGCTGTCTCGGATGTTTTTTCTCTTTTTAGTTTCATAAGAGAGGACTTTGAGCCAAAATGCTATGGTCCCTTTTTTGGTTCTTTTCACAGACCTCAATAATTTTGTGAAAGCCATATTTGTATCTCAACTGGAGATGTGCTTTCGCTGAAGTTAAAATTTGGTTCTCCCCTCAGATGGCAGTTGGCTGACACCCAATTTTCCAAATGCCCACATCTTTATACCCATAATGACATAATAGTATTGTTTTATATAGGATTGATTCAATATTGTCAACCCCATTAGTTTTTAAATTTAATTGGCTTTAAATCATTGACTGCTTAGTTTAAATTTAATGGCCAAATTTAAACTTGTTGTCTTGGTGGAAAATGCTATTGGCCGTTTGATCCAAAATGTTTCAATTCGGGCACTCTATGCACAGTACATGTAAACTTCCAAGCACAGCCAAAGCACAATCTCTTAAAGGGACCAAGCACTTGCCCACAATTTTTTTTTAAACCAACCATTCTAACTTCCTGCCTTACAATTCATGAATACTCTACCCAACTGTGTAGAATGCATATGCACACACCATTCACAAGTTGGATACTCTGATTTCAACGTTAGATATGTAGAATGGGTGCATTTTTGAATTCCTAGGTCAATGTTTTAGGTACTCCTGTTATAAACTTTCAAGTAAATTTGTACGCACAAATAATATTTCCGCAATCCACAATGCTCATTTAAAATTGACATTTAAACAAGAAAAAAGTATTAATCAGTCAGTTAACTTGTTTGACTACAAACAAAGAAACCAACAGCACAGGAGCAGGCCCTTCGGCCCTCCAAACCTGTGCCGATCAAGATCCTCTGTCTAACCTGTCATCTATTTTCTAACGGTCTGTGTCCATTTGCTCCCTGCCCATCCACGTACCTGTCCAAATACATCTTAAAAGACGCTAACGTGTCTGCGTCCTCCACCTCCACTGGCAACGCATTCCAGGTGCCCACCAGCCTCTGTGTAAAGAGTTTTCCACGCATATCTCCCTTAAACTTTCCTCCTCTCACTTTGAACTCATGACCCCTAGTAATTGAGTCCCCCACTCTGGGAAAAAGCTTTTTGCTATCCACCCTGTCGATACCCCTCATGATTTTGTAGACCTCAATCAGGACCCCCCCCCCCCCCCCCACCCAATCTCCGTCTTTCTAATGAAAATAATCCTAATCTATTCAACCTCTCTTCATAGCTAGCATCCCCTATACCAGGCAACATCCTGGTGAACCTCCTCTGCACCCTCTCCAAAGCATCCATATCCTTTTGGTAATGTGGCGACCAGAACTGTACACAGTACTCCAAATGTGGCCAAACCAAAGTCATATACATCTGCAACATGACCTGCCAACTCTTGTACTCAATGCCCCGCCCAATGAAGGAAAGCATGCCATGTGCCTTCTTGACCACCCTATTGACCTGCGTTGTCATCTTCAGGGAACAATGGACCTGAACACCCAGATCTCTCTCTTCCTCAATTTTCCCTAGGACTTTTCCAATTACTGTATAGTTCGCCCTTGAATTTGATCTTCCAAAATGCATCACCTTGCATTTGGCCAGATTGAACTCCATCTGCCATTTATCTGCCCAACTCTCCAGTCTATCTGTATTCTGCTGTAATTTCTGACAGTCCCCTTCACTATCAGCTACTCCACCAATCTTAGTGTCATCAGCAAACTTGCTGGTCAGACCACCTACATCTTCCTCCAGATCATTTACATCTATCACAAACAACAGTGGTCCTAGCACAGATCCCTGTGGAACACCACTGGTTACAGGTCTCCAATTTGAGAAACTCCCTTTCACTACTACCCTCTGTCTCCTGTTGCCCAGCCAGTTTTTTACCCATCTAGCTAGCACACCCTGGACCCCATGTGACTTCACTTTCTCCATCAGCCTGCCATGGGATACCTTATCAAACGTCTTACTGAAGTCCATGTAAATGACATCTACAGCCTTTCCCTCATCAGTCAACTTTGTCACGTCCTCAAAGAATTCTATTAAGTTGGTAAGACATGACCTTCCCTGCACAAAACCATGTTGCCTATCACTGATAAGCCCATTTTCTTCCAAATGGGAATAGATCCTATCCCTCAGTATCTTCTCCAGTAGCTTCCCTACCACTGACGTCAGGCTCACCGGTCGATAATTACCTGGATTATCCTTGCTGCCCTTTTTAAACAAGGGGACAACGTTAGCAAGTCTCCAGTCCTCTGGGACCTCACCCGTGTCTAAGGACACTGCAAAGATATCTGTTAGGGCCCTGGCTATTTCCTCTCTCGCTTCCCTCAGCAACCTGGGATAGATCCCATCTGGACCTGGGGACTTGTCCACTTTTTAGGATACCTAACACTTCCTCCTTCCTTATGTCAGCTTGACCTAGACTAAGCAAACATCTATCCCTAACCTCAACATCCATCATGTCCCTCTCCTTGGTGAATACCGATTCAAAGTACTTGTTAAGAATGTCACTAAATTATTAATCTTTATTTGTAACAGACTTATATTAATTTATACAATTAGTATGCATGCTTTCTTTCTTGCTACAGCTTTCTACAATGGAAGATTATCTCTTACATATCGAAGGTCATGTACTCGCAGACATGTTTGACTTCCTGAATAAGGAGCTGCTGCGACTGCAGGAGGAACGACGCATCCATGCAATTGTTATGTTGGCTGAGCGTCGCCGTCGCATCAGGGAAGCAGAAGAAAGTGGTTTACGTCAAGTAGAGGAAAGACGCAGAAGGGAAGAAGATGAAATTTTCAAACAGGTCGGATGCATGTAATGTAAATTATATTTCAACAAAGTAGTTGTCAAGAGACAATAAGGTGTAGAGCTGGATGAACACAGCAGGCCAAGGAGCAGGAAAGCTGACTTTTCGGGTCTAGGCCCGAAATGTCAGCCTTCCTGCTCCTCTGCTGCTACTTGGCCTGTGTTCATCCAGCTCTACACCTTGTTATTTCAGATTCTCCAGCATCTGCAGTTCCTATTATCTCTAAAGTAGTTATCAATGTAATTTTTGAATTTTTTATTTTTTAGGTTATTAATTAATATTATTACATGTGCAGCCGAAATGCTTAAAGCTTACCTGTAAAATTAGAGAAAACATCTCACCCAAGACTAGGTGGTGATCTCTCATGCAGGCTGTTCAGCTACAAGAAATTGCCACAGTTATTTTCAGAAGTGTACTGTTCCAAGTTTCAAGTCAATGGTCAAGTCAGTTAGAACTGCTGACTAACATCACAATCTGAATTCTTCTTCTGATGATTGTAGAAGATGCATTCCAATACCCATCTCAACATATAGGGCAATACTCCAGAAGCATTGTTTTTAACATTTGCTGACCTTCAGGCTTCCATAGCAGAATGCCACACATTCCAGTTTCCAAGCCTGAAGATTTAATGTCAGTGTTAATCTTATTGGTCAATATGTGAGAATTCCATCAGGAAATTTTGAATATAACCTTTCGCTCACTTGTTATTGCCAAGCTATGGAATGTAATTCAAGTGATAGGATACTGCTTGGCCTGCTGTGTTCATCCAGCTCCACACTTTATCTCGGATTCTGCAGCATCTGCAGTTCCATTATCTCTCAAGTGATTTTTCTGTCACCTTTGTCTGGTGCAGGTTGTTAAAGTACACCAAACGTCAGTGGACGCCTATTTAGAGGACATCTTGTTGAAGTCTGTGCAATATACAGCAGAGGATCAAGCACGCCAAGAAATCTGTAAAATGGCTGATGAAATCAATGATATTGCCTATAACCTTGAACAGCAGTATGTAGCTATTCATTACTTGTTTAATGTATTAAAACATATGCATTATAAAGCTGTGCATTATATTATAATCAAAAGACAAACTGAACAGTTAGATCAGAATGTTGTTTGCCTTTTGTATTGCATACATACTTGTAAAATTCTGTATGCACAATGAGCCATCTTCTTTAATTTACAAATTTTATCATTTAGGATTTGGTTTGTATTATTTTTTTTTAAATTTCCCATTTGTCTGCATTAAATGTCAATGGCTCAGTGGCTAGCACTGCTGCCTCACAGCGCCAGGGACCCATGTTCAATTCCAGCCTTGGGTGACCGTGGGGAGTTTGTACATTCTCCCTGTGTCTGTGTGGATTTCTGTCGAGTACTCCAGTTTTCTTGCACAGGGCAGGAATGTGCAGGTAAGGTGGATTGGCTATGCTAAATTGCTCCAGTGTCCAGGAATGTGTAAACTAGATGGATGAGCCATGGTAATTGCAACAATACAGGGGATAGGGTTGGAGGCTGGATCTGGGTGCTCTTTGGAGGGTTGGTGCAGACTGAATAGGTTAAATGGCCTCTTTCCACACTGTAGTGACTGTATGATATGCTCAATCCTGCCTATGCCCTGCTTGCAATTCTCCAAATGCTTATTCCACCTGTTGCTTTTCAGAGTGTGAGAAATGTTGTTGGCTGTCTTTGACTAGAGCGCTACAGTTAGCTCCCTTGCACAGCAGTGGGTGGAAAACCATAAAATGTTGCAATTATTCTAGCTTTGGCCTAGCAGAAGCTCAACACATGAACGTTGATGACTACGTTCACCTTCATAGCCACTGGCCACGTGGTCTGCACCTTCACCTTCTCCACGTGACACTACGGATCTGAATTTTATTCCCAAAGTGATTTATTCTGGTTTACGGTAATCTGATTTTATCTTTCTCATTAGCCAAACTGAATTACAAGCAGAAGAGATTGTTTCAGAATTGGTCCACAGCTTTCTAATTCCAGAAGCGCACAAAGTAATAATGAGGGACAGAGGTAAGAAATGTTCATTTGTGTAGATTGAGACTGGGAAATTTAGCCTTCATGTTAACTGGAAGTGTGGGAGTAAGTGGATGTGTTGCTTTACATTAAAACATGTCTGGAATGTGAGTGTGTTGGCTAGAACAGTAATTGTTGTCCTTCCCTAATTGCTATTGAAAAGGTGTTGGTGAGCCATCATCGTGAACCAGTGCAGCCCATGCTGAGTAGAATATTCATTGGTGGAAAAGCAGTTCCAAGATTATAATCCTGTGACAGTGCTATGCTTCCCAGTCAAGGTAGTGTGTAGCTTGGAGGAGATCTTGCCAGTGATGATATTCTCCTGCATGTGCATCCCTTATCTTACTCAATGGGAGCGGTCACAAGTTTGGAATGTGTTATCAAAGGTGAGTTGCAGTTGTGTAGCACAGAGCTGCTGGTGTATGTTGGAACATAGGCATAGGAGCCAATTACCCAGTCAAAGCACCGCTACACTTCAATACGATCATAACTAATTGACTGAACATTTCAATGTCTTTTACATACCCTATCCTCATAACCATGTATGCCACTGGTATTGAGTTTAAGTGTATGCAAAGACTGAGCCTCCACTGTCCTTTGTGGCAGAGAATTCCAAAGATATACAACCAACTGATTAAAACAATTTTTCCTCATCTTGGACATAAGTGGCATCCTCCGTATTTTCAAATTGTTTTCTAGGTTTAGACTCCCCAACAATGGGGAACAGCTTACCTGCATCTGCAGAATCTATGCTTTTTAAGCATTTTGTGGGGTTCAATAAGAACACATCTCATCCTTCAAAACTCCATTTGTCTAACCACTCTTCATGGGACAGTCCTAAATTGGTAGTAGAGGCAATGAATTCTCAGCCTTGAATGTGCCACTGTCCAAGTGTATAGTCCTGTTATATTTTTTGGTAAATGCTCCCACTGGTGTAGCTGTTATGAAACAGCCTAGTTAGGGGTATGGCTAGTTTTGGAGTACAAGTCTTCACCACTGGTTGTACTATTGCTGGAAGAGGGATTATCCACTCTGCACTTCTAGCTAAGTTGGTGGAAAATGCTTTAGGCTTGTATTTTCCACGTGCAGTGCAGGGCTCTTCCCTGCCATAATTAAATGTGAAGATATTTGTAAGGTCTCTTTCTCTTGTTGTATAACTATCCACTGCCATTCAGAACTTGAAGCTGATCCATTGGTAGGGCACTTGTCAGCTCTTTCTGTCATATGGTATTTTGTTGTTCAGTAAGTAAGCCATGAGACTACATATTGTGGCTGAATACTATTTTGCTGCTGTTTATGGCCCTCAACCATGGTTTGCTCAGTTTTGAGCTACAATGTGTTATGAATCCATTCCATTGAGCATATTGGTAGTGCCATGCAATGCAAAATGATAGGAGAGATGCCTGGTATAAAGATTACAGGGATGAGTCATAAATGGCTGGAGAGCAACAAGGTTGGGGGGAGGGGGAAGCTAGAAAGGTAACCTTCTGGAGAGATTTTAGTTCAAAGGGACTTTAGGATAGGAATTTAGAGAGTGTAGTAGAAATTGAGGGAAAGTAGTGGGGGATGCCAATGGAGAGTCAGTGTAGGAAGAAATCAAATCAGAAGTGGGGTTTGTCTACTGCAGGGATTACAAGTGGACTAAAGGGATATACTCCTGTTCCTGGTTCACAAAGCAATGCTGAAAAGCACTTAATGTTCCAACAGAAGTCCTCAACTGCCTTTACAGTTGAAATTATTCCCAAGATATTTTTATTTACCTTTACTTGTCAATCACATACCTGTTTATTTTTGAAAATCCTCCCATTTGGATTTTTTAATAAAGGATTTTTGAATTTGGTAACTTCCCTCCTACCTTTTATATTTTGTTTAAGATCCAAGAATCCCACATTTGTAATTTCCAGAGTTAGATCACTCTGGGGAAATACATGCAATTTATTGTTCTTTTATTTTGATAATTAGGAAACTATTATCATTTATAAATACTTTTCCTTATATTTGCTGATGGCCGTAGTAAAATTCATGAGAATTGACTTCGTAAAAACACATTCTAGTGTTTCATTTTCAGTGTTGTGTATTAATTATGTCATTTGATAGTTGTTATGAGATTAGTAGATAAAACTATAAGCAACTGCTTTTTCCTTGTAAAGGAGCAGCAGTCAAATGCATTTGGAAGTGGACAGTTTTCCCAACACTAAGCTAAAAACAATCTTAAGTACATCCAATTATTAAGGAAGAGTTTTGCCATTTCATAAGTATCTTTCACGCTGCTTTAGAATTTCAGACAAGAATAATTCTTTTCATCCAACAGTAAAACACTTTCAAAGTAGACATCTCCTTGTTGCACACCGGATTATTAATAATGAAGCCGAACGTATCATGACAAATACAGCTTCAGCTGCATCAGCATCCAGCTGCGCTGCAGAAGATGTTATGAATCAAGTACTGACTGAAGTTGAAAAAGAGATGAAGACGACACAAGGATCATAAGTGAGGAACAATCAAGTTTTAAATGAGGAAATGGGAATGGGGCATAATTTTCATTTATGGTATGATCAGATTACACCCCTACTATGGGATTAGTTCCTAATTATTAAAGCAAAATATTGCCGATGCTGAAAATCTGAAACAAAAACAGAAAATTCAGAAAAAATGGCAGCCTGATTTGTACACGCGAGGCAAGTGGCATGTGTAAACAAACTTCCCAGCTTGTCACTCCTGCTTTGCAAGGTGACCATGAATGATGGAACCTTCAATACGGGGTGGGAGTGATTTGTGTGTTAGCGATGCATGCTGCCCTGGATGCAGATATTGAGGTGGGCTATTTAAAAAGACCCACTTTGCTGGGGTAGTGGCAAGGGCCAACAAAAGTAAATATCCATAGCATTGAGGAGATCTAATGTTTATCAAATAGGTCTATGTTCACTTTTTCTAATCTGTTCCTTTTTACACTCCTCCCTCCTCTGTAGAAACTATTCCAATCTTTTGATAGCTCTTGCTTACTCATTCTGTTTTCATTTATCAATTACTTGGTCATCCTTTGGTGAATTCTAATGCCTTCGCCCTCCTCTAACTGTACACATTTCACTTGCTCACCTGGGATTGTTAAATAATATAAATACTGCTGGATGAGTTAATGTGCATCTATATCACAGTCTGAATTACTTAAGTATTCACCATTGCTTATTTACCACCGCATTTTAATGGAATTGTCAACTTAGCTCAGCCAATTTATTCCTTATATCTGCATTGTTTGCTTTGGTCAGATTTAAGACCCTAGTTTCTGACTTAACTAATCATATTATCAAACTCATTAAATTCTATTTGAGAAGGCAGATGAATGTATAGTGTTAATATCACTGGTCCGTAATCCAGAGCCCCAGGCTATGAGTCCATGGTTTCAAATCCCTCCATAGGAGATGGTGATATTTAAATGAAAAATCTGGAATAAAAGCTGAATTAAACATGTAACCACAGCTGACTTTTTTAGAAAACTCATTAGATTCACTAATGTCTTTTAAAGAAGGAAATTTTCTGTTCATGTCTGATCTGGCCTGCATGTGACTTAAAACTCACAGCAATGTGGTTGACTCTTAAGTGCCCTCTGGACAGTTTGGTATGGGCGATAAATGCTGGTCTGACTAGCGACACCCATGACCTCCCATGAACGAGTCAAAAAAAATCCATAGATGCCCTCTTACTAGGTACTTAATTTTTTTTTCCGTTTCATAATTAGATAATAGCCTGTACCATAATTTGTTCCTTAACACTGATAGAGGACAGTATATATACTTCATTTAAATATTCCGTAAACTTCTTCCCTCATTATTAATATAAATTTGGTTTGAGAAAATCTTTCTTGATTAAAGTTGCCATCTTGTAAAATGGATCTCTAATTCCCTGATTTTTAATTCTGGCCAATATTGCAACTCCTTTTCAGGGACAAATAATTCAGTACTTCCTCCACTTTTGTTGTTTCTTTGGTTCCATGCAAACTGATTTTCCATATTGATTGCTGAGATCTGGTCCTTTTCAACAAATTGCAATGATGGAAATGTTTTATAAAGGTTGAACATCCTGAAATATTTAGTTCCCAATCTTGACGAAGCTGCAGCCACAGCAACTACCTATTAGTTCAAAGCCAATAATTTTATATCTCCTTTTTTTTTGAAAATTTGTCTGCTATGTTATTGCTATTTTAGTATATTCAGATATGGTGTTTTTTAGTTTTAACATTTTCCCTCCCTTGTTTTCCACCACCACCAGCCCCGCCCCACGTCACTGATACTTATTACCTTTGTCAAGCTTTCTGCCTTTCCTGACCCATTTTTGCCAAATTTAATTTTACCCAAACTGTTTCTCTGTTCTCCGGTCTTGATACTTTCTTTGCTTTTAAATTTTTTATTTTCCTGAATCATCCAACCTCTTGCTACTTCATCATTGCCTAAAGCTCACAAACAACACATATTCATAAGCAAGGACCTGTCCTCCGCAGGAAAAGGGAACTTGTCATTTTTTCCAATGAGAAACCGCAACCAGCTTGAAAAACTGAGATAATAAGATATCCAGCATCTTCAGTTCCTAAAACTCTCACTATTGTTTTCTCATGCAGTATGAATTGTTGCTCACTTTGAAAGCTGATATTCTTGCATTTGTCATGACGAAAGCAAGACAAAACACTTCAACTGTGTGCCTTTTTCTCAACAACACACAAATTTGAGGGAATTGACAGTTCCGTAATCTTCAAATAACAAATTATTTTTAGGTTTCAATTTGAGATTTACAATTTCATAACTCCTGATTGAAAAGGAGTACAGAGTTTCAATTGATTTTAAAGGAAAGCACCATATTTTTAAAAAAGCTTAGTTTTAAACCTTAGATATCATCGCTACATATTTGCAGCTGATAGTTTAATAATGCAGATGTTGTTTGAACATTTTAAAATGTTGCTGAAACTGTTCTTTTCTTTCAGATACGTACTGTGACTTTCATTCACTACCCTGAATATTTAGGAAAGGAAGGAAGAAGTTTAAAATATGAAAAGTGTCTATAATTCTTTTGTTTTATTCACATGCACTTTATCCAAAAGCCCTTCCATTAATGAACAATACTTAATTAAGTAGACACAAGTTTCCAATAGTTTACTGAATGTGAACAAAAAATAAAGTGAAATATTTAACTAGCATTGATCAGCATTTGTTAGATGAGGTGCAGCAAACACAGAAGAACATCTATTTCCACCTTTCTCTAATACTGCCAACTTTGCCTTGTCTCAGTTCATGTTCCATTAAAATTTCTCTTTCATACCTTTTATTTATCCAACCTGACTATTCTAATACACCCTGGCTGATCTCTCGGATTCTATCCTCCGTAAAATTAAGGTTATCCAAAACTATGTCCAAGTCTTATTCAGAACAATTCCCTTTTACTTACCATGCTTATGCTCCTTGTATGGGCTCTCTGTTAAGCAGTATCTTGATGTTTTAAATGATCATCATTGTGCCTTCACACTTCACTTTGTCATTTCCATATACCCCACAACCTTTTGACTCTCCCCAATTTTAATTACTGTATTATACCACACCTTCAGTTGCCCAGGCCCTAACTCCTGGAATTCCCTTCATAAATCTCTGCACCTGACTAAGACATGCCTTAAAACTTTTTTTTTGACCAAGCTTTTGATCATCCAACCTAATGAGCAGAAATTAATCAAGCTGAGCCTATTTAAATCAAGGAAGGTTGTATCAGTCTCCTGCTGGTAGCAAAACCACCCACAAACAAAGTGGAGGCTGAAACAAGACTTCTGGGAAATGGAATGTCATTTATTTTCACTAATGAGCCAATTGACACCAGTTAGCACTGTAATTCCATGACATCTCAGATTAGATGAGAGCCACTAAGATTTTCCACACTTCTCAAAACTACCCAGCAAGCCAATCCTTCTTGGAGGAATGCCTCATTATTAGGCACCCACTGCATGATCACAAGTCCCCTTGTCTCCAAAGCCCTGCCACCGCATCTCCATTAACCCCAACCTGCCCTCACTCATCATTGGCCTGTTGTTCCTTACTGATTCTGCATGATCCTTTGTTATAGCTGCTACTGCCAGTGGCATTGACAGAAGGCAACTGTTGCCAGTACTGAATCCCACTAACTGTTGCTTGGTCTCATGTTTTGTTTTGAAATGCTCCTATGAAGTGTCTTATTCTTTAAATAAAATCTTTTGTTAATTAACTAACTAAAACTGACTATGAAATAGACACCTGCAAATTGAGATCTGACTTTCACGATCACATGAGGATGTCAATGATTGTTTAACCATCCAGAATTACCTTATTCTTGCCGCATTGCTACAAGCTAGATATTTCTTAAATGAATTCAGCAAGTTCAAATGCAGAAATTAGTTTTGTGTTCAAGATAACAAAGTGTGAAGCTGGATGAACACAGCAGGCCAAGCAGCATCTCAGGAGCACAAAAGCTGACGTTTCGGGCCTAGACCCTTCATCAGAGAGCTTCCGTAGGCAGGTGCTGAGGAAGGTGATGTGGCTGTGGTACCTTGTTTGCTTCAGGACATGGTCGAGCAGTTTCAAGGCCAGAGAGATTCCCTGAGGTTGGTCCAGAAGGAGGAGGGTAACTTCTTCAGGTTAGGCATCCCTGGAAAAGGCTTCACAGTGAGGTTAATCTCTTTCACCACTTTGACTCTGTGCCTTTGTCTTATTCTTACGTGATATACCTGATTAATCATTTCCAAATTCATTATGCCTTTGTGCTTGATAAAATCATGTCTCAGATGCTTTATTATTGGCTAAGAAAACCAGTATTTCTTCTTTTCACAATACCTCAGATCTGACACAACAGGTCAGCCTTATGGTTCTTTTTTGTACTGCTTTTGGTGCTTGACTGACTGTTGTTTCTCAACAACTAGAACAGGACACATTCCTCAAGGTTGAAACTGACCAACACACTGTATAACTTGATTTTGACTTTCTGTATTTGAGCTATATAATTCAGAATTCTGTTGGTTTTATTAGTTGCTGGTCTGAATCGATTAAACATGCTGAATCTAGGAAGATTCCTAGGAATCTTTAAACTTGTCTTCAGCTATTTCATTGTTATTCGTGGATGATGTAACAAAAGTGAAGTACTGGGAAATACACGTCAAGTCTCGTAGCATCTGTGGAAAGTGTTAACTTTTCAGGTCTGTGACCTTTCATCAAACTTTTCATAGAGTACTCATGCAGATCAACATTGAGGGGAAAACAACAGAAGTGAGCAGAGTTGGCATGGCCCAAAGATGCTAGTGCCTCGTGAAGAGATATCTCATCAGCACAGGCTACACCCAAAATTTACCAAGAACGTCAAAAATGACAGCATCTATCTGCCTTTTCCCCACCCCTTGCTGATGAATTAGGGTGCTCCTCCAGGGTCACAGGGCTGCAAGCTGTACTCTGGCTGAAGGACATAAGTGTCCATCAGCAGGCTTAGCTGCACCACTTCTGACTAGGCTAGTCAAGTCCTAAAAGACACATCTGTTTGACTGGGTCTGTAGCAGGTGATGAGGGAACTGACAAAAGGAAAAATACACGACCTCACCTTCACCAATCTGCCTGCAACAAATGCATCCAATAGTAGGAATTACTACTACACTGTCCCCACAAGGATTAAGTCCCATCTTTCCACTGAGGATATCCTCCATATGTGACACTCCCACCATGCTAAATGTGAAAGACTTTGAATAGAGCTAGATTGGGCATCCATGAGGCACAGTGAGCCATTAGCAGCAGAATTGTTCTCCAGCACAATCCACAATATCATGGTCTGTCATCTCTCACCCACTGTTACTATCAAGCTCAAGAAATCAGTCCTGGACAATTTAGGAGGGCATTCCAGGAGCAACGCTAGCTATGTATAAAAATAAGGTGTCAACCTGGTAAAGCAACAAAACAGGATTACTTGCATGCTGAACAGAAGCAGCAAGTGATAGGGCTATGTGATTCTACAAAGATTGATTACATCTAAACTCTTCAATCGTGCCTACTGTTGTGAATAGTGAACAATTAAACAACTCACTGGAGAAGAGGCTGCACAAATATCTGCATCCTTAATGATTGGGAGCCGAGCACATTAGCGCAAAAGACAGTTATGAAACATTTACAATAATCTTGAGAGTCAGAAGCACAGAGAATGATCAATGTTGGCATTCTCCTGAGGACCCCAGCTTCACAAATGCCACTCTTTTTGGCTAAGATGATTGTATAATGGACCAGATCAAACCCCCCTCAAAATATATCAAGAAGATAGCCTAGACCCTAACATTTTCTTATTTTGAAGGTAAGTGTAAAGTGTTGCCTTCCAGATGCAGTTTGATTAGTCAAACTACTTGACTTAAAGCAAATCACAGTATTCTTACACCACAGTTAAAATACGGACAAAATTTTAAAAAAGCCTTAACTGTAATTCAAAATACTTAACAAAATAATATAGATATTAACTACTACTAGTTAACTGTTCCAATATAGTAACATCCCTTAAATCACACCTTTTGGCAAAGGCAAATTTAGTAAAATAGATTGTCTCGCATGCTATTCCAGCAGTAGGAAGAGAACCCCCAGTTTTTAGCTATAACAGAGAGAAATAAATGTTACCACATCCAGCTTCAAGATCCTAGCAACTGCAAAAAGCTAATCCTGGTTCTGTGGGAGATTGACCTCACCCATTCAGGCTGCTTGTATTGTTCCAACTTTTTAAAAAACCCAAGGCACCACAAGCTGTTAACTGTTATGGATATGAGCAGACCGTTTGTCACCCCTGTCTCAACCTTTCTTCATAAAAACAACTAGAACAAAATACACTTCTTAAAGCCATAGTATTGTTACAATTTACTCCAAGTGATATCAAGGAGTAGCTGAACTCACTGGGTCCTGAAAAGACATGGGTTCTAATAACATCACTGCAATAATACTGAAGACATGCCGAATAATACAGAAACTCCTGCAACCCTAGCCAAGCTATAACAGCTACAACACCAGCATCTACCCAACAATGTGGAAAATTTCCTAGGTATATCATACATACAAACAGATAAATCTAACCTGGTCATTTACTATCCCACCAGTCAGCTTTTGATCATCAGTAAATGATGGATGTGGTCATTAACAGTGCTATCAAAAAGCATTTGCACAGCAATAACATGCTTGTTTAAGGAGCAGTTGTTGTGAGTGATGTATAAATTTGTTCCTTTGAGACAGGTAAGAAGGGGTAAGATTAAGGAGTCTTGGATGACAGGTACGGAGGTGCTTCTTGTCAAAAAGAAAAAGGCAGCTTATGTAAGGTGGAGGAAGCAAGGGTCTAGCACAGCTTTAGATGATTACAGGCTTGCTCGGAAGGAGTTCAAAAGTGGACTGAGGGGGGCCAGGAGGGGCACGAAAAAGGCCTGGCAGGAAGGATTAGGGAGAACCCGAAGGCATTTTACTCACACGTGAGGAATAAGGGAATGATCAGGGAGAAGGTAGGGCCAATCAGGGATAGTGTAGGGAACTTGTGCGTGGAGTCTGAGCAGATAGGGGAAACCCTAAATGAGTTTTTTGCTTTGGTTTTCACTAAGGAAAGGGACCTTGTGAATGAGAACTTTGAGGAGCAGGAAAACAGGCTTGAACAGATCAAGATTGAGGAAGTTGATGTGCTGGAAATTTTGGCAAACATTAAGATTGATAAGTCCCCAGGGCCAGACCAGATTTATCCTAGGTTGCTCCGGGAAGCAAGAAAGGAGGTTGCTAAGCCGCTGGCGAAGATCTTTGCTTTCTCACTCTCCATGGGAGTCGTACCAGAAGATTGGAGGGAGGTAAATGTTCCTCTTTTCAAGAAAGGGAATAGGGAAATCCCTGGAAATTACAGACCAGTCTTATGTCTGTGGTCAGCAAGGTTTTGGAAAGAATTCCGAGGGATAGGATTTATGACTATTTGGAAAAGCATAGCGTGATTAAAGGGAGTCAGCATGGCTTTGAGAGGGGCAGGGCATGCCTTACAAATCTTATTGAGTTCTTTGAGGAAGTCACCAGACAGGTTGATGAGGGTCGAGCAGTGGATATGGTGTACATGGACTTCAGCAAGGCATTTGATAAGTTTCCCCATGGCAGGCTCATAAAGTCAGGAGGTATGGGATACAGGGTTATTTGGCTGTCTGGATTCAGAATTGGTCGGCTGACAGGAGGCAGAGAGTGGTTGTAGATGGTAAGTATTCTGCTTGGAGGTCAGTGCTGAGTGGTGTCCCACAGGGCTCTGTTCTTGGGCCTCTGCTCTTTGTAGTTTTTAAAAATGACTTGGATGAGGAGGTTGAGGGGTGGGTTAGTATGTTTGCTGATGACACAAAGGTTGGAGGTGCCGTTGCGAGTATCGAGGGCTGTTGCAGGCTTCAGCGAGACATTGACAGAATGCAGAGCTGGGCTGAGAAATGGCAGATGGAGTTCAACCTGGATAAATGCGAAGTGATGCATTTTGGAAGGTCGAACTTAAATGCTGAATATAGGATTAAAGGCAGGATTCTCGGCAGTGTGGAGGAACAGCGGGATCTTGGTGTTCAAGTGCATAGCTCCCTCAAAGTTGCCGCCCAGGTGGATAAGGTTGTTAAGAAAGCATATGGTGTTTTGGCTTTCATTAACAGGGGGATCGGGTTTAAGAGCCGCGAGGTTATGCTGCAGCTCTACAAAACCCTGGTGAGACCACACTTGGAATATTGTGCCCAGTTCTGGTCGCCCTATTATAGGAAAGATGTGGAGGCTTTGGAGAGGGTGCAAAGGAGGTTTACCAGGATGCTGCCTGGACTGGAGGGCTTGTCTTCCGAGCAGAGGTTGACTGAGCTTGGACTTTTCTCTCTGGAGAGAAGGAGGAAGAGAGGTGACATGATCGAGGTGTACAAGGTAATGAGAGGCATTGATAGAGTCGATAGCCAGAGACTTTTCCCCAGGGCAAGATTGACTGCCGCGAGTGGTCATAGTTTTAAGGTGTTAGGAGGAAGGTATAGAGGAGACGTCAGAGGGAGGTTCTTCACGCAGAGAGTTGAGAGTGCATGGAATAGTTTGCCAGTGGTAGTCTGGAAGCAGAGTCATTAGTGACATTTAAGCGACTGCTGGACATGCACATGGATAGCAGTGAATTGAGGGGAATGCAGGTTAGGTTATTTTATTTTTGGATTAGTAATATTCCACGGCACAACATCGTGGGCCGCAGGCCCTGTACTGGGCTGTACTTTTCTATGTTCTATGTTCTATGCTCACGGATGCCAAGTTTGGATTGCACCAGGCCCACTCAGCTCCTGACCTTATAACAGCCCTGCTTTAAACATGGACAAAGTAGCTGAGGGTATGTGAAAGTGACTGTCTTGACTTCAAGGCGGCATCAACGACTCATTTTGCTAAGGGTCCATGAGACTCAGGGTAAACTCTCCACTTATTGGAGTTATACCTGGCATGAAGCAAGATGGTTGTCTTTGTTGGATGTCAGACATCTTACCTGTAAAACAGCTCTGGAAGAGTTCTTCAGGCTAGTGTCTTAGGCCCGTCCATCTTCAGCTGCTTCATCAATGCCTTCCCTCCATCATAATGTCGGACATAGTGATGGTTGCTGATGAGTACACAGTGTTGAACATAATAGAATTGAGATAGGTGGGCATAATGTGTTGCAGCTGTTGTGTGGATGCCAGTGCAACATATGATTGCCTTATGTGTAACAAGTGGAGGAGTACTGACTTAGAGTTTGAGCTGGAGTCTGCACTGCAGATACTGCAAAGAGGGAGAAGAGTTTCCTGGACTTTGACCACCTATGAAATACACTCCTTAAGTTAATTACGTTAAAATTGACTTATGATAGAAGAGTTTAAAACTGCTTCTGTGTAGTCCTATGAAATTCCTCATCCAGTATGCCAAGAACAATTCCCAATTAAATGTCCATTGTACTAGCATTAGCACTTAAATAGAGAATGAGCTTGAAAGGCTAAAAGGACACTGTTAGACATAAAAGTCAACTCTTCGCAATCCAAGTCCAATACATGTGTGGCTTATTCACAAGCATATTGGGAGCAGCTCCACAGCACTCCCCGAGTTACAAGTAGCAGGTGACTTTTATATATAAACTACAGTTCCACACATACAGCACATTAATTCAGGTTGAAAAAGCAATGAAAAAATTACTTACAGTTCACATTGACTGTGGATATCATAGCAAGCAGGCACCACGAGGCATGGATACAGAAACCGAAGAGCTACGAAAGAGATGTTAAAAATAAAATCAGAAATTGCTGGAAAAGCTTAGCAAGTTTGGCAGTATCTGTGGAGAGAAAGCAGAGTTAACGATTCAAGTCTGATGTTAGATGCTGAGGTGATTTGGAAGAGGTAAGGTCAGGCAGAATATTTGACTTCTTTACCTTCCAAGGAAGAATCCTCAGCGACTGTGATGAAGATGATGCCAAGACACAAAAATGCTCATCAAATAGCAGAACTGACGAATTAAACGTTAGTTTCACCAATAATGCAATCATAGCAGGGGAATGAGAGAGTCCAAATCAAACAAGTAAAAATAAAATGTTTACCTGCTCCAGTACAAAGCCACAGGCAGACGGAGAATAAAAATCTGCGGTCAATGGTTAAAGATATGGTGTGATATAGAATCCCAGCTCAATGTTTTGGGAACATGGGTTTGAATCCCATCGTGGCAGATGGTGAAATTTGAATTCAATGAAAAAAAAATCTGGAATAAAAAGCTATGGTAATGATATAACAACTACTGATTATTGTAAACAACCCATCTGGTTCATTAATGTAGTCTTTAGGGAAAGAAACCTGCTGTCCATGTTTATTTTGCCTGACACGTAACTCCAGAGCCACAAGTGCCCTCCTGGCATTTAGGGATGGGCAATAAATGCTGTCACCAGTGATGCCTACATCTCATGAACAAATAATGAAAAAGAGTGCAATTCTGTGGAAACCTCCAATGAGAAGGGCTGACAAATATCCTATAATTCAAGATATTTCATGGGAGAAATTGTTTGTCTAACAGGGAAGATACCTTCGGTGATGGAAGGTCAAACGATTAAAGGAAGCTAAAGATGTCAGACTGTTGTTATGACATAACGAAGTGTGGAGCTGGATGAACACAGCAGGCCAAGCAGCATCTTAGGAGCACAAAAACTGATGTTTCGGGCCTGGACCCTTCTTCAGAGGGTCTAGGCCCGAAATGTCAGCTTTTGTGCTCCTGAGATGCTGCTTGGCCTGTTGTGTTCATCCAGCTCCATACTTTGTTATCTCGGATTCTTCAGCTTCTGCAGTTCCCATTATCTCTAGACTGCTGTTATGCCTCACAAGGGTAGTACATTGTGAATCAAGCCCTGCTTTCCTGGTGTTATTATAAAAATTGAATATTTTATCAAAGTACCTAACATCCATCCACCTTGACAGATGCTGACAAAAATACTTGATGGAATGACTGAAGGAAACAAACTGGCTAAACAGTTCAAAGGTTCTGATCCTCATTGTTCCCTGAGATGATCCTCTTGCTTGGTAGGATTTTCTATTTCTTCAGTTTCTCTTCTCCAGGTTCTTTCACTTCCTTGCAGGAAGTACAGGTGATTAGTCCATTACTCCTCAAAATCCCTTTGTTACTGATTAAAGGCCACTGCGTACAATAACTGGTGAGGGAAAATAAAGTGACTTTTTCAGGCTTGAGATATTTCACTAGAAAGAAAACACCACCAGCCCGTGTAACAGCCCAATGGCTTCTGCCACTATTCTTCACACTCATCAGCTACTCAGGAGCCAGATAATTGTTGTCAGGCTGGGGACCTTTGACATCCACAATTGGCAACAACTCCACAAACCAATCAGCAACCTGTTGCTGGCAAAATCCCATTTTGTACACACCCGCTGATGCCAGCCTACAAACAGCTGCTTGCAACAGGACTTATGTGGAAATGGTCATGTAGTTCCATGTCAGAATGGTGCATGGCTAGGAAGAGATCATTGCATCATAGAATCCCTACAGTGTGGAAACAGGCCCTTCAGCACAAAAAGTCCTCACTGACCCTCACAGCATCCCACCGAGACCCACCCCCCCAAACCCACCTAATCTATACATCCCTGAACACTACGGGCAATTTAGCATGGCCAGTCCACCTGGCCTGTACATCTTTGGACTGAGGGAGAAAACCGGAGCACCCGGAGGAAACCCACACAGACACGGGGAGAATGTGCAAACTCCACACAGACAGTTGCCCAAGGGTGGAATCAAATCTGGGTTCCTGGCGCTGTGAGACAGCAGTGCTGACCACCGAGCCACCGTGCCGCCATTTTTTAAGTGGTGGTACTCCCATGTACCTGCTCCCTTGGCATTTTAGGTGTAGATGTTACAAGTTTGGAAGGGGCTAACAAGAATGGTTGAGTTGTTGCAGTGCATCTTGTCAATGGTGAAACACTGATTGAGCATAAATCGTTGAGGAAGTGAATGTTAAAGGTTTTAGATGGGGTGCCTATCAAATTGGCATGGATGGTGCACTCATCCAGGAAATGAAAAGTATTTTATCACACTCCTGACTTGTACCTTCTAAATGGTAAAGAGATTTTGCAACGTCACAAGGCAAGTTACTTGCTGCAAGATTCCAAGTCTCTGAACTGTTCTTGTAGCCATAGTACATATATGGATGTCCACTTCAGTTTCTATTCAATGGTAATTCTCAGAATTGTGATAGTGGATGATTTAGTAGAGACTGATAGGGTAGCAATTGGCTGATTAGATTTGCCCTAATTTTTGTGGACTGACATGCTTCAGCAAATTTTCAAATTGCTAGTAGATGCAGCATGGTGACTGTAGCAAAACTTCCATAGGGGTGCAGCAAGTTCTGGAGAACATTTTCAGTACTATTACTGGCATGTTGTCAGGGCCATCATCTCTGCAGAGCCCTGTGCTTTTAGCTGTTCCTTGATATCACATACAATGAAACGAATTGGCTGAAGACTGGTATGTAATATGGGAACCTCTGGAAGAGGCCGAGTTGGATCATCCACTTGGCACTTCTTGGTGAAATTTGCTGCACTGATGAACTCAAGATGAGGATATTTGTGGAGTGTCCACCTCCAGTAAGTTGTTAAATTGTCCACCATCATTCACAACTTGATTTGGCAGGTTTGTAGAGTTTAGATCTGATCTAGTCAATTGTGGGATTGCTTAGCATTGTCCATTGCTTGCTATTTCACTTATGGTATACAAGCAATCCTAGTTTCACAAACACTTTCAAAACATTGGCCAATATAATGCTCAATTCACCTTTGTCAAACAGAGCTTTATGACCAGTCACTACAATAAAAACATTAACATAAATAATGATTTGAACTTATCAAGAGACTTAACACTTAATTAAAAGACTGTTTCCAACTCCCACTCCTCAGCAGGGTTCCCACATGGTTCCCAAACTCTCCTTAACTGGTGAAGTTTCCAAAGGTTTCCAAAATCTAACCAAGCCAATGAGAAAGCTTGAGGACACATCAGAAGTGGAAGGAATTTGTGTGGGGTAAGGCCAAGATCTGTTAGCTCAGTTGGCTGGACTGCCAGTTTGATACAGAGTGAAGCCCACATTGGCTGAGGTTACCATGAAGCACTCTCTTTCTCCTTGCTTGAGGTTAGGTGATCCTTGTGTTAAACCACTACCTTCGACCTTTCTTTCTCTCATGACAGAGCAGCCCTACTCTCCTTTGGTGAAGTTACCTTTACTAGACAACACAAAACTAAAATTCCCTTCGGCTTGTCAACGCTGACTCTGCCAAGTTAGGTTATCAGAGTTGCAAAAAGAATGACTTCCCATCAATGGCACGTTTGCATGGAGCTCATTTAGAAAGGTAAATTCCAATTTGTCATCCCAAGGCCTCGGTGTTTCCAATTCCTGTCAGCATTGACATATTTTTTCTGGCAGGAGGAGGCGTTATAAATCAGCCCAGGAGTAAGTTTCCAGTGTTTGTCAGTGCAACAGCACGAGGAAGCTGAATTTTTTTCAGGTATGCTGCCGGAAACCTCTGCAATTTCTAGCAACAAGACTCATTAAAGTCTTTAACAGAAACAATGGGATCACTGTTTTCATTTCTTTGCCTCGGTGTCTTTCCAGGGAGTGACAGGGGTACATTCCTCACATTTCTAAAATGGAAGCAGCAAGTTGGCAAAGCCCAGAGCTTCCACTTAGTGTCTCAGCAGATCTGTCCAATAGTAATTGTATCATAAAATACTCATTGTCTTTTTCCTGCTTTTTGCAGCAAGACTTGAATCTGGCATTTCTAGACACCTCCATTACAACCAACTAACGCACACTGCAGAGCAATAGAGGCAAAGCCACATCAACCATGACGTCAGAAGAGCTGGGAATGCCCTTATGGGCAGCAGGAAACCATACGGACAATCATATAACAAAGTAGCAGTGACTGTTGTAGGCATTAAATAGCTTCTTAATTTTTCTGTTTATTTTAAACATTTAATTCGATTTTTATTCTTGAATCATATGTGTAAAAATTTTAAAATTTCTTTTAAATGTTCAATGCCATTTTTAATCTAGAGCCATAGAATCATACAGCATGGAAACAGGCACTTTGGTCCAACTAGTCAATGCTGACTACATTCCCAAACTAACCCAGTCCTACCAGCTTGCACTTGCCTCATATCCCTCCAAACCTATTCATTTATTTATCCAAATGTCTTTTAAATGGTGTAATTGTGCCTGCACCTACCACTTCATCTGGCAGTCCATTCCACACACTAACTGCTCTCTGCATAAAAACTTTGCCCAAATGTCCTTTATAAAACTTTCTCTTCTCACCTTAAAAATATGTCTTCTAGTTTTGAACTCCTCCACCCCGAGGATAAGTCCCTGGCTTTTCACCTTATCCACGCTCCTCATGATTTTATAAACCTCTATAAAGGTCACCGCCTCAACCTCCTATGCTCCAGTTAAAGTAGTCCCAGACTTTCCAGTCTATTTTTATACCTCAAATTCCTCGCAACATCCTGGTAAACTTTTTTTGAATCCTCACAAACTTAATATCCTTCCTATAGTAGGGTGACTAGTACTTCAAAAGAAGCCTCACTGATTTCTGTACAACCTCAACATGACGTTCCAACTCCTATACTCAATGGTATGAGCATTGAAGGCAAGTGTGCCAAACAACTTCTTAACCACCCTTTCTATCTGTAATGTAAATTTCGAAGAATTATGTACCTGAATCCCTAGGTCTCTCTATTTGAGAACACTACCCAGGATCCTACCATTATTTGTATAAGCCCTCCCTTGTTTGTTTTACCAAAATGCAATACCTCACATTTATCCAAATTAAACTCCATCTGTTACTCTTCAGCGCATTGACCCAATTGATCAAGATCTTTTCATAATCTTAGAGAACCTTTTTCATTGTCCACTATAGCACCAATTACAGTGTCATCCACCAGCTTAGTAACCATGCCTCCTAAATTTTCATCCAAATTGTTTACATAAATGGCAAACAAAAGTGGACCAGTGCCGATCCTTATGGAACACTGCTGATCACGGGCCTCCAGTCCAAAAACAATCCTCCAACATCACACACTGTCCCCTACCATCAAGCTAATTGTGTGTTCAATTGGCAAGTTCGCCCTGAATCCTGTGTAATCTAACTTTACTAATTAGTCTACCATGCAGAACCTTGACAAAAAGCTTTACTAAAAGTCCAAATCAATGTCTACAGCACTGCCCTCATCAATCCTTTAGATACTTGCTCAAAAACTCAGTCAGGTTTGCAACATGATTTCCCTGCACAAAATCATGCTGACTATCCTTAAATTAATCCTTGCCTGTGCAAATACATGTAAATCCTATTTTTCAGAATCCCGTCCAACAACTTGCCCACCAATGTCATGCTTACAGGTCTATAGTCCAAAATGCCTACTTACAGCCTTTCTTCAACAAAGGCACATTATCAGCCACTGTCCAATCCTCCAGCACCTCACGTGTAGTTGTAGAAGACACAAATATCTCTGCCAGGGTCTTTGCAATTTCTTCCCTAACTTCCCACCCCACCCTGGGATACACTTGATCAGGTCCTGGTGATTTATCCACCTTCATTTCAAAGCCCTCTGGCACCTCCTCTTCTTCAATGTGAACTATTTTCAAACCATAAATATTTATTTCCCCAAGTTTTCCATAGCAAAAATTGGCATGAAATATTTATTTACTATCTTTCTAATCTCCTGAGGCTCAACACATAGATGACCTCATTGATATTTAAGGGGCCCTACTCTCTCTCCAGGTGTTCTTAGTGCTTGTAGAATCTTGTAGGTGCTCCAGATACTTGTAGAATCTCTTTGGATTATCCTGAACATTGTCTGCCAAGGCTCTCACATATCCCCTCTTAGGCCTCCTGATTTCCCTTTTAAGAATGCCCCTACACTCTTTATTCTCTTGAAGAGATTCATTTGACCCAGTTGTCTACATCTAATATGATTCTTATTTTGACTAGAACCTCAATATTCATCCACTGCACCCCACTCTTACGAGCCTTACCTTTCACTCCAAAGAGAACATAATACCTCTGAACTCTCATTATCTCACTTTTGAAAGCCTCCTACTTATCAGTCATCCCTTTACCTATGAAGGGTCTACTCCAAGATAACAAGGTGTGGGGCTGGATGAACACAGAAGGCCAAGCAGCATCTTAGGAGCAGGATAGCTGACGTTTTGGGCCTAGACCCTTCACTAAAAACCGTAAGTACAGTAAACTTACTGGTGCCTGCCACCCAAAACGGGATTCTTCCACTTCCCAAATCCCTAGCCGTACCCAGACCTTCCCTACAATGTACCCGCCGCCATTGGCCAAGAGGCCACTTGTCGGAGAACCCACAGGATGACTTCACATCCACCACCGCCGGGTACACCACCTCCGGGACAGTGAACGTCATTGCTGAAGCCACTGCCTCCATTTCCGAGACCAACACCACAGACACTACCATCACCGCTGCTGCCACTGCCTAGCCCACTCCGCCCACCACTGACACCAATGGAACTCCACCCACCACTGACAGACGCCACCCCGCACACAGCTGACGCACATCTCCAACTGCTGTCGAGACATCAATTGCCTCAACCTCTCCCCGGCAGAACATGCAGCCCTCCGCTCCAATCCCAACCTCATCAAACCCGCAGACAAGGGAGGCGCAGTTGTAGTATGGCGCACTGACCTCTACATCGCTGAGGCCAGGTGCCAACTCTCCGACACCACCTCCTAGCGCTCCCTGGATCATGACCCCATCCCTGAGCATCAAACCATCATCTCCCAAACCATCCACAACCTCATCGCCTCAGGTGACCTCCCACCCACAGCCTCCAACCTCAAAAGCATTTCTGATGAAGGGTCGAGGCCTGAAATGTCAGCTTTCCTGCTCCTCTGATGCTGCTTGGCCTGCTGTGTTCATCCAGCTCCACACCTTGTTATCTCAGATTCTCCAGCATCTGCAGTTCTTATTATCTCTGAAACAGTCTACTCCAATCAACTTTGAAAGTTCTTGTCTCATACCATTAAAATTTATTTTATTCCAATTAAGAGCATTAACTTTTATGGAAGGTTTATCATTTCCATAACTAGTTTAAAACTATTAGAATTATGATTATTGGTCCCAACGTATTTCTTTAAAACTTCAGTCACTCGGCCTGCCATATTTCCCAAGAGAAGGTCAAGATTTGCTCCTTTTCTAGTAGGTACATCCACATATTGATAAAGAAAATTTTCTTAAATACATCTAACAAGTTTATCACATCCAAGCCTTTAACATTATGGCAGTGCAAGTCTATGTTTGATAAATTCAACTCCTCTACTATTACAACCCTATTACTAGATATGTCTGAAATCTCTCTATGTATTTGCTCCTCAATTTCCCTTTGACCATTGGGGGTTCTGTAACACAATCCCATCAAGGTAATCATCCCTTTTCTACTTCTAATTTCTACCCATATAGTTAGAATGGATGATCCCTCAGAAATATCCCAAGTACAGCAGTAATGTTTTCCTTAATCAAAACCACCACTGTCCCTCCTCTCTTGCCTCCCCTTTTATCCTTTCTATACCATTTAAAACCTGGAACATTGACCTGCCAGGCCTGTCCATCCCTCAGCTATGCTTCTTAAAAGCTATGATGTCCCAGTGCCATGTTCCCACATGTGCCCTGAGTTCATCAGCCTGACCTGTAGATCTGTTGCATTGAAATAAATGCAGTTTAATTCTTCAGAATTACCTCATTGTTGGACTTTGTCATTTGCCCTTTTCTAATTAAGTTGTTCTTTTCAGATTCAGACCCACCCTCGTCTGTCTTTCTATTTTAATTCTACTTAGGAATCTCCCACACCCCCTTGCTAATAGTTTTAAGGCTTCCAAAATAGAACTAGCAAATCTCCCCACCAGAGTATTTGTCCCTTTCCAGTTCAGGTGATACGCATACCTTTTGAACAGGTCTTTTCTGCCCAGGATCCAAAAATCTGAATCCTTGCACACTCCACCATCTCTTCAGCCATTGATTTACATGTCCTATCTTTTTATCCTTACTCTCATTTGAACACGGCACTGAAAGTATGATAGAAATTGTTATCTTTGAGGTTTTGCTTTTTAACCTTCTACCTAGCTTCATTTTCAGGTTTTTATTTTTTTTCCACTGGATGTAAGCATCGCTAGCATTCATTGCCCAAGTCTAATTGCCCTTGAACCGAGTGGTTTGCTGCATCATTTCAGAGGGCATTTAACAATAAACTACGTTGCTAAGGATCTGAAGTCACATGTAGGCCAGCTCAGGTAAGGATGAAAATTTCATTTCCTACAAGATATAGTGAACCAGATAGTTTTATGACAGTTAATGGTAGGGGTCAAGGCACATGGAAAAGATGAGAGTTTTAATCCTTATGTATTAATTGAACTTATATTTGACCAGTCACTTTGGTGGATCTTGAATGCATGTCCCTAGGAAATTAGTCTGGGCCGATGGATTACTAGGCCAGTGACTTGGGCCATTGTTCACCAGCAGCGTCCTTCCCCCACGTCCGCATTAGCAAACTTTGGTAGGGGGAAGGTGGCAGAGTAGCAGGGGTAAGTGGACAAGTGCTTAGTGTAGATCAGTGGAAGTCAGGTTGGGTTCGAAGGCCGTTGGGGTAGATGTTGGCTGATGTAGTGTCAGGTCAGGATACTGGCTGACAGGGTGAGGTCGGGGATCTGGTCAGGGACTGTCAAGAGAGGGAATCTGGTCAGGATGTGTTTGGGTGTGGAGATATAGGGGGTGACCACATGGGGATCTGATGCATTGGAGTGTATTTTGGGGGAGGCTTGTGGGTGACGTGGAATATGGTCTGGACAACGTGTCAGACATCTCTGGGGGAGGTATCACAAGGGCAGTCTATGGTGAGTCATGGGATGGTTTGATAACCCCAAGAGTTAGACCAGGTTTTACTTCCTCTAAAGTTTCCTAGATAACTATTAAGCTTAGCACATCAGAACGATCTAAGATCTTCAGGTTGATGTTTCAGACACTAGGTAATTGCCCCTTGGAACTCTCAAATTCCAGGGCAGCTCCTGCACAATAATTATTGGGGTGTCTGGATGGTCCTGACAAACAACTTATGTCTACAGTTTTGGGAAACTTACCTTCCTATTGGAAGTTCTGGGCCATTATATCTATTAGACAAAGAGAAAGGAAAGTGAGGCAGAAAGATACAAGTAGAGAAGGGAAAAGCAGAAAAGACATTTCTTTCCTCATTTTCTCTAAAGCAGACAGCATTTTGTTAAGGAAATAGCAGGAGAGCAGAAGAATGCAGCCAATACAGAAAACACCCTGACAATATCCTGGCTGTAGTACACCAAACTTGTGCTCAGGAATTGGCTGTCCCAAAAACCAAGCAGCTCCAATATTGGCATTTACTTAACAATGTTTAAAATTAGCCAGGTATGTCCCATTCATGGATAGCATGACAAATCAAGCTTGCTCAATTACATCCCATCAGTCTACCTTTGATCATCAGCCAAATGATTGAAGGCCACAAGGAACAATGCTATCAAACGGCACTTACTCAGCAATAACCTGCACACCAATACTCCGGGACTCCCTTCTCCGCTCCACACTCCCCGTCAGCCCCACCACACCCAGCACTTTTCCCCGCAACCGCAGGAAGTGCTATACCTGCCCCTACATCTTGAGGCCTGGGATGGGGGTTGGGGGGGGGGAAGAAGAGAAGACTTTCCACATCAAGCAGATGTTCACCTGAATGTCTGCTAATGTGGTATACTGTATCCACTGTTCCCGTTGTGGCCTCCACTACATCTGAGAAACCAAGCGGAGGCTTGGGCACCGCTCAGTGGAACACCTAAGCTCTCCCTCCCATTCCTCAGATGACATATCCATCCTGGGCCTCCTGCAATGCCACAATGATGCCACCCAAAGGTTGCAGGAACAGCAACTCATATTCCGCTTGGGTACCCTGCAGCCCAATGGTATCAATGTGGACTTCAGAACCTTCAAAATCTTCCAAATCTTCCCTCCCCTACCACATCCTAAAACCAGCCCAGCTTATCCCCCCGCTCCCTAACCTGTCCTTCCTTCTACCTATCCCCTCCTCCCAACTCAAGGCCCACCCCCATCTCCTACCTGCTAACCTCATCCTGCCCTCCTTGACCTGTCCGTCCTCCCTGGACTGACCTATCCCCTCCCTAACTCCCCACCTACATTCACCTTCACTGGCTCCAACCCCATCTCTTTGACCAGTCTGTCTCCTCTCCACCTATCTTCTCCTCTATCCATCTTCTATCCGCATCCCCCTCTCTCCCTATTTATTTCAGAACCTCCCTACCCTTCCCCCATTTCTGGAGGAGGGTCTAGGCCCGAAATGCCAGCTTTACTGCTCCTCTGAAGCTGCTAGGCCTGCTGTCTTTGTCCAGCTGTACACCTTGTTATCACCAATACTCAGTCTGATTTCTACCACAGTCATTCAACTCCTGACTTAGTTTCAACCTTGGCCCACACCTTGAGAAATGAACAAAAAAATTCCAGAGCTGTGATGAGAATGACTGCTCTTGTCAAAAGACGAGAAATACTAGTCTGTATGGTTGCCACCCCCAACCATCACTTTAAACGCACAGTGGTATCAGTATGTACCACTTACAAACTGCTACAGCAACTCACCAAGTTTTCTCCAGCTGGGCTCTACAAACCCATGACCTCTATCACCTACAGCAACAGATACATGGGAGCACCACCACCTGCACGTTCCCTCCAAATCACACACCATCCTGACTCGGAACAATATCGTCATATTTTCACAGTCACTGTATCCAAATCCTGTGGGTGCAGCCAATCCACCACATGGATTGTATAGGATCAAGATGATGATTAAACACCATCTTCTTAAGGGCACTTCATAATGTCTGCTGACATCTCAAAAATATAAGTAAATGAAAGGGAGATGGCCTCTCTCCTCTTCCCTCAACCTTTGTTGAGGAAAATAATGATATAATGAATGGAGAATAGGGGGATATGTGAATGGTAATGACGCAAGGGAGAACAGATATCCAGGCAGTTGACTACATAGCTCAAAGATAAATAGATAGGAATTAGGAGTTAGTGGATATGGTCCGCACCTCTGTGTTAAGTCGCCACTAGCACACATCTTTTATACAATTTCTGTACTATCAATTTAGTTTGGGTTGTCTTTCTCAAGGCTTCAGGGTAGCAAAGACCTGAATGATTTACATATATGTAACTTCTATATAATGCCAGAGTGCAATGGCAAAGCATTTCAATACATTGCTGAGTAATAAAAGGTACTTATGATTTATTAAAGTGAGGTTTTAATTTTCTATTATTATGTCTTATTCCCTAATTGCATCTGCAATGCACCAAAAATCAATATTATGCTGGAAAACTTTTCAATGCTGGATAAGCTCCAACTGTGACCACTGAACTTTCATTTCAAGCAATCAAGGATAAATAAGTGCCATATATTAACACATTTTCTGACTATGTATTATTTGTTTTCTGCTTGTTGCATTCTTACTCCATTATTTGCAACACTATTCAAAAGGTGGTAAGATGCCAAAGCTATAGCGAGGTTGTCACAATAATGGATGAGTTAAAAATAGACACAGGAGGCACCAGACAGACTGGCAGCACTGGAACTGGATAGATCATGTGGTCTGGCTGAGATTCATTCTATGTTGCTGAAAGTACAAATTACAGAGGTATTGGCCACAATCTTCCAGTTTTCTCAGAGGCTGCCATAGACCGGAAGATTTCAACTGTCATGAAAGAAAGAGAGAGACAAATCTGCCAGAGGTTTCTCAGCTAATATTTGTTGTGGGGCAACTCTGAAGCAATAATCTACTGATTTTTTTAAAATAATAAAGTAACCGCAGGACGCATGAAGCTAATGGAGCCAATATCCTTTTTCTGGGTTATTGTTGAGTAACTGCACTACTGAAGTGACGGTTGCCAGTTAATCAACTGGAGAGATGACGGGGGGCATCTTAGATGAGCAGCCAGGGAAACAAGCTCCTACTGGAGGTTCTGTTGACCAATTAGTTTCCCTTCTCATCACCTTCTAAATGTCCTGTCCACCCAGAAACAAGGAAATGGTGCCAGGATCCTATCTCTTGGAGTCAGGAATGAAGGACTGGCAGCAGGGAGGGGAAAAGCAGAAGTCTTATGTCAATAGAAGCAAATGCAACCTGACAGTACATCATGCCTAATGTACAAATAACTTCTCATCTGATTTAATGCCTCCCAATTCAATCACTCACCCAACAGCAAGCTCTGACACGCTGAACTATATTTAACAATCATGTGCTGCACCTCAACCCCTCCCATTTCTTGCTGTTTCAGCACACCTCCAGCAGCTACATCTGCTCACAACCACGTGACAGTCCGCCCTCTCTCACAATAGAGGATCTGGTACAACATCAGGAAGACTCAGCAAATCAGAGGTGTTGAGGAGTAGGCTGCAAGACTACATCGTTAAGACCCTTGTGGAGACATTTACTGGTGATCCTGGGTTAGGAATAACAGCCTGCATCCAGTGGCATCTTAAAGGTTGTCCAGGACACTAGTTGATGATTGCCTTCTCATCCTCCTGAATGTGGCTTCAAGGGGAATGTACACGTGGGGTACAACAGATTTCCTGCTTTTCTCTCTGCCAACTCTCATCTTCCCAACCATCTCCCTCTGGTTGAATGCTTTCAGCTGGAGAAGAGCTGTGAACATACCAACAAGAAACAAAAATAACCTACTTAGTCCTTTGAACCTGATCCGATTTAAACATCAACCCACCTTCCTGCACACTCCCAATAATTTTTATTATCTGTTACTGAAAATCTGTTACACCCAGTAATCAAGAATCTAGATATTTTTAAGGCAGTGGTACTTAAAAAATATTCATCTACTGCCCTTTGAGGAAAGTAATTCCAAAGATGCACAATCCTCAGAATTCTTTTCCTCATCTTTGCCTTCATTGGGCGACCACTTTTGTGGTCCAATGGTAGCTTTGGCAGAGCCAGGAGAAACAGCAATAGCAACTTCATGACAATGTTGAGAAGGTACCATCGCTTGATATTACATCCCAACCACCAGCACAGACAGTGGGAAGTTGTAAATGTTGGAGATTTTGAGGTTAGGGTCAGCATGTCATCAGGAATAGCTGGCCAACAGCTACGGCAGCAGAAATGCCAGCTCATCAGTGGGCAATATCATCAATGAATTCTACTGCAGAGATTGCTGATGAGGATTTCACTAGGCAGCCTACAGGATTGTGCACATTGTGACACTGGAGGCAGTGGTGGTTCTGCCAGACCATCTGCTGTCACTGTCTCGAGCATAGCAGGGTCTAGCTCCAAGGCACAAAGCTTCACTCAGAGCTGCAGATCTTTTTGCTGTGTATGTGCTGGCCAGCTCCAGGACAACAAAGGTAGACCTAATCATGAAGCAGCATTCAGTGGCCACTGTATCAGCTTCCTAGCCCAGGGTTGCTCACTATTGCCCTGCAACACCATTCACAGTTTGCTTGATTGAAAGTCAGCAACTTGCTTCCAGTTATTCGACTGACAGGGGAAGGTCTGCAGGGCGGAAGGCAACGGAGGTTGGCGGAATAACTGGCAAAACCGGCAAAGGAAAGAAACAGTGGAAACAGGTGCAGTCTGTCCAACCTACTTTTATAAGACAATCCACTCATACCAGGAATCAATGTCATGAACTGCCTCCAATGCATTTACATCCTGTTAAATAAGGAGATTAAAACTGCACCACTAGATGTAGTCTCACTGATGCCAGGATGAGGTGTAAGTGGACAGACTAAGAGGGAACAAATTCACAGACAGTTTCCACTGCAACAACTCGTCCATCCCAACATTAACCCTACATTTACCGCTCTTGCCCATCATTACATACTCACCACCGCAGCATCCCTTTGGTGAATCTGCCATTTGTGGCACACAATTGCCAGACAACGCCTGCTGCCAGCGACAGAAACTGCAAACATCAATCCTTGGCATTCACTGGAATTACCATCACGGAATCTCGCCTTTACCAACATCCCAAGTGTTACCAGAAACTGCACTGTACTAGCCATATGAATAATGCAGATACAAAAGCAGTTCAGAGGATAGTAATCCTGCAGTGAATAACTGATCCCCTACAACATCTGGACTGCAGTGGTTCAAGAAGGCAGCTCATCACCATCTTCACCAATGCCTTTCGCTTAAAGACGTAAATTCCACTTTCAATTGTTTATATGCAAAAACGTACTTGTTGTAGTTACAAGTCCTACACAAATATGAAAATAAACCTTATTTTGACTAGCACCTTGTAAACCAGCACTCGCAATAAACCGGCAAAATTGTATACCTTTAAGACCGCAAAGTTTATTCCATTATTTTGTCCATTTTACTCCATTATTATATAGTTTCTAAAACATATTTACCCCAACGTAAATATACTTGTTCAACTGAATTGCCATACATACCACAACATACCAACAATTGATTCAATTGGGACAGTTTCCTCACAAATGCTGCCACATATGTCAACGTCCACGTAGTCAGTTGAGAATGTGTAGGAAGGCTCTCTGCCAGTAAAATTTATTTAAGGCAAAGTTGCATTATTTTTAAATGATTTATGCTGTAAATAAAGTATTACAGTGAGGTGTTTACCCCCTTCATTACGTTTTTATTACTGAGTGCGTGCTTTTACATGAGGACCTCTTGATTACCCAGAATATTTAGTCAACAGCACACTCTTAGATCTGCAGGCGCCGGTTAATAAAAAGATGGTATGTTTTTCAATTTCAATTTATGAACTTGGCTTTTCTTTCACAGTATTTTTCACTTCCCAACCAATCGTTTTGGCCTTTTTGCATTCATGTGCACTATCCAGCTCCTAGACATGGTTACCACTAACAATGCACATTTCTACTCACTTCGGTCTTGACAGTCTCACTGACACATACCCCAACAATTCTGTTTCTCTGACCCCACATTAAATGGTCTCCAGCAACCCAGACAGCAGCAGAGGTTTCGCCAATTCATAAACTCCATGTCTTCTGCTCTCTGCTCTTTTCAACTGTTTAAAATATGCAGTAACAGGCGTTGTACCATTGTACCCGGTGTGGCTTCCTCTACATTGGGGAAACCAAGCGGAGGCTTGGGGACCGCTTTGCAGAACACCTCCGCTCGGTTCGCAGTAAACAACTGCACCTCGCAGTCGTGAACCATTTCAACTCACCCCTCCCATTCTTTAGATGACATGTCCATCATGGGCCTCCTGCAGTGCCACAATGATGCCACCTGAAGGTTGCAGGAACAGCAACTCATATTCCACTTGGGAACCCTGCAGCCCAATGGTATCAATGTGGACTTCACCAGCTTCAAAAATCTCCCCTTCCCCCACCGCATCCCAAAACGTGCCCAGTTCATCCCCTCCCCCCACTGCATCACACAACCAGCCCAGCTCTTCCCCTCCACCCACTGCATCCCAAAACCAGCCGAGCCTGTCTCTGCCTCCCTAACCTGTTCTTCCTTTCACCCATCCCTTCCTCCAACCCCAAGCCGCACCTCCATTTCCTACCTACTAACCCCATCCCACCTCCTTGACCTGTCAGTCTTCCCTGGACTGACCTATCCCCTCCCTACCTATCTTCTTTTCTCTCCATCTTCGGTCCACCTCCCCCCCTCTCCCTATTTATTCCAGAACCCTCACCCCATCCCCCTCTCTGATGAAGGGTCTAGGCCTGAAAAGTCAGCTTTTGTGCTCCTGAGATGCTGCTTGGCCTGCTGTGTTCATCCAGCTTCACACTTGATCATCTTGTTTAACACAAGCTGTTTGGTTCGTAGAGGAACTGCGTCTTTACATGACCTGCCACAGAAAATACTGGCCGACCCAACCCCATTGTAACGAGCTTTCTATTTACTTGCTGATTTTTAATCCTCACAAAGCTTGAGGTCACATGAATATTCTTGGCAACCATTCACCCTCTCGCAGAATGTTCCCTTGTACAGTGGTCTTAAAGGGATATCGCATCAGAAATACATTCCTCCCAAAACATAAAATGTCTACAAACTATGCGTGATGGTTTAAGGGATGTTTCCAGTGCTAATGTGTGACAGTGAAGCAAATCATATGAATGTGAGGTTTGAGCCAAGAGCAGGGATGCTTGTTAATAAGTAAGTGAAGCGTTTATGAAGAATATTGAGAGAATTTGTACCTGAATTAGGCATAATGATACATTTACTGACCAAGATCACTTGTCAGAGGTAACAAAGCATCTTGAGGCACTACATCCAGGTCCATGAGGATAGACTCCTGACATTGATTTCCACATCCACCTGCTCGCACTGACGGATTAATATCTCTAGGATCAGGACAGCCTTCACACAAGAGAACCCCGCTCCTCCAGTCCACCGCATCATTACTCCAGTCCAAAATTCAAAAACCTGGGCACACACACTTCCTAGACAGGTGTTCTGTTGTTATTATAGAACATAGAACAGTACAGCACAGAACAGGCCCTTCAGCCTACAATGTTGTGCCGACCATTGATCCTCATGTATGCATCCTCAAATTTCTGTGACCATATGCATGTCCAGCAGTCTCTTAAATGTCCCCAATGACCTTGCTTCCACAACTGCTGCTGGCAACGCATTCCATGCTCTCACAACTCTGTGTAAAGAATCCGCTTCTGACATCCCCTCTATACTTTCCTCCAACCAGCTTAAAACTATGACCCCTCGTGTTAGCCTTTTCTGCCCGGGGAAATAGTCTCTGGCTATCAACTCTATCTATGCCTCTCATTATCTTGTATACCTCAATTAGGTCCCCTCTCCTCCTCCTTTTCTCCAATGAAGAGAGTCCGGCTCAGTCAACCTCTCTTCATAAGATAAGCCCTTCAGTCCAGGCAGCATCCTGGTAAACCTCCTCTGAACCCTCTCCAAAGCATCCACATCTTTCCTATAATAGGGCGACTAGAACTGGATGCAGTATTCCAAATGCGGTCTAACCAAAGTTTTATAGAGCTGCAACAAGATCTCACGACTCAAACTCAATCCCCCTGTTAATGAAAGCCAAAACACCATATGCTTTCTTAACAACCCTGTCCACTTTAAGGGATCTATGTATCTGCACACCAAGATCCCTCTGTTCCTCCACACTGCCAAGAATCCTATCCTTAATCCTGTACTCAGCTTTCAAATTCAACCTTCCAAAATGCATCACCTTGCATTTATCCAGGTTGAACTCCATCTGCCACCTCTCAGCCCATCTCTGCATCCTGTCAATGTCCCGCTGCAGCCTACATCAGCCCTCTATACTGTCAACGACACCTCCAACCTTCATGTCGTCTGCAAACTTGCTGACCCATCCTTCAATCCCCTCAACCAAGTCATTAATAAAAATTACAAACAGTAGAGGCCCAAGGACAGAGACTGACTTCCAGGCAGAATGTTTTCCTTCTACTACCACTCGCTGTCTTCTGTTGGCCAGCCAATTCTGTATCCAGACAGCTAGGTTCCCCTGTATCCCATTCCTTCTGACCTTCTGAATGAGCCCACCATGGGGAACCTTATCAAATGCCTTGCTGAAGTCCATATACACCACATCCACAGCTCGACCCTCATCAACTTTTCTAGTCACATCCTCAAAGAACTCGATAAGGTTTGTGAGGCATGACCTGCCCCTCACAAAGCCGTGTTGACTGCATTTAATCAAGCCATGCTCTTCCAGATGGTCATAAATCCTATCCCTCAGAATCCTTTCTAACACCTTGCAGACGACAGAGGTGAGACTTACTGGTCTGTAATTGCCAGGGATTTCCTTATTTCCTTTCTTCAAGAGAGGAATTACATTCGCCTCTCTCCAGTGCTCAGGTACGACTCCAGCGGAGAGCGAGGATACAAAGATCCTCGCAAGTGGAGAAGCAATTGCATTTCTCGTTTCCCAAAGCAGCCGAGGACAAATCTGGTCAGGGCCTGGCGACTTGTCAATCTTAATGTTTGACAAAATTTTCAGCACATCAACTTCCTCTATCTCTATCCATTCCAGCATGCACACCTGCTTTTCAAAGGTTTCATTCACTACAAAGTTTGTTTCTTTTGTAAAGACAGAAGCAAAAAAAAAACTCATTTCGGGCTTCCCCTACCTCCTCAGACTCCACACACAAGTTCCCTATGCTATCCCTGATCGGCCCTACTCTTTCTTTACCCATTCTCTTATTCCTCACGTAAGTGTAAAATGCCTTTGTGTTCTCTCTAATCCGTTCTGCCAAGCCTTTCTCATGCCCCCTCCTGGCTCTCCTCAGACCATTTTTGAGCTCTTTCCTCGCCTGCCTGTAATCCTCTAGAGCTGAGCTTGACCCTAGCTTCCTCCACCTTACGTAAGCTACCTTCTTCCTTTTGACGAGAAGCTCCACCGCTCTCATCATCCAAGGTTCCTTTATCTTACCCCTTCTTGCCTGTCTCAGAGGGGCATATTTATTCATCACTCGCAACAACTGTTCCTTAAACAGTCTCCACATGTCTATAGTTCCCTTACCATGGAACAACTGCTCCCAGTCCATGGTTCCTAACTCATGTCTAATTGCATCATAGTTTCCTCTTCCCCAATTAAATATCTTCCCATTTTGCCTAATCCTCTCCTTCTCCATAGCTATGTAGAATGTGAGGCAGTCATGGTCACTATCACCAAAATGCTCTCCCACCACAAGATCTGATACCTGCCCCGACTCGTTTCCGAGCACCAAGTCTAGAATGGCCTCTCCCCTCGTCGGCCTGTCAACGTACTGAGTTAGGAAACCCTCCTGAACACACCTTACAAAAACAGCTCCATTCAAATCTTCTGCTCGAAGGAGGTTCCAATCAATATTGGGAAAGTTATCCTCTAGAATCTTGTCCATACGGTTCCGGGCTTTTCTGCAGCCAGAATATACAAGTTAAGAGAAACGATGTGGTTTTAAATGGTTAAGCCTAGTGTTTGGTTGTGCTGGCCTCTTTTCTGGAGATAGACAACCACTCAGTAATATATTCAGTAGAGCTGCATGTCACAATCATGAAAATGAGAAGGTGGAATGGAATTTCTGTACTACCTACATCATTTTGAATATGCATCATATTTCCGTTAGCTGGCTTTGACAGCTAAAGACTTCAGTCTCATTAATGCCCCAACAATGAAAAGAATAGAGACACTGGAAAAGGGATGAAAATAAAAGCACGACTGCCATCAGCATCAGTCGTAGCTGCTGCTTTCTCATGTAAATCCTGAATTAACACCACTCCTCTTCCCTTTACTACCTAAATACCTTGGAATTCCATTCTGTGTTAGCTGGAAGTCTCTTCTCATATTCTTTTATTTGTTTTAGAGATTATGCTTCAAATCTAAATTTTACCTGGCTCTCAATTGTATTATGATGTTGAAAGCACTTTTTTTTCCCTGATTAATTTTTTGCCATCCAAGGAGCTCCAAATTTTTAGAACATAGAACAGTATCTCACAGTACAGGCCCTTTGGCCAACGATGTTGTGCCGAACTTTTACCCTAACCCTGAAGTCTATCTAACCTGCACCCCTACCTTATATTTTTGTGGTACTTTCTCCCCCCCTCATGGGGATTTGAATATAACTTTTAAAAGGTCCTGCATTGTTTACTTAATTGTGCCTGTTAAGCTTTGGATCTAATTCATCTGGGTCAAATCCATTCTTATCCTCATTAAAGTTGGCTTCCCCCAGCTATCCACGTAGGGGCCTCACCTCCGACTTTTCTTTCACATCCATTAAGTACTTAGAATTACTAAAAAAGTATTGCCAGACCCTAAAAACTACAACAACCAACCTCATGACTGAAATTAGACCATTGTCAGCCAATAGGGTCCAAAGAGCCCACCAGCTTTACTCAATTGGAATTAGTTTAGGAGCACCAAGTGCAAAGACCTCAAACGACAGAAACATTACTTGAAAATCACAGCACTGGGAAATAGAATGTGATTGTAGACGCCCTGTCCAGAACCAACACAGAATGTGCTTAAAACTGAATGAGCCAATCTAGATGAATTAATGCATGTTTGTTGCTCTCAGTTTGATTTTATTCTTCATTTCTCTTTTGTAGTGTAGCGAGAATGGATCTTACTTCATTTGTACTGCTACTTCCTCAAGGAATATACAAAAACAAGGAGTTGAAACCTGTGTGTTCACAGGGCCACAATTTTGAAAGCAGCCACTTCAAACACCCCTGCACTGCAAGGGGGGAAAAGAACTATACTCCAATTGCAGGAATTCACTTTTGAAAGGAATTCAGAATTGTGATGCTACACTTGAATATCATTGTATGCTTGGGTTTTTGGCTTAGTAATGTGGGTTTTGTGACACTAAATATTTTTACAGCCATGGTAAATTCTTTTAAAACAGTTAAGACCTAGCTTTAAAATAATGGTTTCTTTGGTATACGTTGGTAGCAATTTACAACCAAACTAAATAAACAAGCTCCAGTTTAGAACAATTGAGGCTTTTTTTCAAGCTCAAGGGAAACACCATAGGTTGGGAGAAGTTTTTTATCCATTGTTTTGACAGTCTTGTAAAATCCTTTTATAAAAGATGGCTGTACAGACCAGCGCTCCTGAGAAAGGAGGGATACAATGAAACTATGTTACCTCAAAGAGCCAGCATGTGTCCCACAGCCAAAGTTTTGAGATAAAACCCCAATGAGATACTTACATATTCCCAGTTTAGAAGCATGAATATTCCGGGTGGAGGGAAATTGCAGTTCCAGAATGTGTTCAAGTTGTAAGTAACAAACTTCTAAAAGTGTTAGAGACAGGGACTCTATTTTGAGTACTGTGCAAGTGGTTTTTTGGGGTACTGTACCAAGGGTGCAATTTTGGTGCCATACAAAAGTTGTTTTTCTTTCCAATTTATAATAATGTTGGGACTAAATTTTTATTGTGTTTAAAAAGTCTTCTCATGAAAGAAAAATAAGAATGTTTACAGTTTTAACACTGACCTGCTGCTAAATCACATTTTATTGAAACAAAATTCAAATATAGGAAGGGAATAAAAATTAAAACATGGCATATGGGGGAAGTCATGCAACTTTTGACTAAAAGAACCTCAAAAATCTCCCATATTTTCACCATAGAACTATCTAAACCACATGGAGAATATTGTGATTCAAATAATAATTACATTTAAAGTTATTTTTTACATAAACTGTTAAAACACAGTTAACCTATTCCCGAGTTTTGCTGTTAGTATAGGGACTCACTTGAGGTTTGTGTTTTTTTAAGTGGAAAAAAAAACCCAAATAGAGTTTAAAAATCAACAGATTTTACCAGATTCAACAGCTTTGATTCTAAGGTTTTAGTAATCATGCGCAAAAGAGAAATGCATTTTACTATTCTTACATGACACTGGAACTGGTACGTTTCAGACCATCAATTCAATTTAGGTATAATTTTATTGTTTTAAGCCAAGTAACACTTTGAGGAAACAAAAACAGCAGCAATTTCTATTATTTTCTCTGGTAGCTCACTTGTGTATGTATTCATATACAACCATATAATTTGCAGTTCAGCTTCACATTGTTTCAGTCAGATGCAAGTAATCACAGCTCTGTCCAAATGCACAGTGTAAATAAAAATTGAGTAAAATGTAATTAAATTTACAATGATTACTTTGCGAATTGGTTCATCTTGAATACTTCTGAAGAAAATGTAACTGATGTTTTGGCTTTGCCTAGGTCACTACCATGTTTTATTACTGAAAGTACTGATCACTACTTTGACATGTATACTTGCCAGAAAACCAAATTTTACGATCAAATTAAATAAATTCACTCACGATGCAAGAGATTAATGTTTAATTTCTATTCCATATTAAGGCTGCTTTGTTCAGAACATATATTTTTAAAGGGGGTGGAGAGTACTGAAAAGAGCAAAGAAATACTTTATATTAGAATATCGAAATGCCAGCGAATGGTCAGCAGCACTCATACATGCTGCAAACTAAGGAATCAGCAGAGTTGATTTGGCTGCCTTTTGACACATTGACAAGTTATAGTGAGCATTTGGACTACAGTACTGGCCAAACAGATCACTAAAACAGCATTCTACTTTACATCTCCAAGCTTACAACTACTCTTTGGATGTCCACACCACTCAGCTGAGTGTTTTAATATCATTTAATGGGTATATTTATATTGAAATACACTATTTTGATTTTCATTCCCCTCAGTAGCTCTTTACTAGTGATTAAACTATAATTTTCCACATGTATTTAACTCAAAATGTTACAATCAAGACACTTTATTAAATACAGAAAGGCAGGCTACATTGCAAACCTATATTAAAGGTTTAAATCCTGTGGAAGAATTAACCACTTTCACTTGATCAGATCAACTGCACGAGAAAAGGAAGACTTACAAAATTAGACAGGAAGGAACTATGAATTGTTTGTGGCCTATCCTACTGTTTATTTAATGCAAATTACAGTACCAGTATCTATTCGGAACCGAGTCACACAGAACGAATTGTATTTACAGGGATAAACATCAAGCATACTTCACAAAAATTTATATTAAAATGAAATAAAAATTCAGTCACAAACAGAAGCATTCAAGTAATAATGTTAAACAGTTTTTTTTTGTTTTTTTTTGCTTTTTTTAAAACCAAGACAGTTCACAAGTGATGCAATGGTTGTATATTATCCACAGTCCTTTTTGACAAGAGAGGTGGTCAAGCTTTTGTATACAGGCTGTGTGAAGCATAGCAAAACATCTCTAATGCGGATTATACAGGCAAGCAGGTAGTCACACAAGTAAATTACCACGTTTAACCCTTTGTGTACCAATTGCAAACTGCAACATAAAAACAAAGATGTAGGCAATGACTTTCAGCATTTCATCTTCGTTTCAAAGATTTGGTTGATCATTGCAATAAAATTCGAACCATTCATTTCAATTTGGAAGTCAAATTGAGCAGGCAGCAATTGGAGACACCCCCCACCCCCCTGAAGAGTTCAAACCAGGGGAAATTTAGATCACAGTTATGCTACTTTCACTAAACCCAGTTATTGAGAGACTACAGCTCACATCTACATTGTATTCCTGGTGTAATGATATTATTTGGACCTTCTCAGGACCAGTGAATTGAAAGAGGAATGGCACCAAATAGCACTTCCATAAAAAAAAACAAATTAAAGCACTGAAACTTCATTACAGCCAATGCAGTACAAATAGGCTGGGCTTGAATTTAATTCTAGCTGGCTAGCAACATGCTAGTGGATGACTTTCATTTGATTCACTGCTAAATCAATAGCCACATTTCTGAATCTCAGTCTCAGGGAGCTGACTGAAGCATTTTAGTCGTTGGTCTTTTCCTCCACTCCCTTGAGGAATACAGACGGTACTGAGATTGTGTTTTGGATATTTATACAAATTGTGTAACAAAGACCATCCCGATCAAACTACCAGTTCACACTGCTAATTAACTCATTCACTACCTGCTGTCACTACAATTATTACAGTAGCCCACATCTTGAAAAATCCACTTTAATTTCCTCAAGATTGGGAGCTGAAGTAACAATTCTGTAGTGAATAAGCTTTTTTGTAACAATAAAACACACAAAGATGAGGAATATTTATTGTGTACACTAAAAATAAAAATCTAAAGTATGTACTACCTGTTTGAATATTAATTTCCATATTGTAATAAAAATATTTTTATGATGTGCACTATTAAAGAATAGCTTACACCAAAAAAAAACTGTACAAACCAATTCTAGATAGTTCTCTTACAATTCTGGAATCCCTTAAACTGCCCACAGAACTTGAAATTGCACACATATACCTGCTGTTTAAGATGTAATGCCAATACCCAGGTCTGTTCAACACTTTCTGCTAGTGTCCCCCAAAATCTACTATCAAGTATCAGCCTAATGCTCGCTGGAAGTTCTGATCATTTGGCACTAGCCTGATTTATCTATGTCCAAAAACTTTTGCCCCAAAGGTTTTGTAGCTCCAACTGGTAGAATATTTAAAAGCAGGACATGGTTTGAAAATCTTGAAAATTTGCTTCCTACTGCGCAAGATTATTTTTAAACAACTCTAAACCACCTCTTTCTGATTTTTCTTTATGTGGAACAATTAGCTTGAACTTCGAAGCTCAAGAAAATGTTCTCTTTCATCAGACCCTCAAGAAAAATGGAAAGCTTTTATTGTATCCAATTTCTGAAGAAATCCGCCTTTTCATTAAAGAAATTTGGCTGAGGCCAGTGGTCGGCTCAGAGAAGCAGCAGCAGGAGGGCCCATGCACTGACAAAATCGTACTAAACATAGACAAGGTGAGGGATAATTTGAAAAAAAGTTTCAAAAATAAACCTACAAAAAAAACTAAATTTTGGATTTGATTTCCAAATGTTTCATTTTCTTCAAAGGGACTGTGTCACTTATATGATGAAATTTTTTTTTAAAGTTTATGGAAAAACAGGATCTCGAGAAATATAAAGTGAACTGAATTTCATCAGTTTGCGGTACTGAATTGCCAGAAAATACACATACAACTATTAGGCTAAATTATGGTAAGGACAGGCTAGAAAACTTCCAAAAGATTTAACAAAAATGACAAAGTGATAGTGTACACTCCGTTACAGGAATCAGACAATATACACAGCCAATTCAGCTTTACTTGGAAATTCACTCATACCTTGTACACTGCAGATGCTAGTGCGTATCTTGTTGTTTGTAATGAATATACACTGCAGTAGAGGTGCTTTAAGGATGAGCAAACCATTCGGATTAAACTTGCCCTTTATCCCATTTTTGCCCAATGTTCACTTCCCCACTGCAGTATTTAGTGGCATTTCCTCATTATACATCAGTTTACAGATCTATTTTGCGAATGTAAAAAGTGACAATATCACCACTGTGGTATTTTAGCAAAAATAGTGCTACGTCTGTTACAAAAACAGAACAGAAGAAAAGGGCAAAAGTTCAATGGACAGTATGAACTTGCTCCTTTAAAGGCACTAACCAAATCCTAACAGTTCCCTCATCCTTAGTACAAATTCACTTGAAACTTTAGAAGCTGCAAATTAAAGCTGCAGTTCAGTTAGGAAGCCATGTAATGGGAAACTCCAGTGTTAACTCGGTGCACACAAGATAAAAGCATTTGGTAAAACAAAAGTAATTAAAATCAAGATTTGCATTATAAAATGTCAAATAATTATATCATTTGTACATTAAAAATTTAAAGTCATCAGTTCATGCAGCACTATTAGCAACTCTGCCAGGTTTACTTTCATTCCTAGATTCATATCCTACAGTAAATTTTTGGAGAGTGAAACAGAGTTGGCATAGCACAAGTGTTCAAATAGTTGGTTACACGTATATAAATTCTAGTATGTTATATTGTAGCTTTCTTTCATATTAACTCTGCCAAATTAACTGGAAACAATTTTCTGTAGAATAATCCAGCCTCAAACTGCAAATTGTCATAACCTGCTGAGAGCCCAAACATTTTAAATAGTGAAATATGCAACTTTTGAAGTGTTCAACAATTCTGTACATCTGTTTTTGTTCCAACTGCAGTGTGAATCTGATATAAGCAATAAAAATAAAATTTCTCTACAAGACAGATGTCAACTTAAAAAAGGTACATAAAGGGTTAAATATGAAAGAAATCACAAATATACTGTGAGGGACAAAAATTTAAAAAGAAAATCAAACATCGGAAGCAAAGGCACTCCAAACTATATACTATACAGCACTAGTTCCTTATTGTTACATTGTAGCCGCACCTATAGTACAGAATTGAAACTATATGGCTTTAAAAGCTCTCCTACAATTAACGAAATTTGCCCTGAATGTTTGTTGCTCTCATCAGTTCCCAGGTCCACATAGTTTATGTACAAAACAAAAATAATCAAAAATAGGTGGTGGTTAAGGGGAAATGGCTGAAAAAGAAAGACGACAGGAGAAAAGAGGAAATCTGAAATCACTGGGATAATTTTTTACACTCCTTCAAGAACTCAAGACTGTATTTCAGTTGGTGTAGCTCAGAAATCATCTAGGACCTGCTGTTTAACAACTTGGATGTGTATGTGCTACACTGCTTCTGCAAAACTTTGCTTTAAATAAATGGGACCAGTATAGAGTTGCACTGGACCACACAAAAAAACCTTCAGCCCTGAAGAGTCAAATGATCAACAGACAGAAAAGTACTGAAAATATCCAACTTCTTTTCTATTCACGGAGATTATGGTGACTGGAGTCTTTCTTGCAGTAGCTACTTCAGTGGATCTGTACCCTTGTCCATATGCTGCTGGTACAGGCCCAGTATTGATAAAATCTAATATCTATAACTAAGTATTACTACCTTCTTACTCAGATTCTTAAGAATGAATCCAATGGCAATGCTTCATGCCAAATCATACCCTGCACTACACCAGAGTGAAACACACCTCAGCCTTTCATGTTTTTGGATTGGGTGGGGGAGATTTGAACACTACGGCAGATTTCAATAAAAGATTGTCAAGGGAGGAGTTTAACATTTCTCCTTATTCCTTTTCAATCCCTCTTCAGTGAGTAAATGATTGGTTTGTATTTATTTTGTGTACGTTTTTGAAACAAGATTAAATAAAATGAACACTAATGACAATTTTCATAGTTGACCAGCATTTTTGCAGCTGACTGGAAATTTGAGCCAGGGCTTTCCCGCCCTCAGGTTGAGTTGGATGCCGAAGCTGAAGCTGCATTGGTAGACTGTCCACGGTCCACAGCAGTGTTGGTATCTGGAACAGAAGAGAAAACTAAAATTACTTTCATTACAATAAAACACTGATGAAAATAATTTGTGAAATGCTATCTTTGATTTAAAAACAGAAGTGCAACATTGAAAATATCAATACACAGAAACTTGGAACATTTTCACAGAAATAACCATAGAATAATTTCCCAGTCAAATTTACCTTCAGCCTTCCTTGGTAACTATGTGAATTTCTTAGAAACCTACCTGTCTAGTAGCTATTAAACCTGACCATTCAAACATGTAGAAGAGGTCAATTTAAACACTTTGGATTAACTATAAATGTTTGAAAACCCATGCAAACAAATATTAGTAAATAAAAATATGCTGAGCAGAAGAAAATAAATGCTAAGGCAATCAAATACTCCAGGGTTCATTAAGCTAGAGAGCATTATTTTCTTTCAAACACAAACTAGGATGCTCACTTCATCTGGCATGACAGCTCATTTAGATTGTATTTCATTCATGAGACTTTCCCCAAGGCATTAACACCGGAGTGCTACAAAGCAAAACTTGACAAACAGTCTAGGGTGCTATTACAACGAATGACTAAAAACCTCAAATAGGTAGGTTTTAAGGAGTGTCTCAAACAGGAAAATTAGGTGAAGAGACAAAAAGCTTGCCAAAAAAGGAATTTCAGAGCTTGGGGCCTTTGCAGCATTGCCACCAATGGCAGATGGATCAAAGTCAGGGCACTTAAGCACTAGAATTAGAAGCGCACAGAGATTAGAGCGTTGTGCTCCTGCAAATTAATAGGGATGGTTGAAACAATGGATGGATCTGAAAACAGGGATGAGAATCTAAGTGCTGCTTAACCAGAAGCTCACGTAGGTCAGCGTATGATTGTGTAAATAGGACTTTGCACAAGTTAGTACAGGTTTTTTGGATTACCTCCAGTTTTGAAGGTTAGAACATGGAAGCCAGCTTAAAAACGTGTTAGAATAGTCAAGTCGAACAGTACCATACACGAAGCTGAGAATTTCAGCAGATAAACTAAGCTGAGAAAAGTCCGATAACATTATGGAGTAGGAAAAGGTAACTCCATCGAAAGTTACTCTCATGATTAAATGACACAAGTTCGATTCCACCCTCAGATGACTGTGTGAAGTTTGCAAGTTCGCCCCATGTCTGCATGGGTTACATCCTGGTTCAAAAATGTCCAGGTTAAGTAGACTGACGAAACTAAATTATCCATTGAACCCACGGCAGTGCAGATTAAGTAGTTTAGCCACTGGGAATGCAGGGTTACGGGAATGGGGTGGGTCTAGGTGGGATACTCTTCAGAGGGTTGTTGTGGACTCGATGGCCTTCTTCCACACTGTAGGGATTCTATGATTCTATTCTATGAAGACAAAGTTGAGAACAATGTACCATTTGCCAGAGAATAAAATTGAGTTATTGTCTAATAAACTGAAAGTGGATGGAGCTAGTCTTCTTGATATTTAATTGGAGGAAATTTCTGCTTATCAAGTACTGATGTCAGACAAGCAGTCTGGCAATTTGGAGAAAGTGCGCGGATCAGGAGGGGTAGTGGCGAAGTAGAGCTAGTTGCGGTTAGCATACATAAGGAAGCAATATTGTAATTTCGAATAGTGTTTCAAGGTGTGATTTGCAAATGATAACCAGGAGAGGGCCAAGGCTAGATTCTTTGGGGGAAGAGGCAGTAATGCAGGTGCTGGAAGAGAAACCATGTGATGGGAATCTTTTGCTATCATTAGCAAAGCCAAAAATCAAACCTGGCAAAACTGAACCAAGAAATTGTAGCTCAATCTAGCTACATAGCATTGGAAAGGCACTGGAGGAGGATTTTGTGATCACTGTGTTAAAAACCACCGACAGGTCGAGAAGGGATAGCTTATGTATGGTAAGGTCACCAAAGGCCACTTACCACTTTGATAAAGAGACATTTTGAACTATGGTAGGCACTGAAAACCAATCCGAGGTTTCCAAACATGAAAGCTGGGAAAAGATGCAAGGACTTTTAGAAAAGGAAAGACAGCCTAAACATCAGGCAGTACTTTGTAAATATGGAGGCGTCAATGGCTTGGCTTTATTTTTCTTTAGGAGAAGTCAGATTTGAGGTGTTGACAGGAGTTACCAATACTGTATGACCCACTGTCATAGAAAATAAAGCATAGCTAATGTCCCCTGACAGAAAAACCAAGCAGAGATGTTGGGCGGTCAGTAGTTTAGTAGTAATAAGGTTGAGAAAAGAGTTGATTCTCTTGGACAAGATGAGCTTTGTAAAATGAGGTGCACCTGGGTTGATGAGACAACAGGAGAGAAAGACATAAATACAAGTTCCTGGCTAGTGCAGAGCAGGGAAGCAGCACAGTCAGTTTATATATTTATACAAAATTATATGACCATATCGAACAAAGGACATACTGGTTGCCAGTCTGTACCTATGCTTTTCTTCTGAGGTGACCAATGAAATTCCAGTCTTCTGCTCATAGTCCACACCTATGTACATTCTGCTTTCGCACTCAACTATGTACACTTTCAAGGAACTTATGTTTTCTGCTGCAACAGTCTGTAGGAGTGAATTCCTCATTCTAACCTGCACTTCAATTTTTTTGTGGTTGCTTTAAATTTGTGCCGCCTTATTTTTCTTAGAAATTCAACAATCATATTTTAAACAGTTAGAAACAAACAGACTTGAACTAACAGATGAGGTGGCACATTTGAGTAGGAACAATAAGGAAATCTCACCCTCTTTTGAATATAAGCATTCTAAGTGATCCTCCTGTTCCTGGACACCAAAGTACAAATACAAAAATCACAAAGAAGCACCAAAAAGGTTAAGAGATAGCCAGAACCGGACTTACTGGAGGCAGAGTTAGCTGTGGAACAGGAAAGTCGACGTTTCGGGTCAGGACCTTCATCAGAACTGTGGAAGGATCCTGACCCGAAATGTCGACTTTCCTGCTCCTTTGATGCTGCCTGACCTGTTCCTCCAGCTCCACATTGTGTCAACATCAAAAGTTAATAAAGCCATAAAAAGAAAATAATACACATTTTTAGCAGAAATTAACTGATAATCAGGGAAGTTGCGATAAAATTGTATAGAACCAAGACCATACTTGTAATACTATAAAAAGTGTGATCTCCACTTTTTAGGAAGGATGTAGATACAATGGAGAAGGCTTAAGAAAGATCAAACAGGATGAAACTAGACATTATACCCGTCAGGAAAGACTAAACTGACTGGAATTAAGGAAGACAGAAGACAAAAGGGGTGAAAGGTTGGATGCAGCAGAGAAGGGATGTTTTCACTTGCCCAGCAGGTCAGAACTAGGATTCATCACTACAAGATATGTATTAATAAATTCAACCGGGAATTCAGAAAAAAACTTGTTTAAGCCAGTGAGTAATCAGAACATGGAACTTGCTACAAGGTGTGGTTGACGTGGCCAGTATCGATGCATTTAGGGGAATGTTGATTAACACTACAAGGGGGGAGAAAAAAAGAACAGAATGATATGCTAAGGTCTGACATAGGGAATGGGAAGTGGTCTGTGTGGAGCATAAACCTCAGCACTCACCAGTGAGGTCAAATGGCCTTTTGGGTTATAAATTCCACACAGAATTCATTGTTGCAGTGGAAGAAAGTGCTAAAAATAAAGACCAGCTAAGGAACCAGTGTTCAAAATTGAGAATGTCGGTGAGATATCAAATTGTCTCTGACCTTGCTCAGGGTTGACAAACAGGGGGAGAAAAAAGGGCAATGGTCAGGTCACTAGGTGTATTTAATACACCTCCAAAGAGAGAAAGGTAATTCGACCCAGTGAGTCTGCTCAGTATTCAAGGAGATTGTGACTGATCTGATAATCTTCAGCCCCACTTTCCTGCCATTTCCTCACAACCCTTGATTTACTTACTGATTAAAAATCAGTTTTTTCAGCCTTGAATGCACAACAACTCAGCCTTGATAGCCACTTTGATGGCTTTAGTGTCATTTGCAAACTCAGTCATAGTACATTCACTTCCATCATCCAAGTAATTTATGTGTTGTAAATATATGTCTCATATCAACTGGGATAATCTCAGTGGTGCAGTAAATATGGAGATGCATTTATGAAATGTGTTCAGAGTTTCCTTGATCACCTTGTTATAGACAGAGAATCTTAGATACGTACAGCATGGAAACACATCCTTTGGTCCAACTTACTGATGCCAACAAGATATTCTAAATTAATCTAGACCCATTACCAGCATTTGGCCCATATCAGTCTAAGCCCTTCCAATTCATATACCCATCCATTCCTCCCACCTCAAGGTCCACCCCCATCTCCTGCCCACCAACCTCAACACGCCTCCTTGACCAGTCCATCCTCCCTGGATGGACTTATCCCCTCCCTAACTCCCCACCTACATTCACCTTCACTAGCTCCAACCCCGCCTCTTTGACCGGTCTATCTCCTCTCCACCTTTCTTCTCCTTTATCCATCTTCTATACGCTTCCCCCTCTCTCCCTATTTATTTCAGAATATCCTTCCCCTCCCCCCATTTCTGAAGAAGGGTCTCAAACCAAAACGTCAGCTTTCCTGCTCCTCTGATGCTGCTTGGCCTCCTGTGTGCATACAGCTCTACACCGTGTTATCTCAGATACTCCAGCACTGGCAGTTTCTACTATCTTGTATACCCAAACAGATGCCTTTTAAATGCTGTAATTGTATCAGCCTCCACCACTTCCTCTGGTAGTTTAATCCATACACATCACCCTCTGCATTAAAAAAGTCGCTCCTTAGGTCTCTTTTAAATTATTCCCCTCTCATCTCAAACTTATGCAGTCTAGTTTTGGACTCCCCTAATCTGGGGAAAAGATCTTAGCTATTTACTCTATCATGATTTTATAAACTTTAATGAGGTCACCATTTAGCCTCTGATGCTCCAAAGAACATAGCCCCAACCTATTAAGCCTCTCCCTATTGCTCAAACCCTCCAATCCTGGCAACATCCTCAATTCTTTTCTGAGGCCATTCAAGTTTCATAAAATCCTTCCTGCAACAGAGAGGCCAGAACTGAACACAGTATTCCAAAAGTGGCCTAACCAATGTTTTGCAGAGCTGCAAAATGACCTTCCAACTACTATACTTAATGCACCGATCAAAAAAAATGCAAACATACCAAATGCCTTCTTCACTACCCTGTCTACTTGTGACTCTACTTTCAAGGAACTATGAACTTGCACTTTGAGGTCTCTTCGCACAGCAGTACTCCCCAGGACCTCACCATTAAGTGTATATGTCCAGCCCTGATGTGCCTTTCTAAAATACAGCACTTCACATTTATCTAAATTAAACTCCATCTGCCACTCCTCAGCCCAAGGGAGGGGCAGAAAGGTTAGAGAGAAGGTGGAGGGGTTGTGTCAAGTCATGGAGGCAGAGATGAGAGTGAGGGTTGGACATAGGATGAGGCCACGTGTGGAGAGATTTTGAAACTGGTAAAATCCACATTAAGGCCATTGGGCTGTAGGCTTCCAAGGTGGAATATATGAGGCACTACTCCTCCAGTTTGAGGGTGGCATCACTGGAGGAGACCCAGGATAGATGTGAAACCCAGGGAGTGGGAGGGGGAGTTGAAATGGCTAGCGACAAAAGGTGTTGTCGTTTGTTGCGAACAGAGCACAAGTGCTCAACAAAGCAGTCACCAAGCCTCCAATTAGTCTCACTGATGTAGAGGAGGCCATATCAGGAACAGCAGATAAAGTTGACTCTGTTGACGGATGTGCAGATGAACCTCTGTTTGATGTGGAAGGCCTATTTGGTGCCTTGAATGTATGGGAGGGAGGTGGTGTGGGGGTAGCTGTAGCACTTTCTGCGGTTGCAGGCAAAGTGCCGGGGATGGTGGGGAGTGTGGCATGGACGAGAGAGTCGCCACTACAAAAAGCAGATGGGTGGGGAGGGAAATACATCTTTGGTTGTGGGGTCGGACTGTAGGTGGCAGAAGTGAGACCCACGGCAATGTAAATGGCAGCAAGGTGGCTCAGTGATTAGAACCGCTGCCCCAGAGCGTCAGGGACCTGGTTTTGATTCCACCTGCAGGTGACTGTGTGGAGCTTGCACATTCTCCCTGTGTCTGTGTCTGTCTGGGTTTCTTTTGCATGCTCCAGTTTCCCCCTCTCAGTCCAAGATGCGCAAACTTGGTGCATTGGCCATGCTGAATTGCCCATAGTATTCAGGGATGTATAGATTAGGTAGGTTGTAAGGTGATGAGTTTGGGTGGGATGCTCTGAGAGTTTGTGTGGATTCATTAGGCCGAAGGGCCTGTTTCCGCAGTGTCGGGATTGTTAAAAAGTGTTGGAAAGTTATATGTTGAATACAGAGGTTGGTGGTGTGGTATGTCAGTACAAGAGGGACTCTATCTTTGATTTTGTTGGTTGGGGGAGGGTATGCGAGTGCAGCATAGACGTGGGTGAAACGCAAGAGATGTGGTTGAGAGCATTTTTGATCATGGGGGGGTGGAGGGAGTGGTGGTGGTGGTGGAAGTTGCAGTCCTTGAAATAAGGGTTCACCTGGGATGTTTGGGAGTGCAATGTCCCATCTTGGGACCAGACATAGCAGAGGCAAAGGAATTAGGAGTAGGGAATTGCATTCTTGCAGCAAGGTGAATATGAGGAGGTGTAGTCGAGGGAGCTGTGGGAGTCAGTGGGCTTGAAACAGATATCAATTGAGGCAGTCACCAGAGATGGAGACAGAGGTGTCCAAGAAGTAGAGGGAAGTTTCAAAGATGGTCCAGGTAAATTTGAGGTTGGGATGAAAGGTGTTAGTAAAACTGATGAACTGTTCAAGCTCCTTGCAGGAGCACAAGGCAGTGCCAATACAGTTATCAGTGTAGCAGAGGAAGAGGTGCAGGAAGGTGCCAATGTAGCAGCAGAAGAGGGACTGTTCCATGTATCCTATGAAGAGACAGGCATAGCGGAGGCCCACGCTGGTACCTATGGCCACCCCCTTAGTCTGTAGGGAGTGGACAGAATTAAATGAGTAGTTGTTTAGGGTGAGGAGGAGTTAGGTTAAGCAAATGAGGGTGTTGGTCGAAGTGGACTAGTTGGGCCTGTGGGAAAGGAAGTAGTGGATGGCTTTTAGGCCATCCACGTGGGGAGTGCAAGTGTACAGGGATCTGATATTTATTGTGAAGATGAGGTGTTGGGGGCCACCGAAGTCTTGGAGGAGATGGAGGGTGTGGGGGTGTCCTAGACTTAGGTGGGGAGTTCCTGGACCATGGGGAGAAAACAGATGTCAAGGAAAGCAGAGATACTTTCAGTGGGGCAAGAGCAGATAGAGACAAGGGTCAGCGGAACAGTCAGGTTTGGGGATTTTGGGAAGGCAGTAGAAACAGGTGATGCAGGGTTGGGGAACGATGAGGTTGGAGGCTTTGGGTGGGATGTCACCTGAGGTTATGAATGGTTTGAGAGATGATGTTTTGGTGGTCAGGGGTGGGGTCATGTTTGAGGGAGTGGCAGGTGATGGTTGCAGAGTGTTGGCACCTGTCCTTAGCTATGTAAAGGTCAGTGTGCCAATCATTATTGTGCCCCTGTTATCTGTGGGTCTGATGGTGAGGTTACGGTTGGAGCAGAGGGCTGCACTTTTCGTGGGGGAGAGGTTGGAGTGATTGTTGGGATTGAGGTCACAACTGGAGATGAAGAGGTTGAGGGAGGGTAGGAGGCTTTGAGATGGTGTGCGTTGGTGGCAGGAGATGGAGTCTACAGAGGGTGGGTTAGACACATGATTAAAGAAATAGGAGCAAAGGCCGAGAAAACACTGTTCGACATCCAGGCGTGAATTGAATTCATTCACGTGTGGGTGGAGAAGAATGAAGGTGAGCCCTTCAATGAGGGCTGACCGTTTGGCCTCTGAGGGGCAGGGTTGGCGGCGGTAGAAGAGGAGGGAGACAGCGACAACAACAGAGAGCCAGATGCCGACAGACAGGGCGAGACAGAGAGGAGGGGAGGGGGCGCGAGGGGGGTGCTGAGGCGAGGGCAGGGGCGAGAGTGCGACAGACAGACAGACAATACCCAGCAGGGCTTGGGGCTGGAAATTGGCTTTGGGGGGTGGAGGTAGTGGCATCTTCTATGTCAGCAGGAGGCACAAGCCACGAATGGTAACATCAGCGTTGTCATTGGCAGAAGTGACATCATTCTTGATGCTGGTGGCGGGAGCCGTGTCCTTGATGTAGGCCGCATGGCAGCACCCTCTGTCAGCAGCATTTATGAAGTGTGGGGTGGCAGCAGCCCCAGTGTTTCAGGCAGTGGAAGTGATGTGACCAGTGTCAGTAGATGTGATGAGACTGCTGGCATCAGTGGGTGATGCGTTGGTCAATGTCGCCAGGCACATTGTGGGGGAGGTCCTGGGTGGGGCTGAGGACTGGGGGAGTGTAAGAGGCCTGTGTTTGGTGGCAGGCACCAGTAAGTTTAGTGTACTTACTGTTTTAAATGTCAGATCAGGTGGAGAAAAAAAAAAAAAGTGTTGGTTGAGGTTGTGGATCCTGCGCAGAATGACAAACAGAAGAGACCCTCTGCAGGTTTGGGAGAGGGAGACTCTGAGCTGGGGTAGGCTTGATTCCAGCAAGTTTGTTTTTGTTCCTGATTCACAGCATCCACAATTTCAGATTGTAAACAAACTTTCCACATCAGACAGAAGTTCACCTGCACGTCCATCAACACGGTCTATTGCATCTGCTGCTCCCCATGTGGCCTTCGCTACATCAGTGAGACCAAGTGGAGACTTGGAGAACACTTTGTAGTTCACGACAAATGACAAAACCTTCCAGTCATGAGCCATTTCAACTCCCATTCCCTGAGTGACATGTCTGTCCTGGGCCTTCTCCAGTGCCACAATGATGCCACCCAGAAACCAGAGGAGCAACACCTCAACTTTGCCTTGGGAACCTACAGCCTGATGGCCTAAACGTGGAATTCACCACTTTTTAAATCTTCCCACTCCTGGCCTCATCCCATGTCCAAGCCTCCCTCTTATCCCCACCTCCTTGACCTGGCACAACCTGTCCATCACCCCTCCCACCATACTGACGAATCCTCATCACTTGCTACCTTTCTCAGCCCCACCCCTCCTTTCTATTTACGTCTGAGCTCCCTTCCCCCTCCCCATTTCCGAAGGGTCCTGACCCGAAATATGAACTTTGCTGCTTCTCTGATGCTGACTGGCCTGCTGTGTTCCTTCAGCTCCACACTGTTATATCTAGTATAAAGCAGAAACTGTGATTTGGAAAAGGGCTAACTTCACTGGAAGTGACAGAGGAATCTACCCAGGTACAATATAACCAAAGACTGCTGGGAAAAACAGTACTGGAAAGATGGAGATGTTTCAAATAAAGGTTACGTACATTCAAGAAACAGGCATAAAGGCAAAGTCAGGGCCTTTTTTTCACTCAGGTGGAGGGAATCTCACAATCGCTGCTTGTAAGAGTGGTAGAAGCAGACACCATTATAAAACTTTCAAGGTGTATTTAGATGTGCATTTGTTATGCCAAGGCATATAAGGCTTTGGGCGGATGCTGGAAAATGGGATCAGATAGTTAGGTGGTTGATTTTTGACTATCAGTGACGCGAAGGGCATTTTCTGTGCTGTAAATCTGACTCCTTGGGTGAAAGAGAATATGTTGAAACAAAACAAAGGGAGGCACAGCATGTTGTTAGGTGAATTCTTTAAAGGTCATCCAGACAAATAAAATTTATGGCAAAACAAACAGGAAAGTAAACCTAACAGAGACAGAGAGAAAACTAGCTGTCAGCATAAAAGGGAAGCCAAATCTTGGTACCAAAACTGAAATCCCTGTAGTAAGCAGGTATTAAAAGATGTGCTGCCTATTAGGAGGCAAACAGGGTGATATATGCTTAGATACACAGGATAAGAACTGAATATTTAATGAGTACTTTACAAGTTAGTGTTTAGCAAGAGATAGGAAGCTGAAAAATAGCAGTACAAAACAGGAGAGAAAGGTCATCCCTTGGGTCAAAATTGATAGGTTGCACTGGAAAGGTTAGCTAGATAATGATTATCTTGTAAACGGACTATTTGACTGGTCTAGATGGGTGGAAATGGTGGAAGTGCTTGTCATAATCAACTTTAGGCTGGAGGAACTGAGGCAGTTTTCTTTGGACCGGAAGAAATTGAAGGGCAGTTTAAAAAAAAGCATTATAGAGTACACCATGATGAGATGCCTTCATCAGTTGATGGTGGAAAGTCTAAGATGTTTGTTTTGGTTGAAGGTTAAAGGTTGTGGACTTTTATGGGAGGAGATGTGGATGATGTGACGAAGAACATTCTTGCATATAGAATGTAATAACCTGGATCTGGACGTGGATACCGACAGTTGTAGAAGAAAAGATGATCAATGACTGGGTGGAAAGTTGATGAAATTAAGCATTCAGGGCCTATGGGAATAGATTGAGGGAACTGAATTTACTAGAAAGCTCTACAAAGAGTGGACATGGAAAAAAATCAATGGGCTGAGCAGCCTTATTATGGCACAACGTCAGCAAAATACAGACAATTGAATACAGGCAAGTGTTGAGTTTTGCGACGGGGGCTGAAGATGGATAAGTTAATATAGAAATTAAAAATTCATACAGTAAATCATAGCAATGAATGCAAAAATAATAAATCATATTAAACCCTTACAACTCAGTGATTTGGCCTCAGCTAGAGCATTACCTGTAATGCTGGGTGCCAAAACAGAATAATAGCAAGCTTTCTCCCAGTTGCAGGTGCAACTGCAAACATTGCAACATCCTTAAAATCAGTTTTCTGGAATACAAGTTACATGCCTAGAAACACCATCCATCCATGTCGATGCTTTTTCATTGGCTAATTATTCCTATAATAGGGAGGCTGAAACTGGCAATATTTATGCACAGTCACCCAATAAATTTTATAAGTTGAGTATTATCTCATTTTAACCACCTAGGGCTGAAATTAGTATTTCTACAAACCCAAGAATTCTATTTACTGTTTCTGTTAACTGTAGCTCATCAACTTGCACTGCCACTTACTTGCACAGCAATATCACTCCTGTTTTCATTTTACATTTCATTGTACTTACATCTGCACAATGCATAAATTCAGATTATTCTGTCATTAGGTAATGCCACCATAGTCCCAGAGGGCCATAGGGATGCACTTTCATTAGACAGACATGACCGGTTGTGGTTTAACCTGAGAGTCACTACGCTTCAAGTGAGAGTAAAAGTGGACAGGGACAGTCCTTTATGGTAATCTCAGCAGTCTGAGAACTGAATTCATGCTGCTGGCTGGTTTGCAATGCAGAGTAATGCCATTTAGTCAAACAAGCTAATGGATCACTGTATCTAATATACATTACACACAGATACGCAGACCATGCACACAAAACAAACATCTCATTTGCTTTATCATCTAAAGTAGAAAAGTACTACCACATTTCACGTGCCTTCATGCTTTCTATGAAGCATTTATGTAGCATGATAGGCTAAATGTTGTCCTGTTCTAGAACCATTTTATGATTCAATATGACCGTATAAAGTAGTCTAACATTGTAGCTTGGTCATGATGTATGAAAAAGAAGTTATAGTGCAGAAGCTATGCAAACACGAACAGAAATAAGTGAAATATTGAGTTATGTTCCTGACATGTACTAATGTAAATGCAATTTCATATAATTTGACTAACAGAATGGGAAAAAGTTAACACTTATACATTACATTTCATGAACATAAACACATCTAGCAATGTAATAATAACAAGGTACCTGTTTTGAAAACTGATTTAGGAAAAAAAAAATAGGCAGTACACCTGAAACAGTCCTCTAACTCTTCAGAGCCATGGGATCTTTCACATCCACCTGAGGTGCCAAGCAATGCCTTGGTTTAATTGGTCATCCAAATGACAGAACCTTTAGCATTGCAGTACAACATCAGTACTCCACAGCAGTATTAATTTAGATCTTGAACTCAAACCTCTGAAGTAGGGGCTTTGAGACTACAACCTCCTAACCCAGAAGAAAGAAGGCCACCAACTGAACCACAATTGACATCAAATAAATCAGCATTTTAAAGTTGTGATCATGTATGGATGTAGTACAGTTAAAGAACACATGACAGCAAGAGCTTCAGGAAAACCTGCTCACTGTACAGTTTATTAGTTTCAGCATTCTAATCAAGCTATCTTCTCTATGTCACCCTCGCCTAAAATTACAGTTCTGATTTTCTACACCATTGAGATTTCATTCTGTGGTCCTTCTGTAATTTGTTTTCTTCGTTCATGGGGGTGTCACTGGCCCAACTAGCATCTTTGCCTATCCTTAATTGGCCCTTGGGCAACAGTCAACTACATTGCCGCAGCTCTAGAGTCACACGTAGGCCAGACCAGGTAAGAGTGACAACTTCTTTCCCTAAGGCACATTAGCGAACCAGATGGATTTTCCCTGACGATCAACAATGACTCATGGTCATCATTAGACACTTACTTTCAGATTTCTAATGAACTCAAATTCCACCATTTGCCATGGCAAGATTTAAACCACGTCTCCAGAACATTAGCCAAGTCTCTGGATTAACAGTCCAGCAATAATACCACTATGTCATTACCTACCCTTGTGAAGATATAGTGAAGGTATAGTGAAGATAAGAATTCTAATGGATGAACTGAAGTTACATGACATTTCACTTTGCAACTGTTGGAATATGTGCATCATCATGCTTACCTGACACTGCAGAAGCATTCGTTGGAGTTGATGCAGGAGTCTGATTCCTAATGTGAGGAGGGATAAGAATTGATGCCAGTGCTGGGCTGCTCGACAGTTCTGCAAAATCAATAACATGTGTACAGTATTTTAAAATCACCAGCAATTCAGAATTTCAGTAGAAGACCACTGAAGTGCTGACAGGGCTTTCTATTGCACAATAGAATTTTATAATGTCCTTTGCTCTGTCCAACTGTTGCAATTTACAGGATGTTAATCAGAAAATGCCCCTCTGCAAATGACATCAATTTATCATTTGCAGGGCCTTCAGAGTTCTAAGTTATGTGAAGTAACTCCAGTAAGTTTATTGATATGCATTTCTTCAGCCATGTGTCAATTTGTATTCTATTTCCATTTCTTCTAATCAAGCTTTGACTAAAGATTACAACTAATATGATCCAACAGATCCAGTATTATTGTTCAAATTTCTAGGGAGTTTTGTTTTCCATGACATACAGCGATCAAATGTGTTCTCTAGGTGATACAAAATGCCACAAAATACAAGCATAAATAATGGACACATACAGATACAAAAGTTCTGGCTTATTGCAGGAGTGCAGCCTCCAGTGTCTTATCTAAATTTACACGAAAAACACGAGTTATATCAATGAATGCCAATCAATGACTCCGTCTACACATGGTCACATGCTGCACAGACTACTAGATAGTTACCACAAACCATTGTAAGTTACTCCTTCCTAACCAGTAATGAAACCAATCGCACACACCATTATCAATTCGATGCTAAGTGAACCAAAATGCAAAGGGAACTGAACATCGGGGTAAGGCTTTTGTGAGCTGTAATTCTCAGAGAGAGTGGATAAGGTTACCCTATTGAGGGGGTCCACCTTATAAATTTCGAACCACAATGATAAGCATTTTTGCACCAACTACGGCATGTAAAAGGTGCCTGGGAACACGCTTCAATATGATGCAAAGCCTAGGACAGGAAGGCAGATTTTAAACAGTTAGAAATGTTTAAACTATTTTCTGGAATTCTCTACGTTAAACGCCTGCACCAATGATGGTGGAGACAATGGAAAAAGGAGTAAGAGACTGGTACTGGAGAAGCTCAGAGATAGGGAAGGGTGGTGGGAAAATTGGAAGAGATGAGAATCTTTGAAGGTGACCGACGTGGCACAAGAAGCCATGAAGCTTCATGATTACAAGACTTCAAGCAGAATTTGGTTAAAGACACAGTGGCGACATGCTGAATGGCTCCATATAGAACATAGAACAGTACAGCACAGAACAGGCCCTTCAGCCTACAATGCTGTGCCGACCATTGATCCTCATGTATGCACCCTCAAATTTTTGTGACCATATGCAAGTCCAGCAGTCTCTTAAATGACCCCAATGACCTTGCTTCCACAACTGCTGCTGGCAACGCATTCCATGCTCTCAACTCTCTGTGTAAAGAACCCGCCTCTGACATCCCCTCTATACTTTCCACCAACCAGCTTAAAACTATGACCCCTCGTGCTAGCCATTTCTGCCCTGGGAAATAGTCTCTGGCTATCAACTCTATCTATGCCTCTCATTATCTTGTATACCTCAATTAGGTCCCCTCTCCTCCTCCTTTTCTCCAATGAAAAGAGACCAAGCTCAGTCAACCTCTCTTCATAAGATAAGCCCTCCAGTCCAGGCAGCATCCTGGTAAACCTCCTCTGAACCCTCTCCAAAGCATCCACATCTTTCCTATAATACGGCGACCAGAACTGGACTCAGTATTCCAAGTGCGGTCTAACCAAAGCTTTATAGAGCTGCAACAAGATCTCATGACTCTTAAACTCAATCCCCCTGTTAATGAAAGCCAAAACACCATATGCTTTCTTAACAACCCTGTCCACTTGGGGTGGCCATTTTAAGGGATCTATGTATCTGCACACCAAGATCCCTCTGTTCCTCCACACTGCCAAGAATCCTATCCTTAATCCTGTACTCAGCTTTCAAATTCGACCTTCCAAAATGCATCACCTCCCATTTATCCAGGAAGGAAGCCGGTAAATTGGAGAAATCGAGCAATAAAGTGATAAAAACATGAAGTAAAAGTTTCAAAATTGAGTGGGGAGGGGGGGGATATTAGTAGAAATAGAGGTATTGATGCGGAGGTGAGGGACAAAAAAAGCAGTCTTGGGGACAGCTGAGCTTATGGTCAGAAATCTGGTAAGGTTCTGCACTTTTGGGCTCAAGTCTATGGTGGCAATAGAGAGTGGTAGATGTTAAGAACATGAGAACTAGGAGCAGGAGTAACTCATTTGGCCCCTCCAGCCTGCCCCGCCATTTAATAAGATCATGACTGATCTTTGAGACTCAGCTCCACTTACCCACCCACTCACCATAACCCTTAATTCCATTACTGTTCAAAAATTTATCTAGCCTTGCTAAACATTCAGTGAGGTAGCTTCAACCACTTCACTGGGCAGGGAATTCTACAGATTCACAATCCTTTGGGTGAAGAAGTTCCTCCTGACCTCAGTCCTACTAAGAGGACAGAGACCCGTATATTTTGTTGACATTGAGCTGGAGCAAGTTAACTTAAATCAGATTTTAAAGATATAAAAGCAATGTGAAACAGTCAGCTAATGACACTTAAACTTGGATCGTGTCTCTGTTCATACAAAAGATGACGGCAACGTTTTAAATAACCTTTCCACGGCATACACTGCAAATAAAAGAGACGAAATAAAAGTTGCAGGTTTAACAACAGGAGAGACTACTGAAGACAGCACCATGTTTATTATCCAATGGGTAGGAATAACAATGGGATGAAATTAATTCTATGGAGGTAAACCGTAAAGAGACATTTTATAAGGATGAGCATTTGCAGAATCACAGGTAGCAGAAGAATGCAACTGAGCTATGTTATTGATACTGGTGACTTCAACTGCTGTAGGTTCATTGCTATTCAATTTTAAAATTCATAAACAGTAGCCAGACTTCAAATTTTTCAATGTCAAGCTTCTTACCCTGAGATACTCCTGCATCTTTGGAAGAAAACGTGCATAAACATTTGAAACAGTGGAAGGTGCTGATTGTGGAGGAGCCAGCAAGACAGCTTTGGGTTGTTTTGGCAACACATGGTTATAAATACAATGGGTCAACCGATGCCTTCTTGTGTGTAAGCATATTTGGTTCCATATTAGGCTGGGATAGGATTTCAAAGGCCCTCCAGCACTTCACTTAAGCAGTCGCTATTAATAATACAAGTCTCAAAAGTGAATAATCGAGAGAAGTACTGCAATTGATTCCAACCTAAACTGCAAGTGATGCAGGTTTGGGTCTGGCAGACTAGCTCTTTCTAAACTTTTATCTTGGAATGCAGAACTTGAATTAGTACAGATGCAAGCCTGGAGGTTGCCTACCCACTTTCTGATTGGCTGGAACCAACATTTGCTTCTTTGGATGTGTCTAGCCAGTAGAATTTTCAGAAACTGACCAGCATTAAGGGCTATAGTCATTCCTGGACATTCTGCAAATTTAAATCAGTCTGTTTGATTATGAAACAGATTCCTCAAACAGCACAATGTCACAGAGGCAAAGGCACACAATGAAAATTATTTTTCCCCACAAATGGATGATTGCTAGCCCACTGGATCTATTGAAGACAGCACCTTTTTAATAAGGCATGGCTCCATTGTTTTTCAATCTAGAATGGAGATGAGAAACTTCTCATGCGATAACTAGATTTTACCAAATGAGCAGAAGTTGAATTTGCAAGTTCAATTAAAGTTTAGATTCGACTATCATTTTATTGGTTACAGCACACTTTCTTACCTTGAGTACTGAAATTGAACAGCAATGGTTTGTCACGTCCATTTGGTAACTTGACATTTGGGTCCCGTAATTCATCGAAGAACGTATGTGCGCATGCCTCTAGAGGCGTCAGACGGGCGGTTGGGGTATATTCAAGCAGACGGCTACACAATGCAATGGCTTCCGGAGGAGTGCGGGGTCGGAAGACCTGCAAAAACATCAATGAAATATTCAATCGATTAAAAAATTCACAACTGGAAAGGTGACACAGAGATCGCTTCATTGACTCAGTGGTATCATCATTGTCCAAATTTGAAGTTGTCTGGGATAAGCACAAAGATTGTGCACTCAAGCCATTAGCAAACGTTCAGTACAGGACTGGAAGAGTGCTGCACTATTGATTAAATTTCATCCAGAACAGCTATTCAATGTCCTTCTCAAATCAATATGAAAATTCTCAGAATAGCAGAGTTCTTTTGGTAGAATCTAGATCTCTCTGCAGATTAGCAAGATAACTGAAAAAATGGCTGGGTTTTATTCTAGATGGATAGAATTGAGAAGTAGGAAATTTAGGCTAAATCAGCATTAAGCTTTGTTAGTTCAACAAGAATACTGCGTGTGGTTCTGATTCTGTTGTTGAAAGGATAGAGGGTGTGAAGATTTACTTGATACCCAAAATACATGTATCCACATGTCACGAAAGGCTTGACAGTTTGGATCTCCTTTTAATGAAGAGGCTGAGGGACAATCTGATCAGTATTCTACAAAATTAAATATTTTGATAAAGTGGATGCAGAGAGAACATTTACTTTTGTAGAAAAGTGTATAATTGAAGCCATGAATATAAAATAGTCAGAGAAAACCAACAGGGAATTCAGAATAAAGTGCTTTACCCAAAGACGATGAGAATGTGGAATTAAATGCCACAGAGTATGGTGGAAGCTAATAGCACAGATGAAGGCAATGACCACTTCCAACAGGAGCAATTTTAACCATTACCCGCTGACATTCAATGGTGTTACCATCATTGAATCCCCCACTATCAACATCCTGGGAATTACAACTAACCATGAAGACAGCTCTAGAAACCCATGAATCATTAAAGTATTTCAGACAATCTTGTGTTGAGGGGTGCTAGATTTAAGACAGATATCAGAGGTAGCTCCTTTACTCAAAGTGGTAACGGCATGGAACACCCTGCCTGCCAATGTAGTGAACTCAGTCACATTAGGGGCATTTAAACAGTCCTTGGATAAGCATATGGATGATGATGGGATAGTGTAGGGGGATGGGCTTAGATTAGTTCACAGGCCGGCACAACATCGAGGGCCGAAGGACCTGTTCTGCGCTGTATTGTTCTATGTTCTATAACCAGAAACTGAACAGACTTGCCACATAAACAAAGTGGCTACAAGAGCAGGTCAGAGACTAGGAATACTGTGGCAAGCAAGTCACAAGAGTCCTGAAAGCCTGTTCACCACTTACAAGACACAAGTCAGGTGATGAAATGATCCCCCACTTGTCTGAATGAATTTAATTCCAACAACACAACAAGCTTGACACCATCCAGGATAAAGTAGTCCACTTAATTGACACCACATCCACAAGTAGCCACTCCCTAGACCATCAATGTTCAGTAACATCAGTATGCTCAGTTGTGTGTAAAATGAAATGTTACCAGCATCAATCATACAGCTTTGTTTTTCTGACAGGAATGAACATTCTTGAAGCAATAAACTATCAAAATCTAAATTTTGACAAAGAAAAATTTATATCTTATACCATTAACAGAGTCCTGCAAATTACCTCATTTAAAATTAAAATCCAACATAGTTGATCAAATTGCTTTGCTCAATTTTACCTCCTCCAAGTTTCTCTCCACATGATGTTATGAACTCATGCACAATTCTCAGTTCAAGCAACTTTGGCAATTATGTGAGTGTCAAGCAGTTTGGGGCATCTCACTTGACTTCTCCATGCACACAATTCAGGGGTTGCCAGATGGCTATAAAGAGTGTGAACCCAGACAACTTTCCCTTGTTAGGTTGGGGCAAAGAGGGCCACGAACAAAGTATGATCAAGAACACAAGTAGTTTAAACGAAATCTTAAAATTTAACTCTGCAAAAACGCTGGTGAAATGAATTCATGACATCATGTTTAATAGTGACAATTGTATTGGAATTTTATTTTGAAATTTACAGCAGGAGACTGGCTCTCTCTTCACCACTTTCACAGATTTAACTTCATGCTTTTAGCTCTTGGAAGGCCAAACAACTCAGCTTGTGACATCAGCGCAACAGTCCTAAAAATAGCATTTATTTTCAACTGCTTCAATGATTTCCCCTATCTACCACATACCAGAGAAAAAAAACTCAGGATTGAGATGCTCTGATTACTACACAATTTTTGCCCATTATCATTATCCTTGTTCATTGAGGGGTTTGGGGTGAATTTGCAGAGTAGTCACCCCCAAAGATGTAACTGGGTTAGTTACGTGAGTATTGGAACTACAAGCGCAGGTCAGAGGCCATGAATTTTGCAGCAAGTGAACAGCCCTTCAAGTTCTCCAAAACCAATCCACCATCCACAGGCCGATGATAGCAAGATAGGTGGGCAGGCAAGGTAGTACTGAAGAGGTGGGGAAGCAGCAGAAAGATTTAGACAGTTTAGGAGAGTGGTCCAGGAAATGGCTGATGTAATTCAATGTGAGTAAACGTGAGATTTTGCACTTTGGAAAAAAAAGAATACAAGCATGGACTATTTTCTAAATGGTGAGAAAATTCGCAAAGCAGAAGTACAAAGGGATCTGGGAGTGTTGGTCCAGGATTCTCTAAAAGGTTAACTTGCAGGTAGAGTCCGTAATTAAGAAAGCGAATGTAATATTGTCGTTTAGCTCAAGAGGGTTGGAATATAAAAGCAGCGATGTGCTTCTGAGGCTTTATAAAGCTCTAGTTAGGCCCCAGTTAGAATACTGTGTCCAATTTTGGGCCCCACACCTCAGGAAGAACATACTAGCCCTGGAGCTTGTCCAGCGGAGATGCACACGGATGATCCCTGGAATGGTAGGTTTAACGTATGATGAATGGCTAAGGATCCTGGGATTGTACTCATTAGAGTTTAGAAGGTTGAGGGGAGATCTAATAGAAACTTACAAGATAATGTATGGTTTAGAAGGGGGTGGACGCTAGGAAGTTGTTTCTATTAGGTGGGGAGACTAGGACCCATGGGCACAGCCTTAAAATTAGAGGGGTTAAATTTAAAACTGAAATGAGACGACATTTCTTCAGCCAGAGAGTGGTGGGCTTGTGGAATTTATTGCCACGGAGTACAGTGGAGGCTGGGATGTTGGATGCCTTCAAGGCAGAGATCGACAAATTCTTGATCTCAGAAGGAATCAAGGGCTACGGGGAGAGTGCAGGGAAGTGGAGTTGAAATGCCCATCAGCCATGACTTAAATGGTGAAGTGGGCTTGATGGGCGAATGGCCTTACTTCCACTCCTGTGTCTTATGGTCTTATGTCAGAAACTGACAGTGCAATGGCAATTTTCGACTTACCTGGTTGGGTGAGGGTCCAATGTGACATTTGACATGATCCAGGGTAACAGTGCAGCAGACTGACACCCCACCTTAAACAGACACACTGTCCACTTATAACAGATTTTGACTGCAGCATGAACCAACAACAAGTCTAATATTGTTCCAAATCAGAATGGTAAGAGATCTGGGGAGAAACTTTATCCCTGAAAGTTTTATGCAAAACACTACCTCACCAAGATTTCTTAGACCGCAAATTACTAAACTCACAAAACTACTGCCTAGTAGGACAAAGACAGCAAACACATGGAAACACTGCCATCACAAGTTCATATAGAACAATACAGCGCAGAACAGGCCCTTCGGCCCTCGATGTTGCACCAACCTGTGAACTAATCTAAGCCCCTCTCCCTACACTATCCAATCATTATCCATATGCTTATCCGAGGACTGTTTAAATGCCCCTAATGTGGCTGAGTTAACTAAATTGGCAGGCAGGGCATTCCACGCCCTTACCACACTCTGAGTAAAGAGCCTGCCTCTGACATCTGTCTTGAATCTATCACCCCTCAATTTGTAGCTATGCCCCCTTGTACAAGCTGAAGTCATCATCCTTGGAAAAAGACTCTCACTGTCCACCCTATCTAATCCTCTGATCATCTTGTATGTCTCTATTAAATCCCCCCCCTTAGCCTCCTTCTCTCCAATGAGAACTGACCCAAGTCCCTCAGCCTTTCTTCATAGGGCCTGCGCTCCAGACCAGGCAACGTCCTGGTAAATCTCCTCTGCAACTTCTCCAATGCTTCCACATCCTTCCTGTAATGGGGCAACCAGAACTGTACGCAGTATTCCAAATGAGGCCGCACTAGCGTTTTGTACAGTTGCAGCATGACATCACTGCTCCAAAACTCAATCCCTCCACCAATAAAACCTAACACACCGTAAGCCGCCTTAACAGCACTATCAACCTGGGTGGCAACTTTCAGGGATAAAGTTTCTCCCCAGATCTCTTACCATTTTGATTTGGAACAATATTAGACTTGTTTCATTGTCAGTGGATTAAATCCTTCTTCCTTAACTGCACAACGGGAGTACCTTCACTACAGATACTGTGGCATTTCAAGAACACAGCTCACCATTCACTGTTCAAAAGCAATTAGGTTTGGACAATAAGTGCTGATCTTGTCAATGATGCCCACAACCCATGATCAATTAAAATCACAAAATTTTGTACAATATTGTCTTTCAAGAATTCTTCTAGCTTCCATCAGCATATTTTTGCGGAAACTCAAGCTAAGTTGAGAAAACTTGCAAGTTCATTGACAAACTACTTCAAATTTCATATTCTTAACATGGATATGTCAATGGTCCCACAAGTGATTAAATATTAAATCATAGATATGGTCTTCCTCACCCCTACATTATAATCAACTCCCACATTCAAATGAACAGCCATACAAGTGAGCGGAAGACACTTGAGTGACATTTTTACTGAGATTGGCATTACCATAATATACATTCTTTTATTACTTCCTTGTAACTCCCATCACTCAGCTCTCTTCAGTTCTTAACTCCACCTTCCTCCGCATCCATTCCTGAGAAATGTGCTTCCCATAAATCACTTACAATTGCACATTCAAACTATCAGCTGTCCATCTGTGGCTTTTCATTCACCAGATTATTCTATGTGACCAATCTGTCAACGTTTATGGGCCTGTATTACCCATCCTCCTTTCCTAGCTGCTATGTTAGCTCACAATGGTTTCTTTCTCAGAATGTGTCTTTTTCCTTGCTACAATAAATAACCATAAGGACTAATTACATCCCAAATTACTGTGATGCATTTCACATTTCAACTTGTCTGTAAACTTGAGTACAGTTGTCTGCATCATTCACTTACAATGTACTTCCTCATCTGTCCAATAGACTGCAACTTTACCTAATTCCGTTCTTACCCAAGTAAATTTACCACAACAACTTTCCTTCCTGTAACTGCATTGCTTTCTCTGGAGTCCATCATGGATCACTGCTTGGACACACTTTTTTTTTTATTTGCAAGCTGTCATATGGTGGGAAGACCCAAAAACAAAACACTGAGGACATTTAGCTCTGACAGACTTTCTAATGTACTAACATTTGCTCTAAATAAATGCAGGGAAGATGAATGCCATTGTGTTTAGCCCCAACTTTTCCCTTGTACCTAGCTTCTGATGTTAAAGGCACTATATTAATGCAAACTATTATGATCTTAGACCACATCACCACATTTTATATTATCAGTAACTTTCATGACCAGTAACAGAGATTCCAGGTACTTAAGGTAATGCTACAATTCCAGGATTTTGTAAACAAACTTCCAGTTTCATAACTTGCAAGCTCATCTTCTATCTTGGCCAATGTGTTACCTTCACACCATGGAACTTTTCGGCAATTATCTTTGATGTAACAAATATTGCCTGTGGACTTGTTTCACCTTTGCCCTCTACTGCATTCAACTATTAATGTACATGACTTCTTCCAAGTCCCCAAGCTTTCTTCAGCTCTAATCCCAACATTTAGCTGCATTTAACAGCTCCAAGGACTTGCCCTGGCTATCAAACAACTTGGAGTACTTCCTGAGTTCCAATTACACAGAATCACCGGCCTTCTTACTACAGTTTAACAGTGGCAACTTTCAAAGTTTTGGCAAAGATCTGTAGCTTGGGTTGTGGGTAAGGTTGTTCACTTGCTTGCTGAATTGGCTTGTTTTCCTTCAAACGTTTTGTCACCATGCTAGATGACATTATCAGTGGAGCCGCTGATGGAGCGATGTTATTCCATCATGTTTGGAATTTATACTGTCAGGTCCATTATGGCGAGAGGTGGCACCTTTCAGCTGACTTCTAGCTCTCACTCACTATTTCCAAATGACTGTAACCCTTGAATAGTTTTGCATGATTATTCAAAACGTTGTGTCAAGTCCCAACTTTGTTCTAGGCAGTACTGAAACTAGTATGAAGCAGTCAATGTAGCAACCCCAACACTCTGCTCCCTGAATGTAAATTTTCAGAGACTGCAGGCTTATACTGTACTAACGAATGAAAAATTAACATTCCATTAAAATGTTGTTTTTATTGGTACAGGGATAAAGGAAGTTTCTAGTTTAAATTCTTTTCACCTGATCAGGTGTATCCTAGAACTCTGTGGGAAATGAGGGAAGTGATTGCTGGGGTCCTTGCTGAAATGTGGGTCATTGGTAGCCACAGGTGAAGCATCGGAAGACTGGAGGCAGGCTAACACGGTGCCACTATTTAAGGAAAAGTCAGGGAACTATAGACTGGTCAGCGTGGCATTAGTGGTGAGCAAGTTGTTGGAGGGAATCCTGAGAGACAGGATTTACATGTATTTGGAAAGGCAAGGACTGATTAGAGATAGTCAACATGGCTTTGTGCCTGGGAAATAGCGTCTCACTAACTTGAGATAACAACGTGTAGAGCTGGATGAACATAGCAGGCCAAGCAGCAGAGGCGCAGGAAGGCTGACACTTCAGGCCTAGACCCTTCCGAAAAAAAATCTTGTGTTCATCCAGCTCTACAACTTGGTATCTCAGATACTCCAGCATCTGCAGTTCCTACTGTCTCTCACTAACTTGATCGAGTTTTTTAACATAACAAAGATGATTGATGAGGGCAGAGCGATAGATGTGATCTACATGGACATGATCTATACGGACTTCAGTACAGTCTTGAGAAGGTTCCTTGTGGTAGACTGATTATTCCATGTGATCTAATCATGCTAGAAGGAGAACTAATCATATGGATACAGGACTGACTGGAAGGTAGAAGACACAGGGTGGTGGTGAAGGGGTGCTTTTCTGACAGGAGGCCTGTGACCAGCGGTGTGCCATAAGGATTGGTGCTGGGTCTGCTGCTTTTCATCATTTACATAAATTATTTGGATGTGAACATAAGAGATATGGTTAGTAAGTTTGTAGATGACACCAAAATTAGAGGTGTAGTCATTAATGAAGAAGATTACCTCAGGGTGTAACAACACCTTGATCAGATGGGCCAACATGCTGAGGAGCAGCAAATGGAATTTAATTTAGATAAATGTGTGGTGCTGCATTTTGGGAAGGGAAGTCAGGGTAGGACTTATACACTTAACGGTAAGGTCCTGGGGTGTATTGCTGAAAGTGGAATCTCATGTGAGTAGGATAATGAAGGAGTCTGGAATGCTTGTCTTTATAGGTCAGTGCACTGAATATAGGATTTAGGTGGTGTTGCTGAACAGAGACACCTTTGGAGTGCAGGTTCATAGTTTCTTGAAAGTGGAGTTACAGATAGATAGGATAGTGCAGGCAGTGTTTGGTATGCTTGCCTTTATTGGTCAGTGCACGGAATACAGGAGTTGGGAGGTCATGTTGCATCCGTATGGGAGATTGGATAGGCCAGTACTGGAGCACAGTGTAGGAATTCTGGTCTCCCTACTATAGGGAGGATGTTATGAGACTTGGAAAGGGCTCAGAAAAGATTCATGTGAATGTTACCAGGGTTGGAGAGGCTGACTAGGTTGGGATTATTTTCCCTCGAGCAGAGGCTGAGGGGTGACTTTATAGAGGTTTACAAGATCATAAGGGGCATGGATAGAGTAAACAGACAAGGTATTTCACCCAGGATGGGGGGAGTCCAAAATCAGATGGCATAGGTTTAAGGCAGGAGGGTAAAGACTTAAAATGGACCTAAGGGGCAATTTCTTTTATGCAGAGGGTGGTGTGTGCATATGGAATGAGCTGCCAGAGGAAGTGATGGAGGCTGTTACAAGTGCAACATTTAAAAGTGCATCTGGATGGGTATATGAATAGAAAGGGTTTAAAGGGATATGGGCCAAATGCTGGCAAATGGGACTGGATTAAGTTAGGATATCTTCTTAGCATAGATAAGTTGGACTGACTGGTGTCTTTCCATGCTGTACATCTCTATGACTCTTGAATTAGTGGAATTCTGCTGAGGATAAAATGTTTGAATCCAAGGAGGAATCTGAAGGAATCTCATCAAATAAAACTGGAAGTATTACAGCACTTGACAATCAAGTGAGAGCATAATGTGACCATTGAATGTTTATGGGATTCAACTTGGCTGCACTGTTCCCAATCTTAACTGTTGTATGCATAATGCATTCTACCGTTTATCTCAATTTTTGAAAGTGAGACACATCATGGAAACTACCAAGCAATGGTAGGATATCAACTGGGCAGAAAAATACAGTGATCAAAGATAAAACTGGGTCATTCAGAAAGCTAAAAGGCAAGTGGAGGTTGAACTACAAAGAATAAGAAAGCCATATCCAAGAGAATTTCCTAAGCTGAAATGTCTACATCTAACGCGCAAATCACTGATTAAGTTCAAATAGACCTAATACAAACTTTGGTTTTAATTTCTTGATTTCCTTCATGGGCAGGAATATAAAACAATTACCCTTACTATCCCAAAGAGCATGAGCTTTCAATGATGTGGGTAAAGTCAACAATAGGTAATTGGCCAATTGAACCTGAAGCAGAAGGTTACGTGTCATTTCTCATTCAGTGCTTTCAGTTCTTGGAGAACTGACAGCAATTCAGTAGATCATCACGCCACCAGGAACCTTCGTATATTTATGGAAAATTGTTTTCAAGTTAATTTCAAGTTCAAGCTAGTTTGATACAAATCAAGGATTTGCAAGAATAACTAGTTTATGCGAAAGCTTTATGTCTCATAAGGAACAATTAATTATTTATTCTCAAGATCACATTACAAAATAATGTCTAGTTACATGAGGAATTTGCTTGGTCTCTCATAAAATAGTCAAAACTTGAAATTTTTAGCTTTTGGGCTTCTCGAGAAAAGTGCAATATATTCACAGTAAACAACTAGAAGACCTCAAATTCAGAGGTGCATATTTTATTGGAACTTATTGATTAGATTAGAAATCAGATTTCAGCCCTTATAAGTATTGCTCTATGTCAACATGCAGTTGCAAGACACTGAAGACATTTAGCTTGACACTTAGCTGGTGTCAAATCTGCACAAGTACAATCAAGAAAAGAAATCAGCCACACTGAACCCTGCCGCATCTTCACCAGCCACACTGAACCCTGCCGCATCTTCACCAGCCACACTGAACCCTGCCGCATCTTGACCATCCCCCCAGACCTCCCACTAACTGAGGACGAACGGTCAGTCCTTAGTAAGGGGCTCACCTTTGTCCCCCTTCAACCACACATCAACGAATACCAGTCACGATTGGACATAGAGCAGTTTTGCCGCCGTCTTCGCCTCCATGCCTACTTCTTCAACCGGGAACCTAACCCTCCCTCCACTGACCCCTTCACCCACTTCCAACACAAGTCCTCCTCCTGGACCCCACCCCCAGGCCTCCTACCCTCCCTCGACCTCTTCATCTCTAACTGCCGTCGAGACATTAACTGCCTCAACCTCTCCATCCCTCTCACCCACTCCAACCTCTCCCCTACAGAAGGGCAGCCCTCCGCTCCAACCCCAACCTCACCATCAAACCCGCAGACAAGGGTGGCGCAGTGGTAGTATGGCGCACTGACCTCTACATCGCCGAGGCCAGACGCCAACTCTCCGACACCACCTCCTACCGCCCCCTCGATCATGACCCCACACCGGAGCACCAAACCATCATCTCCAACACCATTCACGACCTCATCACCTCAGGGGACCTCCCACTCACAGCCTCCAACCTCATTGTTCCCCAACCCCACACGGCCCGTTTCTATCTCCTTCCCAAAATCCACAAATCTGCCTGCCCCAGTCGACCCATCGTCTCAGCCTGCTCCTGCCCCACCAATCTCATCTCCACCTATCTGGACTCCATTGTCTCCCCTTTGGTCCAGGAACTCCCTACCTATGTCCGTGACACCACCCACGCCCTCCACCTCCTCCAGGACTTCCAAATCCCTGGCCCCCAACACCTCATCTTCACCATGGACGTCCAGTCCCTATACACCTGCATTCCGCATGCAGATGGCCTCAAGGCCCTCCGCTTCTTCCTGTCCCGCAGGCCCGACCAGTCCCCCTCCACCGACCCTCATCCGCCTAGACGAACTCGCCCTCACCCTCAACAACTTCTCTCTTGACTCCTTCCACTTCCTACAGTGTAAGGGGGTGGCCATGGGCACCCGCATGGGCCCCAGCTATGCCTGCCTCTTTGTAGGTTACGTGGAACAGTCCCTCTTCCGCACCTACACAGGCCCCAAACCCCACCTCTTCCTCCGGTACATTGATGACTGTATCGGCGCCGCCTCTTGCTCCCCAGAGGAGCTCGAACAGTTCATCCACTTCACCAACACCTTCCACCCCAACCTTGGGTTCACCTGGGCCATCTCCAGCACATCCCTCACCTTCCTGGACCTCTCAGTCTCCATCTCAGGCAACCAGCTTGTAACTGATGTCCATTTCAAGCCCACCAACTCCCACAGCTACCTAGAATACACCTCCTCCCACCCACCCTCCTGCAAAAATTCAATCCCCTATTCCCAATTCCTCCGCCCCCACGATAAGACATTCCACTCCCGCACATCCCAGATGTCCAAGTACTTCAAGGACCGCAACTTTCTCCCCACAGTGATCGAGAACGCCCTTGACCGCGTCTCCCGCATTTCCCGCAACACATCCCTCACACCCCGCCCCCGCCAAAACCGCCCAAAGAGGATTCCCCTCGTTCTCACACACCACCCCACCAACCTCCGGATACAATGCATCATCCTCCGACACTTCCGCCATCTACAATCCGACCCCACCACCCAAGACATTTTTCCATCCCCACCCCTGTCTGCTTTCCGGAGAGACCACTCTCTCCGTGACTCCCTTGTACGCTCCACACTGCCCTCCAACCCCACCACACCCGGCACGTTCCCCTGCAACTGCAGGAAATGCTACACTTGCCCCCACACCTCCCCCCTCACCCCTATCCCAGGCCCAAAGATGACATTCCACATTAAGCAGAGGTTCACCTGCACATCTGCCAATGTGGTATACTGCATCCACTGTACCTGGTGTGGCTTCCTCTACATTGGGGAAACCAAGTGGAGGCTTGGGGACCGCTTTGCAGAACACCTCCGCTCAGTTCGCAACAAACAACTGCACCTCCCAGTCGCAAACCATTCCCACTCCCCCTCCCATTCTTTAGATGGCATGTCCATCATGGGCCTCCTGCACTGCCACAATGATGCCACCCGAAGGTTGCAGGAACAGCAACCCATATTCTGCCTGGGAACCCTGTAGCCTAATGGTATCAATGTGGACTTCACCAGTTTCAAAATCTCCCCTTCCCCCTCCGCATCCCTAAACCAGCCCAGTTCGTCCCCTCCCCCCACTGCACCACACAACCAGCCCAGCTCTTCCCCTCCACCCACTGCATCCCAAAACCAGTCCAACCTGTCTCTGCCTCCCCAACCTGTTCTTCCTCTCACCCATCCCTTCCTCCCACCCCAAGCCGCACCCCCATCTCCTACCTACTAACCTCATCCCATCTCCTTGACCTGTCCATCTTCCCTGGACTGACCTATCCCCTCCCTACCTCCCCACCTATACTCTCTCCACCTATCTTCTTTTCTCTCCATCTTCGGTCCACCTCCCCCTCTCTCCCTATTTATTCCAGAACCCTCACCCCATCCCCCTCTCTGAAGAAGGGTCTAGGCCCGAAACGTCAGCTTTTGTGCTCCTGAGATGCTGCTTGGCCTGCTGTGTTCATCCAGCCTCACATTTTATTATCTTGGATTCTCCAGCATCTGCAGTTCCCATTATCTCCAATCAAGAAAAGGACTGTTTAAAGCAAATACTATAAAAAATTTGAAAAAGTTATAAGAAATAAATAATGAGAATAGTATATATTCATTTTAAAAGGTCATGAAGCATCAATACTATTTCAGTAAATGAAACACAAAGTAATCAGAAACAAGTCTTTCGGATGATTTAGCTGAAGTCATGTACATTATCTGAATAGTCAGGGAATACTTAACAGTAAGACCTGAGGTCTTTTTTTATTTCTGACCTCACCCCACTCATTTTTCCAATATTGTAGCAACATGAGGAGTGAGATGCTTTTCTCTGGATCACAACTTTGTTCTTGAATCACTGACTCACTTGTTTTCCTTTGTTCAACTTCAAAATGGACACATTCATATTCACAAAATCTCGTTCCAACTCCCCTACAATTGTCTCATTTTTTCAAATTGTCTTCCCTCAGACTCATCTCTTCTATGCAATCATATGTCAATAGATCAAACAGCAAGTCATCCGCACATACACAATAAGCTGACATATTCATTCTGCAATTACTCAAAATTATCTTCTTTTACCAATGAGACCAACTATATACATAATCTTTTGGTGGATTCACTCAGCGCTCTGCAGCACAGTCAGGATTTTACAACTTTCTTCAGTCTGTTCTGTGGTCTGATCAACTTCCTAGTACTGACCCAATAATGAAAGCTATCGGTACAATGAACATGAAATTCTTCAACACGTTGTTTTCAATTGCTCAATGTGCAATGATCAGCAACTGAAAATGCTTTTAATGTTGCAGTTTCATAGATTAATGCCAATCTAGTGTCAGTATGAATTTATTAAAATAAAAACTGCTCAAAAGAAAAACAAATCTGGTTCATTACCAACTTATTTTTCAAGAACTAATGACTGATACATTTACTATATCAATATTTGAAAAATGTTAATCCTTAATGAAAATTCTCTTATTAATCTTATAAGCAGGGAAAAGAACTAGCAACTAAAACATAGGTTTATATTACTTGGAGAGGTTTTCTTTAAAACTATTTTTTCGGTCAATAAAATTTATGATAGTTTCTATTGTCAGATTGCCAAATGTCAGTAAGAAAAATTAACCCCGACTGGGCTTGTTACTAGTTCTTGGACGAATAAACAAGATTTGGTTTCACTGTCAAAAGAATATAGTTTTCTTTACCTTAGTCCAAGGATGTGCCTTGATCTGAGGGAATTTGAACTCAGTGTAATTGGGATTCATCTCTCTGATTTGCTCTCTTGTTGGCGTTCCCAGGACCTAGAAACAAATATAGTAACATCTCATGTATTATATAATCAGATGAATATTAAACACAAATACAATTCATTAGATGATACATTACCAAAGCGAACATTATTGTTCAACATATCCTCAAATATTTGCATATGAAAACTGGTCACCAAGATATAATACTACAGTATTCAATAATTGTCTACAGGGATATTAGGCTATCAACCATAAGGATGGCCCCATTCTCTGAAGTAAGTTCAATCATGTACAAATAGCTAGATCAGAAAGTTGGGACCATCTACAGATTATCTCATGGCCATGAGCAACTGACTGAAATGCATTGAAAGCTCAGTTCTCAGCCAAAAAATAAGTTGCGTACAATGGCACAACTGAATAGAACATAATTTAAACCATCTTCACAAAGAGTACATCCACATGCATGAAATAAATCACTGATGCAAAGGCAACTGAGAACTATCTCAAGGCTCCAAGTGATATCATATTAAGAGAAACTGAATGACATAACAGAAAATGTTTTAAAAGTGACAAGCAGTGAAGCATCCCTGTCAAATTGAATAATCAGATAATTGCAGAAATGCACTGTAACGAATTTAATGTCATCCTTTCTTTGTTGAAGCACTATAATTCTGTAGGCTGTTGATAAGGGTGCGTATAGAGGGGTAAACTGATGAAACAAACGATTTAGAAATTAGCTCAAAGAAGACTGAAGTATTTACCTTTATAATTTCTACCAGCTGATCAACACCACTGTCACCAGGGAAGATGGGCTGTCCTAGCAATAGCTCTGCTAACACACAGCCAGCTGACCATACATCTACAAATATGAAATCAAGACAAGCGGTTAATTTTCACAGCAGTACTACAAAAGCATTTTTTTTGAAAGGTAATCACAATCAATATTAGATTCACTCTGAAGTTTAGTGCTAAATTGATATCACATTGCACACTTTCATAAATGTACTATTCCAGATAGTTTTAACAGTGGAGAATAATTAAGAATTAAGCAGCTCTATTCCATTGAACTTAGGCTAATGAGAAGATCTGGGAGGGGGAAAATGTGATGCTGTTTAACTCATTTCCAAAGCAAGTACAGAGATTCACGCTCCAAAGTCTCCATCTGAAAACTAGATGCAAAATCAGTCACTAATCTAAAACTTGGCTTATTTTCTTGCCACATATTGTTTTAGAATTCTCTTCACTGTCATGCATTCATTAAATGGCAGAAGTGGCTTACTTGCGCACCATTTATTTCAAATGCAAACAGCATTTCAAACCAACAATGATACTTATCCAGAGTTAACAAGCTAGTTAAACACACTAGTGAAGGAGTCTGCAGCAGTACCTAGCTCCCAAGTTATTTTTAAAAGACAGATAATCAGCACTAGATTGATCCCAAGGCCAATTTGAAGATTTTTCCTCATTGTATTGATTGGGCAGTCTGAGGTACAGCTGACTGTTCCCTTTAGCTTGGAACAATGCTCTGCCAAGTAATATAAAATACTTGAAATGATCAGCTTTTCCAGCTTCTGGCAGGTTAAGGAAGATTGTAGAACTGTACTTTCCAAAAAGACTCAACACTCAAGGGAGACAATGGAAGAAATCCAGAAGTAAATTTGTTGAGCTAGACAGTTAAACCTGTAGACTACTTCATATTTGCACCTATGAGAAGCAGCAGATGGAACTTAATTTGGATAAATTTGGAGGCATTGCGCATTGGTAATATAAACACGGAAAGGAATTGTACAATTAATAGTACGGGTTTTGGGCAGTGCTGTCAAACAAAGACCTAGAAGCTCAGGTACACAGTTCTTTGAAAAAACTGCAGTACAGATAGACAGGATGGTTAAAGGAGGCATTTAGCACACCAGCCTTCATTGTTCAGATTGCCGAGTATCGAAGTTGGGATGTTATGCACAGGATGTTGGCGAGGCCACTTTTGGAGTACTGTGTAGAGTTCTGGTCACCCTGCTCTAGGAAGGATATTATTAAATTAGAGGGGGTTCAGAAAACATTGACAGGGATATTGCCAGGACTGGAGGGTTTGAATTATAAGGATAGACAATAAAGACTGACTTTCTTCATTGCAGCATGAGGGGTTGTGGGGTGACCCAAGACTTATAAAATCATAAACAGCACAGATAAGATGAATAGCAAGCGTCTTTTCCTAGGGTAGTGGAGCTTAAAACTCGGGGCCATATTTTTAAGGTGAGAGAAGAAAGAAGAAAGGGGCAACTATTTCCACACACAGCAGTTCGTATGTGGAATGAACTGCCAGAAGAATTGGTAGATGCAGGTACTGTCACAACATTCAAAAAATGTTGGATAGATACACGAATAGGAAAGGTTTAGAGGGATATGGGCCAAATGCAGCCGTGGGACTAGTTTAGTTTGGGAAACTTTCTGAGCATACGCGCTTTGGACCAAAAGGTCTGTTTCCATGCTGTAGGCCTCTGACCCTATCGTGTTAATCTGAATGAAAATTGGCAGAACCTTGGCTATGGTTGAGTCGAGCCTCCCTGATCTTTCATAACCGTTCATCAAATCCCTCATCAGGCTGAATTTCCACTAACAAAACTGGTCACACTCCAACTCTCAAACCTAGCTGTTCCAGGTTCAAACAATGCAACCAGGTTTCCAAATTTGAAAAAGGTATTCTTAAGGTACTTAATTAAAAATTGTTCAAAAAGGCACTGCATTTTATTTCTATGAATAGATTTTTATTGCACAAGTCACATCCAAAATCAAAAACTTCGTCCAAATGCAGGTTTCACAGACATTCAATGTCTGATGTCCATGAAAGATGATTAAAAGAAGTGAATGTTAAAATAGCAAAGTGCACAGTCTGGGTTCAGCATTTTGCTTGGGCTCCAATTAGTTATGCTGATTTCCATCTGTTTCAAGTTTAGGCATAACCAATAACACTGGAGGAGATTTGAACTTAACAATATTGGAAAAAATGATATCATCGGCACATTTTCAGTTTTAACCTCTGAGGTGTACCTAGGGAGACATCACACAGATCGAGCGTTACTGGTTTGTTAGATTACAGTACTTTTACATGCTGCTGCTTGCATGGTAAGTTTGAAAATATAGCATTTGATGAAATGTGTGTGTCAATTGGATATAACATGACAAATTCTTCCGCAGCTTCCATTGTCAATTTATTCCTTCTACTGGACCTGTACATAAACAGATTCATGCAAATCCCCAAAAGGCCAGAAAACTGTGTTAGAATCAGGCCTAGAAGTATAAAATCGCATACTGAAACGAGCCTCATTAATTCTAAAATAACAGCCTCAAATCACTATAAATTATTTCCGTCTTAGTGTACGCTAAAGGACACTTGAACATAAACCATTTTTTGAAAACACATACAGTAGCATTTTTGACTTTGAAACAAATTGACTAGAATGACTTATTGATTCATTGATGAGCAAATTCACAATCCTGAATTTTTAAAACCAATATAATGAACAGGGCTCTCGTGCAAAAGCTTTTCACTGCTCATACATTAAGTTATGAGCAATGTCTCATTGCATAAGTGCTTTGAACCGACACTCCTATGAATGAATCAGTTTCAAAAAGGATTGTAGAATGAAGTATGAGTAACACAGGAAATCAACAGCAACTGCCACGTCTAAAATGTTAAGGCTAGCTGTTGCAGAGACCTGATCAAACATGCAGACCAACAAAACACCTTACAACTTTCAAAATACTAAAAACAACAAAAAACTCACCTATACTGGAGGTATAATCTGTGGCACCAAAGATCAACTCCGGTGCCCTGTAGTACCGTGAGCAGATATAAGAAACATTTGGTTCACCACGCACCAACTGTTTTGCACTGAAATAAAATAAATTAGAAAGTAAATATTCTGTATGAATGAATATCTTAAAGTTATCAAAAAGTAATTTAAAGTCTAACTGCGAGACTTGAAAATTAATTTATTTCAGTAGCTGTGAATTAATGCAAACGTACAAACATTCAGCACTGAAATGCACATTATGAAACAAGAGAGCTTGAAATGAGATTTTGGGGCTCAACATTTCAGCTATTTCACTGTTGTTCCAAATCTACAAATTTAAAACTCAACAATTTCATTCCAGACTTTGAAACGTGAACAAACTTTTCTACACCAGGTGGCATACTAGATTGCAGATAAGGTGTAAAGCTGGATGAACACAGCAGGCCAAGCAGCGTTAGAGGAGCAGGAAGGCTGACGTCAGCCTTCCTGCTCCTCTGACGCTGCTTGGCCTGTTGTGTTCATCCAGCTTTACGCCTTGTTATCTCAGATTCTCCAGCATCTGCAGTTCCTACTATACTAGATTGCAGCTGGCTCTCTGTGTAGCAGGACAGCAAGAGCTGTCAAAGGCCATAGGTAAAATATTCAGCGACAACTTGGCCTAATACTGATTACTAACTTCTGCATGTACAGTTTTGGAAAGGAATGTGTTTCACAGGAAAAAGCAAAAATGAATTACGGTGTCTTCCAAACTCTAATTTGATACAAAATCTAGACATCTGAATCTTAAAATGCCCTTTCAGCAACCGATCCAACCAAATATTTGCAAAAGAAAAGGAAATGGGGGAGCAAAGTACAAGACAGAAAATCATGAGGTGTTCTGTAGTCCACAGTTTCTGTTAAAAATGACATGAATCTTTTCATGCCGATGGATCCTGCTCCTGCCCAGAAGTATTGGTCACTGTTTCTTACACTCTTGTCTGACTGGCTGACTACTGCATTACACTTGCCCATCATAATTCTATTCTAAAAGAGAATCAAAATCCATTACATGGTGAAAATCTGAAATAGAAAATACAAAAAATACTCTTGACTAGGATGAGAAACGAAGGCACATGGTATTGAATTCAGCAACACCTACATTTGTGCATTGGACTAGTGCTGTTGGGTCCTATCTTCAGACCAGTCACATCAAATATGAAGAACGGTGGACAACAGAAGAACAGGAAATGGTTGCACAAACATCCCGTCCTAAACAATGAGAAACCTATTTGCATGATAGCTAAAGACAACACTAAAGTATTTGCAATCGTCTTCGGCCGCAAAGGATAATCCATCCTGGTCTTCTCTGGCGACCCCGAGCATCACAAGATACCACTCTTCTGCTCATTAACTCGGTTCACATATTAATGAAACAATGGGGAACACTGAGTTTAGTGAGAGGGAGGACCAGAAGTAAATCCGTAGAATCAGAAAAAGGCTGTTTGAAAAACTGATGGGATTAAAAGGCAGTTAAATCCCCAGGGCCTGATAATCTATATCCCAGCCTACTTAAGGAAGCCGCCCTAGAAACAGCGGACACTGGCACTCATCTTCCAAAATTCTTTAGCCAACATAGCTAAAACAGCCCCCCTATTTAAAAATGGGTGTAGAGGAAGAAAAAACAAATTATAGACCAGTGAGTCGGATGTCAGTAGTGGACAAGATGCTAGAGACCATTGTCAAGGATTTTATAGCAGACACTTAGAAAGCTGCAATGGCATCAGACACAGTCAGCATGGATTTACAGAAGGGAAATCATGTTTGACGTATCTACTGGAATTCTTCAACGGTGTACCTCGTAAAGTTGATCCGTGGGGCCATAGGATGTGGTCTATTTGAAAAAAGCCTTTTTAAAAGTCCAGAGTCCCACCTGAGATTTTAATGTGTAAAACTAAAGTGCATTGGACTGGAAATGGTGCATTGAGATGGATTAAAAAAATGGTTAGCAGACAGGAGAAACCGTAGAAATAAATGGGTCTTTTTTTCTGAATGGCAGGCACAGAGTAGTGGAGTACAACAGGGATTAGTACTAGGTTCCCAGCTATTCACAATATATGTTGTGATTTAGATGAAGGAACTAAATGTAATATCTCAAAATTTGCAGATGGCACAAAGCTGGGTGGAAGTGTGAGCTGTAAGGAAGGTGCAGAAATGTTGCAGTGTGATTTGGACATGCTGAGTCAGTGGGCAGATATGGTATAATTGGATAAGCGTAAAGTTATTCACTTTGGCAAAAGCAGGAAGGCAAATTATTATTCAAATAGCTTAAACCAAGAAGGGAACATTCAACAAATCCGGTGCACTCTTGTGGCCGAAAGCGAGTGCAGCAGGTAGTAAAGGCGGCAAATTGTGTCTTTGCCTCCACAACGACAGAATTTGAGTACAGGAGCAAAGATATCTGACTGCAGTTATACAGGGATTGGAGGTGCCACATGTGGAATACTGTGTACAGTTTTGGTCTCCTTATTGGAGGTTTACCAAATGGATTCCTGGGATGGCAGGGCTGACGTATGAGGAGAGATTGAGACCATTAGGATTGTAGTCACTGGAGTTTAGAAGAATGAGGGAGCGGATCTCAGAAATCTATAAAATTCAAACACAACCAAATAGGTTAGATACAGGAAGGATGCTTCTGATGGTGGAGGAATCGAGAATGGGATGAGGGGTTAAATGTTTTAAGACTAAGATGAGGAGAAATTTCTTCTCCCAGAGATTGGTGAGCCGACAATATTCACTGTCACAGAAAGTGTCGAAGACAAAACAATGTGTGTTTTCAAGGAGGAGGTGGATATAGCTCATGGTGAAAGGGATCAAGGGGTAATGGAGAAGAGCAGGGTAGAACATTGATCTTGATCAGTCATGATAATACTGAATGGAATAACACTGCTCCTTTTTGTATGACTCAATATCAAGAAGTGGCTGAGCACACTGCGTACAGCAAAACCTATGGGCCTTGCACCACCCCAGTTGCAGCACTGAACACTTACAATCACAGTCAGTAGCATCTCAGCTGTTTAGTACAGCTGCAACACTGGCATCTACCCATTAAAAAGTGGGAAATTTCCCAGCTTACTCCTGTTCACAAAGAAGTTGGGCAAATCCAATCCGGCTGATTACTGTTCCAACACTACTCTCTATCATCAGTAATGTGATGGAAAAGAATGATCAGATCTCTCAGTGGGTACTTACACTGCAATAACTTGATTAATTGATTGATTCATTGTCAAGAATACTGAAGTACAGTAAAATGCTTTGTTTATAAGCAGTACAGACAGATCACAGCAAGCAAAGAATATATAGATCAAAAATATTTAAGAGGCATATAGGTTACATTATTTGATGCTAGAGTCCACTCAAAAGTCTGATAACAGCTGGAAAGAAGCTGTTCCTTGCTGGTGGGTATGCAGTTTGAGATCTAACAGGACTACCTGGCTACAGCCTTGGCTCAAAGATGGAACAAATAACAGCTCTAATAGTGGTACAGGCAACATTTGACAAAGTACAGAATCATGGAGTCTAGCAAAATGGATATGAATGGGAATTGGGTGAACATTCTCAGCTGGTTAGAGTCATATGTAGTATCAAATGAAGATTGCTTCAGGTTGCTGTAGGTAAATTACCTGAGCTCCAAAACATTGCTGTTGGGCCTAAACACCTTCAACTGCTGCAAAAACAAAAGAAGAACAAAGAACAGTATGGCACCAGAACAGGCCCTTCAACTCACCAAGACTGTGCCATCACAAGACGCCTTTAAAAACCTTTCACCTCTCAGCAGTCTATATCCTACTATTCCCTTCCTATTCACATACCTGTCAAGATGCCTCTCAACCATTGCTACTGCAGCCACCTCCACCACCAGCTCTGGCAGTGCATTTCAGGCACTTATCAATCTATGTTAAAAAAATCTTGCCTCACATCTCCTTTAAACTTATCCAGTTTTTAACCTTAAACCTATGTCCACTAGTAATTGACATTTCTACCCAGGGAAAAAGCTGACTAACCATTTTATCCATGCCTCTCAATTTTGTATGCTTCTACTAGGTTGCCCCTCATCCTTTGGCATTCAAGTGAAAACAAAGTTTGTCCAATCTCTCTGCATAACCAATACCTTTCAAACCAGGCAACATCCTAACAAGTCATTTCCACAAACTCTCCAAAGACTCCACATCCATTTGGTAGTGTGGTGATCAGAACTGCACACAATTATATCAAATGTGACCTAAAGTTCCATACAGCTACAATATGATTTGCTAATTTTTATTCTGTGCCCTGACCGACAAAGGGAAATATGCTGTATGCATTCTTGACTACCTCATCCACTTGTTTCTCCACTTTCAGGAAACTATGGATGTGTACACCTTGATCCCTCTGTATGTCAATGCCACTAACAGTTCCGCCATTTACTGTATATTTCCTTCCTGCCTTCGACCTCCCAAAATGCAGCACTTCAGTTGTCTGGATTAAACTCCATCTGTGAATTCTCTGCCCAAGTTTCCTGCCTAATTATATCCTGCTGTATCATCTGGCAATCCTCCTCACCAACCATAGCTCATTCAATCTTTGCGTCACTCGCAAACTTACTGATCAGGCCATCTACACACACACACACACACACACACACACACACACACACACACACAGTTCCAGACAGAAAAACACCCTTCCACCACTGCTCTATGACTAAGCCAGTTCTATATCCATCTTATCAGCTCACCCTAGACTCCACGTGACTTCTCTCATCATAAGGTTAAAAGTAGAGATATTCACTAGTGCTCAGGTCAATTTATAACTCCACAGATAATGAAGCAGTCTGTGATCTCACGCAGCAAGACTCAGATCGGTCTGTTAAGTGGCAAATAATATTCCTACCACATGATTAATAGGCATCTGTTCTTGACAATGAATTCCATTACCATTTCTGAAAACCATGATGCTGATGATAGGGCTGAGTTTGCAAGGATCACGACTGGCCAAAAATGTAACTGAACCAGGCGTGAAAATACATTGGTAACAAGAATGGGTCACAGACTGTGTCACAATGTGGAGTTGGAGGAACACAGCAGATCAGAGGAGCAGGTAAGTCAACATTTTGGGTTTACACCCTACATCACTAAGTAACTTGCCAATCTAACCCAAACAGTCAACATCATAGTTGAGAACACGGCACAACATTGTGGGCTGAAGGGCCCGAACTGTGCTGTACCGTTCTATGTTCTAACTCCATTTATCTAGAGGAGAATAGATCTAACAGCAATAACTCAATACAATTGGTCAAAGGATCCAATTTCTCAGTTGTATTCAGAGGAAAAATTCACTGCAGATGGAGACTTCAACTGGCTTAGGTGAGATTCTAAAGAATGTTAGGATTAATAAAGGAGGAGCTCCCAGGCTGCTATGGGTGGTTTGGCAGGAGATTACTGGGGCTATATATATTTTGCTGGCTACAGGTGAAGTGCCAGATGATTATGGATCAGTTAGTCTGACAAGTGGTCAGAAAATTATTGGGAACAAAAACTTAAGGAAAGGATTAATCAATACATGAATAAACAGGGACTGATCAAGGATGGGTGATGTGTTACAGGGACATCCTGTCTGACTAATTTAATTGACAGTTTTTTTGAAAAAAGTGGCTAAATATATTGATGAGGGTAGTGTGATTGATGCAGTCTGCATGGACTTCAATAAGGTCTTTGACAGGATCCCACATGAACGCATGATCCAAAAGGCAAGACCCCATGGACTCCAAGGCAAACTGAATGCAAAATTGGCTTGCAAATAGGAGGTAAATAGAACATAGAACATGGAAAAGTACAGCACAGTACAGGCCCTTCGGCCCACAATGTTGTGCCGTGGAATAATCCTAATCCATAAATAAAATAACCTAATCTACATTCCCCTCAATTCACTGCTGTCCATGTGCATGTCCAGTAGTCGCTTAAACGTCACTAATGACTCCGCTTCCATGACTACCACTGGCAAACTATTCAATGCGCTCACAACTCTCTGCATGAAGAACCTCCCTCTGACGTCTCCTCTATACCTTCCTCCTAACACCTTAAAACTATGACCCCTCGCGGCAATCAATCCTGCCCTGGGGAAAAGTCTCCGGCTATCGACTCTATCAATGCCTCTCATTACCTTGTACACCTCAATCAGGTCACTTCTCTTCCTCCTTCTCTCCAGAGAGAAAAGTCCGAGGTCAGTCAACCTCTCCTCGTAAGAGGAGCCCTCCAAGTCCAGGCAGCATCCTGGTAAACCTCCTTTGCACCCTCTCCAAAGCCTCCACATCTTTCCTATAATAGGGCGACCAGAACTGGACACAATATTCCAAGTGTGGTCTCACCAGGGTTTTGTAGAGCTGCAGCATAACCTCGCGGCTCTTAAACTCGATCCCCCTGTTAATGAAAGCCAAAACACCATATGCTTTCTTAACAACCTTATCCACCTGGGCGGCAACTTTGAGGGAGCTATGCACTTGAACACCAAGATCCCGCTGTTCCTCCACACTGCCGAGAATCCTGCCTTTAATCCTATATTCAGCATTTAAGTTCGACCTTCCAAAATGCATCACTTCGCATTTATCCAGGTTGAACTCCATCTGCCATTTCTCAGCCCAGCTCTGCATTCTGTCAATCTCTCACTGAAGCCTGCTACAGCCCTCGATACTCTCAACGGCACCTCCAACCTTTGTGTCATCAGCAAACATACTAACCCACCTCTCAACCTCCTCATCCAAGTCATTTATAAAAACTACAAAGAGCAGAGGCCCAAGAACAGAGCCCTGTGGGACACCACTCAGCACTGACCTCCAGGCAGAATACTTACCATCTACAACCACTCTCTGCCTCCCATCAGCCAACTAATTCTGAATCCAGACAGCCAAATCACCTTAAATCCCATACCTCCTGACTTTATGAATGAGCCTGCCGTGGGGAACCTTATCAAATGCCTTGCTGAAGTAAATGGTGATGATGAAGGATAGTTTTTGAAATTGGAAGCCTGTGACAAGCGGTGTACCACAGATTTCGCTGATTTTATATACATTACTGACTTGGATGTGCGCATAGAGGTATTATTAGCAAGTTTACAGATAGTACAAAAATTTGTGGTCTTGATGAGTGAGGCAGATGGTCTTAGGAGACGGAATCATCAATCACATGGAAAACTGGACAGAGCAACAGCATATAGAATTTAGTTCAGATAAGTGCAAGGTGATGTATTTTGGGAGGTCTAATACAGGTAAGATATACACAATGAGTGGAAGGTCCTTAGGAAGCGTGGAGGAACAAAGGGGCTTTGATGTCCAAGTTCGTGGATCCCCAAAGCAGCTTCAGCACGGACAAACAGTGTGTGAAGGCAGCATTTGGGATTCTTGCCATCAACAGAATAAATGAACAAAAATCTTGTTACAATTTTATAAAACATTGGTTGTAACACAGATGGAGCACTGTGTGCAGTCAGTATTGGATAGACATGCTTACACTGGAGAAGGAGCAGAGGAGATTGACTACGATGTTGCCTTGGACGAAAAGTCTCAGTTGAGGATTGATTAGGCTGTGTTTGTTTTCCTTGGAGCGGAGGCCGAGAAGTTCTGATTGAGGCATACAAAATCAAGAAAGGCATGGGGAAAAGATTCTTGCAATCTACTGCCTAAGTCGAAGACCAGAGGGTATACGTTTAAGGCTAGCAATAATTGATTCAGAGGTAATCGGAGGAAAATCTTTTTCACTCAGCAGATGACAGATATATGGAATGTGCTGCCTGAGAAGGTGGTGGAGGCAAGTTCACTTGCAACATTTAAGAAGCAACTGGATGTGTACTTAAAATGCCAAGCTATGGATCAAGTGCAGGTAAATGGAATTAGTGTAGCTTGGCGTTTATTGGTCACCAAAGACATGGTGGGGTAAAGGGCCAGTTTCAATGCTGTATGACTCTATCTCATCACTTTTAAATGTTCATTTCCACCAACATCATTATACCCACATCCCAGCAGATAATACCATCTACAAAATACAGTGTGGCAATTCACCAAGATTCCTCAATGTCACCTTGCAAGTCTGTGACCTCTACCTCTCAGAAGAACAAGGGCAAAAGGAACATTGGAACATCACACCCTCCAAGGTGTAGACCATTCAAACATATCGCTGATCTTTCACTGTCACGAGTCAAAGGGTACCTTTCTCAACAATGCATACAGAAACTGCAGTGCTTTAAGGATTCTTGCTCAGCATCAGCTGCTAGAGGGAAATGAATGCCAGCCTAGCCAGCGATACTCACACCCTGGTAACCAATTTACAAAAAAACACAACCGTGCACTCAATTAGACAATAGACAACAGGTGCTGGAGTAGGCCATTCGGCCCTTTGAGCCAGCACCACCATTCATTATGATCATGGCTGATCATCCACAATTGGTATCCTTGTCCTGCCTTATCCCCATAACCCTTGATTCCACTATCTTTAAGAGCTCTATCGATCTCTCTCTTGAAAGTATCCAGAGACGTGGCCTCCACTGCCTTCTGGGGCAGAGCATTCCATATATCCACCACTCTCTGGGTGAAGGAGTTTCTCCTCAACTCCGTTCTAAATGGCCTACCCCTTATTTTTAAACTGTGTCCTCTGGTTCTGGACACACCCATCAACGGAAACATGTTTCCTGCCTCCAGAGTGTCCAATCCCTTAATAATCTTATACGCCTCAATCAGAGCCCCTCTCATCCTCCTAAACCCAAGTGTATACAAGCCCAGTCGCTCCATTCTTTCAACATATGATAGTCCCGCCATTCTGGGAATTGACCTCGTGAACCTATGCTGCACTCCCTCAATAGCAAGAATGTCCTTCCTCAAATTTGGAGACCAAAACTGCACACAATACTCCAGGTGTGGTCTCACCAGGGGCCTGTACAGCTGCAGAAGGACCTCTTTGCTCCTATACTCAATTCCTCTTGTTATGAAGGCCAGCAAGCTATTAGCTTTCTTCACCGCCTGCTGTACCTGCATGCTTGCTTTCATTGACTAATGTACGAGGACACCTAGATCTTGTTGTGCTTCCCCTTTAACTAACTTGACTCCATTTAGATAGTAATCCGCCTTCCTGTTCTTGGCACCAAAGCGTATAACTGCACATTTATCCACATTAAACTGCATCTGCCATGCATCTGTCCACTCACCTAGCCTATCCAAGTCACCCTGTATTCTCATAACATCCTCCTCACATTTCACACTTCCACCCAACTTTGTGTCATCAGCAAATTTGCTAATATTACTTTTAATGCCTTCGTCTATATCATTAATATATATCTTAAACAGCTGCGGTCCCAGCACTGAACCTTGTGGTACCCCACTGGTCACTGCCTGCTATTCCGAAAGGGGCCCATTTATCACTACTCTTTGCTTCCTATCAGCCAGCCAATTTTCAATCCAACTCAGTATTTTGCCCCCAATACCGATTGATGAAATAATATGTGGCCAGACAAACTTCACTTGATCCAAAGCAGTTTAAGTGATATTTTTAAATCAACCTGCTCAGATGTGCTATGCCACACCTCTACAGATGGTACTTGGTCCCAAATCTTCCAGCCCAGATGTATGGACAATACCACTGTGCCACAACAGCCTTCAAGGGCCATGTATGTAATTTGTGTAACAGAAGCCATGGCTCACCTTCTATATTGGTTTCAATTCTCTACCTACAAAGTATGAGCCACAATTACCAAGATATATCTGAAGATAGTAGCTGCAGTCAAACTGTTGATATTTTCAATTTCCAACTGAAAGCCATAAAAACTTGGAACAAAAACAGAAGTTGCTGGAAAAGCTCAGGAGGTCTGGCAGCATCCATGAAAAATAATGAGTTAATATTTCAGGTCCAGTGACCCCTCCTCAGAACTGACAGCAGCTGAGGAAATGTTGGTTTATGTGCAGAAAATAGGGAGGGGGATGGGGTAGGGAGTAAATGATAGGATACAGCCCGAAGAGAAAGAACAGTTGGATAGACAAAGGAGTTGATAATGAACTGGTTAGGCTGAGGAGTTGTTGATAGGTTCAGAGATAGTAGGAACTGCAGATGCTGGAGAATCCGAGATAACAAGGTGTAGAGCTGGATGAACACAGCAGGCCAAGCAGCATCAGAGGAGTGGGAACGCTGACACTTCGGGCCTATGTAGGGACGAGGCCCGAAATGTCAACCTTCCTGCTCCTCTGATGCTGCTTGGTCTGCTGTGTTCATCCAGCTCTACACCTTGTTAGTTCAGTTGTTAATGGGGACAGTTAGTGAGTAACAATAGGTAGTGTGTAATGGCAGGCTGTGATAACAAGGCCTGGGTGTGTGGGGTAGGGGGCTAGGACATGGGCGAGTTTAGGCTCTAAAATTATTGACTGTGATATTGAGTCCAGAGGGCTGAAGGGTCCACAAGCAGAAAATGAGGTGTTTTTCCAGCTTGCATTGAGCTTCACTGCAACAATGCAGCAAGCCAGACACAGATGTTGGCTAGGGATCAGGGTGGTTTGTTAAAGTGGTAGGCAACTGGTAGCTCAGGGTTTTTTTGGAAGCAGAATGTATAATGTTCTACAAAGCGGTCACCCAATCTGCACTTTGCTTCCCCAATGCAGAGGAGACCACAATGTGAACAGTGAATGCAGTAAACTAGATTCTGGGAAGAGCAGGTGAATTGTTGCTTCACCTAGAGGGTATGTTTGAGCTCTTGGATCGTGGGGGAGGCTGAGGTAAATGGGCAGGTGTAGCAACTTTGCTCGTTGCAGGGGACGGTGCCATTTTTTTTGCGGGGGTGGGAAGAGGAGGAGGAGTAGGAAGAAGAGGAGGAGGAGGAGGAGGAGGAGGAGGAGGAGGAAGTGGAGGAGGAAGTGGAGATGTCAAGTGTGAACGAAGAGCATACCAGGGTGTGCCAGGGGGAACAGTCTCTGCAGAAGACAGACAAGGGAGGGTCAGGAATGTACGAATGGTAGCATCTTGGTGATGGTGATGGAAATGGAAATGGCGTTTATTGATCTTCCGGACTTGGATGCTGGTGGAAATGTATGTAAGGACAAGGGGCACCCTACTGCTTGTGCAGGAAGGAAGATAAACGGTGAGGGTGCAAGTATGGGCGATGGGTCGGACCTGGTTGAGGGCCCTGTCGACAATGGTACTGGGGAATCCTCACGAGGAAGAAGGTGGATATTTCAGAGGCTCCCTTGTCAAAGTTGGCCTCATCTGAACATATGCACCAGAGGCAGAGAAGCTGAGAGAATGGGATGGAGTCCTCACAGGAAACAGGGTGTGAGAATGTATAGTCCAGGTAGCTGTAGGAGTCAGTGGGTTTTACAGTGGATATTAGTGACCAGTCTGTCCCCAGAAACGGAAACAGAGATATCGAGGAAGGGATGAATCAGAGAGGGACTAGGTGAAAGTGAGGGCGGGGTCGAAATTGGAAACAAAATCAATGCATCGATGCAACAACTCAAAAGATACCCATGGCCCTCTGGAACCTTCCTCTTCTCCCCTTCCCTGCAACTCCACACCCTCTCCCAACCCCAACTCCTGTTGGGCATTCACCATCCCTCCTAACATCTCTTACTTCGATGCTGAACTTTTCTGTACTCAGCTTTATTCCTCTGCGCCCCCAATTTAATGAATTGAGCATGACATGATGTTGAACTCTTCTTCCGCTGTCTTTGCCTCCATGCTCATTTCTTTGGAGAAGAGTCCTCTCTATGACCCACAGACTCCTTCACCCAGTACCACCACACTCCCTCCACGTGAACCCCTCCGTGTGGCCTTTTACCTGCACTCGATCTGTTCATGTTATTTTGATTGCCTCTGGAGGGAATAAAATGCTTGTTTAGTTTAAAATGTCTAGTTAAGAAAGATTGGACCATCAACAGTCAAAGCATCCTCGCAGTACTTTATAACCAGAGTTGCTGAAACAAGACATGAAACCACAATGTCAAAGCAAAACACTGAATGCTGCAAGTCTGAAGGATCTCGAACATAAATAAATCAGGACCATGATGTGTAAAAAGGCTATTCTACAGACTAAATCCTACTGTCAACTGCCTGTGTAAATTGTACTGGAGCAAGGAATTGAGGAAGAAATAAGACAATAATAATTGGAAAGCTACAGCGAAGAAACTCACAATAGAATTATGTAAAATAAGTAACCACATTAGGCAAATCTGATATTTCTGTACAAAGCTATGCAGCTCTGGCAGGGTGACACGTTTATATTTAAAACTGCTCATGGTTCTTGGTTTGTAATTATTCATCAAATTTAATTGCAATAGCTCAAAAACTTATTAAACAATAAACCCATTACAGCTTTTACAAATGAATTTAAAAAGCTTGGCTTAATTCAGTCACTTCCCGAGACACTGACTAGCCTTTAAGACATGTCGTTACATGGACAGAGGGAGCGTTATTCATAGATGATCTAAAATATTACTGAATCACTGGGACAAAGTATTTTAGCATACATTCAGCTAACCTTTTAAGTAATACGTTACAGCATAATATGCAAATTTTAGAAGCATTCCACTAGACATTGTTCAACTTAATTAACAGAATTCATCAAATGTTTATATTGTACCAAGTTATTCTTGAAGTTATGAAATATATATTGCAGCATCCATGGTTAAGGAACTGAGATGCTATGTATCATATATGGATATACATTTCCAAAAAAAATTCAAATAGTCTTAGGAGTCTAGATTCATAAACCATAAGTAGCAGAAGTAGTTAACATGCCCATGGGGAAACAAAAATGCAAAGAAAATGCTGACATTCAATTCTAGAGGAGGAATAAAACTTGCTCGTAAACAGGGTGATGGTGGAGGGATGATTTTGTAATTGGAAGCCTGTGGCCAGCAGTAAATGACAGATACGTGCTAGGATCCTTACTTTTATTATTTCCATTAACAACTTGGATGCAAATGTAGTAAGTATAATTAAGTTTTCAAATGGCACAAAATTTGGCAGCACTGTTGATAATGAGGAGGATGGGCTCAGGCTACAGTCTGACATTGATCAGGTGGTAAATTGGCATATGGAATTTAATTCAGATAAGTGCATGGTGATCATTTTGGGAGGTCTAATAAAGGTAGGATAAGCACAACGAATGGTAGGACCCTAGGAAGTACAGAGGAATGAAGGGGCCTGTGTATACAAATCCTTCAAGCGTGAAGGTATCAGCACAGGCAGACAGTGTTGAAGGAAGCATCCTGGATGTTTGTTTTCATTAGCCAGGGTATAGAATATAGGAACAAGGAAGTCTTGTTACAACTTCATAGAACATTGGTTAGGCCACAGATGAAAGACAGCATCTAATTATTTTTTCCACATTATTGGAAATATGTGATTGTACTGGAGAGGGTGCAGAGGAGATTCACCAGAAGTTACTTGGGATGAAAAGTCTCAGTTATAAGAGGAGACTGGATAGGCTGGGTTTGTTTTCCTTGGAGCAGAGGAGGCTGAGTAAACAAAATCATGAGAGGTACAGACAGAATAGATGGTGAGAATCTTTTCCACGTGGCAGATGTGCTGAAGTGCAGAAGGCATAATTAAGGTGAGGAAGTAGTGATTTGGAGGAAATCTGAGAAAAATCAGAGGTTGGAAGATGTATAGAACATGCTGTCTGAGGGGGTGGAGGAGGCGACTACTCTTCCAACAAATTAGGAAGCAACTCAATGAGTATTTAAAATGCCAAGGCATTACAGGCTATGGACCAAGTGCAGGTAAATGGGATTAGTGTATTTTGGTGTTTGCTGGTCACCACAGACATGGTGGGCCAAAGGGCCTGTTTATACGTTATAGTGACCCTTTGAAAAGTAAAGAGGTTGCATGAAATGTATATACAGCCTTGGTTAGAAACATTAGAGCTGATGTGAAAAAGTTTGATAAGAATCATACTGGGAGTACTGAAACAGGCTAGGGCTTTTCTCAAGAAAGTTGAAAGCTGTGGGTGGCCAAAAGGTAGGCTTGATACAATTCAGGCTAAGAGGACTCCATTTGTTTGCAGTCCAAAACTAGGAATCAAAAATATAACATGGTCACTAATAGATACAAAAGGAATGCAGAGAAATGGTTAGAATGAACACTTGCACAACCACTTGGGCTGAATGGCCTACTCCTGCACTGTGTATCCTATGCAATTCTTAAATAATCTTGCACAAATTCAGCTCATCCAATGTTGAGCAGCAATACAGAATTTCAGAGATAGCTATGTTTCCCCAATTCACTGGGATGTTAACTTTTGTTCAAGGAAATTTAAGCTTTGTACTTTTGAACAGGAAGTTTTATCCCCTTATGACCCTTCATCTTGTTCTTACCTGTTCTGAATGCATTGCTTTATACAGAATTCAGCTACACCGTTGATAATGACTCAACGGCACTTTGTATTAGCGTCATTTTTATGTGAGAACCTAGATATTGAACATCAACAAGTGGTTTGATTGCGCACATTTAGGGTTAGGAGTAAATGGGTGGCGCTTTAATGCCAGGCTTGACGTTGCTCCCAAGTGAAATATTCAAATATGTACTTTCCAGACAGAAACACTGGGTAGCATATCAACAAGGTCTAATGGAAGAGGAGTTCTGTCTGCAGAGAACTGCCTGCAGAATAGCCTGAATTGTGAAGGCCTCAATTTTCATAGGCAGAGACATACTGACCAAGTAGCATTTCCTTCTTAAACATCAGCTGGTTAAAGATGAATAGAATCTAGGGCTTTGGTTGCTGCATGTTCTAAAAGGCAAATTCCACTACTTGAGATAATACTGTAGCCTTAGCTCAAACGTGGAGAAAAACCCAAGTCCAGAAGTAAGGGGAGAGTTTAATGTCAAGTGCTGCAATATGGCAAGAAGGAGCCCAAGAAAAATTGAACTCAATGCCAATCACTCCAACTGGAGTCAAATGAAAGGTGGTTGAAATTGTTGAACTGACAAAAGTAACTCACCACCTGACTTCCCAATAATATCCACCATTTACAAGACACAAATCAGACTAATGGAATACTCGCCACAGGCCTGGATGATCACAGTTCCAATAACACTCAGGAACTTTGACACCATCCACATCAAGACACACAGACAGTTTGCTTCATTGGCAACCCAATCACTAGCTAAGATTCTAACTTCCTAGTGCACAGTGGCAGCAGTGTAAATCATCAAGGTGCACTTCAGTAACCACCAAGCTTCTTTCAACAGTAACTTCTGAACCACAACCTCTGCCACTTAAGACAGACAAGGGCAGCAGAATATGGTCACCTCCAACTTCCCTTCCAAATCACATACCAACTTGACTTCAAATTACATTTCAGCAATGGCAAAAGAACAGGATTCAAAGTCATGGAATTGCCCTCTAAATAGCACTGTGTGCACCCTATGCCAAAATGGACTGAAGCAGTCCAAGGCAGCTGCTCACCATCAGTTTTTACCCCCCAAGTATAAATTAGCCATTAGCAACAAATCCTGATCTTACCAGGAACATTCATATGCCATGAAATGGCCAAAAAAAAAACTCACCTTCCAAAGTCACATAGTTTAAGGACAGCTGTTTCAGGATCAAGCAGTAGATTCTGTGGTTTAATATCCCGATGGCAAATTCCAAAGGAATGGATGTATGCTAAACTCCGGAACAGCTGATACATATACAACTAATAAAAAAGAAAAATAATTTTCATCAATTATTAGAACAGACTTCTTCAGCTTTGACTACATAGCTAGAAGAAAGAAAGAATTGCATGCATGTAACATATTTACTAAAGGACATCTCAAAGTACTTTATAACCAAGTTACAAAGGATATGTGAAATTGATTTTCTACAGAGCAATATCCTACTAACAACTGATATGATAATCTGTTTTTGATGGTTTTAGTTGAAAAAATGCTCACAGCAAGATAATTTCTTATGCTTTGTATCTATATACTTGAGAACAGGACACAAGGTCTCCATTGATCATCTCAAAAAGGTGGTATAATGCTCTCATGAACTGCATTTAATAATGTCAAATTAAACTACAGTTTTGCACCCAAACTGACATTCAACCTGGAATTAGATGATCTCCACAGATGCCATCAAGACTAAGAGAGTGCAGATCAATTGCCCTGGTTAACCGGTCTTAAAAAAAACTCAATTTTCATGCTGCAACTGTACAAAATGCTAGTGCAGCCTCATTTGGAATATTGCGTGCAGTTCTGGTCACCCCATTACAGGAAGGATGTGGAAGCATTGGAGAAGGTGCAGAGGAGATTTACCAGGATGTTAGATAATAAAATGTGATGCTGGATGAACACAGCAGGCCCAGCAGCATCTCAGGAGCACAAAAGCTGACGTTTCAGGCCTAGACCCTTCATCAGAGAGCATCTCCAGTTCCCATTATCACCTTTACCAGGATGTTGCCTGGTCTGGAGTGCAGGCCCTATGAAGAAAGGCTGAGGGACTTGGGTCTGTTCTCATTGGAGAGGAGGCGGCTAAGGGGGGTGGGGGGGGGGGGGGGGGCAGGGGGGGCGGGGCGGGGCGGGGGAGGGATTTAATAGAGACATGCAAGATGATCAGAGGATTAGACAGGGTGGACAGTGAGAGTCTTTTTCCAAGGATGATGACTTTCAGCTTGTACAAGGGGGCATAGCTACAAATTGAGGGGTGATAGATTCAAGACAGATGTCAGAGGCAGGTTCTTCACTCAGAGTGGTAAGGGCGTGGAATGTCCTGCCTGCCAATGTAGTCAACTCAGCCACATTAGGGGCATTTAAACAGTCCTCGGATAAACATACGGATAACGATGGGATAATGTAGGGGGAGGGGCTTAGATTAGTTCACAGGTCGGCGCAACATCGAGGGCCGAAGGGCCTGTTCTGCGCTGTATTGTTCTATGTTCTATTATCTGGTAATCCAACTCAGCTTTAGATAAATTAGCTGCTTAGCATGCCTAAAGAACAGTCACTGGACTTCGAATTTATTCACTGCCCATGATGTATTTTGAGACACGAAAGTTATAAGCTAAACGACTGAAATGTTCATTTAGTGCCAGAGTGGATTTTGAAATCCTGAAACTACAAGCTTCTACAAAGCCTCATCTTGTGCAACGCTTTGCATGTCATACTGACATCACCTTAAGCTAGATAATAAATGTTTGAAATTGGTTCATTCCATGAATTACATAATATTGTATTACAACATATCACAACATGGTTAACAGTGCATAGAATCTGAGATCAAGTTCCAGGTTCAATTCTTGGTTTGCACTGAGCAGTTAGATGACTTCAGCTAAAGCAATGATAAGAACAATGCGGCCAGATTCTCCAATCGGAAGACAGTCATTTCAGTAGCACAGATAAGAACTGCACATTGGGTCTGTGCAGAAATGCCAAGCAATTGGCTCCACAGGAATTGCCGTGAAAGTTGAAAGATGGGCAATTATTTGGCATTTAGAGCTCAACTTGGAGTATGTGCTGGAAACTCCAGCGGGTTCTAACCAATTTAATTTAATAATTCTTCAGGGAAAAAAAATAAAGAATGCCTCCATCTTGCTGTCACCCTGCTTTCTTCTCCCCTACCTTCTTGACCTCCAATCCCACACATTTCTATGACCCTATCCATCCTCACCCGTCTTGCATATTTACCATCTCTCAGTACCTGTGAAAGTAGCTTCAGGACCTCTAGATCCTGTATGGAGCATCATCTTAAGCTATGCAATAAATGTCTGCAATGGGCTTATTACATTTTATGGATTTATTGGGAAAACAGTATGACTTCAACACAGATCCTCTTCACTGCTGGCTGCATGGATTCCTGAGCAATGCTAGACTGCTTCAGCCGAGCAGGACTCCGCCTCAAGACATATTATTTGAGTTTCCAATCCTAACTGGCAGATTTAGGCAGATAATTTAGTTTATCTACACTTGGTTTAGGAAAAAAGGCCCCAATTTCAGATCACACCTGAGTAATGCCATTGTTGAGTATCTGTAAGTAGTTTAATTCTGTCTTTGACAAAAACTGTCTGATATTACTCATTTAGACACACTAGCAAAATCGCTATTACGTACTGGAGATCAAGCTTCCAACCTGTACTGAAAAATCTTACACCTCCTAAACAATTCTCAAGCCAACTTCCTTACAACCCCATGTGTACAACTCTCAGATTTCTATTGTCACAAGGCTGAAATAACATGGTCAATAAACCATTGTCTTTCAAAGCATGGATACATTCAATTTCTTTCCCAGGTTTCTGAATGAGTATAATCTAATTATTTAAAAGGACCACATTTTTCGGGATAAAGCCAAACATATGTTTGCTAAGTGTTAAGTTACCACCATTACCTACTAAAACATTTCTCTGGCTAAAATATAAAAAGCATATATGTAAAATGTACTTTAAGCGACATAACAAGGTACAGAGCTGGAGGTGTAAAAGCCTAGAGGTGTAAAGCTCTGTACCTTGTTATCTCAGATTCTCCAGCATCTGCAGTTCCTACTATCTCTAGGTATTTTAAGTAATCACAGAGCATCACAATCTGAGTCCCAGTTTACTACAAGGATCTACATGTGCAACTGAACTGAAGAAAACGATGAATCAGATGGATCAGGCCATTCTGATCCTAGATTTAGGTAATTTCTACTCATAGAAGTGTTGAATCAAGATAGAATCCAATTGTATAATTACAGTCAAGTAATTGTCTTATCTTGAATGCACAAACAATGAGCATCAATCTGGAAGGACCACCCCTCTCCATATAATAAGCATTGGTTTCCAAACAGATTATAAATAACATGAGTTGAGAAGGCTGGGAGAAGTACAATGCCAACAAATTAAGCGCAGATAAGTTACAGCCTTTTGACAGAAATAATACAAATACTTGATGATAAAAATTGCTTAATCTTAAACAGTCATATACATCAAATATTATAATAGAGGAGTTAATTTGTAACATAACAGTCATATCAGCAAGCGTTCAAAAGAAAGATTTCACATCTTTCAGAGTGAGAGAGAATTCCAACGCTCAACGAGAACTAGAGATGGTGGCATACAGCTAATGTTACTGGGCATGAAAGACAGAGACCCAGACTTCTGCCCTGAGGACACAGGATCAAAATCTAACATAGCCACTGGTTGAATTTAAATTTGACAAACAAATCTGTTGTAAAATTAATCTGAAAGATGATGTACCATCCTTACCTGGTCTGACTGGTACAGTGATGTGGCTGATTGTTAATAGCCCTATGAAATAGCCTAGTAGGCCAGTCAGTCCAAGCGTAATTAGGGATGGACAGCAAATACTGGCCTTTGCGTGAACATCCTCAATGATAGAATGAAAAAAAGTGATCACATCCGGGGCACTGGATCAGATAAAAAGTAAATGGGAGACGTGCTGAATATTTATTTTGTGTCTACACTGCAAAAAGACTTTCCAAAGATACCTGTAAATCTAAAGGTGAAAAGGGAGGGGAGAACTTGAAACAACCACCAACACCAGGGAAAAAGATACTGGCAAAATTATTCAAACTAAAAGGTTGGCGAGATCTTTGTGATCTGATCACCTGCATTCTAGGATTTTAGAAGATATTAGAAGCATTCATTGTAATCTTCTACAACTAAACTCATTAGATTCTGGAAAAGTTCTATGAGATTGGAAAATAGCTGTTGAAACTTCTTTACTCAAGGAGAAAGAAAGAATATCAACACAACTACTAGCCAGTTTACCCCAATATCTGTCTCAGAAGTTTCTAGAATCCAGTATTAATGAAATTATAGGAGGATACACAAATCCTAAAGTGATCAGGCTCAATTAAGAAGAAAAATTGTGTTTAATTAATTTTTGACTTATTTGAAGGAGTGACAAGCACCTAGGAAAAAAGAAAGAGAGAACCCATGGATGTACTTTGATTTCCAAAAGGCATTAAATGTGGCGATAAGGAATTGTACGGGAAAGAAGTCTCTAGTTGGCATGATATACAGGTTCCAAACTGTAAGTGCAAAATAGGAAGCTGCATGCAAGAAATATCATCAGGCACTTGCAATAATGATGATAATTACAGAGGATTCTGATCTACATACAAACTGGAAACATCAGGTTGGTGGTAATAGCCTCAATGAGGATTTCATAGAATGCTTTCAAGATAGTTACATGTTCTACCACCAGACAGCAAGCTTTACCACACTTCTGTAAAGAGATTAACAATCTCATGATTGAAATTTACACATGTGTAAGAACAGTGCAAAGGCCGCACGATTTTAAATTTAAAGAAGGGCAACAACGTGGGCATGAAGACTGAGCATGCAGAAGCAAATTGGGATATTAGGCTAGCTGATAGACGTTTAAAAGGGACATTTCTGAATAATCAGAATAAATGCATTCCTACTATAAAAGAAAAACATTAAGGGGAGAACCATCATCCGAAGGTTAACTTAAGAATTAAGAAAAGCAAACACCGGGAATCACATATAACTTTGCAAAGACAAATGGCAGGTCAGATTTTAGGAATGGCAGAGAATGGCTAAAAGACTAGTTAGGACAAACAAATTAGACCATGAGGGGAAGTTAACTAAAGTAACTAGTGTAAAAACAGATTGCAAGAGTTTCAATCAATATCCAAAAAGGCAACAGTAAAATGAATGTTGATTCTCCAGAGCGAGAGTGACACTAAAGAAATGACAGACATAATGAATAAATATTTTGCTTTTGGCTTCACTATGAAACATACATAAAATATCCTGGTAATAGTCATAAATCAGAAGGTTGGAGGAAGAGGGGAACTTGGTGTAATTATGTAATTAGGAAAGTGACGTTGAGCAAAGTAACGGGGCTGTGGTTTGATAAGTTTCCAGTCCAGATGGCTGGCTCACAGAAGAATCAGACTCAGAATTCCCAGTGTGTGGAAGCAGGCCATTCAGTCCATCGAGTCCACACCGACCCTCCAAACAGCATCCCACCCAGATCCACATCCCATCCTAATCCCTGTAACCCTGCGGTCCCCATGGCTGATCCATCTACCTTGCACACCCATAGACACTTCAGGCAATTTAGCACGACCAATCCATGTAACCTGCACATCTTTGGACTGTGGGAAGAAACTGGAGCATGCAGAACAAATCCACGCAGACACAGGGAAAACATGCAAACCTCATACAGACAGTCACTGAGGATGGAAGTGAACCAGGGCCCTTGGAGCTGAGGCCCCCAAGTTACCGTGTTGCCATAAATGGCCTTTTTTCAGATCAACGGGAAGTGATAAGTTGAATTCTGCAGGGGTCTGTATTGGGACCTCAAGGTTTTACAATTTATCTCAACAGCTTAGATGAGTGGACCAAAGGCACGATAGCTAGATTTGCAGATGACACACAGACAGGTAGGAAGGTACATGAAGTCAACAGAAGGAAGGTACAGACTTATAGGCAAGCTGATGGAGCACAGATCTGACAGATGGAATATGTGGGAAAATGCAGGAAAATACAAAGTTGTTTGTTTTGGTGGTAAGAATAGAAAGCAGTGTGTTATCTAAATAGCAAATAACTGCAAAATTCAAAGTGGCAGAGGGAACTAGGTATTCTAGTCCATGAGTCATAATAAATTAATAAGCGGGTGCAGGATATAATCCAAAAGGGTAATGGAATACAAACCTTTAAGATAAGAGGAACTGAATATACAAGTAAGGATGGCTACAGCTTCTTGTACATCTATAACTGGCCCAATGACATCAGTTACTGGTGACAGACAACCACAAATCAGAATTATCTGGTCAATATCACTAAACTCTGTGCATAACAGCATCTCTCAGTTGCATGTGTGCAGGTGGCCAGACTGAAGCCAAAATTTCACATGTTTGAGGGGGGCCAGGGACTGAGAATGTGGGAGCAGAGATAAGGCCACCAAAGATTGGAAAGCAGCTTGGCATCATTGGTAGAGTTTCTGCACCTGTACTTCCTTGCCACACTTAAGAGATGGTGCTTATATGAAAAATGGCCTTCAGGTTTTTTTAAAAAAAAAATCCATTCATGGAATATAGGGGTCACGTTTATTACCCATTCTTAAGTGCCCTAAAGTTGGCTGCGGCAAGCTGCCTTCTTGAATTGGTACCCCTCATTGGGTGCAGGTAGATCCAAAATGCTACTGTGAAGGGAGCTCGAGGAAACTCGTGTTGCAATTCTTTCAGTTCATAATTAAGAAGGCTGAATGTTTTTTTTAAAAGGTAGTGGTCTCCCTCAAAATCTTAACATCATGGAGTAAGCTCCAGAGCTTATGAGATGATCAATTTAATAATAAAGTTTAACGGGAAACTTGTGGATAAACTGAAAGAAAAAGCAACTATTGCTTTGAATTGCACAACTCATTTCTTTCAGGACAGCACATTATTAATAACAGCAAAATGCTATGAATACTGCAAGTAATTAGTAAATCAGTCAGCTTCTCTAGAGAAAAGTTTAACATGTCAGACCAATAACCTCTCAGAGGTACAATACCTGCACCATCCAAAGCTCCAAACAGGCATTCCATTTGAAGCAGTAATTTGGATATGATTTTTGCAATTTAGCATACTGTTTTCACTGCTCACAATGTGGTTCACTTTACACTTTGTGGAATATTATATTCATTCTGGAAACAGTGACCCACAGAATCTGACTGTCTTATCTTTTTAAGCGATCAGCACTGGAGGAAATAATAGAAAGCAAATTAAAATAAATTGGAAAATAAATTGTAATTTTAGGCTGAAAGCAGGAACTAAGAAGTTTAAAAAAGGAGATTTTCTTCATTTGATATACTCTGCGTGGCCACAGCAACCATTTAACTGAAAAGCAACTGAAATTAGAGCCCAATTTAAGTTGGCAAGACATTCCTTCAAACCCCCATGATGCAGAGAATATCAACTACAGCCTCAGCTATAAATAAAAATTACACTTATCAAAAGAACATCAATTCTGGTAGTCATCCAGATATTACAAATGGCTTACTCCTGTTCCTATTTCCTGTGGTCTTAGAGTGTAAGGACAAGCAGACAATGGTTTATCCTGTTGCTACCAACCTAGATGGCAAGGAGATCAGCTGGGATGAACCAGATAAAGACTATATGGCTAATCAACAAAGAAACAGCCATAAACTTCTCACTTACCCATTTAGGTGCAGAGCAATGTGCAAATTTAACAAAACAACTCATGGCATTCAACAGTTTGTTCAGAGACAAGCTAGGCAGCACCACTATCACTTCATATGAGTGTGAAGAGGTCTTTCCTGTCAGACAACATCTGTTGGCTAGCCCCAGAAAAGCTGGCCCAGGTTAGTGATTAACTACACGTCAGAGCACCGAACGATATAGAGCCTAGCAGCAGTAACTGCAGCTCACCAGGTGTACTTGTGCCTAAGCCACGAGGCTTTGCACTATGGAAAAAAAAGTGATCAGAACTAACTCCTACTCAATGCCATGGTTAGAAGATTGCATAGATTGTAAGCTGGTGATAAAACAAATTGCTGGAAAAGCTCAGCAGGTCAGGCAGCAGCTTGAAGGAAAAATCAGAGTTACCGTTTTGGGTCCGGTGACGTTTTCTCAGAACTGGAGGAAGGGTCACCAGGCCCGAAATAATAACTCCATTTTTTTTCCTTTCACTGATGCTGCCAGACCTGCTGAGCTTTTCCAGCAAATTCTGTTTCATTTCTGGATTGACAGCATCTGCAGTTCTTTTGGTTTTTTTAAATTAAGTTGGTGACTTTACATACCCTGAGCTAAATTTACTCAAGTGGTACAGGCAGGTTTCTCTGACTGACTACACAAAAGAAATCAGCACCTTTAACTCCAGATGAGTTGTACCAACATCAAATCACGCCATATGGATTCAATTGCTCAAGTCATCTTTCAACGGCTGATAAACCAGATAGTGACAGGCTTATCTAACATGCAGTGTACCTAGAGGACCACCTAGTGTGTAGTTACACATGGGAAACATTTAGAATAAATGGAGGCCTCTTCCAAAAAATACACAGTCAGCTGGTCTAGAATCTCAAAGAACGATTTTGCTCAGGTCCAATTCAAGGATGAGTACTGCCCAAAACTGCAAATGTAGAGCCAGTAGCACAATTTCCCATTCTCACAACAAAATAGGAAATCATGAGGCTTTTGAGAATGTGTGCGCTCGACTGAAGGTTTGCACCATCTTCGGTACAACAGCAATACCGTTCAAAAGAAGAAAAAGGCAGTGTGTTATCATTAAGCTGCTGTGAACTAGTGTTCATCGAGCATGGTCTCGAAGTTACAGCTTGATAACAACTAGAAAACACACTTGCACCACAGGTAAAGAAAGAAGATTACTCTTCAGTATGAGCATTACCGTTACAAAAAAAAGCACAAGTGGGGATAACGTCATTTCCACTCTTTATAAACAACTCGGGCTGTGATCACAAAACCATTCTTTCATGTACTCTTATTGTTTTGAATGCACCTCACTTTCAATCTATGTTGCATTAATACTACTTGTGTGAATAATAAACAATTTTTAAAAAAAATCTCAAGAAAGCCTGGTTAAATTGGCTCTTTTTAAAAAAAAAGATGTTCACATGATCTGGGAGAAAGATAATAACAAAGGAGGGATGCTGGGGGTGACTGAATAAAGGAGCCAGCTCATCCCCACATATTCAGGAGCTTAACAATTTGGGATATCGCATCTGAAACTGAACTTCACCAGGGGTCTGGTCATAACAAAACGCACCTGCCATTTTTTCCAACAAAATTTGAGGCATGAAAGAAATCATGAGACAAGGTATGAAACCATCAAGTAACAACAGTAAAATAAACTGGTTGAAAATGAATAAATACATTTTAAGTTCCTTACTTTTACATAAATCATTGGGAGTGTCTGCTTGGCTCGGCTATAATGTCTGGCAACTCTGTACACAGTTTCCGGAACGTAGTCTAACACCAAGTTGAGGTACACTTCATCTTTCTAGAAGGGGAGAAAAAAATTTTGCAATTATTACCAAATACATACAGTAAAATAGACTGTGATCTACATGCTGTGCTCTGTTCAGACACCCAGTGTCAGTATCTCTGGCATTCTCATATAAGCTCATGGGCCAAGGTTTGATGAATTACTAAGCAGCCTGCCCTAACAATGCAGCAATTCTATTTTAGGCTCATTGTGCCATTTCTTATACCAGAGATGCTATATGAATACAAACTTACAGGAAACAATTTAGATATTATATTCAAATGCTTTATTACTTGAGATTGAGAGAGATAGTAGTGTATAAAACAAATCTACAAGACTCTTGAAATCAGTCACTCTCTAAAAATCCATTTTGAACATGAAAGGGTAGCAGTTAGGCAATTTTGCAGTTAGCTAGAGCTACCTCTATAGCCAGTGTCCCAAAGACACGCATTATCAAAGTCTACGTTTAAAAGATGCACTGAACATCAGATTAGAGGTAATTGCTTACAAATTTTATTTTTAAAAATGGATTTGATTAATGCACGTTACTTACAAAAGATTGTCAAGTGGTATTTTGCAGAACAAAAGGTACTCACGAGGGGCAAAGATTCCTTTGTGATAAATGAAACTAACGCAACAGACTTCACAAATCATTTTCCTATTGGAGAAACGATGTGGAGATGCCAGTGTTGGACTGGGGTGGACAAGGTCAAAAATCACCCGATATCACGTCGTGGTCCAACAGGTTTATTTGAAAATGTAAGCTTTCAAAGCTCTGCTCCTTCCCCAGGCGTAGTGTGAGAGAGACATGTCAGATCATCGACATGGATACAATTTATAAACAGAACAGTGACAACCCAAGAACTGGCTGGCTCTTGTTGAATCTTTAATCAATTAGAAAGGAGACTACTGATTAAAATACAAGACCTAGTATCCTTTTCAAGTCATTGTCCTGAGATAATTAAAGGTTTTCATCGATGTATACAAGAGGCGACATCTCACGTCATTGAACATAGAATAGTACAGGCCCTTCAGCCCACAATGTTATACTGAACTTTTACCCTAAACCTAAAGGTCTATCGAACGTCCACCCATACCTTATACAATCATCCGTATGCATTTTAGGTGTAAGGTCTTGCTTAGAACTTGTCTATGTTTTAAACTGGGGTCAATTTGTTTGAGCAAAGCAGACCATGTCTGAAACCACACTGGATGCAATAATTCATGAGTCTGTGTGTGCTTGTGTGCACATGAGACCGAGCAGGAGAGTAGACCGGTGTGAGCAAGCGAGTGCATGTTGTTGCAGAGGATTTTTTTTAGGGTGGTGGGGCCACCTGTAGAGCCACATGAACCCAAAATCATGACTGAGGTCATCCTCATGGTTATGGAACCTGGTCATCAGTCTCTGCTCAGCGATTTTGCATCGTTGTATATCGTGAAGTCCACCTTGGAGGGCGTTTATCCAAAGATGGGAGGCCGAATGCCCTTGACCCCTGCAGTGCTTTTCCCACTGGGAGAGAGCACCTCTGTGCAATGATCATTGCAGTGTCCATTCATCCTTTGTTGTCGCATCTGCATGGTCGCACCAATATACCATGCCTTGGGGCCTCCTTGTCTGCAATGTATGACATAGACAACACTTGTTGAGTATCTATCACAGTGTGTGTGGGTGGTGTTCCCACATCATAACAGTATCCATGTCGGTGGTCTGACACGTCTTGGAGAAGTTGCCATGGCAGGGTTGTGTGGTGTTATGCTCTATGTTATCCTGAAGGGTGGGTAGTTTGCTGTGAACAATGGTCTGTTTAAGGTTTGGCAGTTTGGAAGCGAGAAGTGGAGGTGTAGAGAAGATCGTGGTGCGGTACTTATCGTTGTTGATAATGTGTTGAAAGCTTCAAAGAACATACTTTAGTTTCTCCGCTCTGGGGAAGTACCAGATGATGAAGGGTACCCCATCATTTGCATCTCATTTCGTCAATTGTGACCTCCTCAAAAAACAATCATATCCTATTCTTACGAGGGCAGCCTGCGACACCTTCACATTGTCCCTCATCCGAGCAGGTCTTATGTATGCGTAGGGCTTGTACCTTGTTTAGGGTGGAAGCTGGAACACTGCAGCATTGTGAGGTTATCTAGGAGGTTGTGGTAGAGTTAGGCACTGAGGTATCACATCCTTGATGGGGACGGGTGCGTGCCCAAGGATGAGATTGATTCTGAAGAGTAGTCTGTGCTAAGTCTGATGGTGGGATGAAACTTGTTGATATCATTATACAGTCATTTCAGCGATTCCTCACCATGAGACCAAAGGAAGAAAATGTCATCTATGTATCTGGTGTTTAACGTTGGTTGGAGGTCCTGCATAGCAAAGAATTCTGGTTCAAACTTGTGCTTGAACATGTCAGCATTCTGGGGTGCAAATTTGGTCCTGTGTATCTGAATGAAGAACTGTTTGTGGAAGGTGAGATGTTGTAGTGGAGGATGAAGCAGATGAGTTGCAGGATGGTGTCTGGAAATTAGCAGTTGTTGGTACAAAGTACTGACGCTATTGCCCTGCAATCCGTCATTGTGGGGAATGCTGGTGTAGAGTGCCAAAATGTTAATTATGACGAAGAGCATTTCTGGTTTGACTGGTCTGAGGGTGCCGAGTTTCTGCAGGAAATCTGTGGCATCATGACAGAAGCTGGGGTTCTTTGTACACTGATTCAAGATGCCCTCAACATAGCCAGAGAGGTTTTCACACAGGGTTCCAGTGCTTGATATGATGGGTAAAGGTGAACTCATAAGACATTATGAGGAGCAGAAATTAGGCCATTCAGCCCGGAGTCTGCTCCGCCATTCAATCATGGTTGACATGTTCCTCAACCCCCATTCGCCTGTTTTCTCCCCATAACCCTTGATAATCAAGAACCTATCTATCTCAGTCTTAAGTGTATTCAAATACCTGGCCTCCACAGCCTTCTGTGGCAGTGAATTCCATAGATTCAGCACTCTGTGGCTGAAGAAGTTTCTCCTTATCTCCAATCTGAAAGGTCTTCCCATCACTCTAAGGCAGTGCCCTCGGATCCTAGGCTCTCCTAGCATCTTCCCAACGTCCATTCTGTCCAGGCCATTCAGTATTCTGAAAGTTTCAATTAGATTCCCCCCCATCCTTCTAAACTCCAATGAGTATCGTCCCAGAGTCCTCAAACATTCCTCATTATGTTAAGCTTTCCATTTCTGTGACCATTATTGTGAACCTCCTCTAAACCTGCTCCAGGGCCAGTACATCCCTCTTAAGATATGGGATCCAAAAGTGCACACAATACTCCAAATGCGGAGTGCGCGTGAGGGTACTGGGGAGGCACCAAGGTTTCAGACAGTCAATGTTAGGCTTAGTTACTCAATTATGTTTCAAATCCATTAAATTGCATCTTCACAGTACAATATTGAAACTGCATTAGAGGAGACATTAAAATGAGAGACTCAATTGGTCGTGGTTTAACTTGAGAGCAGATCCTAAGGTTAGTCCTTCATGGTAACCTCAGTTTGTGCAGGAGTTGAACCCATACTGTCATCATCACTACATTGCAAACTAGCTATCCAGCTAACCTAGGTATAGAAATTTTATGCAGGGATGGCTAAAAGATAAGACTTCTCTAAATACCCTATCTTCAACTCACGGTGTAGGGGATTTTTACACATTAAAATTGCCCAGCCCTGAAAATTTCCACTATTAGAATGTCAAGTGCCCAGCATTACTTTAAAGCTAAGGCAATTTTTGGCTGTCAATGTTCAAACTAATCAACCTCCCTTTCTCTGTAACCTCCTACAAAACAGTGTGTTGTCTGGTTCATACTGGATTCAATTCTGATCCTGTTTTTCATCATGCTTCTATTAGGCAACTGAAGTCAGTTGCTACATCAATACTCATCCTGAATACTTGTCACAATTCCGCTCTCCTCACCTCTAAATTGCTCCTTAAAATCCATATCTTCATCAAGTTTTACTCAGCTGCACTTCTGTCAATGTGACTTATCAAATTTCATCCCCTAATGTTCACATTTTTCCACACATGAATTCCAGAAGTTAGAAATAGGCTGTACCTGTATGCTGGATTCCAACTTTGTGTAATAAAATCCATTGTTGTCTTTTCAAAAGCATAGCACAGCACAAGCAGTTGTTATGATACGGTTTGCTTTTAACACAGTCATCCATTCTCATCTGCTCGCAGTCCCATAATTGATGGATCGCATTCAACACAGCCAACCCATTTTGTCACTTTTAGCTCGTCACTTATTCAGCATGTTTTTCTCTCCATACTGGCCTGATATCCACAGTACTTGTTTACCGACCCCTTTCATCTCTCTACCCTACCTATCCACTCACCTCTGCCCTTCCAACCTCCTGCTCCATCCCCTACTTTGGCTTCGGCAAAAATACAAGTTTTTCCTCGTCACTTACAGTCCTGACGAATAGTTGCTGGACTTGAACCGTTAGGTCCACCTTCTTCCCACAGATACTGCCAGGCCTGTTACCTTTCTCCAGCAATTTCTGCTTTTGTTTAAAATCTTCAGCATCTGCAGTTTTGTTTTATTTACAAATCAGTTAAAGTTAAAACTGGAGCGACAGTATTGCTGACTTAAAGTGGAAGACAGAAGAATTCAGTGACATGACAGGCAGGGGAAATAACCAACATTCAAAGATTTCTGATGGGATCCAATAATTTGAGAAGTTTAAAGAGTTCTGATCACTGCAATGACAAAGAAATCCTTAAATGCAAACAAATTAAAGGAAAAAGACATTTCATTTCACTAAGACAATGCAAACTACATGTGTAATTTATACAGAAAGCATGAAATTCCTCCTATCTATGCAAGGGTTGAAATCAATTCCAATGGTGATTTTGTTCTCTGGCTCCATCAGGTTGTTGAACACGACAGCACAAAACTGGGCATTAAGAGCATCAGGTCAGTGCCAGTTCTTCAGTCCAATTCAGGCACAAATCCACAATCAAACCCTCACTGGAAATCTGAACAGCTGTACAAAGCAGTCTTCAGATTTATTTAACTCACTAACATATCCCATGAATTTAACTGGTAACAACTTTCTACAATACAATATACAAAATTGAAGGAGCTACATGTGAAATGCTGCTTCACCTGGAAAGGCTGTTTAAGCCTCTGGATGGTGAGCAAGGGAGGTGGTGAACGGGCACGTGTTGCACATTCTGCAGTTACAAGGAAAGGTGCTGTGAGAAACCGGGGTGGGGGGAGATGGTGTTGCTGATGGAGGAATGAACTAGGATGTCCAGAGGGACCAATCCCTTGAAAATGCAGATGGGGGATGTCAGGGGAATGTGCGTTTGATGGTGGTGTTCTGCTGGAGCTGTCTGAAATGACCGAGTAAGATCGTAAGAACACAGAGGCTGATGGAATGAAAAGTGAGGACAAGGGGGGCCCCAATCACACTGTTGTGAGTGATGAGAAGGGGCAAGGGCAGAAAGCAAGGGTGATAGGTAAATCGTATACTGCATCCAATGTGGCCTACTCTACATTGCAGAAAGCAAATGCAGACAAGGTGACTGCTTTGCAGAACCCCTCCGGTCTGTCAGCAAGCATGACCGCGGTCTTCGCGTAGCTGTTTATTTTAAACACAGTGTCCTGGTCACTTGCCCATTCGTCTGTCTTTGGCATGCTGCAGTGTTCCAGTGATTCCCATGATGAACTGGAGAAATGACATCTCATCTTCATTTTCTGAAGAAGGGTCCAGACCCAAAATGTCAGCTTTCCTGTTCCTCTGATGCTGCTTGGCCTTGTGTTCATCCAGCTCTACACCTTGTTATCTTGGATTCTCCAGCATCGGCAGTTCCTACTGTCTCTCATCTTCAGTCTAGGCACTTTACGCCTTCTGGACTTCATATTGAGATTGACATCTTCAAATTGTGAACCCACTCACATCCCTTTCCTTTCTTTTAGCTTTACTTGTTACATTGTCTGTCACCATGTCCTCTCTCTCCCTTCCCCTCATGCCAGTGGGGCTGTGTTCTTCTTCCAGTCTGGAAATTTGGCAGAACAATGGTGCTCCTTTCTCACATTCCACTTAATCCGCACTATCAACGTCTTTTCTCCTCCTGCACTCCACTCTCCCAACAACCCCTCACTATATAAATGATGCCCCCTCCACATTTCACAACAACCCTGAAGAAGTCATACAGACTCTAAACATTAACTTTCTTTCTCTCCATGGATGCTACCTTACCCACTGTGATCTCTAGTATTCTTCATTTTCAGTATGATGCCAGCATCTGCATTTGCTCCTAAATTCCAAATGAAGTTAGAATGTACAAGCGTGTGATTTATAAATTTTTTTTTAAAAAATGGGTGCAAGGCTCAGTGGGTTAATTTTTCCAACCCTGAGTGGATAAACACAAAAAAAACTGCAAACGTCTAAGCCAGGAGCCTTTTCAATTAAGTAGGTGGGCACAGTTACAGGTACAACTTCAGAGGAAACAGGATGGTAGGCAAGCAGGGACTTGCTTGAATAGACTGGGATTGGTGACAGGGAGAGGGCACATGAGAGACAGAACATGAGTGAGCAAAGAAAGAAAGAATAGCGGGAGGAGGAAGACGAGGGGTAAGGGGCTTTGAGACTTTTGAGGAACAATCTAGCTCTACGTTTGCCTAGTGTTAGTTTCAACTTCAAATAGCAAATTATAGTAAATTTGACTTTATAGACTTAGTCCCTTCTCTTTACCCACTCAGCCTGTTGAATCCTCTAAGATTTCTAATGAAATTGTGAACAACTTCCTTTTTTGTAAAATCTTAACTCCATCTGAATGTAATTGAATTTGCTAAATTTCTTGCTTCTACTTTCTCTATAATGGATTTCAGCATTTTCCCAATCTCGAATGTTAGGCTGATTAGCCTATAACTTCCTGTTTTTTGTCTCCTTCCACTCTTGAACAGTGGTGTCACATTTGCAGCTTTCTAATTTGTTAGGTCGTTCACAGAATTTAGGAAATTCTGAAGATTACAACCAATATCTTTGCAGCCACTTCTTCAAGACCCCAAGGATACAGTCAAACAAGTCCACGGGTCTTACCAGTCTCTCGTCTCCAGTTTTCTTCGTACTTTATTTAACTTCGCAATTACTAATATTTTAAACTCTTCTCCCCCTTTTGACTTTCGATTTTCTATTCTATAAGATGGGTTTTTATGTCTCCTGCTATGAAGACTAATAACAAAGTATTGTTCAAATACTCTGCCATCTCGCTTTTCATTAATTCCTCAATCTGATCCTCCAAGGGATCAACACACTTCAGTCACGCCTCCTTTATAAATACTTCAAGTTTTTACAGTTTGTTCTACTTCCTGCTAAATTTCTTTTACTTTAGTATTCCAACTTCATTATTTTTAGCCATCCTTTCCTCATTTTTAGAGTGTTCAGAATCTTGATTTTACTTATTGTCACGTGTACCTAGATACAGTGAAAAACTATTGCTCTGTGAACTATCCAGACAAATCATACCTTACGGAAATACTTCAGGGTATTAGAACAGAATGCAGAATACTGCATTATGGCTGTAGAGAAGGTGCAGAATAAGATCAATTCACACATGAGGGGAAGCAGCTGTTCTTGAATCTGTTGGTACAGGTTTGCTGCCCAGTGGAAGAGTGTGGATGACAGTATAACCAAAGTGGGAAGGGTTGTTTTTACGTCAGCTGCTTTCCCAAGTGCTGAGTATAGACAGAGTCAATAGAAGCAAAGCTGATTTACACGATGGATTGGGCTGTGTTCACAATTAAGAGTTTTATGCACAACAACTGTCATACCAAGCTGTGATGCATCTGGATAGGATCCTTTGTGTGGTACATCCACAAAATTTGCTAAGAGTCATTGTGGACATGCCAAATTTCCTTAGCCTTGAGGAAGTAGAAGCGTTGGTGTGCTTTTTTGGCTGTAGTGTTGATGTGAAATGGACCAGGACGGATCGGTGGTATTTACTCCTTGAAACTTGAAGCTCTCGAAAGTTTCTACCCCGGCACCATTGATATAATCAAGGACTTGACCTGCACTCTGCTTCCTGAAGTCAATGACCATCTCTTTCATTTTGCAAGCATTGAGGGAGAGACGGCTGTCTTTACACCATGCCATGACTCTGTCTCTTTCCTATACTCTATCTTGTCATTGTTTGAGATCCAACCTATTATGCTGGTGTCATCAGCAAATTTGGCCACACAGTTGCAAGTCTAAAAATAGTAAGGTGCTGAGTTCACAGCTCTTGGGGTATTGAGGATTACCTGGAGGAAATGGTGTCACCTACGCTAATTGGCAGCGGTCTGTAAGTCAGGAAGTCAAGGATCCCGTTGCAGATAGGAGAGCAGAGCCCTAGGTCTCAGAGTTTGGTTGGAACTATGGTGTTGAAGGCTAAAGTCAATAAATGGGTGTCTGACATAGGTGTCCATGTTATTCAGATGTTCCATGGATGAATTTAGGGCCAGGGACATGGCATTTGCCATGGGCCTATTGTGAGAGTAGACAAATTGTAGTGGAGAAAGGCAATCTGGTAGGATTATTTCTAAAGATGATAAATCTAACAGAGTTATGCTCTCCTACTGATAAGCTTGAGCAGGTGAAAGCCTAATTTTGAAGTGTGTAAAATAAAGTATGATGTTAGGATGCTCAGAGATTTTGTTACCAAATGAGTAAGGGTTAGACTAACCAGTTAGCGTCAGGTACTAAAACACCACATAGGCAGGAGATAGTGTGCCAACTGAGTGGAGAGGTTCTCATTAGTCCCAATTACACAGAGTCAGAGATACACAACATGAATCAGACCTTTGGTCCAACTCACCCATGCTGACTAGGCAACCTAAATTAATCTAGTACCATTTTCCAGCATTTGGCCCATATCCCTCGAAACACTTCCTATTCACGTACCCATCCAGATGCCTTTTAAAACGGTGCAACTGTACCAGCCTCCACCACTTCCTCTGGCAGCTCACTCCATACACGCACCACTCTCTGCATGAAAAAGTCGCCCCCCAAGGTCCCTTTAAACATTTCCCCTCTCACCTTAAATGTCTGCCCTCCAGTTTTGAACCCCCCTCATCTGGGGAAAAGACCTTCGTCGTTCACCCTATCCATGCCCCTCATGATTTTATAAACGTCTATAAGGTCACCCGCAGCCTCTGACGCGCCAGGGAAAATAGCCCCAGCCTACACAAAAGCTCTCGAAAGCTCAAACCCTCTAATCCTTGCAACATCCTTCTAAATCTTTCCCAAACCCTTTAAGTTTCACAACATCTTTGGGGTTAAAAAATGCCCAGGATGCATCATCAAGGGTCTTGGCAGGGGCTTGTAAGATATGATATCAGGTTAGTAGTTACTGAACCTGGGTTGTTGGTGCTGTGAGGCTGTAGTGCTCACCACTGAGCCACTCATTCCTTTGGAGTTATGATGGGGATTTTATCCCATGTGAATCTTTGATCTACGCTCACAAAGCAAGTGTCTGATCAGCAGAAAATCTGCCCCACTAAGTTCAAAACAGCCCCCCTCTCTTGTTGGGCTGCCATTTTAGCGAAAGTAGTTCTCCTGGATGCAAGAATTTCACTCCTTACCTTGCAGCTACATTTCTAGTCTGTCTGTTTCTGGGACTTCTCTATCTGCTCTTCTTAAACTTGCTGCTATTCCAGAGTCCCACACAGTTACACTGCTGGTTTGTCTGCTTCTTCCTTACCTCTCCTGCACATCTTGATGCTGACAGCCCGTCCTTCATCCTTACCTTTCTCGCTCCACTCAGTGATGCCAATTGCTTAGGTCAGTTTTCATATTACTTGCTCCTCCTGATAATGCAGGCAGTGTGCCATGGGGTTCTCGCCATACCTGCTCGTTTCTAAGTTACTTACAACCTGCCTTGTGGTCCTCACCCCTCTGTTCCTCCTTAAATATCAGCTACTGCTTCTCTACCAGCCTGTGTTTTAACCTCTGTTTTAACTCTGACTTCAACCCCTATGAACTGCTTTTATTTACATTTAGGCTACTACTTTCATCCCCACATTTCTCACCCTCAATCTGAATGTAAAATGCAATGTCATGATCAGTCTTATGTGGAGGATCCTTTACCAAAAGATCATGAATTGCAGCACCTTATTACATATTACCAATCTAAAAGCTCTTTGGGTGGTTTCTAAGTATTTTTCTAAAGGAATTGCCCCAATTAGACTCAATGAACTCATCTTTCAGATGAACTTTGCCAATTTGATTCTTCTGATTGATGTTTAAAATTGACTAAGATTATTGCAGGAACTTGCTTGCAGGCTCCCATTATTTATCCATTTACACTGTTCTATAATGCACCTGCAGTTAAGGGTTTAAATGACACCCGGTGACTGCTTGCTTTTAATATTTCCTCATGTCTACCCAACTGACTCTACTATCGACCTTCCAAACAAATCATTTCTCACTGTACTGATCTCTTCCTCAACCAACTGTGCTACCCAATCTCTCTAGTTATTTTTCTTCTGCAACTGTCAAATATTCTTGAATATTCAAGTACTGTCATCTTGCAACGGCCAATACCCCACACTCATTTATTTGTATCTGTGACATATATTCACATATCTTATGAATTCTGTATCTAATCAGATAAAAAGTTTTTAGAACAAAGAAAATTACGGTACAGGAACAGGCCCTTCAGCCCTCCAAGCCTGCGCTGACCGAAATCCTCTTATCTAAACCTGTCGCCTATTTTCAAACAATCTGTATTCCTCTGCTCCCTGCCCACCACGTGTCTGTCCATATACATCTTAAATGACACTATCGTGCCCGCCTCTACCACCTCCGCTGGCAACATCGTCCAGGCACCCACCATCCTCTGTATAAAGAACTTACCATACATTAAGTCTCCCACTCTTGGCAGGGGGGAAAAAGCTTCTTGGTATCTACCCTGTCTATATCTCTCATGATTTTGCAGACCTCAGTCAGGTCCCCCCTCAACTTCTGTCTTTCTAACATAAATAATCCTAATCTACTCAAACTCTCTTCATATCTAGTGCCCTCTGCACCAGGCAAAACCTCCTCTGCACCCTCTACAAAGCATCCACATCCTTCTGGTTGCCACATTACCAAAACTGTACACAGTATTCCAAATGTCGTCGAACCAAAGTCCTACACAACTGTAACATGACCTGCCAACTCTTTTACTCAATACCAACTTTTTACCATTTTTCCTTACTGACTACCTGGAGAACTCATGCTTGTACATCTGTTGTTTTCTGCTATACTGTGGCCATCATGACAGAATGACTGAAATCATTGGATCAAAATAAATGTTATTACTATAATTCTGTTCTTAGCGCAATTACAATTTCTTGCAGTTTTAAAGATTTCCTCATCTGTAACTTCTCCTAATGCTGATAAGGATCTAATCCTGAAATATTAATTTCTGTTACATGAATAGGAGTTAAAAAAAGTCACTCATACAACAGCCTCAGGAGGATTCTTGCAAAAATCAGGGTTCAAGTCCCAACAGCTCCAGATGCCTGACAATAATATTTACAACAGCCTCTACCTGATAAATATTTTTTTCTCAGTAAAAATTTCACTGTCATTTGAAATGAATAAAATTTCAGCACTAAAATTTGACACCGACCAGCGATTCAAATGAAGACACTTGGACATAAACAGAATCTTAAAATCTCTAGTAAAACTGCCTTCGTCAGTAATCAGTAGTGAAATGGGAGTGTGCGCTTCCCAACTTGATGTTTGATGCATTAGTGAATAAAACATCTAGATAGCCTAGTAGACACACCAGAGCCTCTTTAGCTTTAATATCAATGTACACAAACAGTTAATGAGATGGTTTGGAGCAGGAGTTTCCTAATTACAGGATTTCAATACCAATTGATTTCACCTCGTCACAACCACACGCAATATCTCAACTTTAAACTTTTTTAAAAAATTTATGGTGCTGCTAATGAGAAATGTGTGCAAGTTTCTGGAAGTAAATTAATTTTGAAGTAGTAACTTTAAATTATAGACAGATTGTACAGACATCCACAAGGATATAGGGCATGAGATCCATTAATCAGCAATAAACTATTGATATATAACAGTGTTGTTCCGACAGCTGCCTTTATATAATGTTTTAACCAAGTTTAATCATTATGCTGTACTCCTAGCTGTATTGTGCTCTGCTAACTTCTATGGTATGTCAAACAGCTGGTTACTACTGGGTAAGTTCTACATTTTCTCAACAGGAAGCAGTGACCTGGCCATCTCGCTACAAGGCCTCTCCAATCCTCTAAAACGCTGCATAATGCACATCAGCAATATGTCAGACTTTATTAAAAATATACTAGATTCAAAACTTCCACATATAGTACCAAACATTTCAGAATGAACTAAACACAGAGACATTTCGCAAAATTGGGAAGAAATGCTTGTAAGCAAACTGCTGGAGAAACTCAGCATTCATCTTGAATATAAGAGCAGAGATATACTGCTGCGGCTGTATAAGGACTCGGTCGGACTATATTTGGAATACTGTGATCAGTTTTAGGCCACATATCTAAGGATGGATGTGCTGACCTTGAAGAAGGTCCAGCAAAAGGCTTAAAAGCACGATGAAAGGCTTGTCAATATGAGGAGCGACTGAGGGCTGTGGGTTTATATTCAGTAAAGAATGAGGTGAGAGCACATTGAAACTTACAGAATTCAGAGGTGCCTGGGTACAGAAGATGTGAAGATGATATTTCCACTTGGAGAAAAAGACCTCAGAACGAAGGGACAACTATTGAGAACTGAGATGAGGAGGAATTTCTTCAGCCAGAGGGCGGTGAATACGTGGAATTTATTGCCACAGAGGACTGTGCAGCTATGTCAGTGTATTTATGACAGAGATAGATAGGTTCTTGATTACTAAGTGGAACGATGGATAAGAGAAAAGACAAAAGAATGGGATTGAGAAATAAATTGGCCATGATTGAATGGCAGAGCAGACTTGATTAGATGAATGGCTAATGACTTATTCTCCCTCATGTTATAGTCTTATAGCAGATGTGGCAGCATCTATGGTGAGAAAAACAGTAAAAGATCTTCAGTTCTGAAGAGGTGTCATAACAAACTTGAAACATTAACTGGTTTCCCACTCTACAGATGCTGCAAAACCAGAGTTTCTCCAGCATTTTGTCAGTTTTGTTTCAAATTTACAGTATCCACCATATGTTGCCTTTATAAATGGTACTGGCCAGGAGTCAGAGTTTACCTGTAAGTATGACAGTGTAGAAAGATAGGTAGGAGGGGTAACAATTCAGGAAAGAAAATTGATCTGATGATATAAAAAGCTAAACATGTTGTCCGTAAAGCCCTCTATTTATAAAAACATGCAAATATCTTTCTTACTGAATTTATTTTGAAATTTCCAAAAGAAGTGTGCACAAACATTTCAGTTACAGAACCGCTCAGCAACAGTATTTCAAAAAAAGTAGTTGAATCCACCTGATAACTCGTGCATAACCTCACATCTTGTAGAGGAAGGCAGTATAATTTATTCAGCTCAAACCAGTCTAATCACAGGAAATGGGCCATTCAACTGCAATTCTACCATTCATTGGCTGGTCTGCACCTTAGCTTAATTTTTCCACTTTTGGGCCATGTTAATTGATGCCCTTAAAAATGTACTCATCCCAATCTTGGAAGTTTTAACTGACTAAGCATCAACGGCCTTTCGAGAAGACAGTTCTGTTATCTTTCACATGAACCAATGTTTCCCAATTTCATTCTTGAATAGTTTGACTGAATTTTTATTACATCTTCATTGTGGATTTTCCCACCAGAGGACATAAAATGATTCAGTGTGGTAGATACAGAAATTATGATTTAAACATCTGAATCATCCTTTCAAATCACTCCTTCAAAAACAACTTGTACGTATGTAGTACCTTTAGCACAAATCAAACTTCCCACCTCAATATTCTATAGGACAGGCCAGGTTTATGTAAACCGTCATTAATTTAGCCCATTAACCCCAAGTATCATTTGATAATAAGATGTTAAAAAAAGTTTTCAATTCTGTTTTAAATAAAATACCTTTTCCTCCCAAAACTAATAGATTTGCAGCTTTAAGCCAATGAAATCAGTTCAACTATTAGTTTTCAAAATGTAACACAGCACAAAAGAACAAGTTTGTTCAAATGGAAAGACTAAAACCGGCTATTTTGATGAGGACTTGCATGTTATTGAAATTTGATGGCTGTTCATGTGGTACCACTTTCTAAGAGGAAAAAAAATTTTGATGTGGGTCCATAAGAAATGGACTGCAAGGCTAGGGCTTAATCTGAAAAGAAGTTCAAGAATAAATAGTGGGAAAATCCTAGGAAAATGAGCACATAAGCTCACTTCAGTAATTTAATTTATTCAATATATAAAAGAAATCTTAACAGGTTGAAGCTCCACATTTTTTAAGCCATTCCGTTGTGTGGACTCAGACTTGCTGCAGTGCTCCAGCAAAGCTCGGCTAGAAGAAAAGCACCTCATTTACCACTTGGGAACTCTATAGCCTACTGAGTTTGACAACTTTCGGGCGTGAGCTTCTCACATGTCCTTACACCAAGTCTCGTTATCACAAGGTCTGCTATTACACACAATTCATCGTTAGCCACTAACATCCCCATTAATAGCTATTCATTCTTCTAGCCTGATTGTTATCAACTGCCTCCCACTGTTCTTCTCTCTACTTGGCCTCTACCTCCATCTATCATTTACTCCTTACTCCCTCTCCCTGTTATCCTCTCCATTAAAAAAATTTCCTAGCTACAATCAGTTCTGAGGAAGATTCACTCAACCTGAAATGTTAACTCTGATTTCTCTCCACTAAACTGCCAGACTGCTGAGCTTGTCCAGCAATTTCTGTTTTTGTTTCTGCTATGGGGATTTACTGTTGGTGTTTGCACTGGCCTTTTGAAATATTGCCCATCAGAACAGCCAGATCAAAGAAATGAGTCAAACATTAGAATGCTAGATACATACTAACAGAAGTGATTATCGGATTTAAAGTCAAACAGCTGTCCATCACATTTCTCTTATCCACAGAAACCCAACACTAGGTGTCTATGGAAAGACTTACTCAGAATCACATGATTTTCTATGAAATATTTTATGAATCTCAAGAAGAGACGCTTTGGACACTATACACGATAGAAAAACACCCAGAGCCCATTTCTGCGACAACTGTTGTCTCTTATCTTCAGCAGACATTCCATGATGTTATGCAAAGCTACGACTTTTACTAATGTCAAACTATTCTCCGCAAGTAAATCCAACCACAGGCAATATTTTTAACTACCCCAAACACTATTAGTCTCGACAGCAAGTCATACTCCAGTTGGATTTTGCACAATGGAACTGGGATTATTCTCTCCATCTCTCCCATCTACTAATACTTGGGCTTTCATTGAACTCTCTGGAGGAAAACTAAATCCTACTCAAGCAAGAGAGTTTGAGTAGGACCTGTATCACTTAGTATAGTTATAGGCTTACAGGCTTCCTTTTAAGAAAAAGGGTTATCTTCCCTTTCAACAAAAAGCTTTCAGATCTTTCATCTACTCTACATACTTGTCTGCATTCTCAGCAGTAACCCAGTCCAGTTGCTTAATTATAATTAAAGCTACAATGTGATCTGTGTCTTTTCTCTCAGAGTTTCTTTTCTGGACTTACTCCTTTGAGCTCCAATAAATCTCATGGATTTTCCTTTCAACCTCTGAACAAATGCAACTGACCCGGTTACAGTGCAAACACCTTGCCTTTCAATTTTTGTCTTCACCCTCAGTACATTCCCTTCTGATCCAAGGAAATGTTGGGATATTCTCAGCTATCCATTCCATACTTTGGTTCCATGTCTTGTCTTCTTTAAAAAGCTCTTGAAGATATGAGGCTGATGGAAAAACGTTTAGTTTTAGGGATTAGCTCAATCAGCCATAATTACTGCCTGTCTAATAGCTGCAACCCTTTGGTCTTCATTGTGGATTCTTACTACTAAACATAGTATTTAAATACTAAGAGAATAACCTAAGCCCTTCACAAGTGGTTACTGCTTCTGTTAGTATCCAACTCTTTTGAATTAATGCAAGTTTACCCTGGCTGTTTCCTCCAATTCCAGAATCTCAAGCACCAATTTGTATTCAGCCAATTTACAGTATCAATCCCAAGAAACTTCCACTGACAGTTAAGCACATATATTTGTTCGTTTTTTTCTCCCTCCTGCCTTTCCATTTCTGGCATTTTCACTTCCACTTCCCTTTCTTTACGGTTCTCTACCACCTCTAGTTTTCCTACACCTTCATGCCTTACCTGTGACAATCACTGGATTCTGATGTTTCACTGACTAGAGTACTTGTCTCTCTTGTATTTCCTCTAAACCCAGCTGTTAGTTCTCAGATTTCTTAGCTTTGCTACTACCTCCATTTTACCCAATAAATCATCCAGTTGTGCCTGAAATTTGCATTCAGACTGCTCAAGGCAACTGCGCCACTAACAGGATCCCCTTTATTGTTTCCAATGCTATATCTTAAATGCACTACAGAACCTGATATCTTCCTTCATCTTAATACCACGCAAATCCTTCACTGCTTTTGGTTCAAATTTATTCTGAACAAGTCACCAAACTTTGCTATCCCAGTGATAGCATGCTGGAAATCAAGCCCTCCTTTCTTTAAGTTGTCACAAAAATTTATGATTTGGAAAAGTATGCAGAATTAACTTGATTGATTTTTTTTGAAGAGATGACAAAGATTAATGACAGCAAAGCAGTAGGTATCCATATGGGTTTCAGTAAGGCACTTGACAAGGATCTGCATGATAGACTGGTGAGTAAGAATAGATCACATGGCATACAGAAGGAGCTAGCCAATTACATATAAAACTGGCTTGAAAGTAGGAGACAGAGGGTGGTAGTACAGGATTATTTTTCTGACTGGAGCCTGTGACCAGTGGTGAGCTATAAGGATCGGTGCTGGGTCCACCACTTTTATCCCCCATTTCTATCAACGAGCTGGATGCGAATACAGGGAGGATCATAGTGAGGCTGCATGTGGCACCAAAATTGGCATTGTACAAACATACCTTTTCTCCACTGGAGTAAAAGAAGTACCGTAATCGGACGATATTACAATGATCCAGTTTTCGCATTATCTGCAGCTCACGATTCTGTGGAACAAAAAAATATAAGCAACTGTTTATTTGCATAGTTGACACTCACAATTGGGTGCTAGTTAACAGGCATGAGAGCAACCCTCCTTAAAATATGACAGGCTTAAGCTACACAAATGTCCCACCCAATTGAACTTGCTCCAATTACTTATGTGATAAGTAGCCTTTATAATGGAAACAGACACAGAATACATATGTTAACATTGTCAGAAGTGGCCAAAAGCTGGCCAACACAGCAAATGTAGTGGTTTCAAACAGTACAACGAGAAGCAGAGTATTGCTGAGGGAGACTAAGAAATTAAGGCCCTGGAAGTTATAAGTGTGGCCCTGATACAGCAATGGATTAGAGACATATAGTGCATGCATAACAGGCTGGAATCCAAGATTTCAGGAACTGTGCATGCTGCTGCTTTTTTTTGGAGGGAAGGGTTTAGAAAAATAGGGAGACAATGCAAATCTACAGGAGTTGGCAGAGGTAGGATTCTGTAAAGTCAATAGATTTGAAGATGACAAGCTTAAATTTAATTGTGTTGGGACAAGCAGCCAGTGTAAATCAGCAAATATAGGAGTGAACATTTTACAGTAAGAGTCCAACAGCACTTCAGTCCATTGTCCATGCTGACCAGGTTTCCCAAACTAGTCTCATTTGCCGGTGCACAGCCAATAGCCCTTTCATTTCACGTACTTATCCAAATTCTTTTAAATGCTGTAACTCTACCTGCATCCACCACTTCCCTCAGGTAGTTCATTCCACATACAAATCATCCTACGTGAAAAAGTTGCCCCTCACATCCCTTTTAAATCTTTCTCCTCTCACATTAAAAATATGACCTCTTGTTTTGAACTCCCCCACCCTAGGGATTCAAAAGCCCCTCACGATTTTAAGTCTCTAAAGGTGATCCTCAATTTTCTATGTTCCAGCCTCTCCTTATAACTCAAATCCTCCACTCCCAATAACATCTCTGTAAATCTTTTCTGCACCGTCTCCAATTTAATAATATCCTTCCTAAAGCAGGGCAGCCAGAACTAAACAGTATTCCTCAAGCAGCTTCAATGTCTTGCACAACTGCAACATGATGTCCCAATCCTATACTCAATGGTCTGAGCAATGTAGGCAAACATGCTGAATATCATCTTCACTACTCTGCACACCAGCGATGCAATTTTCAAGGAATTATTTATCTGAACCTCTAGGATTCTCTGTTCGACAACACTCCCCATTAAATGTGCAAGTCCTGCCCTTGTTTGTTTTACCAAATGCAACACCTCACATTTATCTAAATTAAACTCTGCCTACCACTCCTCAGCCCATTCACCCACTTGATCAAGATCCTGGTGTATGCTTAGATAACTTTTTCCCACCACTATCCACTATACCATCAATTATGGTCTAAATTTACAACTCACTAACCACATTTCCTACATTCTCATCCAAATTGTTTGAACAGCGGGATGGGTTGAGTCCAGATGTGACAAAATCATGGACAAGACTTCAGTGGAGATGGACTGAGAGAAGTGGAATAAAAGGCAGTTGCACTTTGGACATTACACTATGCTTTGGTACTGCTCAACACACCAACAAACATGCAACCTTCAGACCCACCATGATCTGGAACGTGTCTTTACCTGTCCAATTTCAGCATAACAAGAGCATGGCCCAATGATTAAACTGAACAGGCTCATTACTAAATTTCAGAATAACCAATGAATCATAGCCTGCCACTTGATACTCCCTTTTTTGAAAGATTGAATACTCCCAGACCAAAACTCAGACTGTAAATTATCATGTAACTTTGACAGAAATCAGTTACATATAACAGTAATTTTCTTCCATCAGCCATTCTTCTCAACTTCAAAATAATGCTTTTCCTAGCTTTTTACCCCCCCAAATTACAGTAAAGCACTGAGATAATGGGAGGGGGAGATAATAAGTAATAAAAACAAAACCCACAAATAAAGCAGTAAGGCTCACCATTTCAAACTATAAAATTACTATTGGATGGTATGTTTTCTGAATGTTTTGCATAATCATTTAAAGATGGAAACATTGCCAACTACAGATGGATTATAATAGACATTTTAATATAGCAATGGCAAAAGCACCACACCCCATGTTTGAACACGACAGAGAACTTAACATTCTGGTTACTATGGTGCAGATGTTCTGATGGCCACATGATTGTTGTTCCCCTCTGGATGGAAGTTTCGCATGAGGACATTGTAGAATCTCCATTACAGCAGACTCCAAAGCGAACTGCCTGGGCAACTGAAATGCTCCAAAAGTTGTCATTTAAGTTGGGGAATTTGAAGGGTTCCAATTAGAATAAAGAAAAACTAGTACCTAGGAAAACTTAAGATTCTTAAACACAGCTGAACTCCCTAGTAATTATTAGGTATTCCACCCAACTGCCATCCTCCACTTCTCCACCTTAAGCTCATACTTACCTTAAGTACTTAATATTTGACAGCAGCTACATACGAGGCACACGTGTGACAACAAAGCTAATTCAATTCAAGATTCTGGACTATGAAAATCAGAATACAGAAATTGACTGCTATAAAAACGGGGGCATGGTATACATGGTCAGACAACATCTGGAATACTGCTAGTAGTTTTGGGTCCTGTATCTAAAGTTGGATATGCTGGCTTTGGAGGGGGTCCAGAGTAAGTTTCAAGAACTCTCCCTCCCACCAAAACCCTCCACCTTCTGCCTTCAAACCAGTTCTGTATCCAACTGGCTAATTCTCCCTTTATTCTACGTGATCTAACATTACCAACCAGCCAGTCTACAACGAGGAATCTTGTCAAACACTTGACTGAAGTCCATTCAGATTATGTCAACAGTGTGGAGCTGGAGGAACACAACAGGTCAGGCAGCATCAGAGGAGTAGGAAAGTTGACATTATGCATCAGGATGCTTCTTCAGAACTTGACCCAAAATGTCAACTTTCCTGCTCCTCTGATGCTGCCTGGCTGTGTTTATCCAGCTCCACACTGTGGAGTCTCTGATGCCAGCATCTACAGTTCTTGGTATCGTCCACACAGATCACATCCACCGCTCTACCCTCAATCCTCTTTGTTACTTAAAAAAAACTCAATCACATTTGAGAGACACGATATCCCAGGCACAAAGCCATGTCGACTCTCCCTAATCAGTCCTTGCTTTTCCAAATACAAATTCTGCCCTTCCGGATTCCCTCCAACAATTTGTCCACCACTGATATCAGGTTCACTGGTCTATGATTCCCTGGCTTTTCCTAACCACCTTTCTTAAATAGTGGCAACACATTAGACAAATTCCAGTTTTCTGGCAATGCACCTGTGGCTATAGATGATACAAATATCGCAAGAGGCCCAGCAATCTTGTCCCTAGCTTCCCAGAGTTCTACCACACACCTGATCAAGTCCTGGGGATTTACCCAGCCTTACATGTTTTAAGATACCCAGCACCTCTTTCGCTGTAATATGGACATTTTTCAAGATGTCGACACTTATTTTCCATATCCTTCTCCACAGTAAACACTGATGCAAAATACTTGTTTCGTATCTCCACCATCTCCTGCAGCTCCACACATAAGGCCCCTTAAAAGATAGCGAGGTTGCCTATTCTCTCCTTGGTTACCCTTTTGACTTTCATGTATTTGTAGAATCCCTTTGGCTTCTCCTTAACCCTATTTGCTAAGGCTGTCTCATGTCCCCTTTTTACCCTCCTGATTTCCCTCTTAAGTATACTCCTACTGTCTTTATATTCTAAGGGTTCACTCAATCTCCACTGTCTATATCTGACACTTGCTTTCTTCTCATTCTTGGCCAAAACCTCAATTTCTCTAGTCATCCAGTATCCCCTATACCTACTAGCCTTGCCCTTCACCCTAACAGAAAATGCCCTGTCTCTGGACTCACGTTCTCATTTTTGAAGGCTTCCCATTTTCTAGTTGCCCCCTCACCTGCAAGCATCCTACCCCCAATCAACTTTTGGATGTTCTTGCGTAATGCTGTCAAAACTGGCCTTCCTCCAGGTTGCAGTTTTAATTTTCAGATCTGGTCTATCCTTTCCCATCACTATCTTAAAACTAATAAAATTATGGTCACTGACCCCAAAGTGCTCCCTCACTGACATCTCAGTCCCCTGCCCTGCCTTTTCTCCCTCCAAGAGCAAGTCATGGTTAGCATCTACTCTAATAGGTACTTCTGCATACTGGATCAAAATATTTTCTTGTCCACACTTAAATTCTTCTCCATCCAAGCCCTTGACACTACGGCAGACCCAGTCTATGTTTCGAAAGTTAAATCCCCTACCATACCACCCTATTATTCTTACAGGTGACAAATTCCTTACAAATTTATTTCTCAAGTTCCCACTGTCTCCTTTCTTTTGGGGTGGGCGGGGGGGAAAAAGAGGGGCGGCAGGGAAAGAGAGTGTGGTGATGGCAAGGCCTACAGTACATTCACCCAAAGGCAATCATCCATTTCTTATTTTTCAGTTCCACACAAATAATTTCCGTGGAGGCATTTCCAGGAAATCCTCCTTAGGTACAGCTGTAATATTATCCCTAAATCAAAAACACTACTCCCCCTCTATTTTGCCCCCCCTTCTACATCTAGATCCTGGAACATTTAGCTGCCATTCCTGTCCTGAGCCATGTCTCTAATTGCTATGATATCCCGATCCCACATTGCCAACCATGCTCGGAGTTCATCTGCCTTACCTTGTTGAGCCTCTTGCTTTGAAATAAAGGCAATTTAATTTATCAGTCCTACCTTGCTCTCTGCTTTGTTCCTGACTGCCTTGCTTGCTCCTTCTCACAACTGTACCCTTTTCAGACTAATCTCTATCCTCTTTATCTCCTGGATCTCACCAGTCATGAGATGGGGACTGCCACAGGAGACTCCTGTCTACTTGCCTCACTCTCCTTTTCCTGGAGTCCACCCATCTACCTGACTGTGTCTCCCCTCCTGCAACTGCCATCCATCACACCCCCAAGCTCCTGTAAATTCCTCACCATCACACTCCCTCCCACCCACCCCTTATCCTACCAAGCTACTCTAGCAAATCCTCCTGCCACTATATTAGACCCCTTCCAATTCAGGTGAAATCTGTCCTTCTTTTACAGGTCACTTCTTCCCCAGAAGAGATTCCAATGTTCCAAAAGTGTGAATCTTTCTCCCCGGATCCAGCTCCTTAGCCATGCATTCATCTACTCTATCCTCCTAACCCTAGCCTCACTAGCTTGTGGCACTGGAAGTGATCAGGACATTACTAGCCTCAACGACCTCCTTTTTTAAATTCCTGCCTAATTTCCTATATTCAATCCTCAGAATCTCAATCTTTTCTCCTTCTACGTCATTAGTTCCCCATGTACAACAACCTCCTGCTGGTTCCTCTTCAATTTAAGAATATGCTGCACCCTCTGATTTATTTCAGATTCTGGCTCCAGGGAGGCTACACACCATTCTAATGTCTTGCTGTCAATCATGAAAATGTTTGTCTCTTAATAGACACTGCCCTGTCACAATCAAACACTTGGAACACCACATATCCCTCATTACATTAAAAGCCAGTCTCAGTACCAGAAACTTGGCTGTCAGTGCTACATTCTCCTGAAAGTCCATTAGCCCCTACATTTTTCAAAACAGCACATTTGTTTGAGATGGGGGCTGCCACAGGAGACTCCTGTCTACCTGCCTCACTCTCCCTTTCCTGGAGTCCACCCATCTACCTGACTGTGTCTCCCTTCCTGCAACTGCCATCCATCACACCCCCAAGCTCCTGTAAATTCCTCATTGCCTCTAACTGCTGCTCCAACCTATCCATGCGATCCAACAGGATTCACAAACAAACGCTTCCTGCAGACCTAAGTATCAGTAACCTGGAAACTCTGTCCAATCTCCAGCATCCAACTGAAAGAGTGCTTCACTCTATTAAATGCAACATTTACACCTTAACAATCTACAGACCCAGAAAATAGCTCAGTCTTACTGCTCTAAAAACACTGGTCCAGGCTAACTTAGAATCTATGTTTTTGATATTTTAATCAAGAGACATATCTCAATGAAAACATCATCAAAAAGAATTTACTCTCAGTACTGTAGATGTACAAAAGAAAAACAGCAAGGTTACACTTAAAACTAGCCACTTAGCTACTCCCTTGCCGTGAACTTCCTCACAGGTGTTTCCAAGTCAGCTGTGAATTTTGCTCTTTGTTTTTCTTAGACGAACTCCGACGTCCAGAGATACTGAAAATCAAAGAGCAAAGCTGTGCAGATTCACTGCCGAGTAGAACAGCAGTGCATGTTTATTGCTCCGATTCACTTCCCACGTGGTCACTGTCTTTGTCTCTCGACCTCCTTTTTAAAGTGCCATTGTTTTGATTATTTACCTCCACTAAGAAAACAACCTGAGCTTACCCAGCCTCTTTTTAAAAAAACTGATATCAAACACTATCCCAGGAAAAAGCCTGGAGAACCTCCTCGGCAGCCCTTTCAGTGCAATCACATCTTTCCTCTCCTGCAGTGACCAGACATGCAGCCAGTATTCCAGCTGTGGCTTAACCTCCCTGTTCCTATAACATATCTTGACTAAGAGGCAAGTGCCCATATGCCTTCTTGGATGCCAATTAACCTGCCCCGCCACATTCAGGGATTTATGACAAGCATCCCAAGATCCATCTGCTCCTCTGAGCTTCCTCTTGCTCACTGTCTTGTTACTTCTTCCAAAGGGCATCTTCTCACACTTAGCAAGGGTAATTTCCATCTGCCATTCACCTATCTGATCAATCTGTTTATATTCTCCTACAAGTCAACCACTGGACCAACTTTCATGTCATCTGCCAGCTTATCTCCCTTTTCTCCACCCCATCCCACAGCCCCCACCCCTCCAACACATTCCTCTACAATTTTTTTTGTATCTATCAAAATAATGAGGAACCTTTGCAGTTGCCTCTTCTCCAGTTGGGTAGTCTTATGCTAGTGTCCTACATATTGATGGGGTAATTACAATTTTTCACGCAAGCTTTAAAAGTCCTTGAAGGACACTGCCCCAGGATAACATGTCCGAGATAGACTAAGTTCATGCCTTCTGTTACGGGAAAGATCCATGCTCTATCTGGATTTGCTGAGATTATCAATCTTCTAACCAAAAAGGCAAGTGCTTGACTTTATTCTGAGAAGTGAAAACGAAACAAAAAAGTTGACAAGTGTAACATAATTGAAAAGAACGACCACAAAATATTCATCAGAAGCATAGATAAGTCTAGGAGTCCCAGGTAAGGTGAGTGGATTAGAAAAAGACAGAAGTTCAGTGAAGAAAGGAATGGTCTCAAATTGAAATCAGGGAAAATAGCAATTCATTTTATCAATAAGAAGCAGGAAATCTTCAAAAACAAGAAGATCACAGAAGTTGATAAATTCCAATATCAGCAAAAGCACATTGTGTCCCGACATCAGCAAGAGGGGTTTACTAAAAACAATAAGCCATTTGAAACCTTTTTGGCCCTCATTCCATGTTATTCAAAGAAATCAAACAAAAGCTCTGGCCCTGATTTTTCTTTCCTCTTCAAACATAGATGCCTTGCTATGAGACTGGAACAGATAATATGATGCTTGTGCTGAAGAAGGGAGTGCACTCAATACTATTCACAATTTCCAGGCTGTGCTCAACAAGAACTATTAAATTCCACAGAAAAATATATAGACTTTATATAAAAAGGATCAGTAGCATTGTGGACAGAAAAACTTCATTGACAGACTGAAACAAATTGGGATTAATAAGTGCAAAGTAACTGTGCTGGTTGTAAAGAGATAGATCTAGAATGGGAGTTAATAGTAGGTGTTGGTTGCAGACTATAAGTCAGCTCTACTGACAATAAAATCAAGAAAATCTTGACATGACTAGCACTCAGGCAGGCTTGCATGCCGAGGGGAGAGGAATGGGTACAGGAAAGGGGTTGTGGGGGGGGGGGGGGGGGGGGGGGGGGGGGGGGGGGGTGCGGGTGGTGGGTGGGTGGGATCTATTGAGGAATTTGCCAACTACAGTGGGAAGAATTCTTCAGGTCTAGGCCCAAAATGTCAGCTTTCCTGCTCCTCTGATGCTGCTTGGCCTGCTGTGCTCATCCAGCTCTACACCTTGTTATCTCAGATTCTCCAGCATCTGCAGTTCCTACTAGCTCTGAAACACCATACGACAAAATTATATTTCCAATATCAAATGGACACCACCGTGTAACTGTTGAAATAATGCATATTGTTTAATGAAACTCAGTATACATGGTGTCTTAAAAGCACAAGCTTGCTAGAAGCCTCTGACTGACAAAGCGCTTGGCAGTTACCAAAAAGATCATGGCTGATTTGATTACTGACATTCCCACCTACTTAGATAATCTCTCAATCTTGTTTATCAAGAATCTCAATACTCCGCCTTAAAATGTCAATACATTTCAAGTGTTTATTCTAAACTTTTACTGCACAATTTTGTACTACAAAGTTTACTATTGAAAGATTTTTTGACCTTCTCATTTAGTAAATGATTGGTGAAACATCTAGTTGAAAGGAGCAACCATGAGCACTTATGAAAGACTAGCAGCTAAAGGTTAAATCTGATAACTCTGAACTCAAAGTTTTTCCAATTACATAACACTGCATAATGAATGGCTTCAACTTAATGTTAAACCAAAATAATAATAGATTAAAAATAAGAATACAAAATGCACCACCTAAGGTAACATGAAGGTTGATTAAAGCTGCAATGGAAAAAGTAAAATTTTATTTAAGCATCTTATGTAGAGTGTAGATGATGACCAGATTTGCTACATGATTCTTTAGGTTAAGACTTTAAACTGGAAGTTTTAAATTATTACTTTACATCAATAACTACTCTGGTGACCCACGTGCAGTTCCAGTTAAAAAGTATTTTGAACCCATGGTGAGATGAGTGTCACCAACTTCACTTACGAAGTGGAGTATGCAACTGAAATGCTTCACTTCAGCAAAAAGAAAAACTGAATTTAGTATAAAGCTTTTAAAAATGATAATGGAAAAAGTAATAGAAATAAACAGGATCCAAACACTTCTGTTTAAAGGCTGAGGAAACTGCAGATGTCAATCTTCCAAAATCTCCGATTTAGAATTTGTCATTGCATTGGAAAATTGCAACCATTGCACCATTATAAAGGAGTGGTGAAAGAAATAAACCACATAACCACAGACCTTAAAGGAACTCCACCACAAAGCACCTTTCAAACCCACAACCTAGAAGAACAAGAGCAGAAGATACACATGTACGAATTAGGAGAAGGACGCTGCCTGGTCCTTCAAGTCTGTTTGGCCATTCAATTAGATCGGGCTGGTCTGATTAATGCACATTCCCCCCCACCTAGGTACCTTTTAACCTCTGGTTTATCGAGAACCTCAATCTCCACGTTAAAAATATTCAAGGACGTTCATTCTTGCACAGCAGTGGAAGCTAAGAGTCACTAAGAATCACCACGGATCAAAAAAAAACACTTTCCTTAAGAGCATAATAAATTGGATTTGATCTGATCTACGTATAATCATATGCATTTGTTACAAAATACAGTGAAAAGTGATGTATCGTGTCAAAACTTGCTGGCAACATCTTAAAACACAGAAAAATAAACCAAACAAAATGCAAAGGCAGAAAAATAAAGCAATAAAGGAGGTCTTCGACTTTATTCCTTCCTGTTAAGTGCTCCACCATGGGGCATCAGCCACGGGTCCGTAGCCAGGCACAAGTTCCCTTCACCACACAACTGCTGGAATGAAAGTCGCCATTCTTCGGTTGTGTCTTGCCTCCACTGATCTGGTTGCCTCCAAGTCCTTGCTAGACCCTGCCACTGAACCAAACTCAACTGTCCCACTGCCAATGAGCCCGCTTCGGACCCACCTTGCTAATTGCCAAGTCTTGTACCGCACCCAAACTCTCCTCATCTACCACCTCCATGAATCTGCACTGGAAACACAAGCTGCTGGGAATCGAAACTCATCTCCAAAGCCATCGCAAGTCTGCACTGAGCCCAGTAACCTGTGGTGCCATCGCCGGAACCAAGCTGTTCAACAGGAAGTAAAATATGAGGACAAAGAGGGGGGACAAAAAGGAAGAAAAAACAAGAAAAGAAAAGCAGCATAAGTAGACGAGCCCTGGGTTCAGAAGCTCTAGTTCAATTTATTGAAGTAGTATTTAGAAAAAATTATGATAACAATGGCAGCAGAAATGTTTGTTTGAAGTTTTAAATAAGGTTTTAAAAACAAACTAAGGAGTACAGAGAAAAATACAAATCAAACATTCAAAGAAATAAAGATAAGTTTGAGAAAAAAGTTTACATCTTCAGCAGATCATCCACAATACAGGTCTACAGCAGCGAAAAGGGCCTCTGACCCATCGAATCAGCACTGGTCAATAACAACCTAACTATTTGAATCCCATTTTAAAGCACTTGGCCTAGGGTCTTGTATGCCTTGGCATCGCAAGTGTACATCTAAGTATGTCTGGAATGTTATGACAGTTTCTGACTCTACAACCCTTATAAGGCAGACAGTTCCACATTCCCACCACACACATTTTAAAACAAAAAACATGTCCTCATCTCCCTTCTAAACTTCTGCTTCTTTCCTTAAATCTACAGGGCGCTGTTTATTCATCCCTTCACCAATAGGAAAAACTCCTTCCTATCTATACCGCTCAACTCTATACATGTCAATTATGCTTTCTCCTCAGTTTAACTGCTCTAAGGGAAATAATCTCAGCCTGTCAAGTCTCTCCTCATAACTAAAATTCTCTAACCAAGACAACATCCTGGTAAATCTCCTCTGCACGCTCTACAGTGCAATCACATCCTTCCTATCATATGGATTTCAGAATTGCACACAATACTTTAACTCTAGCCCAACTAACATTTTATACAGTTCAAGCGTAACTTTAATGCTCTCAAATTCCAGCAAGCATCCCATACGCCTTCTTAACCACTTTATCTGCCTGTTGCATTAATTTAAGTGACCAGTGGACATGCCAAGGGCCCTCTGCTGCTCACTGTTTTTCAAGCAAAGATGTCTCTAATTTCATCAGATGTGTTTGGAGTAATTTAAAATAATTTAAGAGTATAGAGATAGGCTGTTCAGCTCAACAAAGGTATGCTGGCTTGTGGTCTTCACAATTCCAACCCCACCCCGACCTCTCTCTCTCGCTCCCTCAACACCCCCACCCCTGCATCATTTGATATTCTTTTCAAAAATTTAGTCTCTGAAGAGTGAAGATTTATTTCAAACTCAGGATAACTTGCCAACAAACCTTCCAGCCTGTGCCATTAGAACCCGAGCTTCAAATTATTTAGCAGCTACTTTGAAGCTGTCCAATCCATAAAAAGGCCTCTATTGCCTGGATACTTTTGGGTATGAGGGTTTTTATTAGCAAATATAGTTATAAGCTGACCACACCATTGTCCTCTAACATGTCACCCAACCAAGTAGGGATGCATTGACCTTTTTCAGGCTTCAGTCATGGCTTGGAAAGAACTACCTGCATCAACTGCTCTGCCTATTTCCAAATAGTTTCTTTTGGCGGTCAAGAAGTAAGATCTGGTTTTCCCAATTTCTTTGCTACATGCTACCTTTCAGTGACATCTTTCAAAAGTGCCAAGTTGGGAAAGTGATAATTCAGTTCACCCTCACTGCTCTTCATTCATCTAAGTGTCTTTACATCAGAGTTTCTTCAACATCCAGTAGTAGATAGACAGATTTCCAACTAAATATTGGAGAGATTTAAGCCATCATCTTTGATAATTGACACAAACTTCATTCCTCTTCCTGGAGATTGTCCAAAGCTGGACGTGACTGTTAGCAACTTGGGTCTCATAACTGATCAAGATAAGCTTCCAAACAGACATCAGGGACACTGTCAAGACAGTCTATTTCTTCCTTGATTATTGCTGGACTCTATGGCAGTTCATCTGTGAGCAAAAACTCCACTTCTGTCTTTATTACCTCTAGAGTATTTCAACGCTGTTTCTAATTGACCAGATAAAACTCTGATGACAATTTGCACCAAGTCGCATTCAACTCTTGTACTTGATGGTTTACCTTGTCACCCAGTTAAGCAATGCCTCAGTTTTAATGCACTCAAATGCTTTTTCATTCTCAGGGAGCATGAGAAAGATGGTATGACTGAAGCTTGTCAATCCTAAAAGATTATGGTCAATAACAAAACCAAAGTTGCTGGAAAAGCTCAGCAGATCTGGCAACATCTGTGAAGGAGAAAACAGAGTTTAACGTTTAGGGTCCCGTTAACTCTTTTCTCCTTCACAGATGCTGCCAGACCTGCTGTGTTTTTCCAGCAACTTTGTTTTTTGTTGTTGATTTACAGCTACTGCAGTTCTTTTGGTTTCTAAAGATTGTGGTAATTCTTTAGTTACTGCTTGCCATTATGGATGTCACTAATGGCCACAAGGAGTCTTCCTTTTGACTTGATTTACAGATTCAAGGTGAAGGCTCCCTTTAAATGAAAATGAACAGAAATTTTTAACTCAAAGCTCAGACTACTTGCCAACCTATTTGCCAAATTTCCAAGATAACCTAAACAAAAAAAAAGAGTGCGCGTTGGTCAAAAGGGATTTGAAAACAGCTCGACAAATGGAGGCCACTGCATGTTTAAAAAGGCCATGCTAGACGTCCTTTTGCTGGAGACAAAATGTTAGTTTAGATAATTGGCCTGTGAAAATCAAAGTTCACTGGACTTTATGAAATCAAAAAATCCAATCGATGTGGATGAAGAAGCAGTACACCAGATGGAATGAAAAATGAGTTCCACAGTCTTACATTAACAGGATATGACAGGAAAGAGAATGAGGAAAAATATATTCATAGTAAAGAACAAAAAGAAATTGAAATAGATTTCAGAATGACCAAAAAAATCAGGAAGTGAACGTACAAAATGAAGTAGAGATCTGCAAAAGTAACTAAGTGCTGGACATAGTCAGCAGCATCAGTGGAGAGTGAAATAGAGTTAATGCTTTGAGTCCAACATGAATCTTCTTTGGAACACTGGTGCGGATGCCACTGGTGTTCCAAAAAGGAATATTGGATTTGAAGCATCAACGCTATTTCTCTCTCCAAAAATAGATTAAAATGGTACAGGATGATAATATTCCAAACTATAATAGTAACATACAAAGATTACAGATTTATACACTGATTAGTGAAAACAGACCAAGAAATATTTTTTATTGTTTACAAAGCAGTTTGATTTACTAGTGCAAGAGCGAGTGATGCACCAAAGCAATACTTAAATTTCTCAATCAACTTGAACAATATATCACTCATTTTCTGCCCATCTTAATGTACAAGATGTAAAATTTTAGGTTATCAGTAAAGTCCGAAAAGATTTTTAGGGCCTTTTAGCCGAAACTGCCAAAATCATCTTGGTTGTCTGACCATTGACCAGGCAGCAGGACACTATTTACATAAAGCAAGGCATGGATATTTGCAGCAAGCAGCAAACTAATCCATTGGAAACACTGGTGCAAGCTTTTTGGAATTTTAACCTCATTATTTCACACACTGCTACACTGCCACAAATACTGCAAAGTCAGCTTTGTCTTTTTATATTGTCAGAGGGGTACATTTTGGGCCCACGTGTTCTGGTCACTTAACCACGAGTGCCAAGATATAATATCACATTGGATGTAAAGCCTTTGGTAGACTACCTCAGAGCTTTCAATTCTTTGTCACTCATTTCTCAAGGATTTGCATTGGTGTCCGCACTGTCAACAAGCCACAAATCACAAGCAATATGCAAGAAAACTAGAGCCCCTTCTTTTTGAAATTAATGATTTTTCAAAGCAAAAATACCTAGGCAAATCCGGCTATCAACTTGTGCTGGAAGCATATCAGAACCATGTAAGTCTCCACAAACATTTACCTATTTGCTTTGAACTGAACACATTCAAAACAATGAGAAATACACAAATATGGAACACAACAGAAATTGGAGCAGAAGCAGGCTACTTAGCCTCTGAACTGACTTGTTGGTCATTACGATCAAGGCAATAACCTGTTCTTGCTTTTTTCCCCCCCATATCCTTTGATCCCTTTTGCCCCAGGTGCTACATCCAACTCCTTGAAATTATACAATGTTTTGGCTTGACTGCTCTTGGGGTAGGGAATCCACAGGCCCACCACTCTGGGTAAAGAAATTTCTTCTCAATCCTAAAATGGTTTATCACATATTCTTAGACTGTGTGAGCCCTAGTTCTGGACTACCTAGTCATCAGAAATTTCCATGTGTTCATCAGTAAAGACCAATTCAAACCTAATGTTTCTTTGGAAATCTCCACTCACACATGAACTTCAATAAATATAATCCTAACTGATCCAGACTGTCCTTCATACGTTAGTCCTACCATCCCAGGAATCAATCTGGTAAACTTTCACTGAACTCCCTGGATATCCAGAACAGCTTTGCTCAGTGTAGGCAGCCATTACTGCTCTTCGTCTCTGATAAGGTGGTGCACAGGAGGCTGAGTAAGATAAGGGCCCATGGCGTTACTGGCAAGGTACCAGCATGGGTAGAAAACTGGCTGTCTGGCAGAAAGCAGAGAGTGGATTTAAAACGGCCTTTCTCAGAATGGCAGCCGGTGACAAGTGGTGTTCCATGAAGGTCAGTTTTGGGACCGCAACTTTTAAACTTTGTACATTAATGACCTAGATGAAGGAACTGAGGGCATTCTGGTTAAGTTTGCTGACAAATCAAGAAGATAGGTAGAGGGACAGGTAGCATTGAGGATGCAGGAAGGCTGCAGAAGGATTTGGACAGGTTAGAAGAGTAGGCAAAAAAGTAGAAGTTGTAGTACAACGTGGGAAAGTGTAAGGTCATGCACTTTGGTAAGAAGAATAGAAGCATGGACCATTTTCTAAATGGGGAGAAAATTCAGAAGTCTGAATTGCAAAGAGACTTGGGAGTTCTAGTCCAGGGTTCTCTCAAGGTAAACTTGCAGGTTAAGTTAGGAAGGCAAATGCAGTTTTGGCATTTATTTTGAATGGACTCTAATACAAAAACACAGATGTACTTCAGAGGCTTGAAAAGGCTCTGGTCAGGCCACATTTGGAGTATCGTGCGCAGTTTTGGCCCCATATCTCTGGAAAGATGCACTGGCCCTAGAACAGGTTCACAGGAGGCTCATGAAAAGCTTAACAAATGAGGAATGTCTGAGCACCTGAGGGCACAGCCTTGGAGTAAAAGGAAGACCTTTGGGAACAGAGATAAGGAGAAACTTCTTCATCCATAGAGTGGTGAATCTATGGAATTCACTGCCACAGAAGACTGTGGAGGCCAGGTCATCAAGTACATTTAAGACCGAGATAGATAGGATCTTGATTGTCAACGGGATCAAGGGTTACAGAGCGAAAACAGGAGAATGGGGTTGAGAAACTTATCAGCTATGATCGAATGGCAGAGCAGGCTCAATGGCCCAGTTTCTGCTCCTATGTCTATGGTCTTATGATGCTAATATTGCAGGTATGGTGTCAAAAAGGCCCTTCAGAATTGCAGCAACTTGTTCCTGTTGGTGTATTCTAATCTTCTTGCTGTGAAAGTCAACATACCATTTGCCTTCTTCACTGCCTCCTGCACCTGTGAATGTTTACTTTCAGCCAGTAGTGTACAAGGACATCTAGGTCTCGCTGCATCTCTTTCCCAACATCTTGACATTCAGATAATGGTCTACCTTCCACTTATTGCTACCAATGTGGAAAACTCCCATCTGTCCACATTATGCTTCATCTGCCATACATTTGTCCACCCATTCATCCTGTCCAAATGAACCGAAATATTTCAGAATCCCTCTCACGGTTCACTTTTCAACTCAGCTTTGTGTTGTCTGTACGTTTGAGAATTTCAGAAGGCCAAATAAAACAATGACCATAGATACTATAGTTAGATAGCCGCATCATGTCAAATATAAAACTGAAATCAACATTTCCAGACCTCATTCTGCAAAAGCTGCAGCCACTTCTAAAGTTAACTTAACCACGATCCCAGCAATGGGCATTACACAAAACACATGTAGCAATGAAAAATGTCCAGAATAAGTCTATTAGGGACAATGCAAAGGCATATGTATTTTGTTATTCAGTGAGCTGACACTGCTAGGCTAGAGTTTTGCTTTGAGAGCCTCACATTATTTCGAACACCATGATGAATTAAATGGAAAGTTAAACACCAACTTACCCAATCGAAATTTGATCTTGGTCTTATCAAGTAGGTAGATGAAGTGAGAAATAAGATTCCAGCCCCTCCAAGCAACTTCAAGTTGACATGAAGTACTCAGCAACATGTCTAGGTTTTCACATTTTTACTTTGTAATTACATGCACCACATTTTCAATTCAATTACATGTTCAACAGAGTTCATAAACTTTACACATGTGCAAAAAGGATGACACATTATTTCTCACTAAATTTACCACATCAAGATTAAAATCAGACTTTGAATAGATAAGCTCTCATGCAATCTTCACAGTTTAACCTAGGTTACCCAACCCCAATTGACTAGCCTGTAGAGAACATTCTACATTGTGTATAGGACATAAACTACAATTGTTGAGATATATCTTCACACTTGTTGATTTTGTTATTTAGTCATTATTTGTCTGCTAAATTTTAGGGGATTGAACATAGCGTTTACCACTTGTAATTAGAGAATATTGCGCACATACAGAATTACTTTTCTAATCTTGATTTAGTTGTATCTACACTTGGGCCTTCTGCTGTATATCATTGGCAATATCTGATATCAACTTTAAAATTTTAATGCATGCAAGTCTCAGCTGGCTGTAATATTACAACGCTTTTAGTAAAATGAAGCTCAATGCTAATTTGTTAGGAAAATGAAAGCTTTGGAAATTCAACTTAGCGCAACAAATAAACAAATAGCAAAAAACTTTAATAATATAGGCTAATATAACACGAGAAAAACAAAACTTCTCAATCAGTTAAACTATAAATATGGGTGTTTGTGTACATCTGCCGAGATACTTCAGCTCCATTAATTTCCAATTTGAAAAACATGGACATAAGCACCCACATGCTGGCTTGCTCGTGCTGCTGAAGCTATTTACCATATATGGCACTTAAAACTGCTACTGTGAAAAACAACGGAGTATAGTGCTACATAAAATGCTACATAAAGGAAGACATTTCTAAAATGACATTTTTTTGATCATCATTCAGTTGGTAGCAGTTTTTCTCCATTTAAGATGTTACATTTGTCTGCTAAATTTCTCTGTCTATACTTTCAGTTAGCAGTAAGGACATCTCAGCCTAGAAAGAGTTCAGGCCAGTATACTACCAGAATGGTAACTAAAAGTTCAAGGCTAAGTGAAATGGAGTGCTCATAATATTTGTCAGTCTACGAGTGGCTACTGGGACTCCAGAAGCAAATTTCCAGCTTCTCCAGCTTCCACTTGAGTCCAATGAGGGGTGGCAATGAAGTACAAGCACAGGATACAGCATGTCGCTTTACCAGGGAAGGTTAAGTTAAAGGAAAATACATCTGGTGGTAGCCCTCTAAAGGATCATTGCTTAGATTGCTCAACGTTGAGCAAATAAGTGCTAGCTATCCATCAAAGGGAAAAGGATCTGAAGTATCCTTCAAGTTTCATAAGCAAATATTGTCACAGCACAAACAACATCAGCTCTCGAGTTTTGAGAAGATTTGTAGCTCAGGTTGAGGTTCTGGATGTGAGTTTGCTCGCTGAGCTGGAAGGTTAGTTTTCAGACGTTTCGTCACCATTCTGGTAACATCGTCAATGAGCCTCCGACGAAGCGCTGGTGTTATGTCCTGCTTTCTATTTATCTGGTTAGGTTTCCTTGGGTTGGGGATGTCATTTCCTGTTCTTTTTCTCAGGGGATGGTAGATTGGTTCCAAATCAACGTGTTTGTTGATGGAGTTCCGGTTGGAATGCCATGCTTCTAGGAATTCTTGTGCGTGTCTCTGTTTGGCTTGTCCGAGGATGGATGTGTTGTCCCAATCAAAGTGGTGTCCTTCCTTTTCTCTATGTAAGGATACGAGTGATAGTGGGTCATGTCGTTTTGTGGCTATTTGATGTTCATGCATCCTGGTGGCTAGCTTTCTGCCTGTTTGTCCAATGTAGTGTTTGTCACAGTTCTTGCAAGGTATTTTGTAAATGACGTTGGTTTTGTTTGTTGTCTGTATAGGGTCTTTTAAGTTCATTAGCTGCTGTTTCAGTGTGTTGATGGGTTTGTGGGCTACCCTGATGCCAAGAGGTCTGAGTAGTCTGGCAGTCATTTCGGAAATGTCTTTGATGTAGGGGAGAGTGGTTATGGTTTCTGAGCCCGTTTTGTTTGTTTGTTTGGGTTTATTGCTGAGGAATCGGCGGACTGTGTTCATAGGGTACCCATTCTTTTTGAATACGTTGTATAGATGATTTTCCTCTGCTCTGCGTAGTTCCTTTGTGCTGCAGTGTGTGGTGGCTCATTGGAATAATGTTCTAATGCAGCTTCGTTTGTGGGTGTTGGGATGGTTGCTCCTGTAGTTCAGTATTTGGTCCGTATGTGTTGTTTTCCTGTAGACGCTGGTTTGAAGTTCCCCATTGGCTGTTCACTCTACTGTGACATCTAGGAATGGCAGTTTGTTGTTGTTTTCCTCCTCTTTTGTGAATGTTATGCCAGTAAAGGGTATTATTGATGGTCTTGAAGGTTTCCTCTAATTTGTTTTGTTTAGTGATGACAAAGGTGTCATCCACATAGCGGACCCAAAGTTTGGGTTGGATGATTGGCAGAGCTGTTAGTTCGAGTCTCTGCATTACTGCCTCTGCTAAGAACCCTGATATCGGAGATCCCATGTGTGTACCGTTGGTTTGTCTGTAGGTTTTGTTATTGAAAGCGAAGTGGGTGGTGAGGCATAGGTCCACTAGCTTGATGATGTTGTCCTTGCTGATGAGGTTGGTGGTGTCTGGTGTATGTGTCTTCTGTTCTTCTAATAGTGTAGTCAGTGTTCTTTGGCCAGGTTGATGGATGTGAACAGGGCTGTTACGTCAAAGGAGACCATTATTTCATCCTCTTCTATCTTGGTGTCTTTGATGGTGTTCAGGAATTCTTGGGTGGAGCGAATGGAGTGGTGGGAGTCTTCTACTGGGTGTTTTAGTCTTTGGTGTAGTTCCTTGGCTAATCTGTAGGTTGGTGTTCCAGGTAGCGACACTTTGGGTCTGAGGGGGGCTCCTGGTTTGTGAATCTTTGGTAGTCCGTAGAAGCGTGGTGTGTTGGATCCATCTGGTTTCATTTTTTGGAAGTCTCTCTTGTTTAATTCTCCAGATTTTTGAAGTTTTTTGAGTAAGGCTGTGATTCGGTTCTCTCGTTGTGGGGTCGGGTCTATCGCCACCTGTTGGTAAGTGTTGGTGTCTGCAAGCAGTGTGTTCGCTTTCTCAATGCAGTCTGTTCGGTTTAAGATGACTGTCAAGCGTCCTTTGTCTGCAGGTAGGATAATGATGTTTTTATCTTTTTTGAGTCCTTTTAGGGCTTTCCTTTCTTGTGTATTGAGTGTGTTTTCTTCCTTTTTCCTGCTTAGTGTTGGTGCGACTGTCTGTCTGATGGTTTGACATGAAAGACAACTGAGAGACAACAACTCACAGAAGAAACCCAGCAAACCATCAGACAGACAGTCGCACCAACACTAAGCAGGAAAAAGGAAGAAAACACACTCAATACACAAGAAAGGAAAGCCCTAAAAGGACTCAAAAAAGATAAAAACATCATTATCCTACCTGCAGACAAAGGACGCTTGACAGTCATCTTAAACCGAACAGACTACATTGAGAAAGCGAACACACTGCTTGCAGATACCGACACATCCCAACACCAACAAACGAAGCAGCATTAGAACATTATTCCAACGAGCCACCACACACTGCAGCGCAGAAGAACTACACAGGGCAGAGGAAAATCACCTATACAACATATTCAAAAAGAATGGGTACCGTATGAACACAGTCCGCCGATTCCTCAGCAATAAACCCAAACAGACAAACAAGATGGGCTCAGAAACCATAACCACTCTCCCCTACATCAAAGACATTTCCAAAATGACTGCCAGACTACTCGGACGCCTTGGCATCAGGGTAGCCCACAAACCCACCAACACACCAACACACCGAAACAGCAGCTAATGAACTTAAAAGACCCTATACAGACAACAAATAAAACGAACGTCATCTACAAAATACCTTGCAAGAACTGTGACAAACACTACATTGGACAAACTGGCAGAAAGCTAGCCACCAGGATACATGAACATCAAATAGCCACAAAACGACATGACCCACTATCACTCGTATCCTTACATAGAGATAAGGAAGGACACCACTTCGATTGGGACAACACATCCATCCTAGAACAAGCCAAACAGAGACACGCACAAGAATTCCTAGAAGCATGGCATTCCAACCGGAACTCCATCAACAAACACAGTGGCTCCAAATCAATCTACCATCCCCTGAGAAAAAGAACAGGAAATGGCATCACCAACACAGGAAATGACATCACCAACCCAAGGAAACCTAACCAGATAAATAGAAAGCAGGACATAACACCAGCGCTTCGTCGGAGGCTTGCTGTTGATGTTACCTAGAATGGTGATGAAACATCTGGGAACAAACCTTCAAGCTCAGTGAACCAGCTTACATCTGGAACAAAATAAAGACCCACTCTCTTGTGGACCGAGAGGAGGAGAGTGTGGATCTTAATGCTGGCTTTGGCCTAACGCTGGTTCAGGGGAGCAGCCAACCTGCAACAAAGGCTGCGGCAAGTGCTCGTGCCCCAGGTTAGGGGGTCCAGAACACCATCCGTGTTTCCGTAAAGAAGGTGGATGAAGGTGCACCTGTGGAACGCACCTTCTTCGTGAAGAGGGTCCTGTTGGACTGTTGTGGGTTCGCTACTGCGGACATTTACTGCCTGCAGGATTTCCCCGGAGGAGGTTTTTACGATGTGACCTTCAGGAGTGCCAAGCTTTGCGAATGCTTCCTGGAGGTTTTCAAGGAGAAAGGAGGTGAGGGGCCCCCTCTCTGTATTGACCGCTGTCCCACTGTTTGTGATGCCAGCGCAGAGGAGCCGTATGGTGACTGTACACATGTACAACCCGCATGTGCCAGCAGTTGATGTCCTGACCTTCCTTGGAAGATACGTGAAGGTGGAAGGGGACCTAACTGACATCATGGACCCCTTTGGCATCTGGACCAGTAAGAGGCAGGTCAAGATGACGCCGAGGATGGGCGCAGAAGGGAATGTCGTACACCCACCGTCCAGCTTCGCGATCGGCGGGAGAAAGGGCTACCTGACCTATGCAGGGCAACCTAAAGTCTGCCATGCCTGTGGTAGGTCAGGTCACGTGGCGGCTGACTGCAAAGCCACCATCTGCAGGAACCGCAGGGAGGAGGGACACCTTGCAAAGGATTGCCCACAAGAGAACAGCTGCAACCTTTGCGGGGAAGCGGGCCACTTCTATAGGGCATGCCCGCAGCGGGGGACGACCTACACCCAGGTCGCAGGCAGGGGCAATGCGGGGCCAGCACCCCCCCACCCCCCCCCCACCCCCCACCCCCCACCCCCCCCCCCCCCCCCCCACCCCCAGAGGAATTGAAGGAACCAGGGCCCGGCAAGGACCCCACTAATGTGCAGGAGGGCCCAGCCCTGCAGGATGGGCTTGAGGCCAGCAAAGCGCCCCTGCAGGCTCCGCCGACAACCCGGAGTCAATGGAGGCGGCGACAGGCGACCCAGGGGAGTGGACGACGGTCCAGAAAGCGAGGAGGAAGGTGCGTCGGCGGGCCCAGGAACCGCAACCATCAGGCGGTAAGAGGCAGCTACAGGGGGGCTATAAGAGCTCCTCTGACAAGGGGGATTCGGAGAGGGCCCGCCCGAAGCAGAAGTTAAAGATCTCAAGGGAGAAGGAAAGCAGCACCACCCTTCCAGGTGACGGGAGGCGTCCTGAGGCTCCCTCTGACACCCAGTCAATTGCCGCTGGGGCACTGGAGGGTCCCCTGGAACTTCCAGGCGGGAAGGAGGAAACAGCAAGTCCCCAGCCTGACCCAGAGCCGGACTCTCCTGCCTCCATACCCCTGACGGGGGGATGCCGCCCGGAAGGCATCACGGACTGTTTCCTCAGCCCGGAGAGCGTCCGGCAGTTAGCCCAGGCAATGGGCATGAAGGGACAGATGGCGGGGCTGGACCTTGGGCTTGGGGAGGGTACTGCGGTCACTGCCCACAATGGGGGTACGAGTTGGGAGCATTAATGTGCACAGTGTCAAGTCCACCACAAGATGTGTATCCACGTTGGCTTACCTGACCACCATCAAGGCGGACCTCCGGTTTCTGCAGGAGTGCGGGATACCGCACCTCTGCAGGTACGGGAAATGGTCTGGCGCCTGGACCTGTGGGCCTTCAATCTGGTCGGGGGGGGTAACGACTGTTGCTCCCTCAGGTCTAGCTATTCTGCGGCGGAGGCGCGACTTCACCATCTCTCAAGTTCAGGAAGTGGTGGAGGGGGCGCCTCCTAGTGGCTGACGTCATCTACAGGAACGCTCCCCTGAGGTTAATTAACGTGTACGCCCCAGCGGTACGGAGTGAGTGGTTGGCCGTCCTGCAGCGGCTTCCACCCCTGCTGGCTACGTCCAGGCTGGTCATCTTGGACGGAGACTTCAACTGCATCATCGACGCAGATGGAAGATCCGGCGTGGGGACAGCGGGTGGGGGGAGTCAACTGGACATCACGTCCAGATTCCTGATGGGCACGGTGAAGGATGCCAAGCTGCTCGACGTCTTCAGCACCCCTGCAGACGGAGCGCAGCAGAGGTACACCTAGTCGCGGCCAGACGGGTCTATTCGCTCAAGGATAGACTTCCTGTTTGTGTCACGGGCGTTCTCGGTCAGGTCCACAGGTGTCGAGCCGGTGTTCTTCTCTGACCACTGCCTCCTGCTGACCGACTGTCACTTACAGGACGACTGGCCGGCCAGCAAGGGGATGTGGAAGCTCAACACGACTCTGTTGACCCCAGAGAACGTCGAGGAGCTTAAGAGGGAGTACGCCGGTTGGAGAACCGTGAAACCCCTCTGAGTCTCCGGGCGACTGGTGGGAGACGGTGAAGGAGAACATCAAGAGGTTCTTTGTCCTCAAGGGTGTTCGGAAGGAGACAGAGAGGCGGGGAAAGCTGTCGCGTCTCCAGAAAAGGGTGCAGAACCTGCTCCTTCTGCAGTTGATGGGGGTCGATGTCACGGAGAACCTCCGCGAGGTGGGGGGCCAGCAAGCCTCGCTCTTCGCCCCGGAGGCCTCCAGGATAATCTTTCGGTCCAGGGTCTGCTCTGTGGAGCAGGACGAGACGTGCTCGCATTTCTTCTTTCAGAAGGTGCACAGAGAGCTCTGTGCTTAGTCGGCTGAAGGAGGACGACGGCTCGGTGACGTTGTCTCGGCCCGTCATTTTGAGGATCAGCAGATCCTTCTATGCCGGACTGTACGACATGAAGCCCACGGACAGCACGGCCTCCGAGTCGTTCCTGTCGTCTATCACGGAGGTCTTAGACGACGGCACGAGGGAGTGGCTGGACCGGCCGATATCCCTGGACAAGCTGACCGGACCCCTCAAGTCCTTGGAGGGGAATAGGACTCCCGGGAGCGATGGCTTACCGGTCGAGCTGTATTCCGCTCTGTGGGACCTGGTCGGCCAGGACCTGCTGGAGGTGTACAATAGTGCGATTCGGGCAGGGGAAATGTGCAAGTCCATGAGGAAGGGCATCGTCACCCTCATTTACAAGAGGAAGGGGGAGAGGGAAGAAATTAAGAATTGGCATCCCATTTCACTATTGAACGTGGACTACAAAATCCTGGCCAAGGTCATAGCCAGAGATAATGGGAAGTGCAGATGCTGGAGAATTCCAAGATGATAAAATGCGAGGCTGGACGAACACAGCAGGCCAAGCAGCATCTCAGGAGCACAAAAGCTGACGTTTCGGGCCTAGGCCCGAAACGTCAGCTTTTGTGCTCTTGAGATGCTGCTTGGCCTGCTGTGTTCGTCCAAGGTCATAGCCAACTGGGTCAGGTCCATCCTGGAGTCGGTGATTCACCCTGACCAAACCTGTGCTGTGCCGGGCAGGAAGATCGCTGAGAGCCTCGCGCTCATCAGGGATACGATCGCCTACATACAGGACAGGAGAGTGGACACCTGCCTCGTCAGCCTGGACCAGGAGAAGGCCTTCGACAGGGTCTGTCATGCTTACATGAGGGACGTCCTCTCCAAATTGGGGTTCGGGGAGGGCATCTGCAATTGGATCCGGCAGCTCTACACCAACATCGTTAGCGCAGTCTCGATCAACAGGTGGGAATCAGACAGTTTTCCCGTCAGATCTGGAGTCAGGCAGGGCTGCCCGCTCTCTCCTGCCTTGTTCGTGTGCTGTGTGGAGCCCTTTGCCGCCTCCATCAGGAAGGACGTGAGCCTGAAGGGCGTGATTATCCCAGGCAGCGGAGGCCTTCAGGTCAAGACCTCCCTGTACATGGACGATGTCGCTGTCTTCTGCACCGATCGTCGGTCGGTGAGTAGGCTGTTGGACATCTGTGGCCAGTTTGAACTGGCCTCGGGTGCCAAAGTCAATAGGGGTAAGAGCGAGGTCATGTTCTTCGGGAACTGGGACGACCGCTCCTTCTCCCCTTCACCGTCAGGAAAGACTACCTGAAGGTGCTGGGTGTTTGGTTTGGTGGAGCTGGGGCATGCACTAAGACTTGGGAGGAGCGTATCACCAAATTGAAGCAAAAGCTGGGCAGGTGGACGTTCCGGTACCCCTCCATCGCAGGTAAGAACCTGGTTGTCAGGTGCGAGGGGCTTTCGGTACTGTTGTATGTGGCGCAGGCCTGGCCTATTCCCTGGACCTGCGCTGCTGCGGTCACTCGGGCCATCTTCCACTTCATTTGGGGGTCGAGGATGGACCGGGTCCGCAGGGACACCATGTACAAAGACCTGGAAAATGGGGGAAAAGGGCATACCGAACGCCACCCTCACCCTGACGGCTACCTTTGTGTGTGGCTGCATCAAGCTGTGCGCAGATCCTCAGTACACAAACACCAAGTGTCACTACTTACTGAGGTTCTACCTGTCCCCAGTGTTGTGAAGGATGGGCCTGGCCTCATTGCTGCGGAACGCTCCGAGTAGTTGGACCGTTCCGTACCACCTGTCCTTCGTGGAGAAATTTTTGAAAGGAAACACCTTTGACCACAAGGCCGTCAGACAGTGGTCAGCACGTAGTATCCTCGAGACCCTTCGGGAAAAGGAGAGGGTGGATCCCGTCGTGTGGTTCACCACGCAGACTGCCAAAGTAGTTTGGCAGAATGCCTCATCGCCAGAACTTTCAAACAAGCACGAGGACATTGCTTGGCTGGCGGAGAGAGGGGCTCTGCCAGTAAGATCCTTTATGCATGCCCGGAACCTCTGCACCACCGCACGCCGCCCTCGACATGGCTGCGGGGGAGGGACAAGACTGTCGATCACCTCCTTCTAGAGTCTGCCTATGCGCAGGAGGTCTGGAGGGGGATGCAGTGGTATTTGTCAAGGTTCGTCCCAAGCAGCTCCGTGATGCGGGACTCCGTGCTCTATGGGCTGTTTCCCGGGATGCACACAGAGACCAACATCAACTGCGCCTGGAGGACCATCAATGCGGTGAAAGATGCTCTTTGGTCTGCCCACAACTTGCTGGTCTGCCAGCTGAAAGAACTGACCCCGACCGAGTGTTGCAGACTGGTGCACTCCAAGGTCCAGGACTACGTGCTGAGGGACGCGCTAAAGCTTGAGGCAGACGCCGCCAAGGCGCTGTGGGGAAAGGCCACGGTATGAAACCCCTCGTCCAGAATGGTAAAAAGGGCCCTATCTGATAACTGGGCCCAGCTGGCGCCTTCCCCAACTGGTCAGGGGGCCAATGGGGACTGTGCGGGTTGATAACTGCCGGGGTGTTTTCTTTGCTTTGTTTTTTTTTCTTCTTCTGTTTGTTTTATTCCTTTAGTTGGTGTATATACCCCCTGGGTAACCCGGAGCGGCCTGCATGACTGGGTAGGTGTGTAAATATGTTTTATTTTTTGTACATCTTATGAATAAAGTATATTTTTTCAAAAAAAAGTGACGAAACGTCTGAAAACGAACCTTCCAGCTCAGCAAGCAAACTCACATCCAGAACATCAGCTCTTTTTTAGTTACCCTTTCAGCACAACAGTGACATACCAAAACCATTTCATCGGTTGCAAAGTGCTCAGGGATTTCAGGTGTTTGCATATAAATGTAACACATATACAAGGACTTTTTTAAAAATGCTCTTGGGATGTGACAACTAGCTTCACAGAATTGCATCCTTCTGTCCCCATTTATCAGACTAATCTGAATTCTGGATTCTGGATTAAAACAAAGATAAAAGTCCCAAGAGACTGAATCCCATTTTGGTTATTGGGGGAACTGAAACACAATGTTATCTGGTTAGCAAAACGTTGGAGTACCAAAACCTAAAGCAGTAACAACGAATTTAGCTTAACACTGCATTAAATCAGTTCTAAAGGTGCCCAAAGTAAACATTTTTCTAATTCACTAAGTTTTGATCATTCAACTTTATCATTCCAACTGTTAAACTCGAAACTAAAATTCCAGGACAAGCAGAAAATAGACCTGCAATCATACAGTGCTTTCATAATCACCATGTGACTCAATACAGTCCATACACAATCTAGGGTTCTTTAAATTATGAATGTTGGGCATTGATAGCCAATCTGCACACAGCAAACGTCCATAAATAACAGAGGGATAATGATCATAAATTTGTTTTTGTCATGTCATTTGTGTGATAAATATTGGTCAGTCACCAGAGTCAATCACATTGCTATTCTTTGAGATAGCACCGGAACGGTTCTAAACCTATATAAGCAGACAGATAGAGCCTCAACTTACCATCTCATCTGAGATGTCACCTCCAATGCCAGTACTATTTGTGCTCAATCCCTAGAGTGGGGTTTGAACTTGGAAACTTGTAACTCAGGACAAGGGTACTACTGAGTCACAGCTGATAAATTTGGGATGCATTTATCAAAAGACAAAAGGCAATGTATCAAGATAAACCTATTTGGTAGAAATAGCAATGAAATTCTGTTGATCTGGCATTCAACCTCAAGTTCAAGATATGCAACTGGTCGACCAACAGAATTTGTACAAATAGCCCAGACAAACTATTTTTGCTGATGTCTAAGATTTTACTGAAATTCACAATTCATCTTTTGAAAAGTCCATCTAAGAAATCTCTCTCATTATCAAATAGTCTGACTGTTAAATATTTTCAGGCTCAGTCGTTGCCTAAGTCTCCCAAGTGATCCAGTTAAGAAATATCTTGGACTAGCTGTTGTTACTTTAACCACAGCTGCTTGTTTTTCCATCCAGTTCTTTCGAAGCCCGGGGTGGGGGGGGGGGGGGTAGAGAACGTAACTGAGTTTCAAAGAGCAGTTGACAGTCAACATAAATCATGCCACTTACCTTAAATCTCTTGTCCTGCAAAACCTTCTTGATCGCCACCAGTTCCCCTGTGTCACAGAGTTTCGCCTGGTAAACAACTCCAAAGGACCCATTGCCAATCACCTTGGTATCAGTGTAGCTGACCTCCTGCGGCCGATCTGGACCCTGTCCAGGTGTTGCCACCACTGTTGTCACCTTACTGCCATCTTTGTCTCCTAAATCAAAAGGAAATCAGTTTGTCAGAGCAGTACTCAAAACTGGAATTCAACGACAGGCAATTATAAATGATGCATATCAGGAAGCAATTGCTTACTAAAACTAAGTCAAAATGATGTTGGGCATATTACTAAAAATAAAACAAAATAGTATTGGGCATATAACACTTACATTTCTATTTTCCACACAAAACAACCAATATCTCCTAAACAAATTCTATTTAAACTCACGGGACTTCAAGCATTTATAATGAATGTGAACATTTCATTTTTTTCCACTTTACACAGCCCCGAATGCAATCTGAATATTGGCATGCATGTTGTTATACAGGCAGAGATCTATTCTATACTATTATAATCCTATTGTGCCATTACAATCGTCACCATCCTCAGTCAGGTTACTTCAACTGTTTTTAACTTTATTCATTCACGGGATGAGGGCGTCGCTGGCTAGGCAGCACTTATTGCTCATCCCCAATTGCCCAGAGGGCATTCAGTGTCAACCACATTGCTGTGGGTCTGAAGTCACATCTAGGCCAGACCAGGTAAGGATGGCAGTTTCCTTCCCTACTGAACATTAATGAACCAGATGAGTTTTTTTCTGACAATGGTGTCATGGTCCTCATCGGATTCAAGCTCCACTGTCTGCCGCGGCAGAATTTGAACCCTGGTCCGCAGAATGTTATCTGGATCTCTGGATTAACAGTGCAGCAATAATACCACTAGGCCATCGCCTCCCTATTTTTAATTTACCAATATTTCTATCTGAATTTATATTTAAAGATTTTGTATCTCAAATCAGTTTTGCCAGCAACTATATTACCTAATCCAAATACACAACTGAACAAACAGTTTGTCCTGGTCAATACATCTGCTTTCCATCAGCAGCTATATTTAAACTTAATTATTAACTGTCTGATGCAATATCTTGTGACGCAATATCCATCCCCTCTGTGGGTCTGAAGATCCGAGCTCAAGTTCCACTTGTTCCAGAGGTTTATCACAACATGTTGATTTAAAAAAAACACCAGTGGCCCACATTTGCTAACCTATTTCCAATACCTGAATGTCTTCAGCACAGAATGATAACAGGCACTGTGGACTTGCTTTGGACAAATTCTGATTATGCTGGGAGTTCAACCAAGCACAGGACAGAATAGACTTACGACTCCTCTAGCTGTATAGTCCATAATCTTATTTATTTTCTTTTCTACAGTGCACACAACTACAACAATTGAACCAATCTATACCCTTAGACGCCCGCATTCTACTAGATGAAATTATAATCTTTTAACATGTCAGCACAGCAGAGTCACTTTTCTCAGTCTTGTCGTTGTATTATTGGCATGTACCAATTGTCCAATTGGTTTCCGAATCTATCCAGTTCCTTCTATATTTGATCAATATCTTACATTTTTTGGTCTCCCCTAGTTTAGTATCGTTTGCAAACTTGTGCAAATTATGTTTCTATCTCCATTTTCAATCTTTCTAAATTAAGATTGTGTCTGTTTTCATGGACGAAAACTCAAAACAGCCTATCAGTAGACAGTGGAATTAAGACCAGTTGAAATTTAAGGTAGATGCAACTAAATTATTGTCCCCACTGCTGTGAACCAACTTTAGTCACTGTTATTTATCCTCCTCCGAGGGAAGTCAGTTAAGTGCACACTTCGGGTCTTATGCAGTCCTTCCTTTGTGTGCAAGAAATCAGAACCCTTCATTCAACAGCAATCCCCAAACCACAGATTTATGTACTTTGCTCATTTTCAATACATTCAATAGCAGATACACTGGTGGGGATTCTGACATGACTACCCACAAAATCTTTCACATTTATCTATTCCCTAGCTCTTAACAATAACTTTGCAAAACCTTATATAGTTCCCTCAGCACAGGTTTCAACATGAACAATCTTCCTTTTCCAAGAGGTTGTTTACCCATCTCAACACCACCTTTGCATTGGAAAAAACAGTATCACAAAGTTCTCCATCATTAACACAGAAAGGTAAATGTATTTTCCACCTGTAGGCATTCCATCACTTTGTACCTGCCCTCCAGAAATCCTTTTCTATGATACAGCTTACTGTTGACTGTGATCTCTCAGACATTTATCACTTTTAAGCTATTGAAAACCATTTCTCCATTAACTAACTTCAGGGGCTTATCAGACTCTGGACTGAATTCTTCTGAATTCCCTATTCAATTGTTAAATGACTATTCTAGATTGTTGTTCTCTAGGTCTCCACATGAAGGAATGTTTTCTACCTACTCTATCAAAATCTTCCATGAGTTTTAAAGAGCACTGTTAGGTCACCCTTCAGCTAACTATTCAGAACTGCTTCACTGTCCATAGATGCTGTCTGACCTTCAGAGTACAAACATTTTCAAATGATCAATTAATCTAACGGCAAATGGCATACATGTGTAACAGTATAATCTAGGGGATAAAATAGTATTTCAACATGGTGACCTAGGTGACCTTCACCTCAAACTGTTCCTCTCAACTGTGGCTCTTTTGTTAATTATCTTTTCTCTTCTACTGACTGATCCGTCTACCAACGGAAAGGATTTTTGCCTTCTGCCATGAAAATTCTTCACGATTCTGAGCACCACCTAATGTCTCCTGAGATTTCTCAGTTCTAAACTGAACAATCACAGTTACCCCAACCTTTCCAATTTTCTGCATTGATATGAATACCTAGAATGTAGTAAAACATGTCAAGGCACTTTACATGAGTAATATGTAAAAGAAACTTGGCACTAAACCACAAGGTTATATTGGTATAGATATATTGGTGGAGCTAGAGGAACTCGGCAGCCCAGGCAGCAGAGAAACAGGAAACCTACCGTTTCGGGTCAGGACCCTTCTTTAGAAATCAACTCTTTTGTTTTCACTGTGTGTCAAAAGAAAAGGTTATTTTGTTTTATCTCACATCAGATGGTTTCTTTTATTTATTAGCTCATGGATTCAACATATTTTCTTCTTTAAAAAAAAACGTCTTTGCAAACTATCCTGTCACCCTCAAAGATTTAGGTATTAATACCTCCAGGTCTTTCTGTTATTGCATCCACTTTAAAATTCCATATTTAATTTGTATTGCTTCTTCTCATTCCTTATGACTATCATCTCGAATGCAACATCTCAATCTGCACGGGGTCAAATTTCATCCATCATGGTTCTAACAGATAGAGGAGCAATGTACTCCATGAGTCCCAATTGTGTTAAACAGTTCCCAGTGTAGCTAACTTTATGCCTTCTCTACATTGTAGGGAACAAAACGATTCAACTATCAAATTTAGGTATAAAAAAAATTCCACAAAGTTGCAGAATTGCTCACAGTCTACAGTATGAAAATACAAATGCTTACTTCTCTAAATAATCGAAAACATAAATGGTAATGGGCGAATAAAGGCTTTCTCTCTGCTGAGATTTTATTTTGAGGAGAAAACACCTTTCTCCAAAAAGTTTCAGTTCTTAAAGACAAAGAGGATAAGTTTGAAATATTCAGATGGCTATTCAGCTGATGTTTTGACATATTGTGGATACTGCTGGTGACCTCCAGATGCAGTTGTTCAGAAATTTCTGCAAACTCTTTTGAAGGCTTTTCCCTGAAAGAACAAACGAATCATGGCTCCAGGGGCCTCTGGATCCAGAAGGGCTGTCCTCTAGAAATAGGAGAGCTGACCTGGGAAGTTTCTTTCATCAAGCCTCTCATTAAATATTTCAAAGAAACAGTACTTTAACAGGCAGTCAAACTTTGTGTTTAAAAAGTCAAGGGCTTTCCTTGAAATGAATTCAAGCAACCAACAGCAATAATCTCTGGAACCATGTGGTTTCCAAGAAATGGCTTATTTAAAGGCTTCAAATCTTCATTTAAACAATAATCCAGGTCTTTTCATTTTACTTCAAACTCAACTCCACAAAACAAAAAGAAATATGAAGCCATAACATCAAGTGGCTGCTCAATTCAGTAACATATCTAGGCGTTCGGAAGACTATTACTATCCTCTACACTGCTGATTACTTTGAGTTTAATGTCATCGGCAAATTTTGAAATCTTGCCATGCAATGTATATCCAAGTCTGGGTCATTAACATGCAAAGAGAAGTTCCAATATCAATTATAATAAAATGTGAGGCTGGATGAACACAGCAGGCCAAGCAGCATCTCAGGAGCACAAAAGCTGACGTTTCGGGCCTAGACCCTTCATCAGAGAGGGGGATGGGGAGAGGGTTCTGGAATAAATAGGGAGAGCGGGGAGGCAGACCGATGATGGAGAGAAAAGAAGATAGGTGGAGAGAGTATAGGTGGGGAGGTAGGGAGGGGATAGGTCAGTCCAGGGAAGACGGACAGGTCAAGGAGGTGGGATGAGGTTAGTAGGTAGGAGATGGGGGTGCGGCTTGGGGTGGGAGGAAGGGATGGGTGAGAGGAAGAACAGGTTAGGGAGGCAGAGACAGGTTGGACTGGTTTTGGGATGCAGTGGGTGGAGGGGAAGAGCTGGGCTGGTTGTGTGGTGCAGTGGGGGGAGGGGACGAACTGGGCTGGTTTAGGGATGCGGTGGGGGAAGGGGAGATTTTGAAGCTCGAGAAGTCCACATTGATACCATTAGGCTACCAGGGTTCCCAAGCGGAATATGAGTTGCTGTTCCTGCAACCTTCGGGTGGCATCATTGTGGCAGTGCAGGAGGCCCATGATGGACATGTCATCTAAAGAATGGGAGGGGGAGTGGAAATGGAAATGGTTTGCGACTGGGAGGTGCAGTTGTTTGTTGCGAACCGAGCGGAGGTGTTCTGCAAAGCGGTCCCCAAGCCTCCGCTTGGTTTCCCCAATGTAGAGGAAGCCACACCGGGTACAGTGGATGCAGTATACCACATTGGCAGATGTGCAGGTGAACCTCTGCTGAATGTGGAATGTCATCTTGGGGCCTGGGATATGGGTGAGGGAGGAGGTGTGGCGGCAAGTGTAGCATTTCCTGCGGTTGCAGGGGAAGGTGCCGGGTGTGGTGGGGTTGGAGGGCAGTGTGGAGTGGACAAGGGAGTCACGGAGAGAATGGTCTCTCCAGAAAGCAGACAGGGGTGGGGATGGAAAAATGTCTTGGGTGGTGGGGTCGGATTGTAGACGGCGGAAGTGTCGGAGGATGATGCGCTGTATCCGGAGGTTGGTGGGGTGGTGTGTGAGAACAAGGGGGGTCCTCTTTGGGCGGTTGTGGCGGGGGCGGGGTGTGAGGGATGTGTTGCGGGAAATGCGGGAGACGTGGTCAAGGGCGTTCTCGATCACTGTGGGGGGAAGTTGCGGTCCTTGAAGAACTTGGACATCTGGGATGTGCGGGAGTGGAATGTCTTATCGTGGGTGCGGGAGTGCAATGTCTTATCGTGGGACTGTCCGTCTTCCCTGGACTGACCTATCCCCTCCCTACCTATACTCTCTCCACCTATCTTCTTTTCTCTCCATCTTTGGTCTGCCCCCCCCTCTCTCCCTATTTATTCCAGAACCCTCTCCCCATCCCCCTCTCTGATGAAGGGTCTAGGCCCAAAACATCAGCTTTTGTGCTCCTGAGATGCTGCTTGGCCTGCTGTGTTCATCCAGCCTCACATTTTATTATCTTGGATTCTCCAGCATCTGCAGTTCCCATTATCTCTGATTCCAATGTCAATTGTTAGGTTTACCAGGGTATGGTTTCCTTTTAATCATTCACCACAACTCTGCTTTCAGTCCATTATTCACTTTTTTGGTATTATGTGGTATTTCAAAAGCCTTAGAGACCATATACACACCTCATTACACTCATCCACCCTCCAGAAAAAAAATTCTCAGATTATTCAAACACTGACTGCAACAAATCCCTGCTGTGAGAAATTGTCTCTCACCCATTCTTTCTTCTCCCCTCCTCTTGCTTCGACTGCTGCACCCCTCCTTCCAAGTTTCTAATTTTGTCCTGGATTATTGTTTCCAAAGACTTCGCCCCAACTAACATTGACTTGGTTAGGTTGCCATTACCCGAATTAGCCCTCTTCTAGAAATTTAACAGAAAACCAGTATAGTAATGGAATAAAAGCGTGAAGACAGTATATTCTCCACATGTGAAATAGAACGTCTCTTCAACATAGATAGAAGGAAGGGCCTCGATCCGAAACATCAACTTTCCTGCTTTACAGCCCAGAAAGGAATCCTGGTTTCCTGTGGACTTTTGCTCTTTACAGTGTTTTGAGCAGTTTTCTGGAGTTTCTATTTTTGAAGCTGTTTCTTGGCAACCCACTATTTCTCTCCAGAGAAAGAAATTAAAGCATTTTCCAACATAACAAGAATACATTTATCGCCCTCCTGCTTACCCAAACAATTTTATAAATCGCTCAGAGAAAGTGCCTAGGAAATGTCCTGTTTACAATTTTGAAAGAAAAACAGAAAAAGAAGTTCAAATTATCTGACTCACATTTAGTTTTTTTTATAAAGTAACTTATTTTGAATCCGATGTTTTAAAAATATATTCTGTGATGTGACCTCAGCTACACACCCTCAGCTTCTAATCAATGAGGCCAAATGAAAAATTAATGAAAAATAGTCATGGAGCTTATTCCTATGAAAAGAATACAAAATTGTTAATAATAAAGTAGTTGACAGTCACCAATTTGTACTGCCTGCCCCATCACCAGAGATGAAGCTGCATTTCACCCAGGCACGCTATTATTTTAAAAAGTGCTCTCTGGGCACAAGTCAAACCTTAAAAGATAGGAATCCAAAAAGCTTTTCTGCAAGCTTGACACTAGATTTTTTTTGAAATTCCACTAGATGTTAAAATTTCCGCAAGTTTAATGTGGGAAACCTACAATGTGTCTACGTGAGAACATCACCATTAACTAGTTACGGTCTGACAAGGCTGACACCAAAACGTACAAGATGCTGCCATTAGGAAGCAACAATTATTTCCAATTAGGCTACTGTTAAAAGACAAAAGGAAAGTTAAAGCTTCGTAATGCAAACGTCCCAGTTTGAATATAAATTACATTTCAAAATGAAAAATACGATCAGGGAAGACTACACAATGTGACTTCAGCGTTTAAAAGTCTTGAATGCATTTGCAAAAAACCAGGACAGCTGTAGTAGAAATCTGATTTTGTGAGCACCTAAAATTGGTTGTGCTTAGCAGCACTACTGATATTCATACACTTTACAACAGCACAGTTCAATTTGACGTCTCCAAATAAATTTAGTATACAATACTGCTTTTATATCCATGGTCTTCTGGAACAACATATTCTACAATCTCTCAAGGTCTTTAAAAGATTTCATACATTTTATGCACAATTCAAATTTCCAAGACTGTTCTGTATGATAAATAACTTGCAAATTCTCTTCACTATTTCAAACATCTGAATAAAAATCAACACCTCTTTCGAACCACCAGGCAGTACAACCAAACTTAGCCAGGTTCTGAAATTAACAGAATTTGCAACAAAAAAGCAAACATATACCGAGTTTGACAGCAATCCAAGGTCACGGTGCTTTGCAAAAGAAACAATTAGCTGGGATTTTCCATTCGGAGACAAAACTAAGGATATACCAGAATTGGGAGGTTGAACAGTGGTGACATCCATACCTCTAGGCCAGAAGGACCCGATCAAGCCCCAGTTACTCCAGACGCATGTCATAAATCATTGACTCATGAAGTCATTGAGATACAAAAACAGAAACAGGGTCTTCAGTCCAACTCATCCATGCCGACCAGATATCCTATATAAATATAATCCCATTTGCCAGTATTTGACCCCTTTCCCTGTAAATTCTTCTTCATGTACTCATCCAAATGACTTCTGAATCTTGTAACTGTACCAGCCTCCAACACTTCCTCTGGCAGCTCATTGCATACCCACACAACCTTCTACATGAAAAGGTTGCCCATTAGGTCCCTTTTATATCTTTCCCCACCTCCCCTTAAACCTATGCCCTCTAGTTATAGACCCCCCCATCCCAGGGAAAAGGCCTGCTTATTTGCCTGACCCATACGCCGATTTTAACCTCTTTAAAGATCACCATTCAGCCGCTGATGCTCCAAGGAATATAGCCCCAGCCTATTCAGCCTCTCCCTGTAACTCCAACCCTGGCAACATCCTTGCATATCTTTTCTAAACCCCTACTGGTTTCACAACATCCTTCCTATAGGAGGAGACCAGAATTGCACACAATACTTCAAAAGCAGCCAAGCCTTTGCCCTGTACAGCCGCGACCTGGTCTCCCAATTCCTATACTCACTGCACTGACCAATAAAAGCCAACATATCAAACATTGTCTTCACTATCCTATCAACCTGCAACTCTATTTTCAAGGAGCTATGAACCTGCACTCCAAGGTCTCTTCATTCAGCAACACTTGTTAAGATCTCATTAAATGTATAAGTCATGCCCTGATCTGCCTTTCCAGAAACTCTCATCTATCTAAATTAAACTCCATTTGCCACTCCTCATTCCATTCGCCCATTTGATCAAGATCCTGTTGTATTCTGAGGTAACCTCCTTCACTGTAAAGGCTGAACAGTATGATTATGCCTTCAATTAACTGGACATTACAGACAATGTATAAATAATATGCTGACCAATCATATGCTGACTGGGTTAAGATTTGGGAAGAACTGTCAGGGATGTCAACTGACCTTCCGAGTAGTTCCAAAATTTTCTTTCAGTTTCAAATTTTAGGCAGTTTCTTTTGTAATAATGAATTTTTTAATTTACTAAATCTGAGCTATTAAAGTACTGACTTATCACACTAACAATAACTGGTGAGTGCAAGACATCGATTTGGACATACACAAACAGATACAACAGTGATTTGTAAAAAAAATACTGGAACTGGTTTCAACAATATGAGATCAGTGGGTCACATGCAGCAATGTCTACCGCTACTGTGGACCACGTCAGATGGCAAACTAAACTGGATTCCATTTGAAGGTTTAAAGTAGGATGACTTTCCAACATGGATACAATGAAATGCATGTGGAATACCTACTGTAATGATATTACAAGTGCTAACTGTGAATAAAACAAAATATTGCTTTATTTTGTATTTGTTCATGGGACGTGGGTGTTGCTGACTAGGCCAGAAATTATGCCCATTCTCGACTGCCCGAGTTAGTGTAGCTAACGACTCTTACTGGGAAGAGAGTTCCAGGGCTTTGGTCAAATGACAGTAAAGGAACACACAGTTCAACCAGGATGTTGAGAGACTCAAAAGGGGAACTTGCAGAGGGGTGGTGCCAGAAGACCGTAAGGTGTGGAGGTCACAGGTTTGGAAGGTGTTGTCGAAGTTGCCTAAATGAGTTACTGCCCTGTTGCTTGTGGACACCGTACACTACCGCCACTGAACATCGGTTGCGTAGGGAGTGAACGTTGAAGATGGTGGTTGATGCGCCAAATGAACAGGCTGCTTTGCACTTTGTTGGAGCTGAATACAGTAGACAAGTGGGCAATAGTCCAACACACCTGCTTTGTGCCTTGTGGACGGTGGCCAGGCATCGGAGACAGATGGTGAGTTACTTAATTGAAGAAAAAGTAGTATGAGAGGTGGGTAATCCAAGGATGAGAGAATATCTATCTAGTATCAATAATAAAATTAGCTGTGGAAATTTTAACTTGGAAGAGAATAGTTAAAAAGATAGAGCACTTGACATGGAAAATAATAAACTGGAAGACAATCTGGCAGTTCCCACACCAGCATCACAAAGAGGGTGCAACTGAAGTTTGATTTCTTCAAGGAAACAAATTAAAAAGTGACAGCTACAGTCATTTGGAAAGGTTTAACAGGGAAAACAAAAAGGGCTGGATTGCATCCAAGCATAAAATTCATATCTCTATTTCTTTTGTAATGCTTGAACTGCTAAACAAGGAGACTGTCCAAATTTTCATGGTCGTGAATACAATAATTGTGAAGTAGTTGCAAAGTTCTTAGATAAATGCAAAAATTGGGAAAATGAGTCTGATGCTAAGTAACCTAAAAGATCTCATAAAGAGATCTACACACTAACAAAAAAATACCCAATTGCCCAAGCTTTTATCTCACATTTGCATTTTGGTACATGTCAATAACTTTTCGAATTTGAAATAGAGTTATTTGAACTAATCTGATTGGACATGTTATGACACACTGCTGGCAGCAGGTGGGATTTGAACTCACTTCTTCTGGCCCAAACGTAGGGGCAGTACCACTGTACTTAAGCTCTAACATACAAAAACTCTCAATCTCAGAATTCTTAAGGTATAGAATGTAACTACTTCACTCACCAGGTATGTGCTAGCACTCCAAATCAGCATCACAGCTTAATGCCTTGTGCTCATTTTCCAGTGAACAGTATCTCTATTGATATAATTATCTGATATCTCTTGAAGGCCTTAATTGAACATGTCCACTACAGTTCCACATAGCGTATTCAACAGGTGAAGCAGTCAGACAATGTTTCACTCACACTGTATTTACTAATTTTGCCTAGATAACAAAGTGTGAAGCTAGATGAACACAGCAGGCCAAGCAGCATCTCAGGAGCACAAAAGCTGACGTTTCGGGCCTAGACCCTTCATCAGAGAGGGGGATGGGGAGAGGCTTCTGAAATAAATAGGGAGAGAGGGAGAGGCAGACTGAAGATGGATAGAGGAGAAGATAGGTGGAGAGGAGAGTATAGGTGGGGAGGGGATAGGTCAGTCAGGAAGGATGGACAGGTCAAGGAGACAGGATGAGGTCGCTAGGTGGGAAATGGAGGTGCAGCTTGAGGTGGGAGGAGGGGATAGATGAGAGGAAGAACAGGTTAGGGAGGCGGGGACGAGCTGGGCTTGTTTTGTGATGCAGTGGGGGGAGGGGGAGATTTTGAAGCTGGTGAAGTCCACATTGATACCATTGGGCTGCAGGGTTCCCAAGCGGAATATATGAGTTGCTGTTCCTGCAACCTTTGGGTGGCATCATTGTGGCACTGCAGGAGGCCCATGATGGGCATATCGTCTGAGGAATGGGAGGGGGAGTTAAAATGGTTCGTGACTGGAGGTGCAGTTCTTTATTGCGAACCAAGCGGAGGTGTTACTAATTTTGCCAATCACTTTAAAACATGTGCTCTCTTATTCTTTATGCATTTTACAGGGCAGAACAGTTTCCCTCTACATCCACCCCTCTTTACTTTTAGAACTTCATCTCTAAGGAAAATAGACCAAACTTCTTCAATCTAAATCAGTTAACATTTCGGATCCGTTGACCCTTCCTCAGAACTGATGGCAGCTAGGAAATGTTAGTTTATGTGCAAAACATAGGGTGGGGGTGGAGGGGGCAAGAGGGTAAGGAGCAAACAATAGGTGAGATAGACCCCAAAGAGAGAGAAAACCAGTTGGACAAAGGAATTGATAACAATGGGCTAGGAGAGTGAATTGCTGTTAATAGAGACTGTTAGTGCTAACAATAGGTGGTGGTGTATAACGGCAGGCTATGTGGACACATTCCTTTACATTTGGGAAACCAAGTAGTAGACTGGGTGGGTGCTTCACAGAACATCTACTTTCTTCTGCAAAAAGACCAAGCTTCCAGTTGCCTGCCACTTTAATACAGTACGTTTCCTAGTGTTCCAGCAAAACTCAGTGCAAACTGCAAGAACACTTCATTTTCTGCTTGGGGTATCTGCACCCCTTGAGATTCAAGACTTCTTTAGGCATGAATCTTCCCATGTCCTAGCCCCCTACCCCACACACCAGGCCATGTTATCATACAGCCTACCATTACACAATATCTACTGTCAGCCGCTAACAAGCCTCCATTAACAGCTATTCACCCTGCTAGCCCAATCGTTACCAACTCCCTTGTCTGTCCAACTGTTCTTATCCCTTGGGTCTATCCCAACCTATTGTTTACTTCTTACCGCTCCCCACGCCCTATATTTGGCACACAAACTGACATTTTCATGCTACCATCAGTTCGGAGGAAAGCTCACTGGACCCAAAACGTCAACTGTCATTTCTCTTCACAGGTGCTGTCAGACCTGTTGGGCTTTTCTAGCAACTTCTGTTTTGTTCCATCTGGTTCTAAACTTAATACAATCTATCTAGCCTGGTATTGGATCCCACATTCAAAAAAAGAGATGGCTGTGGGGGACTCCTTCCCTAAATTAGGGGAAGGTTTGAATGTTGATTCTGAATTCCATTGCTTTTCAAGATTCAGAATGCGTTTTGTCATACGGATCCTACTTTGACATGTTGCAGCGTCGGATTAAGATTAACACATCATCAGCACTATTCCTTTGCCTTGGGGGGAAAAAATGGGGAAGGAAAGGCTCTTCAGAGATCAGTTTACACAGATCTTTTATTGCACACCTTGCATGAGAAGCTATTGATCCTGACTGTGCAAAGTGGGTCTGGATGTTATCCTCAATTTACATTGAAGAAATACTCCTCACAGACCTGGATTTAATCTGGGACAAAGAACTACTGGGTCTGAAAGTTCAGAATCTTCCAATTAGGGACCATTATCAGCAATTAATATGCACTGCTGCCAAACTGTACTCTTCCCATCTTCAGACCTTACACTTTTAAGGGTTTAAATATTTTGGAATATCAGCCTTGGTTCAGTGATAACACACTTAGTGATTTTAAAGTTTGTGGGCTCAAGTTCCGCGCCTAAAACTTGAACGTAATCTTAAGATGAAAGCGCAATCTTATTGGAGGAAGCATGGTTGGATGTACTAACTTTCAGACAGTACACAGAACCATGGTCCCATGCTCACCTCTCAGGTGAATGCAAAGATCTCATGGCATTACTCAAACAGTGAGTTTTATCTATTGCCTTAGAAAGCATTTATTCCTCAAACAACAGGTTAGCTTGTTTTGTTATCTTATTGCGGCTTGTGCATGCACATTATATTCAAAATGTCTGCTACAGAACAAGCACATTAGCCTGAAGGGCCTCGGTGTCTTATTAGATTTCGGTGTGGGATACAGGAAATCACTGTTTCTCTTCACTTTGACTACTATAATTGCAATCTTTGCTATTCAATCAACAGGTGAAAAACCATTGGTTATACATCTCATCCAATGATGCCACTTCCAGCAATTTCCACGTGGTCAATTATCAGAGCGGACGATGGGTCAACATCCTGCAGTTGAGGCTCTAACACTCAAATTTCAGACTTAAGTTTAATGTGTTACCACTCAGCTTGCTAAACCAGTTGATGGTTTCAAAATTGGCCACATCATACACAGTTCTACTTATAACTAGAAATGAAATTTTACTTCCAATCACCTTGGTATAATAGCAAGAATGGCATGTTTTATTTGTGAAAAACCTGAACTCTAATTAGAATGAGGTCCAATGGCCCTTTTTAAATTTAATGCAAAGGCTTTGTGAATAAGATATGCTATTTAATCATTAACTGCAGGGCAAAATTTTAAAGCAAGTCAAACAGTGATTTTCACAGTAAAAATGCAAGACTGAATACAAAACGCAACAGGAGGCATATGAAACTGCAGATAAGCAAAGGTTAGAAGCACATCAGGCAAAAAGGTATTTAAGCAGAGAACTGGTAGAACATAAGATGTACTGTTGGAACCAAAGATGAGGAAAACCATTCAAGAGAGAAGGAAATGAATCGTTAGTAATGGATATGGGCAAAGGATAGGGAAAGAAGATGAACTATAATCGTTCTTCCAGAGGCATGATGGCACTGTCTTCCACGTTATTAAATTCAGATTTGGGGTCTTAAAGGAAATGTAACAAAGCAAAGCAATCTGTCAGAACATGGATTCAAATATTTTAATTGAAAGTAACCCACTGGTTACAGCAATATGTCTTGAATATGCAATGAAAAGCATCACAATCCTGACTTTCTTAAAAAGATAGAAATTACCTATTGCTATTAGTTATAGCAAGTATTAATATTGCTAAAGACCGCATATCAATTGTGGATTCATAATTCATGTTCAAACTATACAAAGTATCTCAGTCAAATCACCGTTTTGCACTACTCTAAAGCATTAACATACCTAACAAATAGCGTGAAGCCAAATGGTGAAAAATCAAAGAACCCCTACAATGTGGAAGCAGGCATTCAGCCGATCAAAGTCCACATTGACCCTACAGAAAGCATCCCATCCAGACCCACCAACCTACCCTTCCCTTGTAACCCAGCTTCTCCCATGGCCAGTCTACCTAACCTGCACATCGCTGGACTGTGGGAGGAAACCGGAGCACCCAAAAAGAAACCCATGTAGACACCAGGTGACTGTATGGAGTTTGCACAGTCACCCAAGGCTGAAATCAAAACTGGGTCCCTGGCACTGTTATATTGATACAAATATCCCAGTAAATTACTTTCTAACCTCTAATCATAAACAACAGTAGAAAATTCAGCTCATGTCTACACTGGTGCTAATTCTTGGCTTGTAGTTATTGATTCTAATCCCATTTCTTCATCCTTTTCCAATATCCTTTAAATTATTTAGGGGTTAATTGAGCCATGTTCTGGTTGAGTGTCAACCTCACATATTTCTCCACTGTTCACTTCATTAACTATGGATCCTGCTTCCATGATACCACACTCAACTCTGTCTGCAAAACTGTACAAGTGCTCACCAGTGCTCTGAACTTTTGATAATCAGTCTGAGCGCACCATATTTGAATCACGGTGGCACACCATTTCAAATGTGACAAGGCAGGGCCAGTAGATTTGTGCAAGAGTAACACAAAAGGAGGTGGCTCAAAAGTAAGCTGGCACCTCAGTTCAATGATAGGAACTTTGAGCTCCTGGCGTGCAATGTGGAGGAGTGCCAGAAAATCCTCTTCCAAGGGCCATCAAAAGAGATTACATCCGTAGACACAGTCTGTTTGGTCTGAAACAGTCATGTGGGGTCAGTGCAGTGCATACAGTCTGGAGGAATGACCAGCAGTGCAGGAAGGTGTCGTTTTAGGAACTTCTGGCTCTGCAAAGGTTAAGTACCATTAACTTTTCTCTGCTACATCACACACACACTGCCTTTGCTATGGCACCGAGCATCCCACCAAAGCTCATGGTCTCCCAGTCTCACCATCGCATAGCACTGCTTCTCTCAGTGGATGTCACCCATCCTATTTAGCAAACAATAAAACCTTTTTGACCCTGACCCAGGACATCTCACCACTTTTTCAGGGGCGACACTGACAGCTGTGCCAGATATGTTCACCTCTTTCTCCCTTTTTGTGTCACTACAGAAGGAAGCAGCCCACAAAAGGGCTGGAAGGGTCAGGGCTGGTAGTGGGTTGGCCAATATTAGTTTCCTTTGCCTCTACAAGTGACAGAATCAGAATCCGCTTAGGAGAGGACAGCAACCACTCCAAATATTTGATTAACCCCTGACTACCCGGAGCTGATTGTAGTCCCCTTCAACTAGATTAAGATTTACAGCTTTAGACTTTCAAAAACTCTAATTGCATGTGGTTCACAAAGAAACATAATCAGGAGCAAGAGTAGGAGGCCATTCAAACCCTCGCTCCACCATTATGATCATGGCTGATTATAGAGCTCAACAGCCTAGTCCTGCCCTCCCCCTATGTTCCTTGAGCCCTTTAACTATAAAAGCAATCTACTTCCTTTTTAGAAAGGAATGTTTAGATCCCCTCTCCTTCTAAGCTCCCATGAATACAATCCAAATCAACACTCTCAATTCTCATGTCAGTCCTGCCATCCCAAGAATCAACCTGGTAAACCTTTGCTGTACTCTCTCTGTACTAAGAGCATCTTTCCACGTAAGGAAGCCAAAGCTGTCCACAATATTGCAGATGTGGCTTTACCATTGCCCTATTTACTTGCAACAAGATATCCTTGTCCCTGTAGTCAAATCCTCTCACTACAAAAGCCAACAGTTTGCCAGCTTTACTGCCTGCTGCATCCGAATACCTACTTTCAGCGACTAGTAAATGAGAACACCCAGGTCTCGTTAAACATGTCCCCCTCTAAATTTACTGCCAAATAATAATCTGCCTTCCTATTTTTACTACAAAAGCAGATAGCTTCACATTTATTCACATCATACTGCATCTTCCACTCATTCAACATATTCAAATTGCTCTGCAACATTTCCGAATCCTCCTTGCAGCTCACCTTTCCACCCAGCTTTGTTATCTACAAATTGGTATATTTGTTAGTTCCCTCTAAATTGTTAGAATGTTTTGTTAATGGCTGGGATTCCAGCACCAATCTCTACAGTACTCCACTAGTCACTGCCATGCAGAAAAATTCCCATTTGTCCTACCAATTCCTGTCTCCGAGCCATTTTTCTATCCAGCTCAACGCACAATCCCTAATCCCATAAACTTTAGTTTACACATTAATCTCTAATGCAGGACTTTGTCCAAAGCCTTTTGAAAGTCCAAATAAACCATATCCACTGGCTCCCCCTATCAACTCGACTAGGTAAAATCCTTGAAGGATTCCAGTAGATTTGTCAAGCATGGTGTTTCTTCTGTAAATCCATGTCTTGTCTGACTCTACTACAGTTTTTAAGTGCTCTGCTATAAAGTCTTTGATAAATGGTCTCTAGCATGTTCTCCACTACCAGTCAGACTTTGGTCTACAATTCTATTTTCTCTCTTCCTTTCCTTTTAAATTGTACAGCTACGTTACCTATTCTCCACTGTGCAACTGTAAAGTATGAACTGATTTAGTCTTGTCTCGCGTAGCAAGGTAGCCATTCCTCAACTAAGAAATAAAAACCTGAAATTGCTGGAGACATTCAGATTTTTCAGAACAGTTCTGAAAGGTCATTGGATTCAAAATGTTAACTTTGCTTTCTCTCTGAAGATACTGCCAGCCTGATGGATTTCCCCAGCAACTTTTGTTTTTCTTTCATATTTTCAGCATCCATTGTTCTATGTTTTATTTAAGACCTTGATTGTTCAGTGTTGGCAAGCATGACAAGTTGTCTTTCTGAATGTGTCAACAAGAGTAAGACAAGACATATGCTATGACATTCAAGTATGCACAAAGTAACTGAGCACTAAGAAAGCAAATTAAGATTAGATGCATTCCTGTTCTAATGGACAAGATAGGTGTGTGCCCCTACATGTAGTGTGACACTGTAGAGGTTTTGCAATGCAAGGGGTCAGTGAGGTCCAAACTGCAATAAGTGTTGAACTGTACAAGTTAGCTTGGAGTGGTGTTGGGTCCACTGCTTTTTGTCATTTACGTAATGATCTGGATGTGAATATATGAGGAATGATTAGTTTGCAGATGATATCAGATTTGGTAGTATAGTGGCCAATGAAGGAGATTATCTAAGTTTTCAAAGGGAGCTTGATCAACTGGGTCAATAAGTTGAGGACTTGTACGCTTAAATGGTCAGGCGATGGGGACTGTTGTTGAACAGAGACCTTGGGATGCAGGTTCATAGTTCTTCGAAGGTGGAGTCACAGGTAGATAGGATAGCAAAGGAGGTGTCTGTTATGCTTATCTTCCAGCTATATGGGACATTGGCTCAGCCACTTTTAGAATACTGCATTCTATTCCGGAATTGCTGCTATAGGAAAGCTGTTGTTAAAACTTGAAAAGGCTCAGAAAAGATTTACAAGGATGGTGCCAGGGTTGGAGGGTTTGAGCTAGAGGGAAAGTTTGAACAGGCTGGGGCTACTCTCTCTGAGGGTAGAGGCTGAGGGGTTACCTTACAGAGGTTCATAAAATCATGATGGGCATAGATATGGGGAATAGGCTAGGTCTTTTTTCCAGGGACGGGGATCCAAAACTAGAGGGCATAGGTTTGAGATGAGAGGAAAAGATTTTAACATAAAACAAAAGGGACCTACTAAGAGGCAACATTTTCATGCAGAGGGTGGTGGGTGTATGGAATGAGCTGCCAAAGAAAGAGGCAGCGGCTGGTACAATAGCAACATTTAAAAAGTCATCTGGTTGGGTACACGATTAGGAAGGATTTAAGATGGAAATGGGCCAAATGCTAGCAAGTAGGGCTAGATTAATTTAGGATAACTGGTTGGCATGGACAAGTTGGACCTAAAGTGTTTGTTTCCATGCCATACAACTTGATGACTATGCCAATAGTGAAGTGGTGAGGCTGGTATTTTGCTAATGCTGGTCTCAACGCGCAGAGTGTGGAGATGGCTGTTGAATAATGGTTAATATGGGGGCACAGAGAAGAGACAGCAATGAGCTGGGAGGTGCCAAGTAGCACCTCTGGCTTTCATGTCATGAGTTGATGCTATCTAGTTTCTCATCAATGCCCGAGAGAACAGCAACTTGCACATATAATTGCTATCAATGAGCTAGTAATTCTTGCTGTTCTTGCCAACTTTTTCCACCATTGCCCATTTAATTTCTGACTCAACAACCAAGGATTCCATGTTCTAAAGCTCAAAACTTTTAATTCCTCAACATTTGTGACAATCTTTAATCTGTATCCATTTTATGTCCATTTGTAACCATGAAACATTGGGTTTGATTTTTTTAAACTAATAGCAAGTCTGTTCACACTCAAAAGCATCCTTAAAGACAATGAAACCAAAATTCAGAATTATGATGCAGATGGTCACCTACAGTAACCTACTTTTACAGACTCTATCAATGGAATCTGCAGCAATACAAATAACTGAAATTTTAGTCTAACGGTCAGTTTCAAGTGCAGCACTTAAAATAACCAAACATTTTCTAGCCCTGAAACATTTCCCAAAAATGGAGGAGCTTTCCTTCAAAAGCACTGACTAGATCTCTTTAAAAAAAATCTCCCTTTCGTGTCTTTTATTTAATCCCAATTCTATGTATGCCCGTTTTTGCTTTGTACAAAAATTTAAACATTATTTAGGTTATTTTTAAATCAACCTGTTGCAATAAAATTACACATTCTCTGGAGTAGGTGGAACTTGAACCTGGGCTTCCTGGCTCAGAGGTACACTTTGATATGCTGATAGAAAAGTACAACGTTAAGATATTTCATCTTCATTGACTGAAGAGGATTTGAGCTATTGGGAGAGGTTGAATAGGCTCGAGCTATTTTCCCTGGAGGGTCAGAGGCTGAAGGGCGACTTTTTACAGGTTTATAGAATCATAAGGGGCATGAATAGGGTAAACAGGCAAGGTCTTTGCTCCACGGTGGGGGAGTTCAGAATTAAAGGGCATAGGTTTAAGGTGAGAGAACAGTTTGAAAAAAGTCCTAAGGGGCAACATTTTCAGGCAGAGGGTGATGCACGTACGGAGGCTGGTACAATTACAACATTTAGAAAGGTATCTGGATGAGCATATCAATTGGAAAGGTTTAGAGGGGTACAGCCAAATGCTGGCAAATGCGACTAAATTAATTGAGGATATCTGGTTGGCATGGACGAGTTGGAACGAACGGTCCGTTTCTGTGCTGTACCTCTATGGCTAAACTGTTCCCTCTTGCTTATCCTCCTCATTTACCACTGGTCCTTGTAGAGGGTGCTGCACTGGAACGTGTATCTCAGAAAAAAAATTACAGATCTCCACTGAAAGCCTGGAAATGTTTTTTGAACGGTACATGCATCCAATCACAGAATTCATCACAGCAGGGGCTGTGGTATTTTGGCTTTTTGAGTCCACACCAGCTCTTCGTAGAGAAATTCACTAATCTCCATTAGTCCACTGTATCCCCACAACCTTGTAAGTTTAGTTCCACAAACTACCTACCCATTTTCTAACTGAAATTATTGATGACCTCTGCTTCAATTGTGCTCTTAAGCATCAGGTTCCAGGTTATTACTGTTTGCTATGTTAAAATGTCTTCATAACACCCCCTGCAACTCTCGAACAAAATATTAAAATTTGTGTCACTTAGTCTTTGGACCATCAGCCAAACAGTTTTTCTATCGACTTTTCCAAGCCAAACCTTAAGCAACTCGACCAAAGCTCTCATCCTGTTTTGCTCCAAATAGAATAACCCTAGCTTCTCTAAGCTAATAGCAAAAGTCATTCCTTTTACATTTATGTCACTATCTCAATACTTAAAGTTCTCTAAATGCAAAGTTAGCTTCACCAGTCCTGTACAGAATGCCATGGTTTTACTAATCTTTTTAAAAATTTAAACCTCTCATCTCATGGACAATTTTAATGCATCATTGCTGAATCAACTTGGTGGGTAGGAACAAGTACATATAAATTCAAAATTTTGCCTAAGCCAATCTTTAGTACAAATTCAACATCACTTCCTTGTTTTTATATCCAACCTACAGGTGAAAAACTCAGAAACCTATCTATTACTATTTTAAAACCTATACTCCCACTTTGAAAGATCTGTTTTGCATTCCTAAATCGCTACATTTGAGAATTCTCAAAAGGCTCTACCATTTATAGGTATAATTCCTGTACTAAAATGCATTATTGCATAGTTCCCTGCATTTAATTGCATTTGCCTTCCATTCCTCCAGCCTACTATATTTGCAACTTTTCAGTTTGCAGAAGATCTTCATTTGAAATTAGCAATATACCCAGTCTTTTTCAAATCTTCCTTCAATTTACAATAATACAAAACAAAAATTACAAACCAAGAAATGCACCAGAATTGAACCACAACCCATTTTGTACCAAATCAAAATCATGTCTATCTTATTGCTGCTTTACCTCCAAAACCCAACTTTACTTTCACGCAGTTATATTCCTTCCAATACCACGGCCCACCTTTTTCATCCCTGGTGAGAAATATCAGATTGGCGACAGGAAACCAAATCTCACTGACTAACAAATGCATATAAGAATTAGGAAGAATAGCCTCAGCCTGTTCTTCCAGTCAATACTATCATAGCTAATTGGATTTTGACCTAAACCCCACATTTCTGGCTCCTCCCAATGACCTTTTACCCTTGTTAGTCAAGGGTAACAGCTCTCTGCTGCTAAGGACCACACCTAGCCTGAAAGATGGTTATGGTTGCTCGAGGTCATTACAGTCACAGAATATCACAGGAGGAGATTCTCAGTAGTGCCTTAGGCCCAAAACAACTTTAGCTGTTTCAACGACCATGTCGCAACATATGATCAGGGGTGCATCAGTCAACACATTTCAAAATATTGATGCAGTCTTTTCCCTTATGCAGCAAGACCTGAAGAAAATATTCAGGTTTGGGGTGTTGAGGGCCAAATAACTTTGGTGCCACACAAGTACCAGAAAATGGCCATCTTCAACAGAAGAGAACCTCACTAACTCTCAGTAGCATAGCTATCACTAAATCTCCCAATAATCTCAGGGCTGCTATTGATCAGAAATATAAATGCAAATATTAAACATCAAAAGAAAAGTTAGAGGTTAACAGCTATGAATAACTCACCTATCTCCCTGAAGCCTATCCCATATCTACAAGTCACAAGTTAGGAGTGCGATGGCATACTCCCTAACTGCAAGGATGAATACAGCTTCAAAACCACAAAGGAGCTCAGCACCATTCAGGACAAATGAGCATGTTTAGACTAGCAACCCATCCATCACCTTCAATGTTTAATGTCTGTCCAACACACAGCAGCAGCTGTGCATACCATTCACAAGACACACTGTAGACTTCTGAAGGGCACAGTCAACATCACTTTCCACTACAAACCTCCTAGATCAGCAGATGCATGGAAACACTGGCACCAGAAAAGAAAACTTTCCTCCAAGCCACGAGCCATTCTGACTTTTGCAGAGTCAAAATCTTGGACTCTCCCTAGCAGTTGTAGAGAGATGTACCTGCTCACCAAGGGCTACAGCAGTTCATGGTAGCAGGTCACCATGTTCTTCTCTAGTGCAATTAGGGATGAGCAATAACCTCTGACCTAACCAGTGATTCCCACGGCCCATGACTTATTTTTTAAAAATCACACGACTTTGCCTTCACTGCCATCTGGAGAAGAGTGTGTTTTAAAGACTTGTGCAATTGAGAGGGGGAAAAAAAACTTTGTTCCCATATTACATGGGTGACCCTTTAATTTTAAAACTGTGTCCCTAGTTCTACAAGGAGAAATATATTTTTTCAGTATTCACCCTGTCATATCCCCTCTGATGTCACATGTCTCAATACGATGAGCTCACATTCTTCTAAATGTCAATGAATACAGGTCCAGCCTATCCAGTTTTAGAACATAGAACGGAGAACACAGAAAAGTACAGCACAGTACAGGCCCTTCGGCCCACAATGTTGTGCCATGGAATAATCCTAATCCATAAATAAAATAACCTAACCTACATTCCCCTCAATTCACTGCTGTCCATGTGCGTGTCCAGCAGTTGCTTAAATGTCACTAATGACTCCGCTTCCATGACTACCACTGGTAAACTATTCAATGCGCTCAACTCTCTGGGCGAAGAACATCCCTCTGACGTCTCCTCTATACTTTCCTCCTAACACCTTAAAACTATGACCCCTCGCGGCAGTCAACCCTGCCCTGGGGAAAAATCTCTGGCTATTGACTCTATCAATGCCTCTCATTACCTTGTACACCTCAATCACGTCACCTCTCTTCCTCCTCCTCTCCAGAGAGAAGTCCGAAGTCAGTCAACCTCTCCTCGTAAGAGGAGCCCTCCAAGTCCAGGCAGCATCCTGGTAAACCTCCTTTGCACCCTCTCCAAAGCCTCCACATCTTTCCTATAATAGGGCGACCAGAACTGGACACAATATTCCAAGTGTGGTCTCACCAGGGTTTTGTAGAGCTGCAGCATAACCTCGCGGCTCTTAAACTCGATCCCCCTGTTAATGAAAGCCAAAAACACCATATGCTTTCTTAACAACCTTACCCACCTGGGCAGCAACTTTGAGGGAGCTATGCACTTGAACACCAAGATCCCGCTGTTCCTCCACACTGCCGAGAATCCTGCCTTTAATCCTATATTCAGCATTTAAGTTCGACCTTCCAAAATGCATCACTTCGCATTTATCCAGGTTGAACTCCATCTGCCATTTCTCAGCCCAGCTCTGCATTCTGTCAATCTCTCACTGAAGCCTGCTACAGCCCTCGATACTCGCAACGGCACCTCCAACCTTTGTGTCATCAGCAAACGTACTAACCCACCCCTCAACCTCCTCATCCAAGTCATTTATAAAAACTACAAAGAGCAGCAGCCCAAGAACAGAGCCCTGTGGGACACCACTCAGCACTGACCTCCAGGCAGAATACTTACCATCTACTACCACTCTCTTCCTCCTGTCAGCCAACCAATTCTGAATCCAGATAGCCAACTCACCCTGTATCCCATACCTCCTGTCTTTATGAGCCTGCCATGGGGAACCTGATCAAATGCCTTGAAGTCCATGTACACCACATCCACTGCTCGACCCTTGCCAACCTGTCTTGTGACTTCCTCAAAGAACTCAATAAGATTTGTAAGGCATGACCTGCCCCTCACAAAGCCATGCTGACTCCCTTTAATCACACTATGCTTTTACAAATAGTCATAAATCCTATCCCTCAGAAATTTTTCCTAAACCTTGCTGACCACAGACGTGAGGCTCTTAATATCTCAGATACCAGTTGAATGGACTACACAGTATACAGCTAATTTTATATTTCCAAAGGCTGAATGTTCTACATGTTATAAAGTTTAAGGAACTAGTCTCTTACATGTGTTCATACCTGCTTTATTACCATATGTCATTACAGACACAATTGGGCCACTAAACTGTCAACCCTGGAAACTAATAAATCACGAACATCAAGGCTCCACACCTGTGCAGCACACACACTGTCAAGTTGCCAGTGTAATTAAATTCTTCAGATACATAAAACTAAGAGTCTGGGTGGCTTAACCTGAGAGATGTTAAAAGGTCTCACTGCAATCTCAAGAAAAGCAGGAAGTTATCCCATTATTTGTCCTTCAATTACCAAAGACATAAAATTATTCATACCATTACAATTTTTGGGAACTCACTGCACTCAAAATTATTGCCACATCTGCCATGCTAACAGCCACCATGCCTTGATATAATTGTGTTTAATTGTGTGTACAAGGGTGCAAGATAATAATCATCATTCTTATTCAAAATACAAATGTCTTTTCAATAGTGTAGCACAGATTACACAAGCATGACCAGAGTTTTCATATAACCACTGTAAGAAATAGAAACTACATTTTCAGCACAAATCAGTTATTACAGCAGTAAAAGATCTTTTGCTATATTCTTTAAGACCCCAACAACTCCCAAATGATTTTTTTTTGTGTGCGTAAAATCAAAAACTACTATTTAAATCCAAAAGGTTTATAACATTGGCTGAAATAAAATCTTGGTTCAATTTCCTGAGTTTAGGATTACATGCCTATTTCAAAGAAACCATCAAAAATCAGACCTACCCCCTGGTGTTTATACATCATAACTTGGAAGTACCAGATTAATTTGAGGCTAAAATGAGACATGGGCTTCAAGCAGAAAATAAGAGCCTGAGAAGTGAGAAAAGGGGAAGAGAAATAAAAAGTATCATAGGAAGAAAAGCTGAGGGGTTTTGGAAGGCAAACAGATAGCAAGGCAGTTTTGAGAATAAAAATTCCAAAGTAAATGGCAACAAGGCAGCATTCAGAGTAAAAACTTATTTACTGGCACAAACAGAGGTGAGTGGTAAAACGTAACGTTCATTACAGAGCCATGGTTACAAGGCGATCAAAGCTGGGAACTGAACATTCAGGAGTATGTGACTTTTCAACTGGATAGGCAGAAGCAAAGGGTGGAGGGGTACCTTTGTTAGTATGGGAAGGAATAAGATCTTGGATCAGAAAACATTACACCCATATGGATGAGGACATGAAATAACAAGAGGAGGAGGAAGAGATAATTAGGGCATGTTGAAAGGCAATACATTAATCATGGGTGACTTTAATCTTCATGCAGATTTGGAAATTTAGTCTGACATAAATACCACATGGAAGAATGCATAACATGGACTCAGCATAGTTTTCTGGAACAGTGTGCTGGAAATCCAAACACAGATCAGGCTTGAAGTCTAGCGATTTATAAAGAGATAGGTATAATAAATGATCTGGCAGTAAAAGATCCCCATGAAAACAGAGACCACATCATGATAAAAGTTTAGCACTAAGTGTGAGGGGAAAGACTGGGATTAGAAGTGAACGTGCTAATCTTAAATAAAAAAGGTAATTAGAAAGGAATACAGGCAGAACTAGGTAAACTGGGAAAGGAGCATAGCTGCAAAGGTGGTTAAGAAAGAAAATGGCTGAAATTTAAGAAAACAACTCATGGCTCACAACAAAGATACATATAAACTAGTGAGAAAGAAAGAGGTTAGTAGGTTTAAAAAGGAGAATTCCAAGGTATTTCATACATGTATTAGCAACAAGTAGGTAACTCGGAAAAGGGCTGATCAACTCAAGGACAAAAGGAAAGAATTTACATGTGGAACCTGAGGAATTATATTTAAGACAGAGGTGGATAGGGTCTTGATTGTCAAAAGGAAGGAGGGTTATGGGGAGAAAGAGAGATAGAGAATGGGGTTGAGAAACTTATCAGGCATGACTGAACAGTAGGGCAGAATGGCCTAATTTCTGCTCCTATGTCTTATGAAGTGGGCAAGGTGCTTAAATGAAAACTTCATATTGGTATTCACCAAGGTGGTGGTCATGGACGATGGCAAGATTAGAAAAGGGTATGTTGATACTCTGTCAGGTATCAGTAATAAGGCATTTGGTGTCTCGAGAAACATTTGAAGGCAGATAAGTCCCCAGGACTGATGGGATCTATCCCAGGATACGGAAGGAGGCAAGGGAGAAGATTGCTGGGGCCTTGACAGAGATCTTTATATCCTCTTTAGCCACAGCACAAGGTCCCCAAAGACCAGAGAACAGCCAATGCTGTTCCTTTATTGAAGGGAATGAGCCGGTGAGCCGAACATTAGCACTAGGTTTGCAGGTGGACAAGAATAGACTTATTAGGGATTGTCACAATGACTTTTTGCAGTGAAGGTCTTGTCTTACAAATGATTTTTTTTTGAGGAAGTGACGAAGATGATTGGAGGAGGTTAGGATAATGGATATTGTCTATATGGACTTAACTAAAGCACTTGGCAAGGCCTCCTGTAGTAGGCTGGTCCATATGGAATCCATGGTGTGTTAGTAAGCTGAACACAAAAAACTGGCTTCGTCATACAAGTCAAGAGCAGTTGCAAAAGTGCGTTTTCTGAATGGAGGTTTGTAACCAAATGCAAGAGGAACGTAAACAGCATGTCCCTTAGGATCATTGACAAGTGGACAAGGAAGAAAAGGCAGCATGCTGCATCCCTACCTTCTGTCAGGGCATCAAGTATAAAAGTTGGGCAAGTCACATTGCAGCTGTACAAGACAAGACTTTAGTTAGCCAACATGTATAATATTATGTGTAGTTCTGGTCACCACACCTTAGGAAAGATGCAGAGGCTTTGGAGACAGTGCAAAAGAGGTTTACCAGAATGTTTCACAGATTGGAGTGTATGAGCTATAATTAGTTACGAAGAGGTCATACAAACTTGAATCACTCTTGTTAGAGCATCAGAAGCTGAGGGATGGCCTCATTGGAGCATATAAAATTATGAGAGGTATGAATTTTTGGAGTGTTTTTCCTGGGACGGAAATGTCAAATACTAAGGGGCATAGGTTTATTGCGAGTTGGGGGAAGAGTTTCAAAGGAGATGTGCAAATGAAGGTTTTTTTTTGGTGGTGCCTAGATTGCACTGCTAGGGAAAGTGGCAGAGGCAGATACATCAGCAAACTTTAATGAGGCATTTACACAGACATATGAACTAGCAGAGAGTGGAGGGCTACGCACCACGTGCGGACAAACGAGTTTAGTTTAGAATGTACTGTGCTATGCTCTAGGTAGGGAATAAGTCAACCACGGTTAACCAAGAAAGTTAAGGATAGCATCAAGGTGAAAGAAAAAAAACATACAATGCGCAAATATTATGGTAAGCCAGGTGACTGAGAAGGCTTTCAAAACCAGAAAAACATGACCAAAAAATGTAATGAAGATGGAGAAAATAAATGTTTGAAGATAAAGTTGCAAGTAATATCAAAACGGATAGCAAGATCTTCTATAAGTATCTGAAGAGCAGGGACTCTCCAAGATGGCACTAGGGCGTGGTGACTCCTTGCCAACTTTAAGCAGATCATCCCCTCAACATCCTTCAAATAAATCTCAATTGTATGTATGTCTGTCAGAATTACTAATATTCTTTTAAAACCATATACTGGTCTGGCGATCTTCAAAAACAACCAAACGCCTGACTAGACCTCACCCAAAGACCAGAGCCTCCTGGAGCCCTTGACTGTGTGGCCCGATGAGACCCAAGTGCCAGTAGTGGAACCGCGATCAAAGTCATCAGACTTACCAACTTCATGAAGGCCTGACTCAGCTAATCAGCAACCCGATTCTGTGGAATGGGCCCAATGTGGATCTGACATCCTACCTGACTACATGGAGATCTAATCAGACTGAAAACTAGACCCCCAAGAGTATCTGATGCCATGACCAGTGAACAGGACCCCACAGGACACTCCCACCCAAATGTGGGAGATGCACTGGCCTACAGGTGAGACTGAAACATGGTTTCAAGTCTCCCCTCACCAGCGTATTCCTGGCAAACGTCCAAGCTATTGAACTCAAGCCTAAAGCTAGGCTAACCTACCAAAGCAAATTGGAAGTGGAAAAGGGATAATGTTGTGTGCTCTATTTAACACAGATATATCTCAATACTGCTTCACCTGATTGTGCCTTACAACCTGTAGGCTCTTCAATCCAACTAATGAACCGCATGGTGTCCTCAGGCAAGGTAAGGGGCAGAGAGGTCTGCCTCCTGGTTAACACCCTTTGTTGCCCAGTCATGACGACTCTGGTGAGTTACTGTTCATCAGACCTAGAATACCTAACTGTCAAGTGCCGCCCCAACACTTGCCACGGCTTCAGGTATCCAGACCACAATTCACATCCCTGCCTACATGGGCTATACGCTGCTGCTGCAAAAAAAAAAGACAAACAAACCTTGTGACGGAATACACCAAGGCATTGCTCATCATAACCAGTGGCTTCAACCAGGCTAACCTCAAGAGTTTGGTACCAAGATATCACTAATACATCTTCCATCCCACCAGAGGCCTAAATACCCCAGACTATAAGGCTATGCTACTTCTCCTGGCTTACAAGCAGAAACTGAAGCATGAGGATCTAATACAGAAAGTCATACATTGCTGATCCAAGATAATAGATGTGCTCCTACGTGACAGCCTGAAGTTGATGAACTAGTCCATACTCAAGTACTGTGGCCAACCTAAATGAGTATGCCACTACTGTCACAGACATCAACAATAAAAGTGTGTAGAGGGCTGTGTGCCAAAGACATTAATCCAAATGTTCCACAACTGGAAGATCCACTCTATTGAAGTCCAGGTCTCATGTGTTCAAGTTCAGGTGACCCTGACTCATATGAGAAACCAAGGTACAAGCTTTGCACAGTCACCAGATTAAACAAGAGGCCCAGATACATGTACAGATATTGATTGTGGAAAGGTTTACATTCAGTAAACAGGATACAAAAAAGTGAAGCTGAGTAGAATTGCTGGAAACAATGCATCCTTCCCTCATGAGCCCAATGCATTTGATACTCATTTTGAGCAGGCCGCCAGAGAAAAGATGTCACTTGCCGTGACAGCCTTGGATGCACCTATACCCATAGTCACTGCCGCAGGCGTTGGATCAGCCTTCTTGATGAACCTATGGAAACTTCCAGACCTGGATGGAGTCCCCAGCCATGCACTCAGATCCTGTGTGGTCCAGCTGGCAAGAATATTTGCTGATATCTTTAACTTCTCCTTGCTACGATGGGAGGTTCCCAACTGCTTGAAGAACAGCAGTATCATCCCTGTGCCAAAGAAAAATCAGGCAACGTGCCTTATAACTACCATGACTTTGATATTCATCATTATGGAGTGCTTAGAAAGGTTAGAAATGGCACACACCCACTTCAGCCTCCAAGATTGCCTTGATCCGCTACAGTTTGTCAATTACAAAAGGTTCATGGTAGATGCCATCTCCCTGGCCCTACACTCATCCATGGAACATCTAGCCAACAATGACACTTTTGTCAGACTCATAGAAGGCAGAGCTAAAGTCAACACTGTAATATCAACCAAACTCTCTGCCATTCTCCAAGACCTAGGACTTTTCACTCCCACCTCTGCAACTGGATCTTCGACTTCCTGACCAGCAGACCACAGTTAGGACAGGCAACACCACCACCTCCGTGGTAATCCTCAACACCGGTAGCCCATAATGTTACAGTCTCAGCATCTTACTCTGACTTATACACTTCCAACAGTATGGCCAAATTCTATTCTAACAATTTAGCAATTTGCTGATGGCACCACAAACAACAAGACAGAGTACAGGAAAAAGAGATTGACAGCTCAGTGGCACTGTGTAAAAACAACCATCTCTCCCTCAATGTCAGCAAAACCAACAGCCTGGTCATCGACTTCAGGAAGTAGAGTGGAGGACAGGCCCTTGACTGCATCAGTAGTGCTAGGGTGGAGATGGTCAAGAGCTTCAAGTTCCTAGGAGTAAATATCACTGATCTGTCCTGGTCTATTTACTTTGACTCTACAGTCAAGAAAGTACACTAATGCATCTATTTCTTCAGAAGGCTGAGAAAATTCAGCATGCCCACAATGATGCTTACCAATTTTTATAGATGCACCACAGACAGCATCCTATCCAAATGTATCACAGCTTGGAACAGCTACTGTACTGCCCAAGACTGCAAGAAATTAGATTTGTGAACATTGCTCAGTCTATCACAAAACCAGCCTTCCTTCCATTGACTCAGTCTACACTTCCTGCTCCCTGGCAAAGTAATCAATGATCCTTTCCACCACAGTTATATTCTCTTCAACCCTCTTCCATTACTTGAGGATACAAAGGTTTGAAACCCTGTTCTATGGCTTATGAATGGACCTGCCATATTAGAGCTGATCCTTCATTGCAGCTTCCCTTATAGCTGTAACATTATACATTCTGTTCTATTACACTGAGGTACTTCTGTAAGCTATTTGTCTGGATAGCGCACACAAAACAATTTTTTTTAAAAAACTGTATCGCAGAACATGTGACAGTATAAAACAAAACTAAAACAGGGGCCAAAGTGGATGTAGGCCACTAAAGGGAACGGGGTTGGAGAAATATTGGTGAGGAAATTGCAGGGAAGAAAAATAACCATTTGGCATCAGCATTCAGTATCGAGGACACTAATGGCATTCCAAAGGTACTAAACATTCAAAGGGCAAAAAGGGGTGAGGAAATAAATACAATAACTATTACAAGCTATGAAGTAGTAGGGAAACTAATGCAGCGGAAGACTAATACGACGCCTGGACCTAATACTATGTACCTGGATATATTTTTTTCTTTTAAATAAACAGTAGCTACAGAGATAGTAGATGTGTTGACTGCAACTTTCAAAGAATCCTTCAATGCTCAAAAAGTCCCAGAAAACTGAAAAAAAGCCAACATCATTCAAACAGATGAAGGAGAGAGGAAAAACAGTTTTAGACCAGTTAGCTTAACATGTGTTGGGAAAATATTAGAATTTTTTTTAAGAGCGTGCAACAGCAGAGCAATTCAAATTACATAATGTCAAACAGCGTTACCATGGCTTCAAGAAGGGGGAATTATGCATATGAATTTATTAGAATTTATTGAAGTGATAAACAGTAGATCAAGGGGAAACAGTAACACATTTTGGACTTGCAGGAGGCATTTGGTAAGGTACTAGACATTAGGCTATTTAATAAGAGCCCGTGGCATTGCAGTTGATGAGCATGGATAGAGGATTGGCTAACTAACAGAGCTGGGATCAGGCAGGCATTTTCAGGATGATAACCTGTAACTAATGGAGAGCCAGAGATCAGTGCTATAGCCATTAATATTTACAATCTATGCTAATTACTCAGATGAATGCACAGTAGCCAAGTTCGCTGATGACAAATAAAAAGACGAGAAGGCAAGAGTTGAGGTTGACAGTTTGCAGATGGAATATATATATATGTGGGAAAAATGTGAGGTTATGCACTTTGGCAGGAAGAATAGAGGAGCAGAATACTACTTAAACGTCGAAAGACTGCAGAAAACTACAGCACATAGGATTTGGCAGTCCTTCAAATCACAAAAAGCTAACATACAAGCTCTGCAAGTAATAGAGAAGGTAAATTTAATGTTGGCCTTATTTCAAAAGGCATTGAAATATTAAAATCAGGTCTTCCTAAAGCTAAGCAAGACAATGCTCACAGTGTTCAAGTTGTAGGCCAGTATTGTCTTTTACCTAAGCAAAGATCTGGCGGCACTGGAAGCAGACCAAAGAAGGTTCAATAGATTGATTCCAGGTATGAGGGAATTTCTTGCAAGGAAAGGTTGAATAGGTTGGGTCTGTAGTCATTGGAGTTGAGAAGAATGGAGGCAACCATATCAAAACATACACGATTCTTACAGAACTTGACTGGGTAGACATGGAGAGAATGTTTCCCCTTGAGGGAGAGTCGAGACCAGACGGCATTTTAGCCGAGCAAGGGGCCACCTATTTTGGTGACAGATGGAGGAATTCCTTCTCTCAAAACACAGTGAATCCATTGAATTATTTACCTTTGTAGAGGGGTTAAGCATATTCAAAGTGGAGAACCAACATATTTCTTAACAGAAAGGCAAGCAAAGGCTCCGGGGTAAAGGCAGGAAAATGGTGTGGCGGATTTTCAGATAAGCCTCGATTGCACTCAGTGATGGAACACAGTCATAGTCAATGAGCTGAATGGCCTACTTTTGCTCCTCATCTTATGATCATAGGAAAGGACCATTACAGCTGAAAAAAAATCAGATTTAGCAGAAGACAGGCAGCAGCCCTAACTAGAACGAATGGAGGGTGCAAAATGCCTTGCCAGAGATTATCAAGGTAGGTAACATGGAACACGTCTGTGCAAGTATTAGAAACCAAGAATAGAATCTTGCAGAATGCAGTCAACAATGCTCAAAATTGTGGAAGTGATCAAGGAGTGGCAATTTCATAATTGCGGAACAATAGAACTTTAATGATATTGGAGGTAAAGGATGGTTAGAAGTAAGATGATAGCTTAAGGAATCAAGGGCAAGCAGAGATGCGGGGCTTTAGACAAAAGTAAACTGGAGAGTAAGAAATTAATAAACTTCAAAATTAGAGACAAGACAAAGCAGGGATGGCACAGTGAGATTAACAACCTAAATCAACAATAGACATGGGGAGAAGAAGGCCGTCGAGAAATCAATTTGGGCGTATCAGAACTTGGTTTGGGGCAGGAATAGAAGGGCACATACTTGCATACAAATTTGTTCACAGATCTAAGAATTCCTCAAATCTAGAATATCCAATGATGGAAGAAGGACATCAGGAGAACTCCTCGCAGGGGCACGGAATACTGTGGGCAATGATACAGACAGTACAATAGAGCTGCAAACACACATGTATCAGGAAGAGAGAGATAGGTGGTGTGGTGGCAGCTCTATTGATAAGAATGGCATTTGCACAGTGGTAACAGTGTGTCATGCCCAGAAGATCAAGGTGTAAAATTAGTTCAGACGGAGATTAAAAAAGCAAAGAGGAGTTGTTTATAGGCACCCTGACTGTGCTGAGGAGTTACTGTAGGACAATGCATTAATCAAGAAATGAATGGGCTTCAAGGCAAAAGATATCACAATTATGAGAGGTTTTAATCTGCCTACACATTGGGCAATCAAATTAGCAAAGATACCTAGAGGAGCTCAAAGAGTGTAATCTGAACAATTACTTAGACTAATGAGTGCTGGAACCAAATTGGGGCAGTTTTAGACCTGGTAATGGAATGGTACAGAGCTAATTAATGGCTGCATTGTAAAAGGAATACCCAGGTAACAGTGATCATAACATGAATAATTTTACATTGAGACTGAGGGAGAGTACTGTTGGTTTGAAATTAGTGCATTAAAAACTTAAAAAGTATACAAAGATGGAGCTGGCTAAACTAGACTGGGAGAATAGGTTAACAGGGCAAGAGAAAAAAAAATACAGAAACAGTAACAGATGTTTTAAACTTCATAATTTTCTAGGCAAAGATATATTCCAAATGAGGAAAAGGCATAACAAGAAAGAATTATCATCCACAAGTGACTCAGGAAGTTCAGAAGTGATAAATTTAAAGAAAATATGTGTACAATGCTGCTGGATTCGCACTAGACCAGAAGATTGCCAACATCTAAGATGTTCCCTATGGTTAACAATAAATCGTAAGGAAGAGAAATTAGAGTAGGAGAGAGGACTACAAAGAAATGAAAGTAGTTATAAAAGCTTCTAATAAATGCATATAAGAGGAAAGAGTAGCAAAAGTGAGTACAGCTTTTGAAGGATGGGACTTGGGAGTTAATAACAGGAAACAAAAAAATGGTGATCAGAGATAATGGGAACTGCAGATGCCGGAGAATCCAAGCTAACAAAAAGTGTGAAGCTGGATGAACACAGCAGGCCAAGCAGCATCTCAGGAGCACAAAAGCTGACGTTTCAGGCCTAGACCCTTCATCAGACCCTCTCTGAGATGCTGCTTGGCCTGCTGTGTTCATCCAGCTTCACACTTTGTTAACAAGAAAATGGTGGAGACTTTGAACAAGTATCTGTCACGCTTCACTATAAAAGGCACAAAAAGCATTTCAAGAATAGCAGGAAAACACAAGGTAAAAGGGTGTGACGCTGAACAATCTCTGGAGAAAAAGTACTAGAAAAACTAAAATTTCACTGATGACTTACAAGTTTACAGCATCTAATGACCTGCATTCTAGCATCTTAAAAGTAAGTGGCCAGAGAGATAGTTGGTTTATAGATTGTAATCTTCAGAATTTCCTAGATTTTGGAAAAGTGTGAATAGAATTGCAAAGCAGACTGAGGGAACTAAAATGGAAAAAACCTGCTGTGTCTCTTCTCACTAATCTGCCTGCTACCTGCCTGTGTCCAACCATGATGATATTGGAGTGACCAATGCAGCCCTGTGAATGGTGTGTCCAGTTCTGGCTGCCCAGCTGTAAAAAGATTATTATTAAGCTGGAGAGGGTTCAGAAGAGATTTACCAGGATGTTGTCAAGTATGGAAAGTTTGAGTTATAAAGAAAGGCTGAGTAAACTGGGACTTTTTTCCCCCTGGAGCATTGGTAGTATTAATAGCAGTTGTCTTTTTTCCTAAGATGGGGATTTCAAGACTGGGGCCCACTTTTAAGGTGAGAGGAGAGAGATTTTAAAAAAAGATAGGGGGCAAATTTTTCACACAGAGAACGTTTGACATATGGAATGAATGTTGAGGAAGTGGTGGATATGGGCACAATAACAATATTTCAAGGATATTTGGGTAAGTACATGATTGAGAAAGGTTTGGAGGAATATGGACCAGGAGAAGGCAGGTGTGACCATATTTGTTTGGGATTAAGGTCGCCATGGACTGGTTCAACCAAAGAGTCTGTTTCCGTACTGTATGACTATGACTCTATAAACTAACAGAAGGTGGAGCTCCACTAATATCCCCATGGCCCTTTTCCCCCCCCAGGTGGAGGGGTAAGAATGCAAGTGCAAATATTAATATTAAATATTTTAATAAAAATATTTTAAAGTATTTACATCAAACTTCAGCCAGGTGGACTGAGTAGATGGTCCATTGCAGCCTGCAGATATGGCTTCCCAGTATCTTAGATGTCACTCCACACGATATTAGAAACAAAATAAAGTTTAAAAAAAATCTACAAAGGCAATGGGCCCTTACAATTTTCCATCAATAGTACTGCAGATGTGCATTCCAAAATTAGCTGCATCACTAGACAAGTTGTTCCAATACAGCTATAAAATTGGTACCTACCTAACAATATAGAAAAGCACACATTCTTCCTGTAAGCAAAAAGCAGATAGCACCAACAAACAAATTATCACCCTTCCAATCAACTCTGGATCATCAGTAAAGGGTTGGAAAGCATTGTTAATAGTCTGTTCAAGTTATATTTGCATATTATGGCTGCTTTCAAACAGGGGTACCTGACACGACATCATTACAGCCTTGGTCCAAATATAGACAAAAATAAGCTGAACCCCAGAAACAAAGATGATAACTGTACCCGAAGTTGGGTAGTAACTGACTAAGCATGGTATGGAGGTGCCTTAGCAAAACTAGAATCAATGGAATCAAGGAACATTATCATTGCGTGCAGTCTTCTTTAGCACGAAAGCAACATGCTTGTGGCCGTTGGTAACTCATCTCCAACTAGGAGTTCCCAATGGTAATGATGGCCAAAACATTATCTGTTACGACCTTCTCTCCAACACAAGGTCAACAGCCGGAACGTTCGCTGATGTTCAATCTAGGAATCCATCTCTGAACTGCCTCCAGTGCATTTACGCTCTCCTTAAATTTGAAGGCTAAAACTACACACACTATTTGAGATACATGCTGATCAATGCTGTCTATGACTGAAGCACAAATTTCTTTTTGATCAATTCCTTTCGCAATGAAAGATAACATCCCACTAGTCTTTTTGATTACATACAGTAAGTAACACTGCTTTTTCATTCTTCCTACCAAAAATACATAAGATCATGAGAACTAGGAACAGGAGTAGGCAATTCACTCCCTCAAGCCTGCTCTCCCATTCAATACGATCATGGCTGATCTCATCGCAGCCCCAACTCTACTTAGTTGGAGGCCCTCCATAACCCTGCAACCCATTGCTAATTAAAAATCTGTCTGTCCATCGCCTCAAATTTACTCAATGTCTCAGCATCCACCATTGTAGTGAATTCCAGACTAGCGATCTCAAGATAAATAATTTCTCTTCATGTTTTCCGAACTTTCTCATACTATAAATCCACCTGCCAGATTTTTGGCCACTCGTTCAAACCATCTATATTCATCCGCAACTTTCCCCGTGTCTCCTTCACTACGTACTCGTCTACCAATTTTGATGCCATACGTGGCTTTAGCGCCTAGGCCTTCACCCCCTCATCTAAGTCACTGATTTAAATAGTAAAAAGCGGTCCCACCGCCAACAAGCACAGATCCCTGCAGTTCACACTTTGCCACACCCTGCAAGTCATACAAAAGATTTATGCAAAGATAACGGGAACTGCAGATGCTGGAGAATCCAAGATAACAAAATGTGGAGCTGGATGAACACAGCAGCCAAGCAGCATCTCAGGAGCACAAAAGCTGATGTTTCGGGCCTAGACCCTTCATCAGAGAGCCTTCATCAAGATTTATGCATACTGTTTTCTGCCTGCTAGCCAATGTTCTATCCACACCAATGTCATCCCTAACCTGCTTAGCTACTCATTATCAGTAACACCGTCCATGCAGAAATCAGCCAAGCAAGTAAATCTTTTTTGAACAGCCTTAAATGACAGCATTTTCTTAAAAACAGGAGGCCTCAATAACACCCTGTACAGCTGTAACAAGACTTGCTTGTTTTCAAAACTCCAATTCCCAGCAATAAAGGCCAAAATTTCTTCTGCCTTCTTCATTACTTGCTACCTCATGTAAAAATTGACAAAACAGGATTTCCCTTTGAAACCATACTGATCCTTCCCAATTACTATTGAATTTTTCCAAGTGTAAAGCCTCAGAACAGAAGTCTAGCTAATTGAGCTATTATTCTCTAATCTGCCTCTTTTCCACCTTGAGGTGAAGTGATATTTACTGTTCTTTTTCAGTCCAATAGAACATTTCTCGAATCTAGCAAACTTTGGAAATTTAACACTACCACTTAACGTAGTTACTGCCTCATTTTGGCGCCATGGTGGCTCAGTGGTTAGCACTGCAGCCTCACAGCACCAGGGGCCCAGGTTTGATTCCAGCCTTGGGTGACTGTCTGTGTGGAGTTTGCACATTCTCCACATGTCTGCGTGGATTTCCTCCAGGTGCTCTGGTTTCCTCCCACAGTCCAAAGATGTGCAGGCTAGGTGGATTGGCCATGCTAAATTGCCCGTAGTGTTCAGGGGTATGTGGGTTATATGGGGATGGGTTTGGGTGGAATGCTGCAAGGGGCGTTGTGGACTTGTTGGGCAGAAGGGCCTGTTTCCACACTGTAGGCAATCTAATCTAATCTTAACAGCCTTGTGAGAGCACAGGATGAAGTTCATCTGGACCCAGATATTTATAAGCCCACAGCTGCAATTTGCTCATTTTCATCATGATTGTAATTTCACTAAGTTTCTCTCCCTTCAACAAATTATTTCCAACTATCATCAAATTTGGTTTTTGTGTCCTCTATGTTGAAGATGGAAGCAAAATATGCTTTTTCATTTTACCTGCCAGTACTGTGTACAATTAACTCCATTGTCAGTCTCTAAAAGAGAAATGGCACTAATTCTGCACAAGAGCACCAAGACATTTTTTTGAATGTTTTATCCCAATGTGCCTATTGTTGGTGGGGGGCTGAAAACCACTCCCTCTGACAATCTTTCCCCTATTCCTCATCTGCGCCCAGATGGATTCTACCATGGTACATACCATTAACAAGATGTGCTGCAGTAACTCACCAAGGCTCCTACATCTGCACCTAAATTCATGACCTTGACCACCTAGAAGACAAAGGGCAGCAATAACCTGGCCTCCCAAGCCACTCATGATCCTCATTTGTAAATATATCGCCATTCCTTCATGGTCAATGGGTCAAAATCCTGGAATTGCCTTCCTGTAAGGAAGTGTTCATGATGGCAGATTCCTTGCTTGCGAAGATCAGTTGGGAAGAGATTCATCAGCGATTTCGTTGGCACAACCATTGGTGGCTGTACAGTCCTATCCCGGACCTGCAGATCCTGGGGCAGTGGAATGCTCCAGACAGCGGGGCTTGAGATGAGGGCTCCTTCCTGCATTTTCGTCTGTCCTCTGCAGCTGCTCTCCTCGAACATTCGAACTGCTCCGTCACCGTCATAGTATTCTTCCACCACGCGTCCCTGTCAGAGGCCAGCTTTTGCTATTCCGTTGAGGCAATGCAGGCCTGAGACAGCTGTTGCTTCAGTTGGTCTTTGTAGCGCTAGCGCAGGGCACCGCGGTTTCTTTTGCCATCGCAGAGTTCCCCGAAGAACACTGTCTTGGGTATTCTGGTGTTGTCCATCCGCGATATGTGACCCGATCATCGAAGTTGCTTCAGGAGAAGGGTCGCTTCGATGCTGGGGAGCTGGGCCTTTTCCAGCAACTCGTTGATAGAGACGCGGTCCTGCCAGGTGATGCCCAATAGAGCGCAGGCAAAAATCGGTGAATCATTCCAGCAGCCGCATCTGTTTCCGATACAGAACCCAGGCCTCGGAGCTGTAGAGCAGTGTGGTGATGACCGCAGCCTTGTAAACCTGGATTTTCAATCGACACGCTTATCGAGTGGTTTCCCCATATGCGCTTCCGCAGTCGCCCGAAGGCGCTACTTGCTTTCGCAAGGCGATTGTCGTCGTCTCCTGTGACTGTAGCATCGTTGGAGATTATGCTTCCCAGGTACATGAAGTGTTCGAATGTGTTGAGGGGCTGGCCGTCGATCGAGATGGGTTGTATGCGCTGCATGGTGGCTTCTGGTACAGGATCTCTGTCTTCTTCAGACTGATCGTTAGCCCAAAAGCCTTTGCAGCTTCGGAGAAGCGTGTCACAGCAGTCTGTAGCGCATCTTCTGTGTGCGAGAGTAGGGCGCAGTCGTTTGCATACGGCAGCTCCATGATGGGCTCCGGTGTTGTCTTCATGCGAGCGAGGAAGCGGTGCAGATTGAAGATATTGGCGTCCAGGCGGAAGCGAATGTAGATGCCCTTCTTCACTTCCTGCAGCATGTTGAAGAAGATGGCGAAGAGCGTCGGTGCCAAGACGCAGCCCTGCTTCACGCCATTGCTGATGGGGAACGGGTGTGATAGGTCACCGTTGTATTTCACGTTGCCACTCTGACCTTCATGAAGTTGCTGTAGGATGGTTAAGAACTTAGGAGGGCAGCCGAGCTTCCCCAGAATTTTCCTTAGACTGTCGCGGCTGGCAGTATCGAAGGCTTTGGTGAGGTCAACGAATGCGGAGTGCAGTCCAACGTTCTGCTCACGGCATTTCTCCTGAAGTTGGCGTAGTGCGAAGATCATGTCAGATGTGCCTCTGGTCGCTCTAAAACCACATTGACTTTCTGTCAGGTTGTCCTCCGCAATGGTGGGGATCAGTCTGTCCAAGAGGATTCTGGAGAGAATCTTCCTGGCTGTAGACAGCAGAGTGACACCTCTGTAGTTCAAACAGTCCGATTTCTCACTCTTGTTGTTATACAGGGAGATTATCACAGAGTCACATAGATCAGCTGGCACCTCACTTTGTTCCCAGAGTACAAATAGGTTGGTGAGTTCGTTCAGGAGTGAAGCTCCTCCTAATTTGTACACTTCTGCAGGTATTCCATCGATACCAGGGGCTTTGTGGAGTTTCAGCTTAGAGATGGCAGATTGAACCTCATCCAGCATTGGTGGACGGTCGAGTTCGGATCTGATGTCCTGCTGCGGGATTCTCTCGATGGATGCTGTTTGTACTTGGCGACTGTTCGTGAAGAGGTTCTCGTAGTGTTCTGTCCATCGCTCCATAATGGCTTCCGTGTCAGTAAGCAAACTGGCACCATCAGCAGAGCGCAAAGGAGCCTGAAAGTGGCGGGTCGATCCATACGTCATGCGCAGAGACTCAAAGCTCTGGTGTTGCCAGTGTCTGCATACTGCTGTGTTTGTTCTGCCAATTTTGACCAGTCATTTTGCATCATTCTGAGGTTAGGTTGGCTTGTAGGGTACTGCATGTAGCTCTGTATTCTGCTTTGGCTGTTTTGTCGTCAGATCTGGAGAGCAAGGAAGCCAAAGACAGCCCACCTGAAGTTAGGTCTCTCAGTACAAACCAGAGAGTAGACACAAGATCACTTCATGAAATTATTTTGTTAAACTGTGTCTTTTTAAAAGTTTGGAACAATGTATTTCCTGAAGGCTCTTCTTAGATTCTCTAATTACTTAAAGAAAATTACAAATAACACACTATATAATTAGACAAATTAGATGCGGCCGCCGCTGCCATCTTGCCGGCACTAGGATCGCCACAGGTTCGGTTTGACTGTGCATCATCCACTTGCTGCTGCTTGGCAACAATCTCCTCACAGCCGTAGCAGCGATAGCAGCCGGCCGAAGGAGAGGCGCGAACATAGATCCTCAGCAGCTGGAAGATGCTGTAGTGGTGTATTTTGTTGTTTGCTGACATACGCCATTGAAACCAGCAACAACAACAAAAAATAACCACATCTACCAAAGCAGAGCAGTCCAGTCTAGGAAAGGGACAACTCTGACTCCAACCCCGGGTTGAGAGAACTCGTCAGCCTGGCAGGCAGTCCTTCTAAGAGAAGGAAAACTCTGAATTTCAACCTACAGCCTCGCAGCCGCCGCAGTCGTCTCAGCTTGCTGTGCCACTGTGTAACGTCCCCTGGCCTAAAGAGTGGCATCGGTGCGCGCGCACCAACTGTCACTATAAAACTACGCAGCGCAAGCGGGAAGAAAAGTCCTACAGCAATGGAGGAGGGGCGTACCGGCAGGTGTTAGATGGCACTGGAAGTCGCAGTCTCAACTCTGCATGTAGGCGGCTCAGACCAATGGGTCATCTGTCTGTTGACTCGAGGCAACAACAGCATTCGGCAGCCCTCTGAGTGACCAAGCAGCCCTCTTCAGGGACAGCACTGCTTGCTCCGAACGGAGACAGACCTAGAAAAGGCGGTTCAAAGAAAGCTTGCCTTACCATCACCCGGTTGGTTTGCCGCAGCCAATGGGCATCTCCCTCAAGTGGTAAGAGCAAACAGATCAAATCTAAACACTCAACAAACCTCAAGCTAGCCTGCTGGAACGCATGCACAATGCAAGACTCGCCGGCAAACGAACGCCCGCAAAGACGATCGGCCCTCGTCGCACGCGAACTGTCCCAGCTGAACATCGATATCGCTGATCTAAGCGAACTCCATTTCGCAGACCAAGGTTCGTTGGTAGAACATGGTGCAGGCTACACTCTGTCCTGATCTGGCAGAAACAGCACCGACAACAGACTCTCAGGAGTAGGTTTCACGATCAAGAAGACAATCGCCGACAAGCTCCAATGCCTACCAATCGGCTACTCGAATCGCCTCATGACCCTGCGAGTCCTACTACAAGCCAACCAGTTTGCCACTCTTGTGAGTGTCTACGCCCCCACACTGCAAACTGAGCCAGCAGTCAGAGAAGCCTTCTACAACCAGCTCAAGTCTCTCCTCCTGAAAGTCAGCACGAAAGATAAACTCATCGTCCTAGGCAACTTCAATGCGAGGGTGGGCAATGACTCAGAGGCATGGCCCGGAGTCCTGGGTCGGCATGGCATTGGAAGCTGTAATGACAACAGGATGCTGCTTCTCGAGCTCTGCACCGAACTCGGGCTGGTGGTAACAAACACACTGTTCCAACAGAAAGCAAGATTAAAGACGACTTGGAAGCATCCCCGATCCAAACATTGGCACCTCCTGGACTACATCCTAGTGCGCCAAAGGGATGGATCGGATGTCCTGCAGACCAGGGCTATGCCGAGTGCGGACTGCTACACGGACGATAGGCCGGTATGGTCGAAAGTAAGACTAGTAGTCAAGCCAGTGACAAAGAAGAGGGGACCATGTTCCAAGGAAATCCACGTACGCAAGCTGTGCAATCTTCATGACGAATTCCAGTCCAAGCTAGGAGGAGAGACCGAAATCCAAGGACTCATTGGACACAGATGGCAACACAGGAAAGACATGTGATCACCTGAAGTCTACAATGCGAGATACAGCTGTTCAGGTGGCTGGATACACTTCTAGGAGGAACAGAGATTGGTTTGATGAAAATGACAGAGATACAGACACTCCTCCAGAAGAAACGCTCTACCCATCAGACCTTGCTCTCCAGATCTGACGACAAAACAGCCAAAGTAGAATACAGAGCTGCAAGGAAGTGCTCATACACAGTAAAAATTGCACAAACAGGCAGTTCAGCACCACCTTCTCTCGGATAATTAGGAATAAAAATGAATGTTTGCCTAGCCAACAAAGCTCACATTTCTGTAACAGTCGATTAAAAACAGATAGGTAGGAAATCAAGTTATGAGAATGACAACGAGTTTGAAAATTAACAGGTTAAGTGAGTTGACAAAAAACAACTGGTGGATGGTGTTTAACATAGGAAAATGGAACATTGTCATAGTCGGCAGGAAGAACAGAAAATCAGCTTATTTAAATTAAGGGACTGTAGAATTCTACAGTATCAAATATGATCTGGGTGCCCTTGTACAGAAAACAAAATTTTAACATGTAGGCACAGCATGTAATCAGGAAGGCAAATAATGTTGGCTTTTATTGCAGGAGGATAAAAATAAGGAAATATTGAATCAGCTGGGCAGGAAATTGTTAAAACTGCACTCATATCTAGCGTTTAAAAGAATGAGAGGTGGTGATCTTATTAATACAAGATAGATGAAAAGAAGGAATAGGGGAATTTAAAACTTGGAGCCACAGTTGTAATAACAGAGATAAGTAGGAATTTCTTCTCTTTGATAGTCTTAGTTTTCAGAAATCTCTTCCACAAAGAGTAGCAGAGACTGGGTTATTAAATATATTTAAGGCTGATTAATTCTAATTGGTCAACAATTGATTACAAAGGATATAAAGTCAGAGGCCTATAGCACAGAAAAAGGCCACCCAGTCTTTCAAGTATACACTCAACAAAAATACCCACCTAATATTCTAATCCTATTTTCCAGCACTAGGCCAACAGCTTTGTACACCTTGGTAATGCAAACATACATCCATATATTTCTCATATGTTGAGGGTTTCTGCCTCTACCATGCTTGCAGGCTGAGTGTTCTAAATGCCCATCATCCTCTTAGTTTAAGTCACATCCCAATAAATCTCCTGCCCCTTACCTTAAAACAATATCTCCTGGTCATTGACCCCTCCACCAAGAGGTAAGTTCTTACCTGTCCAGTGTCCTCAAAAGTTTATACATCTCTATCATGTTCCCCTCCGCTCAAAGGAAAAGAATCCCAGTCTATCAAGTCTCTCTTCATAGCTAGAACTCTCCAACCCAGACAACATCCCGGTAAACCTCTATTGCACCCTCTCCAGTGTAATCCCCCATTCCCATAATATGGATTTCAGAATTGCACACAATACCCTGAGCTCTAGCCTAACTAACTTTGCACAGTTTAGCATAACTATCCTGCTCTTAAACTCAGTCTGTAGGCAAGTATCCCATTTGGCTTCTTAGCCACTTTATCTACCTGTCCTACTACCTTAAGGAACCACTTAAGGTCTTTGAACCTTGGTGCTTCCCAGGCAAGGACCTCTCTAATTTCCTACAGCTTGTTACTTTGATTTAGAGAACAGAATGAGGCTGAACAGATCTCCAGCTACTAAAACCTTTTTTTCATGTCTTTAGTGTATTCCAACTCTGTCTAGTCAGAGCAACAGTGACTCGGTGGTTAACACTGCTGCCTCACTGTGCCAGGGATCCAGCTTCAATTCAAGCCTTGGGAGACTGTGTGGAATTTGCACATTCTCCCCATGTCTGCATGGGTTTCATGTGGGTGCAAAGATGAGCAGGTTAGGGGGAGTAGGATGCTCTTTGGAGGGTTGGTGTGCACTCAATGGGCCACGTGGCCTGCTTCCACATTGATTCTAGAATCATTGTAGGAATTCACTCTTCCACAGACTTAAGGTCATCCAAAAACTCTTGACAACTCACACCAAGTCATATTCACTCTTGTACTTGCTGGCTTACACTGTCTTCCAATTAAGCAATGCCTCAATTTTAAACATTTTTTTTCTGTGCATCTCTAACCATCTTTATCTCTGTAACCTTCCAAGATAGATGTTCTTTCAATTGTGGATTTCTAAGTAGCCTCATTGCAAACATTCTGAGATAAGCAACAGTGCTTTCATCAGCATAAGCCCTAAATTCTACAATTCTCTTCTTAAAGATCTCTTCCCTCCTTTGAGGGGTTACTTAAAATCTGTCTCTTTGACCAGGACTATGATGATTTGGCATCATTTTTTCAATAACATACCTTCACAGGACCTTTCACTATCTCATAAGTTAAATAAATGTTTGGGCTGCAAACCAGACTGCTCAAACTTGAAATTCTGAAATAATGCTTTGGACTATATTGAACACACCTCAAATCATCACTATTTCAGGCCAAGTCATTTCCTCATCTGCATTATCTTTATTTTCTTTTTATTCGATAATGGAATGTGGGTGTTGCTGGCTGGGCCATCATTTATTGCTGTTTCCTAGCTGCCCTTAAAGTGGTGGTGGCAGTGGTGTTCAGGTAACTTCTTGAACCACTGCTGTCCACGTACCATAGGAAAACCCAAATGCTGTTAGGGAGGGAACAGTGATATTTCCAAGTCAGGGTGGTGATTGGCCCAGAAGGGAACTTGCAGATGCGTGTTCTTATGTATCTGCTGAATTTATCCTTCTAGATGGTAGTGGTCATGGGTTTGGAAGGTCCTATCTAAAAGGATCTTTGGCAAAGTTCTGCAGGGCATCTCGCAGATAAAACACATTGCTCCTGCAACTGAGTGGTAGTACTGGATGTTGTACCAATGAAATAGGCAGGTTTACAGAGTGATGTCAAGGTCCAGTGTTCTTGGAGCCACGCACACCCAGGTAAGCCACAAACATTCCAGTGCACTCATGTGCCTTCTAGATAGTGGCCAGGCTTTGGGAAGTCAAGAGGTGAGTTTGTTGCAACAGGCCTCGTAGCAGCTGACCACCTCTTATGCCCATCTTCTCTGGATAGTCCAGTTCAATTTCTGTCCTATGGTAAGCCCCGGAATGCTGACAGTGGGTGATTCAGTGCCATTATGGAAAGTGGAGACACAACGTGGTGTTCAAATCAGAATTGCTTTGCACAACTGTATTAGAATTTAGGCAAATATTGGTTTCTTCAACATTGGCAAGACTGAAATATGGCAACTCAATTCAGAGCTATGTGTTTCTACATTAACACGAAACAACTTCTACTTTAGTGATGTAATATTTGTTTTAAAAACAGCGACAGGTCATGAGCATTTTAGCAACCATACTTACAGTTCCTTCACTCAAGTCATTTTTATAAATTGTGACCAGTTGATGCACCAGCACTGGTCCCTGTAGAACATTTGTTACACTACACCAGAAAACATCCATTTCCTATTAGCCAGCTATTCTTCCAATCGTGTCAAAGATTTATTCCATGACACCATGAGCTTTCATCTTCTGCACTAAGCTTCAATGTGGCATATTGGTAAATGATTTGTGAAAATTTAACTTACAATATTACATCTGCAAAGAACTCCAAATTGGTTAAACTGGATTTCTCTTCCACAAAACCATGTTAACTCTGCTCGATTATTTTTTCATCATTGTCACAACATGGTTCATAGCTTCTAATCCCTTCCCTACAATGGTTTCTTAAATCTGTAAGATTCCTGTCAATTTCATATATTGTTAATTTGGCAGGCAAGTTATTTTCTTCCATTAAAACATGTTTCAATCTCTGGCTCACAGGGCAAGTAAATTATCTCCTCCAAGGTATCGATAACATTTGAGAAACCCATCAAATGGCGTGGAAAAAAAAACTCGACAGGGTTATTTGCCTCCATTGTTCCCAAACTTTGAGGGAAACATTTCCACCTAAAAATATATAATTTTGAATTATTCTAATGCATTGAACCATTAAAATAAATATCATACTGAATTTTTTTTATTGCCCTGTAATAAAATATCAATTTACATACAATTAATACATTTTCAGAACAAGTTTCTTGAATGTCCTGTTAAAAATGAAACAATAGCAGAACCAGAATATTTGGCTGCTGAAGCCCTGCTCCACCATTCAAGATCATAGCTGATTCATTGGTGTTTCAAATTCTATTTACTGGCATCAACAATATTTCACTGCCTAAGAATCAACCACCCTTGCCTCAAAAGTGGCGGGGACAGGATTTTTGAACATTTTTAAGATGGTGTGTTTTTCAAAGGCACACAACCCTCAAAAAAAAAAATTCCCCCTAATATCTAACCCAAAAGGATGACCTCTAATTTTATAGAAGTAGCTCGCAGTTTTGGGCTCACCTTCAACAGGAAACATTCTTCCCAAGACCATTCATGATCTTATATGCTGAAGTCATGTCTCCTCTTGCTCTACACTCCAATGGGAACAAGCCCAGCATGTCCAATCTATCCTCGGAAGACAGTGCTCACATCAGTCAAACAGAAAATAAACAAGCTATTATGTAAAAAGGCAACTGAAACTCAGTGACAGAGACACTAAGTAGAGATATGCAAGGCATAAATCTTCAGAACATAAAATATGTGCCTGTTGTAAGCAAATGGAAAGTGGTGGAAAAACAACTCACCAGGTTAGGAAGCACCAAGGAAGTTGCTTAATTAGTGTTACTGAGTGTACCGTTAACAAGAAAAAAATTGCGAAGTGGAAGTTATCTATTCATAGAACACAAGGAGTATCACTGTTCATTTTAATCTACTCAGCAATTTCATTCCAGCTTTGCAATCAGAGACCAAACTTTGCAGTTTATTCACTCGATTAAAAAAAAGTTAGTTTCAACAAGGTTTTAGGGCTTCCATTATTGGAAGAATCAGCTAGAACGATTACAATTTTATTGAGTGCTCATCCTTTTTATAAGTTATGATGGGAACAGACTTTATTGGATTTTGTATCAGAATTTTAAGATTTTTTCAGAAGTTAACTAATTTCAAGCAATTCTTAAATTTTTCTAGTGTATGTATCAATACACTGTCTTCCTGTTTTGTTAAAGTTTGGCCAAACTTTCTTTTAAAAAAGAAATAGCAAAAATAACTTTTCCACTGTTTCAAATTAGTCTTTGCTTCAACAATATACACAGCGATTCAACTTTGACCAAGATGTGAAATAAATAAACAAAAGTTCATTTTAAATCTCTGTTTGAACATTCCTCTATTAGCTGGAAACTTAGCAAACTTGTTTACACCAAAATTTCTAAAAAGTGTCTACAATCATGTATTCCCAAATTTACATTTGAAAGTTTATGCTCCTGACTCCGCCATTCTTCTTTGAGCTGCAGAGTTAATACTTTCTTGGAGCTCATTCTCTACAGCTTTTGTTAAAGTTTACACTAATAAGCAGGGAAGTGCAGCCAGGTCAGTTAACTAGCAACTTATATAAGTTATATCAAGATAAAGAGTGCTCCTTACACTCAAAAGGTTACAAGAAGGATTTCATGCAGATTGACTAGATTAGAAGTTTACTGCCAAGCAGCAGAGTAGCCTGTGTTCATCCAGCTCTACACCTTGTTATCTCAGATTCTCCAGCATCAGCAGTTCCTACTATCTCTGTAACAATAAAGCTTTTTAATAGCTTTCAAAATTAGTTCAATAACACCGCTCAGAGATTCAAGCCTACAAACTCAATACAAAACAGGCACTTGCTATCAAACGGGGGGGAAAAAAAGGTTCTCTGCAACAAGATATCCATTAATCTTGGATATTGAATGAAAAACCCAAATGACATAAAATAATTTTTTGTGGGGTGAATCAAACTTTCAAACTGAGTAAGCACCAACTGCAGAGGCACCACATTTTTATTTGAAACAATAGTTTCAACCTAGGTTTTTCAGGCATGTTGTCACTGCATGCTGGATAGAGGTTTGTAATGCTAGTATTGTTAGATGCAGGCAACTGGTTTAACTAAAAGTTGGCTCCTGCACCCTGCACTAAAAACTTGCTCAGTTTAATGAGCACAGACCCATGAACTGTACAGCCCTTCTACCCACCAAGACTGCGTGAACACATGATGCTGTTCTAAACTGAAAAACATTTTGCCTCAATGTAGTCTTCATCCCTCTATTTCTGCCTATTCATCGGTCAAGATGCCTATTAATCATTGCTAATGTATCTGTCTCCTCTACCACCACATTCCAGGCACTTGCCATCCTCTAACAAAAATAATTTGTCTCTAACATTTTCTTTAAACATACCTTCTATTACCTAAACCTAGTAACTGATATTTCCACCTTGAGAAAAAGACTATCCATTTTATCCATGCCTCTCAAAATTTTGAGCTATCAGGTTACCTCTCATCCTCTGACATTCAAGCAAAAACAAACCAAGTCTGTCCAATCTCTCCTTGTAGCTTAAGTCCTCCAAACCAGGTAATATCCTAATAAACCAGTTCCGTACCCTCTCCAAAGCCTCCAAATTCTTCCGGCAGTGAGAGAACCAGAACTGCACACAATATTCATATGTGGCCTAAAGTTCTATAACATTCCAACATAACTTGCCAAAAAGTCATGTGTTCTTCTTGACCACCGTATCCACTTGTGAAGGCAGATTTTAAATATACACTTCTCAGTCAAAACAGTATAAACTGGCCAGTCTATAACAAATAGAATTCATGATTCCAGGCTTTTCTAGAAGAGCACATAAATCACCAAAGAAAATTTCAATTACAGAGAAATTATATATATGCACATCTTGCTGTATGACAATGCTTTCCAACAATTTTTTTTTTACACAGTACCTTTAGCAAGAACCAATGCCTGAAGGCTCTACAGGCCTATAATAAATTAAAATTTGATACTACGCCACAAAAAGACAATATTAAGGCCAATAGCCAAATGTTTGATGGAAGAGGTAGGCTTCAAGGTATATGTTAAAAAATAAAAAAAAAAGGATAAACAAGCTGGATGAGTTTCAGAGATTAGAGACCACGCAAGATAAAACGTTAGAGGGTGCCCAAGAGGCTTAGAATTAAAGAAGAACGGATACCTGAGTATTATGGGGCTGATAAACTTTACAGAGATTTGGGAGCAACAAGGCAATGCACAGATTTGGAAACACGAAGAACAGAATTTTGTAATGGAGGCCTCGCTAGACTGAAAGTCAATGTATTTCAGAGAGCAGAAGCGTAATTGGTGGACAGGGCTTGGTGCGAGCAGGGACACAGGAGTGTTTTGGATAACTTCAAGTTTACAGAGGAAAGAACAGTAGGGTAATTAAGAATACATTGGGTTAACCCAGTCTGGAGGATAAAAGGTTTCAACTGCAGCAAGATGAGGCAAGAATACATTCAACGATATTACTGAGGTGGAAATAGGTTTTCCCAACCATGGCACGGATATGTGTGGCCCAAAGCTTGACTCAGCCAAATATGACACGATTTATGAAGAACGCAGCTTAGGCAGCGACCTGCAGGCACCGAAAGGCTGGTCTTTCATATTCCATTTATTTGAGGAAATCTTTATTATCAATACTGGTTATAGAACACAGAGTCTGGTCTAGTAACAGTGGAGCAGTCAAGAGAAGTGGTAACAAGATAGAGCTTGGAATACAAATACTCCTGCTGCAGTTTCTGATACTCTCACCAAGGGTGAAATGCTGATGAGAAATTAGAGGTCGAGATAGATCTTTGGGGGTCAGCAGAAATAACAGTACAAAAATAGCAAGTGATATCAATGCAAGTGATTCTGGCTATCATTAAATATTAAAGAACCATCCAACTGAATCTCACAGGAGGCGCACTGGACGAAAATTATGTAATCATCGGTGTAAAAGAAAATCTACAGCCAGGTCAAGAAAGAGCAGGATGGCAAGTTTACCTGGTCACAGTCGCATTAGCTGTACCTTGAGTGTTCTAGTCATTTACATATTACAACAGGGCAGAAACCTAACTGGAAGATTCAAAGATCTGGGAAAGGTGGGCACAGATTTGACAGCAAAGGAACTGATTTAGGAAGGGAAAGGGAGATTGCAGATGAACCAGCAGTTTAAGGGGAAAAAAAAAGTCAGCATGCTTAGGGATTGGTTTTGAATGGTGATGTTGGTAATTTTAAAAAGGAGACAGGAGAGGGGAGAGAGGACAGGGTACCTTAAGACAGATTCATGAATAATATTGGCTAACTAACAAGGAGTGGAAGTAGAATGGTTTGCAGTTTATGGGAATAAGGTCAACTGAACAGAAAGCAGGTCTCACTGACAAGGTGAATGAGAGACTAGGCAGATTTAAGGGAGAAGAGCAAAAGAAAGCAAGCTGCAAGTTCAGGCCTACAGACGGGAGAAAGTAATGAGAGGAAGTGTGGTCTGCTGAGCAAGGACAGGAAAGCTGTAGAGGCAGCTGACTGACTGGTCTCAAATTTTAGGTGACATAGAAATCAAATATTACCAAGATGACAAAGGTAATGACGTTTTGCAGCACAAAGGGAAGAGACCAGGAGGTATCTTTGCATTTAAGGATCAACCTGGAATAGGGATCAGTTTAAGATGAATGCATGTTCAATAGTGTTTGGTGTAGGCCAGCCAGATTTTGAACTAATGGCTAATCTAGCTGCCTGTAACATTTATTCAAGTCTACAGAGGGAAAGTTAATACCAAGGGAATGCCCACAGAAGAATAACAACTTAACTGATGACGAGGACAAAGGTAAGTGTGCAACTGTACAAACAAGTAGCTGCAGAAATATTACAGAAGAAGAACAAAATGTTAGGCAGAACAGAGTGAGTGAATTGAGGCATGGGTTATTTCTTGCTCCAAAAAGATGACATAGAAAGTAAGGTTGGAACATGGCAAAGAGACTTTATGTGAAGGGTCAGATTAAAGGAGTCACAAAATGTATCAAATCAGAACAGAATACACAGAGTTCAAACAGAGGATGAAATCAGCAAGGGTAGAAGTCATTTGGTGTGGAGGCTGAAGGAGGGGGAAAAAGGGTATTTCAGTACAAAACCTTTTACCACACTGGGGCAGGAATTAAAGGTTGGAGATTTTAAACTGAGGTGAGGCCAAGAGCAATGGGAGACGCACAAAAGAGGACAATGCCAGAGGTGTAGAGACAGGTCAGGCCTAGCTGTAATTTGGGAAAGAGGAGTGATACCACCACCACCACCACCACACCTTAGTAGAGCAGGCAGAAAATATACCCAATAAAGGGAAGCTTTATTTAGGGGAATGCATAACTATCCTTCAGCCAAGTTTCCATCAAGGTTACAATGTTGATCCAATCATACAATAAGTTCGCAAATGGCAAAGACCATTCTGCCAAGTGAACAGCCATTTTGGAGAGACACATGTAGAGGGGGCAGCAAGAACATAAGAGCATGTATGCCCGCACAGCCTGCAGTGCTGAACAGGAAGTAAATTGAAAAGATCAACCACAATCAGGAATGCTGGGCAGCAAGTTCAGTAAGAGAATGGATGGGGCAGCTCTTGGATCAATGCTCATATTAAGTTAGTGTGCAGTGTCTCAATGAGCAATTCAGAGGAAGTGATTAGATTTTTAAAAATGTTGCTAGATAAATACCTTGTTACTTAAAAATTATTCACAAATATTCCTCAACAATTCACAACTCCCTCACCCAACCACATGGACAGTTTGAGCAGTCAACAGTATTTTGCAAAGTCACCCTCAAGCTCTTTGTGAATCTCAAATTTCAATAGTATTTTGACAAACTACAACAATCATTTTCTTTACGAGAAGACTTCCAAAACTGTCAGCCAAATATGGATTTTACTCTTCCCATACTAAGCAGACATTATGTAATCAAGGTAATGACATGATCAAGAAAACAGTTCAGGATGAAGCAAACAGGTGAACCAAGGATCTGTCTTCGGACTGAGGAAACATGACATTTCAAGATGTCAGTGATTGTAATCAATTGAGCCAGAAGCTATTCATCCCCAAAATCAGATTCTTTTTTAAAATTGCATGAAGAAAGTCGAGTCTGCCACTATCTATAACTTGCAGCATTGGTTTTGACACTAAAATAACATTTCACTGATTGCATCCAATATTCTAGCCTGAAGAATCATAAAATGGAGGAAATCATTCATTAAGACAAGTGAAAAGAAACACAATCCAATCAAGAGTTAATTCTCAGTGTTTGAATTCAATTTTCCTCTGCAGCCTACTGAAGTTCAAAAATTGTTTAAACTTCAGATTCTTTTACTGCATAAATGAAGTTATTGGCAAACAACTAAGAATGGAGACAATCTAGTTTAAAACTTCAGGCTTCACATTCCAATTTAACAATAATGAAATGGGGCTCAACATAGCTGTTCCACTGTCAGTTTCTATGTGCAACCACATTACCGTTTATTACATGCCCACACACCTTTGTATGACATACTATTCAGCAAACAATACGCTGGTACTAGAACGGGAACACATTCATATGCTTATGTAGGTAGAATGCAAGAGATATGAAAGCAATTCTTAATGAATGTTGGAAAAACACTGAGTTAAGGAATTGGACATTATCACGTAGCTGACGTTGAATTCAGTACAACATAAAACTACAATGGTCACACAAAACAGAAATGCCATTACGTACTTCCAATGAGGAACAATTACAACAGCAAACTTGCTCGCATCAATAACCAAGTTAATTATAACCAGCATCATGGGACTTGCTAATTATTCTAATAGAAACAGGTACTTGTTTACAGCAAACTGGAACTGAGATTTGAGTTTAAGATTTTATAAAATCAGGAAGCCATTTATGAAGCCTATGGTGGCTCAACTGAAGTCACAGCCATCATCTTATTCTCTTGTGCTTCACCTCATGCTTATCTTAATTAAAATTTTCACATTTACCTACTTCTCTTTTAAAAAAGCCACAATGATGGTCTTTCCACTGTTTCTCGTGGGCTCTACAACACCTTACATCTATATTTAAACCCACTGAAAGTGTCTCAATGAACATTTTACCTTAATACAGTCAAATATCAATTCACTGACCTCGGATGACATTCCCCGAATCAAGAATCTTCACAATTTTGAACAGGTGCATGATCACATTAAAAATGCTTCCATCCTAGCTTGCAATTAAACATCCCAAACTCTTTTTTGATTGGCGGGGGGGGGGGGGGGGGGGGGGATTTTGTTTTCATTAAAGTCAACCAATAGTATGGATTAATGAATTTCACCTCAATAACTTCAGTCATTTTGACATGTGTTTCCAACAGTAATTGCTGTCAGCAGTAGAAAGGCCTCAGATGACGGAATAAAAGACATTTTCAAGATTAACAGAAAAACTTACCATTAGCCCCCACACCCCATTGGGAACCCTGTAAACTGCAGTCAACTCCATCCCCATTTCTGATAAATGGATAGCATAACAATGCTGTGTCATTGTTAACTCTGCAATGAGTTATTGGCCCACATATTTGCACCATTATCAAGTCAACTTCCCTGGCCCTTACACTGCTCAAGTCTACTAATAGCGCATCTGTTGTTGAAACACCCATCCGTGTCTTGGTCATTAACTCTAGAGGTAATCTCAATACACTTCTGATCAGTCTCCCACATTGGAACTGTGACCATCCAAAATACTGCATCCTTGTCCACACCAAGACCAACTCACTTATCCATACTTATACTCACTAACATACACTGGCTCCCAATTAAGCAACAACTTAATTTTAAAATTCTGATCCCAATTTTTAAAGCCCATGACCCTACCTCTACCCTTGCCATCTCCTCCAGCCATTCAACCATCCAAAATATCTACATTCCTCCAATTTTGACCACTTGACTATCTCCTATTTTAAATTCCTGTTTTGGCAACCAGGCCAATGCTGGAAACACCAAGCTCTGGAATTCCCCTCAAAACTTCTCTACTTTTCTTTCCTTCTTCAAGGCTGCTCTCATGAACCAAGTTTTTGATTCTCTACACCAATATCAGCTTCTGTCGAGTGTTGTTTGATAATGTTCCCATGAAGTACCTTGGGGATGTTCTGCTACATTAAAAAGGGCAATATGAATATAAACTGGCAATGAGAATATAAACAGTAATTTTAACAAAATTGGATCAGACTCATTCTTGGCAGTGATTGAATGCGAAAGAACACTGATGGCTGAAGTAGCTGCAAAGTCCAAGTTCCCCCACCTCCTGCAATGAATTAAAACTACGAGATTAGGAGGGAGATGCACTAGCACTTGGGGAAAAGAGATGGTCTAGTGGTATTGTCACTAGACTAATAATCTGGAGACACAGGTCACGCTCTGGGGCCAGCAATCGAATTCCAATGACACATGGTGGGAAACAAATTCAAAGTCAAATGATGACTATAAATAGAACTGTCAACTGTAGTAAACAAAAATTTGTCCAATTCACTAATGTCATGCTTTCCTGGTCTAGCCTACATGCGACTCCAGACCCACAGCAATGTGACTATTTTTAACAGTCTTCTGAAAAAGATTTAGTAAGCCACTCTGCAAAGGCAACTATGTGTGGGCGATAAACGTTAGCCCTACCAATGACCCTGATATCCCATGTGTGAATAAGAAAAAAGCTAATGACAGCACGATACACTGGGGAAAGAAAAAATACCATTGTTGTCAATTCCTCATTAGCAAGCATGATTGTCCACCTAGGATATTTCATATCACTGGTCAATAAAGTCATTGAAACGACACCTGGGTAAATTCAAATAAAATCCAAAAATGTTGCAGTTACAGGCATATGCTATTAGATAGAATCCCAAATCTGTCAGCTCAAAATATCTTTGCCCACCATGCTGCTGAAACTGCAAACTGGCCATGCAAGATAACAAGGACATCTCAGGCCTGAATTGACATGGTAACCAATAGGTTGACATTTGTCTTCAAAATAAAAACAACTAACAAAGCTCCACATTCAAGACAGTTAATTTTCAGTGCCAAAATTAAAATAGGCAGCCATTACTGATGAACGTATTGTTTATTTTAAAACCGCAATAAGTAACTGCGGAACACCTTCGTCAAGCAAAACTTCAAGATAGGGAAAGAATCCCCATGAAACCTGATTTGCCTGTAAAGAGTGTTAAATAAAAATGTAAACTGTTGCAGTAAACAAGAACTTTTTTTTAAAAATTTGTTCACGTTTTACAATGGCTTGTACAGCAACAAGCTTTAAGAAACATTAAGAGTTAGCTGTAAAAAAAATCTAATCTTTTTCCACTTAGCACGCTTTCTGGCAAATTTACCAAGCTGTCAAACATGTTCACATGCTGCAGCATGAAAACTAGAGCAGGCCCATGGTCTTTGTTGCTCCAGCTAAGAAAAGAGACCAGGTAGACATTCACGAGACTCTTCAGGATCGACAGGCTAATAATCTTTTCTTCTGTTTGTACAGTGAAGTATGGATCAGGAATGGGAGCACAAAAATGAATGAAGTCAACTGGATGATTTTGTTGACCTCTTGATGTGTGGGCAACATCTTTAAATTTGCAAAGCAAAATGGCTTTTTGTACTTTATTAGAGGGGGTGGCAACTTTTCCATATCATCCATATAGGCAGAACCACTGCAGAGACACATTCCATAAGACCAGAAGACATAGGAGTGGAAGTAAGGTCATTCGGCCCATTGAGTCCACTCCGCCATTTAAATCATGGCTGATGGGCATTTCAAATCCACTTCCCTGCACTCTCCCCGTAGCACTTGATTCCTTGTGAGATCAAGAATTTGTTGATCTCTGCCTTGAAGGCATTTAATGTCCCAGCCTCCACTGCACTCCGTGGCAATGAATTCCACAGGCCCACCACTCTGGCTGAAGAACTGTCTCCTCATTTCCGTTTTAAATTTACCGCCCTAATTCTAAGGCTGTGCCCACGAGTCCCAGTCTCCCCGCCTAACGGAAACAACTTCCCAGCATCCACCCTTCCTAAGTCATACATTATCTTGTAAATTTCTATTAGATCTCCCTTTAACCTTCTAAACTCTAATGAATACAATCCCAGGAACTTTAGCCGTTCATCATATATTAATCTACCATTCCAGGGATCATGTGTGTGAATCTCCACTAGACACACTCCAGAAGCAGCGTGTCCTTCCTGAGGTATGGGGCCCAAAATTGGACACAGTATTCTAAATGGGGCCTAACTAGAGCTTAATAAAGTCTCAGAAGCACATCGCTGCTTTTATACTCCAACCCTCTGGAGATAAACACAACATTACATTCGCTCTCTTAACCACAGACTCTACCTGCAAGTTAACTTTTACAGAATCCCGGACCAACACCCCCAGATCCCTTTGTACTTCTGCTTTACAAATTTTCTCACCGTTTAGAAAATAGTCCATGCCTGTATTCTTTTTGCCAAAGAGCAAAACCTCGCATTTGCTCATGCTGAATTTCATCAGCCATTTCCTGGACCATTCTCCTGAACTGTCTAAATCTTTCTGCAGCCTCCCCACCTCCTCAGTACTACCTGCCTGTCCAAGTATCTTTGTATCATCGGCAAACTTCGCCAGAATGCGCCCAGTCCCTTCATCCAGATCATTAATATAAAGTGAACAGCTGCAGCCCCAACACTGAACCCTGCGGGACACCACTTGTCACCAGTTGTCATTCCCAAAAAGAGTCTTTTATCCTAACTCTCTGCCTTCTGTCAGCCAATCCTCAATCCAAGCCAGTAGCTCACCTCGAACACCATGGGCCCTCACCTTGCTCAGCAGCCTCCCGTGATGCACCTTATCAAAGGCCTTTTGAAAGTCTGGATAGATAACATCCACTGGGTTTCCCTCGTTTAACCTACTTATTACCTCTTCAAAGAATTCTAACAGGTTTGACAGGCACGACCACCCCTTACTAAAACCATGCTGACTTGTTCTACTCTGACCCTGCACTTCTAAGAATTTAGAAATCTCATCCTTAACAATGGATTCTAGAATTTTACCAACAAACCAGGTTAGGCTAATCAGCCTATAATTTTCTATCTTTTGCCTTGATCCTTTCTTAAACAAGGGGGTTACAACAGCAATTTTCCAATCATCTGGGACTTTCCAAGACTTCAGTGACTTTTGAAAGATCACAACCAAAGCCTCCACTATTTCCTCAGCCACCTCCCTCAGAACTCTAGGATGTAGCCCATTGGGGCCATGAGATTTATCAATTTTTAGTCCTTTTACCCTTTCTAGCACTTTCTCTTTTGTAATGCCTTCCATACTCAACTCCGCCCCCGACTCTCCCCAATTGTTGGCATACTACTCATGTCTTCCAATGTGAAGATTGCCACAAAGTACTTATTAAGGTCTTCAGCTATTTCCTTACCTCCCATCACTAGCCTTCCAGCATCAATTTGGAGCGGCCCAACGTCTACTTTTGCCTCTCATTTGTTTCTTATGTATTGAAAGAAACTTTTACTATCATTTCAAATATTACTAGTTAGCCTACCTACATATCCTTCCTTATTTCTTTGTTATCCTCTGTTTGTTTTTGTAGCCTTCCCAATCTTCTGATTTCCCAGTGTTCTTGGCCACTTTATAGGCTGTCTCTTTTTCTTTGAAATATTTCCTGGACTTCCTTTGTCAGCCATGCTGTCTAATCCCACCCCGGATAATCTTTCTTTTCTTTGGGATGAACCTCTGTACTGTGTCCTCAATTACACCCAGAAACTCCTGCCATTGTTGCTCTACAGTCTTCCCCGCTAGGCTCTGCTTCCAGTCGATTTTCATCAATTCCTCTCTCATGCCCCTGTAATTACCTTTATTTAACCACAACACCATTACATCCGATTTTGCCTTCTCTCTTTCAAACTGCAGACTGAACTCTACCATATTCTGATTGCTGCCTCCTAAGTGTTCCCTTACTTTCAGATCTTTTATAAAGTCAGGCTCATTACATAGTACTAAGTCCAGAATAGCCTGCTACCCTTGTGGGCTCCATCACAAGCTGTTCCAAAAAGCCACCCTGCAAACATTCCATGAATTCCCTTTCTTTGGATCCACCGGCAACATTATTCCCCCAGTCCACCTGCATATTGAAGTCCCCCGTGATCACCATGACCTTGCCTTTCTGACATGCCCTATCTATTTCCCAGTGCATCTTGCGCCCCTGGTCCTGATCAATGTTAGGAGGTCTGTACATGACTCCCATTATGGTTTTTTTTGCCTTTGTGATTCCTCAACTCCACCCACACAGACTCCACATCCTCTGACCCTATGTCATTCAGTTCCCTAGATTTAATTTCATTCTTAACTAACAAGGCAACCCCGCCTCCTTTGCCCACCTCCCTGTCTTTTCGTTAAGTTGTGAATCCTTGGATGTTTAACTGCCAGTCCTGAACTCCCTGCAACCATGTCTCTGTGATGCCTACCACATCAATCATTCAAGAGGATTTGTGCTGTTAATTCATCTACTTTGTTGCGAATACTGCAAGCATTTAGATAAAGTGCCTTAATGCTAACTTTCTTATCATTATTAGAGATATTGGAAATCCTAAGATGTGTTAAGCTATCCTTCCTTTTTGCTGTATTCCTAGTCTGCCTCGAGTTTAAACCCACATGTACACATGCTATCCTGTTGTTTATCTTTTCATTTAACTCCATACTCCCTCTCTCTTTCACTTTCCCTTCCCCCCAACTCAGAAGTTTAAAGTCCTACTAACCACCCTATTTATCCTTCTCGCTAGAACACTGGTTCCAGATTGGTTCAGGTGGAGACCGTCCCAACGGTACAGATCCCGCCGGTTCCAAAACTGATGCCAATGCCCCATGTAATGGAATCCCTCTTTCCCACAGCAATCCCTTAGCCATGTGTTTACTTCCCTAACTTTCTTTTCCCTATGCCAATTGGGACGTGGCTCAGGCAGTAATCCAGAGATTATGACCCATGAGGACCTATACTTCAATTTCTTTCCTAGTGCTTGATAATCTCTGAACAGGTCCTCTACCCTAGCTTTGCTTATGTTATTAGTCCCAAAATGGTCCACAACAACTGGATCCTCCCACTCCCGCTCCAATATTCTTTCAAGCCAGTTGGAGATGTCCCGCACCCTGGAACCGGGCTGGCAACACACCATGCGGGACTCCTGTGGTTCCTTGCTTTGTCTTCTATTATCATAATTTTCATCTTTAAAATGCTAAGGAGCAATCAATAAAAGATAATAAAATAATTTGGTTTCACCCATGTTCAAAATATCTGTTGTTTGGGCTTTAAGGTTGTCTCACCTATTCCTAGACGCCCATTTTGATTAAGACAAATATTTGGTTCAGCTCAAAGCACTGGAGCTCAAGTTCCAGCATTCTCCTCTCATCAGTCATGCCATTCCTGTAGAATCGTCCTTATTGACATCTGGGGGGCTAGTGCCAAAACTGGAACAGTTGTCTCAAGATTAGACAAGCAACAGCTGCCATGGTGATTTTCACATCAGAGTTGTACCTTATGCCTAGGCACTACAGTCAAGAACCCTGGGCATCTCTGTCAGGCAGCAAGGACAGACCAAAGCAAAGGTAGCAATACCCATCATACACATTCAGGAGGGAGGTGCCCTGAATCCTCAACAGGACGGAACAAAATGAAGTGTCATGGCATTACGTCAAACTTAGACAAGCAAACTACTTGATTACCAACTACCATGCAACGCCTACCCTCAGCTAATAATTATGCCATATTGAACACTACTTCAAAGTGATACTGGGTACAACTGACCACAAAAACTACTCAATGAGGGACTCCAATATCCATAATTAGCTTGGCAGTGCCAGGTTAAATGAGTCGGCCTGGTTTTAGAGGACAAGTTGCAACAGTGCATCTGCTGTAGGTGAAGAGGGAAGTAAAGAGGAAAACAAAACCTTGACATCAGGCTGACCAATCTGTCTGCCACAGATGCATCTATCTTTAAGAGTGACTACCACAGTCCTAGCGGAGACAATGGCCGGTGTTTGCAGGTCTAGCAACTGTAAACCAGGCCTCTGAGCTCCTGTGGGTCACCAGCAGAATTGTACTCAAACACATCTTGCAAACTCATACCTGGCTTATTGCACACTCCATCATTATCATCAAGCCAGGAGATAAACCATGCTTCAAGGAAGAGTGCGTGCTAGGATCTGCACTAGAAATTCTTAAAATTGAAGTGTAAACCTGGAAGTTCTAACATAAGTCTACGTTTATGCCAAACAGAAAAAGTAGGTGATAGCCAGCTCAGCGATTTCACAACCAAGTGATCAGATCTAACCCCCAAAGTTCTACCACAACTTTTGAATCGTGGTATGCATTAACAACTCAACCGCGCTGCCAGTTTAACAACATGTCCATCCTGGACCTCCTGCAGTGCCATAATGATGCCACCCATAGGGTGCAGGAACAGCAACTCATATTCCGCTTGGGAACTCTGTGGTCCAATGGTATCAATGTGGATTTCACCAGCTTCAAAATCTGCCCCCCCACCCCCCACCACTGCATCCCAAAACCAGCCCAGCTCATCCCCACCTGCCTAATCTGTTTTTCCTCTCACCTATCCCCTCCTTCCACCTCAAGCCAAACCTCCATTTCCTACCAACCTCATCCCACCCCCTTGACTTGTCCGACCTGTCCGTCCTCTCCGGACTGATCTATCCCCTCCCTACCTCCACACCCATACTCTACTCTCCACCTATCTTCTCCTCTATCCATCTTCAGTGCGCCTCCCCCGCTCTCCCTATTTATTGCAGAATCCTCTCCCCATCCCCCTTTTCTGTTGAAGGGTCTAGGCCAGAAACGTCAGCTTTTGTGCTCCTAAGATCCTGCTTAGCCTGCAGCGTTCTTCCAGCCCCACACTTTGTTTTCCATATTCTCAATGACAGGTCAGCCGAGTCCTCCACTGGCAGACCCCAGTGTTCAGCCAATTTGATTTAACCCCGCATAACATCAAGACAACAACTGAAGGAACTAGATACTACAAAGATGGCTCACCCTGCAATGGTACTGAAGACCTGTGATCCAGAACATGCTGCTGCAGCAAGCCAAGCTGTTTCAGCACCGTTACAACAATGGCATCTCAATAATTTGGATAATGGTCTAGGTAGACTCTTTTCACAAAAAGCAGGACAAATCCAACTCTTTCAACTCCAGACCATGAGAAAAGTGACTGAGGGGCTAATCTTATGATGTCACACTGCTTAGCTATAATATGCTTGCTGGCACTCGGTTTGGGTTCCACCTAGACCACAACATCCCTGAACCTATTATAACCTTAATTTAAATGTAGGCAAGAGCTGAATTGCAGCAGGGAGATGACAACGGCTGCCCTTTATATCAAGGCCGCATTTGACAGAGTGTGCCATTAGGAAGCCCTGTAAAACAAGACTCAATGGAAATTGGGAGGGGAGGGCTCGAACAACTGGACCAAGCACAAAGGAAAACAGTTGTGTCACTGGGGATTAGTCATCTCAGTGCTACGATATTTCCGAATGAGGTCCTCAGGGTGGAGTCCTTCACCCAAGCATTTTCAAGTGCTCCATCATAAAAGGTCAGAAGTGAGATGGTCGCTGATTACTGTACAACGAACAGCAATTTTTGTGCTTCTTCAAACCCCGATGCAGTCCAAGACCAACTGCAGCAAGACCTGGATAATAGCCAGGTCTGGGGTACCAAGTCGCTGGTATTATTTGCGGCATACAAGTGCCCAGCAATCACCATCTCCAACAAGAGAAACTAACAATCACCCTTTGATGTTCAATGACATTATTATTGCTGAATCCCCCACTGTACAGTGAAAAGTTTACAAAGTCACTGTTTATGGCGCCATCTTAGGTATGAAGGTACCTTGGTACAAATTCTTGGGAATAAGTTAGAAAAATAAAGCAATAATTATATAGACCTTATTGCTGTTTTAAATACAAAAAAGATATTTTGGTACAAAATCTTAAGAATAAATTACAATAAAGAAATCAACGTTCAGAATTATAGTCTTTCCAAGCAGAGAAAATAGAACAGCGTTGTCTCCAGTAAGCATCAGGACCTAGCCTCAAGGATCTTGAGGCCAGGAGCCCATGCTGACTCTACCCCAGTCATTGGCAAATGCTACCAGAGTGCAGAGGTAAGAAGAATGAAGAAAAAAAACATGGAGAGGAAAACCAAAAATAAATGGACAGAGCAGATGAACTCTGGTTCAGATGTCCTACTCTGCTGTCATCACGCAAGCCTGATCTGATCTGTAACATTCAAAGTACTGAATTCTCTAGACCTGCACTATAAATTTGTCTTCAGGTATTTCTCCTCAACTTCAAAAAGTAACAAGCCTTCTCCAATTTCTGGGACATAGTAAGAACTGCTGATGCTGCAGTCAAAGATAACAGTGTGGAGGTGGAGGAACACAGCAGGCCAGGCAGCAGAGGAGCAGGAAAGTTGACATTTCGGGTCGGGACCCTTCTGAAGAAACGTCAATTTTCCTGCTCCTTTGATGCTGCCTGGCTTTCAATTTTTGGGAACTTTTTACTTTAAGTAAGGTTTTCTGTTGTCATTTGAATGGTTTAGTTTAATCTGTATCTGGAAGTAACGCCAATCAAAAACCTAAACTTTTGTAAGCCAACAAGGATATCAACTGAAAAAAAAACCGATAGCTGCTGATGAAATTTAATTCAATTACCATGGGGTTAACCTGAAATGGCATTCTTTTAGAAGATTAGGAGACGACGTCCATCAAATTCACATTATATCAGCCACCTTTATGACTTCCCAGCATATTCGCGACATTAAGTAAAAAAAAATGAATCTTTCATGTTTTTATCTCTAGAGAATGTTTAGGAAAACTGCAGTAAAAGGCAAATTGTCTTGGATTAAACCCTTGCCCTATTCAGCGATTTGGGCCTCATGAACTTACTTGAGATAGTCAGACATGAAGCCAAGATTCCTTTTCTCAAGGCAAAAAACTGATACCTGGAGTGCAATGCAATTTTAAGGGTGGGGATAAGACAGAAGAAACATACAGTCACTGCACAACCTCAACATTCTTCCTGCTGTCATCCTAAGGTCAAAGTATATTTCACATACAGTGGTTACATTCCCATCTAAAAGGGCTGACACACCGTGTTTCGCAAACCATTTTTCATTGGGAAACTGGGCAAAAACCAAATTAACTTCCCAACATTCTTCACATTCCACTTGTTGGGGTTCCTTCTTAACTTTCCTTAACTAAGCCTTTATTTACACCTCTGCCTCCCCTCAAATCATCTTTGGTTAGTGTCTATCCATCTTAATGTTGACAAGCATCTGGAAGCTACATAATGCAAGTTCGTGGCTAAACAGAGTTGATTGGTGTTTGCAAAGTTTGACATACTTCGGAGAAACTTGTTGCAAAAAAAGTATTTAAAATTATGTAAACCATTCCTCGGAGTTAAATGATATTTTGCTGTGTTAACGCGTAAACCTAGCTTGACTAGACCAAAGTGGGTAGTAAATAACACTTGTTCAGAACTGTTATGTATCAGCAGGCAAAATTTAAATTAAGCAGTTGCAGGCATCTAATAGTTGCAAAGAACTCAAGAGACCAAGAACAGTAAAAGGAGGCACATCCCCTAACAAGGATGCTACGGAATACAATGAACAGGGACGCAAAACTAGTCAGTGGGGACTTAAACAACAATACAACCATAAGAATGCTTTCTCTATGACTATTGTCTAGGAGAGAAGTTCAGTGGGGGGAAAGGGCATCCTAAGAAAACAATGTAATAACAAGATAATATCACTTGATTCAACCACGCAAGGAAAAAGATTTTCGCAACATACTTTAAGAAGTTCAATAAATAACTAATTCCCATGCCTTGAAAGGAATGTAAGATTTGGTAAATGAAATATTTTTTGTAATTACATTTCATGGTATAATGTTCCCCTCAGAATCGTTCAGATATTTTTAAAACACTGGCTTATTACTGTTCCTTTCAGTCCATCACACATTTCAGCTATTCAGTTAGGTCCTCGTTCATCTGTATTTCATCTCCATCCACCTTCGTTCACATCTCTCAATACTGTTACCTTATAAAAATCTACCAAACTCATTTTTCTCAATTTCAATCTTGAATAGTCTAGATCCAATATTATTAAGGCTATTTTCCTTTTCTTTGGACTTCCACACCAGGAAATACAGTTTATTCCATTCTGTGCCTCAGACATTTTAAATACCTCATCCAGATCATCCCTTAAAATCCTCTGCCCTATAGGGAATTAATAGAATCTTAGTTTCTGTAAACTGTCAGCACTTTGAAAGAGTTAAAGGTATCGTACAACTAAATTTGAACTGCACCCCTGCCAGAGCAAGTATGTTTTGAGCCGCAAAACCCAGAGCCAACACTATTCCACAATGCAGTCTAACCAAAGCTTCAGATATAAAAATAAATTGCTGGAGAAGCTCAGAAGGTCTGGCAGCTTCTGAGGAGAGAGAAACATATGCTTTAGACTTCATTTCATTACATTACATTTCAGCACCTTTTAAACAAAGGCTAAAATCTTATTTCCAATCATCTTTTTTGTGGTTTTTCCACTGATGTTCTTCACAACTTTGAAATTAGTTCAATCTATCCAACTTAAAATTCAAAATTGCTGGAAAAGCTCAGCAGGTCTGGCGGCATTTGTGAAGGAAATGTTAACTCTGTTTTTTCAGGACTGGAGACCCTTCTTCAGAGGGACTGAAACATGAACTCATTTCTTTCCTTCACAGATGCTGCCAGACCTGCTCAGCATTTCCATAAACTTTATTTTTGTTCCTGATTTACAGCATCCGCAGTTCTTTCGGTTTTTTTAAGTCAAAATGGGTGACCTCAGTTCCAAATTAAAAGCAATATGATTTTCCAAGCTTGCAGTTTCAGTAGTATTTTATCAACGACTCAAATGAGTTGTGTTATGACCTTAGTTGAGACCAGCAATGCTTTAAAAACCCAAATACCCAGATGTATACAAAAAAAATGAAGCCATAAATTCCATAATTTAAAACAAAAAAACAAACAAGACAAACACTAAAATATCACCTTGGGTGACCCCCTGTACTCTAAAATCCAGAATCAACTCAAGTTACATATGAATTAGAAGACAAATTTTGGTTGATTACAAATTACTGTACATGTTACACAATAAATGGCAAGTAGAACTAACAGGGGCGGCACAGTGGCTCAGCAGTTAGCACTGCTGCCTCATAATACCAGGGAGCCAGATTCAATTCCACCCTCGGCTACTGTCTGTGTGCAAACTCCACATTCTCCCCAAGTCTGCACGGGTCTCCACTAGGCGCTCTGGTTTCTGCCCACAATCCAAAAAATGGGCAGGCTAGGTGGACTGGCCATGGAAAATTACCCATAGTGTTGAGGGAAGTGTAGATTAGATGGGTTATAGAGGGAAGGGTCTGACTGGGATGCTCAGAGTTGGTGTTGACATGATGGGCTGAAGGGCCTGTTTCCACACTGTAGGGAATCTATGAATTAACTCAGCAGTCCATTCAGTATAGAGATCAATATCAGTCACAAAATTCTTCAAAATTCCATCTTCCTCACAAAGATTTGCAGCTCCTCTCCTTCTAGAGAAGAGCCTGATCGCAACCACACAACCTGGGCCGTGGCCTTTTTCAAAAATAACTCAAATTTGCACAATGTCTTCAATCTGGTCTGGATGGCACAAATTCAATGTTACCTTCATACAAGAGAAACAGTTGCAGCAAATGTATATTTATCTATCCTCAACTCCTGAGTTGAGCCTCTGCCTCATTTAGCCTACTTGTAATGCACCAGTGGGATTAAGTGAGCTCTGATGACTGTATCCTTTATTATGATTTCAACTAGGTTGAGTCTCTCCAGAAGTTCTGGTTTCCAGTTTCAACTTTAGTTTCGTGAAGACACGAGATGGTCAGTTTCTTTCTTGAGTTTTCCTTTAACATATGTTCCTGCCTTTGCCTATCTTAGGCTGACAAAGTTTCTGCATTACAACCTTCCTGTTCACATAAAGGCACTTATGAATGATTGCAAGCATCTCTTCCCTAGCGTGGCAGATAAAGACTAGAGGGCATATTTTACAGGTGAAGGAAAAAAATTAACAAGTCATAAGGGGCAATTTTTTTAAAACAGAGTGGTTCGCATATGAAATGAGCATCCTGAGGAAATGGGGGGGGGTGTGGTACAATTACATTTAAGAAAACATTTAGGCAAGTACAAGAATAAGGAATATTTGAAGGGATACAGGTCAAGTACAGACAGGTGGGACTAGTTTAGTTTGGGATTATGGTCAGCAAGGATTGGTTAGGCTGAAGGGTCTGCTTTTGTACTGCATGACTCGATACATACTTAATGAAATTGGATAGCCAAGTCTATTTTCATTCAGCAATGGCGATAATGGATAGGATTCACATAACAGCACTGAAAAATGCAGGAAATGTTGTTACAAAAACAAACTGCTGGAGAAACTCAGCAAGTCTGGCAGCCCTGCGGAGAGAAAGCAGAATTAACACAGTCCAGTGACAGTACTTCAGAAATGTTGTTGAATCGTTAAATCTAAGGTTGAGATGTAAATTCTTTACAAGCTTTCCTTTTATTGAAGTACAAAACTTAAGTTGCAATTAATGCCACCTGCTAATAAATCTATTATAAAAGAATTCAAGATTAAATACTTTGTTAGCATCATTGCTTAAAGTGATTAAAATGAGTGAAGAGAGGAAAAAATACCTACCTTATTTCTTCTAGTGTGAAAGTCCTGGGGAAGTGAGCTTAAGCTTGAAAGTGGAGGAAAGCAGTTTAGGATACTGTACTGAATCACATTCACACAAAGGGGTACTAAAAATTTGAAATTCTAACCACAAGGTTGTTGAGGACAAGTCAATTAAAAATTTAAAAACTCATTTATAGATTTTGGAGACAATCAAATAGCGGGGTATGGAATCAAGGTGGGTAAATTCAAAGAAAAACTAGGATTGATAAAGTCATATTTCATGGAAATAGACCTTTGGGTCTAACTTATCTGCGTCAACCAGACATTCCAACATGACCCAATCCCATCAGCTGGCATTTGGTCCCTATCCCTCTAAACCCTCCCAGATGCCTTTTAAATGCTGTAATTGTACCCACCTTCTTAGCTACCCTGTCAACGTGTGACTCCACTTCCAGGGAACTATACACCTGCACCCCGAGATCTTTGTCAGGCAACACTCCCAGGGACCTACCATTAACTGTATATGTCCTGCCCTAGTTTGCCTTACTATAAATACTTAAGCAGCATGGTGGCCCAGCGGTTAGCACTGACGCCTCACAGCGCCAGAGACGAGGTTCGATTCCACCTTCGGGTAATTGTCTGTGCAGAGTTTGCACGTTCTCCCCATGTCTGCGTGGGTTTCCTCCAGGTGCTCCGGTTTCCTCCCACAGTCCAAAGGTGTGCAGAACAGGTGGATTAGTCATGTTAAATTGTCCCTACTATCCAGGGGAAATGCAGGGGTAGGGGAGTTAGTCAGGGTGGGATGCTTGTTGAAGGGGCCGTGTGGGTTTGTTGAGCTGAATGACCTGTTTCCACACTGTAGGGATTCTATTATTAAACTCCATCTGCCAATCCTCCACCCATTGGTCCATCTGATCAAGATCCCGTTGCACTTTAAGATAACCTTCTTCTCTGTCCATACACCTCCAATTTTGGTGTCATCTGCAAATTTACTAACCATACCTCCTATCTTCACATTAAATGACAAAAGGCAGAGGACCCAACACTAATCCTTGTGACACACTGCTGGTCACAGGCTTCCAGTCTGAAAAGCAACCCTTCAATACCACCCTCTATCTTCTACCTTCCAGCCAGTTCTGTATCCAAATATCTAGTTTTCCCTCTATTCCGTGTGATTTAACCTTACTAACTAGTCGAGGAACTCTATCACACGCCTTACTGAAGTCCAAACAAATCACATCCACCTTCTACCACTATTCTTCAATCAATTCCTCTTTGTCACTTCTTCAGAAAAAAAACTTAATCAAGATCATGAGACACATTTTGCTTCACACAAAGCCATGTTGACTATCCCTAATCAGTCCTTGCTTTTCCAAATGCATATAAATTGTGTCACTCAGGATTCTCTACAAAAACTTGCCCACCACCACTACCAGGCTCACTGGTCTATAGTTCCCTGGCTTTTTCTTTCCACCTTTCTTAGTGGCACCACGTTAGCTAACATCCAATCTTTCCGCACCTCACCTGTGGCTATCAATGATACAAGTATCTAAACGAGGGACCCAATAATCTCTTCCCTACCTTTCCATAGAGTTCTCAGATCAGGTCCCAGGGATTTACCTACCTTTACACGTTTTAAGACATCCAGTACCACCTCCTCAGTAATGTGGATATTTTGAAAAATGACACTAATTTCCCACGTTCTCAATTTTCCATATCCTTCTCCACAGTAAACACAGATGTAAAATACTCATTTAGTATCTCTCCCATTTCCTGTGGTTCCTAACATAGGTCTCCTTAAAGATCCAAGAAGCTGCCTATTCTCACCCTAGTCACTTTTTGCCCTTGATGTATTTGTAGAATCCCTCTGGATCTTCCTTAACTGTATTTCCAAAACTATCTCATGTCCTCTTTCTGCCCTACTGATTTCATTCAAGTGCTTTTTTTTCCATTCTACTGCTTTTATATTCCTCTATAAATCACTCGATTTCTGCTGTCTATACAGGACATATGCTTCCTACTCATTCTTGACCAATACCTGAACTTCTCTAGTCATCCAGCATTTCCTACACTTATCTCCCTTGCCCTACATCCTAACAGAAACACTCTGTCTCTGGACTTCTGTTCTCATTTTTGAAGGCTTCCCATTTTCTAGCCATCCCTTCACCTGCAAACATCCGCCCCAATCAACTTTTGAAAGTTCCTGCCTAATACCATCAAAATTGGCCTTCCTCCAATTTAGAACTTTAAAATTTTAGATCTGGTCTATTCTTTTCCATCATTATTTTAAAGCTAGCAGAATTGTGGTCACTGACCCTCAACTGCTCCACCACTGACACCTCAGTCATCTGCCCTGCCTTATTTCTCAACAGCAGGTCAAGTTTCGCAACATCCGATAATTTGTCAATGACTCACCTGATGTCACCACCGTAGTGAATATAAATTTTTATGACTCAATTCTGTAATATTTACAAATAACAAATGAAATATTCATGCCAAGTTAAAAATTACATTCCACAAAACAATAAATGCACAATTGAGGTGTGCTCCTTACCAGAGTGATTAACACAATCTGTTACTGAAATGAATTGAATATTTTGGTAACCTTTTTATTGTTAAGGACAAATGCATCTGACAACACATTTACAGGTGGCTTGAATTTCACTTCATTTTGTGTTATTGCTTTTTGCTCCATGACTACTAAACCAAAAGAAAAACAGAAATAAAATACAAATACAAGGAAATCCTTGACAGAAACTAGATATTACTGAAGTGAAGCGAAAACACAATCTCAATCATGTTTTAATTTAAATGGCCCCAAAACACATTATGCATAGACTCATTAAAATTAAGCTATTGAATATACATAGATGGGAGAAAATATCACTCCCAGCATTTGTTTGCAAACTAAATTTACCAACCAAAGAATGCAAGTTTATAGAATCGAACATCCTCCACTTCAAAAATTTTTAATGGATACTGTGAATAGATGCACAATGAAGGTATCCTTCTAGTAACCCAGCAGCCAAGAAAGGTTTCTCCACAACGAAAAAACCAACACCACAGAGGTGCAAGGGTTGACTTTATAGAAATAAGGGAAAACTTCACATATGTCAAAATTAGAATGCAGTGAATTTCTATTACTCGAGCACCATTTTGAAATCATTCACCAAAATTAAGTGCAAAGTGGGCTTAAGTACAATGATTCATAATAGTTGCTTCATAAGTGTACCAAATGTCAAAAACTGTTTTAAAAATGAACAGAAATCAAGCTACATGTAACTCATCATAGAATCCCTACAGTGTAGAAGCAAGCCATTCGACCCATCAAGTCCACATCAACCCCATGAAGCAGATCCCACTCAGATTCATCCCTAACCCTATTGCTATAACCTTGCATTCCCCATGGCTAATCCACCTAGTCTACACATCCCTAAACACGACGGACAATTTAGCACGGCCAATTTTTGGTCTGTGGGAGGAAACCAGAGTAGTACTATCTACTGAACCACCACGCCACTTTAATCTGAATGGTATTTTCCATCAGGCCATGCACATCCCAATTAGTTCCAGTTACAAACTAATTTGATCAAGCTTAAGAACATCTGTACATTCCCTTTGATATCATTTTAGAAGTACTTATTTGATTGCATTTAAGTATGTTTTTGCCCTATTTCTCTCCTCTCCACTCAAAATGCTGAATGCTAGGAAAGATTCAATGGCATGTTACAAGATGTACCTTTTAGGACTTGTTCTGTCATTTCTTTGAAAGCAAATGTTGTAAACTCTGAGCCAAACTGCCTGCTCGAAGGTCAGCCAGGTGTTTCAAAAGGTACCTTTCTTCAAAAAAGTTGGAGCAAAAAAAACGAGCATGGGGTGGGGTCAAACACCCACTGAGCAGGATTTTAGTTTTAGTTTTCAGCAGTCCGACAATCTTGAAGCTGGATGTGGAAGCTCATCCCAGTCAGTTACAACTAAAAAGATGCGATGGGAGAAGGTGGGTGCCCTTGGGGCAACGGGGTGGGGGTGGGGTGGAGAAGGAGATTGGTGGAGGTGAAGATGGGGATGGTGGGGTCCCTTGGGGAGGGGGCATGACAGTCCTTGGCGGTGAACAAGAGAAGAGGGTGAAGGGGGGGGCGCACAAAGGAGGAAAGGGGGGGGGCGCACAAAGGAGGAAAGGGGGGGGCGCACAAAGGAGGAAAGGGGGGGGCGCACAAAGGAGGAAAGGGGGGGGCGCACAAAGGAGGAAAGGGGGGGGCGCACAAAGGAGGAAAGGGGGGGGCGCACAAAGGAGGAAAGGGGGGGGGCGCACAAAGGAGGAAAGGGGGGGGGCGCACAAAGGAGGAAAGGGGGGGGGCGCACAAAGGAGGAAAGGGGGGGCGCACAAAGGAGGAAAGGGGGGGCGCACAAAGGAGGAAAGGGGGGGGGCGCACAAAGGAGGAAAGGGGGGGGCGCACAAAGGAGGAAAGGGGGGGGCGCACAAAGGAGGAAAGGGGGGGGCGCACAAAGGAGGAAAGGGGGGGGCGCACAAAGGAGGAAAGGGGGGGGGCGCACAAAGGAGGAAAGGGGGGGCGCACAAAGGAGGAAAGGGGGGGCGCACAAAGGAGGAAAGGGGGGGCGCACAAAGGAGGAAAGGGGGGGCGCACAAAGGAGGAAAGGGGGGGCGCACAAAGGAGGAAAGGGGGGGCGCACAAAGGAGGAAAGGGGGGGCGCACAAAGGAGGAAAGGGGGGGCGCACAAAGGAGGAAAGGGGGGGCGCACAAAGGAGGAAAGGGGGGGCGCACAAAGGAGGAAAGGGGGGGCGCACAAAGGAGGAAAGGGGGGGCGCACAAAGGAGGAAAGGGGGGGCGCACAAAGGAGGAAAGGGGGGGGCGCACAAAGGAGGAAAGGGGGGGCGCACAAAGGAGGAAAGGGGGGGGCGCACAAAGGAGGAAAGGGGGGGGCGCACAAAGGAGGAAAGGGGGGGGGCGCACAAAGGAGGAAAGGGGGGGCGCACAAAGGAGGAAAGGGGGGGCGCACAAAGGAGGAAAGGGGGGGGGCGCACAAAGGAGGAAAGCGGGGGGGCGCACAAAGGAGGAAAGCGGGGGGGCGCACAAAGGAGGAAAGGGGGGGGCGCACAAAGGAGGAAAGGGGGGGCGCACAAAGGAGGAAAGGGGGGGGCGCACAAAGGAGGAAAGGGGGGGCGCACAAAGGAGGAAAGGGGGGGGCGCACAAAGGAGGAAAGGGGGGGGCGCACAAAGGAGGAAAGGGGGGGCGCACAAAGGAGGAAGGGACGAACAGGGGAGGACGATAAGGTGGGGGGAAAACGGGAGGCAGACGAGGAGGAGGAGGAGGAGTCGGAGTCGGGGCTTGGGAGGGGCGGGCAGAGAAGCGACCGGGTGCCGGGGGGTGGGGGGAGAAAGAGAAGAGACAAGGGGGTGGGGGGGGGTTGGGCGGAGAAGGGAAGGGACGTGGTGGTGGGCTGGTGAGGGTGAAGGGCCGGGGTGGGTGAGAAGGAGGAGGTGGAGAAGGGCCGGGGGGGAGGGGAGGAAGAGAGGCTGGTAGAGGGGGGAGAGGAGGAAGGGGGCCAGGGCCGTGGGGAAAAGGCAAGAGCATTGGGTTAGAGGTGGGCAGGGCAAAGGCAGAAGGCTGGAAGGGAGATTATTTCAGGGGTGTCAGGAGGTGGGGGTGATGAGAGAGGCGGGCAGGTGACAAGGCAAGTGGGCAGGATGGAGGGTTGTGGGGCAGCATGGAGAAGGAGAAAGTAGAAACAGGGAGTCTGGGACGAGAGGCCTGGGCGGATGGTAGTGGGAAGAGGAGGAGGAGAAGTGGGGATGGGGGTAAGGACTGGGGAAGGAAGGGTGGAAAAGGATAGAAAGGAGGAGTACGGACAAGGAAAGAGGAGGATGGGGAGTCCATGGAAGCGCACCGGAGTGAGGTAGCACATCATCAATCCTTCACGATACAGAGCAACTGGAAAATGGCCATTTGTCAGCTGCCATAGGTAGCTCAGATTTTTAAAAGAACAGATAAGTGTTCAGGTAAGTGTTCAGATAAAACTTTTACATTTTGGTGATGACTCACATTAAGTTTGCTATGTGAATCTGTACAGTAGCAAAACAGTATAGAATTATCTTAGCCAAGCCTATATAATTCTGTCCTCACTCAGTACCTGCACACAACAGCTTACAACAGAGGAAAACACATTCTATGGCAGAAAGCCTGACCAATTTCCCCCTCCTATATGATGGACTGAAGTCACCAGTAGCACAATAATTGCTGTCTTGATCGAGGTCAATTAATTCGCAGACACGATGGATCAAAGTTGCAATTTCCTTGGTTGCATTAACTTAAATGAGGTATTGCAATTTTAATCAAATAAACTACATAATGAACTTCTTACAAACAAAATAAAAGGCAAGAGATGGGCCCTTAACAATGTTTTGTGCTGAAAATGAGAAGTACTGTCTTTCCACAGCTATGCCAATTCCTTGATATGTATGTGATAGAATAACATTCAAAGAAAGCCTTAAAACAATCTGACTAAATCCGAATATACAAAATAGATTTACAACAAAAAACAGAATAGCTTCACAAAAGTAAAACTACAGCATACCAATTTAGCCTTATCCAATGATTCTTGAAGTTTAGAACTCATTGTGTCAGGATATTTAGGATTTTTATTAAAAAACAGTTTATGAAAACGTATGCAAAAAGTAATTTGTCATACCAATTTCTAAATAAGGCCTATCATAAAAACATTGTAAAACAGCACAAATCGTGCAAAATTTTGCACATTTCCAACAGTACAGCTAGCTTATCACAAATTCTTTCATGTCTGCCCTCAGTCGATTGACAGTAGCAACTTTAGGGATTGTCCACCTCCAGTAGGGATGTCCAAGTATTACTATTGTCTCATCACTTCATTTAGTCAACCTTCTTCCCTCCACTTCTTTGCCCCACTTGTTTGATATTTGTGAATTCAGAAATGTCAGGAGTGTTTTGGATGTACACTAGATTCTGCATTATTGTCACAGACATGCACATACAGTTATAACTATATACAACATACTCAGTAATTATGAAAACAAGATAGTTAGTGTACGCCACTAACATAAGTTTTACACTAAAAAAGTAATCAACTATTTGGTAGAACCAACAGTTACAAATTATGCTGTTTCTATATTTTAAAAAATGCATCATTTTTAAATGAGTTAAAATCAAAGTTGACATGTTGAAAGTACTAATTGCACACTATCACAAATATGCCAAATTCCTAAACATACCACATCTCTGCTTAACCTGATGGACACGCAGAGAAAAAGCTAGAAATTAATTTCCATGTTCCATTTCTATGTCCACTGGTTATACAATGAAGTTATTCTAATATTTGTGCCCTTCAGAAGTTGTAAACTCCAATTCCAACTCATGATAATTATATATGTTAAATTAATATCAATAAGCAATTACAGAGTTAAAAGAATCAGTTCACAATTACTTTATGCACATTTCTAAGCAGATTAAAGTTTTCCGTCTTTTCCGATTTCAAATCGTTTGTTACCAGGAATCCTTTCGGCCATAAGCAGACCATCAGGCGAATCATTTCCAGTCTGGCCTACATTTTTTACGATTAGCACTGACTGTTAATTAACAAATACCACAGGTCAAGAAATCGTTCGATTAACAATGTTTTCAGGGGTGGGGGGTGAAGGTGTGCAAGATTCTAAATAAAGGAAAATGATTTAGATATAATGTACTTACTGCTGACTTTCATGCTCCCAAAAGCAGACGGCTGCTGCACAGGTTTGCAGCTCTCAGCAAAAGACGTTGTCCTGGGTCGACCACTCATGATTACTTTAAAGCGACATCTAATTTTTCAAACATATATTTTTTAAAAAAAAGACACTTATATTCCTTTATTTTCGATCCCCTCTGATTTTTAATCCTGTCCACCTGGTTTCATCGCGCAAATTTCTCCTGGTCAAATTATCTGTCTTTTTAAAAAATATTTTTATAATAATCGTCAGAAATAAATCTGAAATGATTTCAAAGGTCTATATTGATCTTGACCGAGCTCAATGCAGGATGGTGGTGGTGATGATGATGGTGGTGGTGGTGGTGGTTCCTGCCATGGCGGCTCCTTCAGTTCAATTCAATCCTGAGGTAATTTTTTTTCCTTTTTTTTAATTTCTCGGCTTATTTTTTCAGATCTTAATAGCCCAGTCGCATCTCTGTTAGTACACGGAAAAAAAATAAAACAATGTCTGAGGGAAAACCCGTGGTTTTACCCCAATTAAAACGGTTAAAACCCCTCCCTAATTCACTCGGCTGTCTTTGTACTTTTTTTGCCTATCTCTTTCTCCCTCTCACTGCAGCTGTAACCTCCTGGTCAATCTAACTTGATGCCGGGGCGCAGTGATTGATGTGAGAAAAGAACCATTCACAGAACGCGTCAAAGACGTAAGCATCGCCTAGGGCGATGCGGAACCAATCGGCGAGGGGGTGTTGCTGGAGGTGTTTATCAAGTTCGGTTGACTGATAGCGACGGGGAAACGGGCCGACAGCCTCGGTTTGCCCTTCCCCCTCTTCGTTTGTGTTCGCCAGCCAATGAAAGCACGTCGTCGGCAATAAGGAGCGGTGACGGAAAAGCACGAGCTCCGCGAAGTGCCAGTGACGTTGGCCAACCGGAACCTGACGGAAAAATCTGACGACGAGCGTTGCCTGTGATTGGAAGTGTTCGAACGCATTACAGGGCAACTGGCAGCGACCTCTAGCTTGGAGGAGCGGCTGGTACGATTTAACCGACAGGTGCAGCTTATATTTCAGACAAGGAAATACTTACGTATACAGAACCTATCAGTAATTAGAATCAGAATAGCAAAAAAGAACAAAGGCCAGTGGTAAGTAATATATAGGCAATCTGTTCTAGAAAATACAATATTTTCTTCCCTCTAATATTTGAATTTATATGTAAATCAGCTGCTGAACTCTGCAGTCATAGCTGAACAACCTATGATACCCGAGAAAACGGTATCATGGTTCACAAGTTTTATCGCTTTAAGGCTGATTATGAACGTTGGGCAGTGATTTGAATGGACCTTGCCCTCTGTTGGAGTAAACCAGTCACGCCTGGTGATTAGTGATCTATTCCACCAGTCATAAGTTAAATGGACAAGATGTACTTGGCCCTAGGACAGACTACTATTGATTTCCAAGTAACTCATTTGCTGAAGAAATGATTGTGATGTAACTACAGAATTGGTCTTGCTTCAGACAGTTAGAAAAGTATCTGCAAATTTGTAACTTCTATCGGTAATGTTAAATCTCTCAAACATTTTGGGGGGGCAGAAACAAAACATGTATCTTCAGGAACATCTTATCAGCAAGTGACTAAGTAGGAAATTGGTGGACTCTAGATTTGTTTTTGACAACCTCTTTTTCTAAAACTCAGTTTTAAATCTCAGATTGAAATTCAGCACACACAATTATGACAAAAGTAGCAGAGCTTGTCAATAGGTTAGATTGAGATTTGAATTGCCACTCAAGTAAATAGACCCTTGATGGTACACATCTTGAGATTCATTTGGATCAGCAATGAAATTCATGTGATGAGAGTGAGGCAGCTTTGACAACAGAGGTCTGAGGTTTCTGGCATGAACCAAGCAAGATATTTTGTTCTTTCTGATATTGAACTGAGAAAATTGTGATTTGTATGGAACTTAGTTTGGACTCTACTATTGCAGTTGTACAAGATGTTGATGAGGCCATATTTGAAGTAATGTATGCAGTTCTGGTCACCCTACCATATTAAATTAGAAAGAGCGCTGAACAGACTTACTAGGATGCTACCTGGAGTGGAAGGTTTGTGTTATTAGGAGAGGTTGGCTAGGCTAGGAAATTTTCCACTGGCATGTAGGAGGCTGAGGGAGTGACCTGATCGAAGTCTATAAAATCATGAGCGGCATCAGTAAGGTAGATAGACAGCTTTTCCCCATGATTGAGAAACCTAAAGCTAGAGGTCATATATTTAAGGCGTGAGGGGAAAGATTTAAGAGTCCAAAGTGCCAATATTTTTTCAGAGTGTGGTGATTGCCTAGAATAGGTAGTGGTGGAAGCGAATACAATTGTCATTTAAGAAATAGTTAGGTACATTGCGTGGTGGCTCAGTGGTTAGCACTGCAGCCTCGCAGTGCCAGGGACGTGGGTTTGATTCCAGCCCCGGGTAACTATCTGTGCACATTCTCCCCATGTCTGCATGGGTTTCCTCCGGGTGCTCCGGTTTCCTCCTACAGTCCAAAGATGTGCAGGCTAAGTGGATTAACCATGCTAAATTGCCCGTAGTGTTCAGGGGTGTGTGGGTTGTAGGGGGTGGGGATGGGTCTGGGTGCGATTGTCCAAGAGGCAGTGTGGACTTGTTGGGCCGAAGGGCCTGTTTCCACACTGTAGGGAATCTAATCCAATCTACGTGGACGGAACAGGTATGGAGGGATATGGACCAAAGGCAGGCAAATGGGATTAGTTTAAATTGTGAAAACTGAGGTCCATAGGAAGATTGGGCGGAAGGGCCATAGACCTCTGACTCTGGCTGTTGTGAATTTGATTGGTGAAGTAATTGGTAAAATCATATAGCTGGTGAAATATTAATACATTTATATGATTTGAATGCAGCTTGTAAATGAATAATAATATAAACGAGCTAACAATAACTTGCTTAAAAAAGCAATCTGAGACAGAGTTCAGATGTTATAGAAAAATAGGACAGAACTGGATTATTTAGCATCTTGAGCCTGTTCCTTTTACAGAAGATAGACTGACGAGTTGCTATGCTTAAGTATAGGCCTAGGATGGAGTGAAACTGTAGAGATATATAAAGTAGATGTAGTTGAAATTGTCAGCTGTGCCAGAGGCTGGTTCCAAAGCAGGTTGTTAATCACCTTCGAAGAAAAAATATCCATATCTTAGACTTTTCAGTGAGAAAAGTAAAATGAGTAGGAGAAAATAAGAGATTACAGGTAAGGAAAACAAAAAAGGAGCACAAAGAAACTTTTAAAATGTTCTTAATGCTCAGAAGAAATAGTCAAGCATTTTACACTTATATCAGCAAATAAAACTATTATAAGTGAGAAAAAAGAAAATTTTGAGGATGATTGAATAGGTCAGAGGCATGTAATAAGTACAAAACTTTGATAACCATTTTTCTTTTAGGAAAACGTTACCAAAGAGGAGTGGTTACAGATAGAGATAAAAGACAGAGAATGACACTTACAACCCGGACTGAAGCCAGCATTTTAGTTTTCTAAATTTTTTATTTGCATGAAATTTCTGCTCAACCAGCCTGATAAATTAGCCACAGTGGAAGAATCAAGAGATGTGAGAGTGAGGCCAGACTGAGCATTGACAGTGTGAAAATTTGTGTGTTTTCAGATTATATCACTGAAGGACAGCATGTGTGTCAGAAATAGAGCTAAGAGTGGATCATCAGAGGACATTGGACATAAAAATGTAGGATAGCAAATGAGCAATTGCAGATGATTTCACTGGCCACAACTAAATAAGTAGAGCAGAACCAAACTCACTCAATGATGAAAGATTTGATTTGGTTTATTCTTGTCACGTGTACCTAGGTACAGTGAAAAGTTCTGTTTTGTGTGCAGTACATGCAGATCAGATCATAACATACTAAGATCACAGGATGATAGAACAGAGCAAGGAATACAAAGTTGCACAAAAAGCAAGATCAGCATTAGACTTGAAATTTGAGAGGTCCACTCTGAAGCCTAATAACAACAGGGAAGAAGCTGTTCTTGAATTTATTGGTACTTGTGCTTAAGCTTTTACATGTCCTGCCTCATTGAAAAAAGTTGGAAGAGATTATAACTGGGATGGGAGGAGTCTTCAGTGATGGCTACCTTTCTGAGGCAGCAAGATGTGTAACTTGAGTCTTCGGGTGGAAGATTGGCATGCATGATGATCTGGGCTGTGTTCACAACTTTCTGGAGTTTCTTACTGTCCAGAGCAGAGCAGTTGACGCACCAAGCTGTAATACATCCAGATAGAATGCTTTCTATGACGCATCTGTTAAAAAAAAATTGAGCGTGAACATGTGTGGATGTGCCGAAGTTCCTTAGTCTCCTGAGGACGAAGAGACATTTGCCTTCTTGACCGTCGCATCAACCTGGCTGGACCAGGACAGATTGTTGGTGAACGTTGCTTATAGGAGCTCAACGCTGTCAACCATCTCCACCTCAGCTCCCTTGATGTAGAAAGTGGCGTGCTCTCCTCCTTGCTTCCTGAAGTAGTTGATCAGCTCTTAAGTTTTGTTGATATTGAGGGAGAGATTTGTTCTTTTTACATCATGCCACCAAGCACTTTCTTTCCAGTATTCTGTCTCATCATTGTTTGATATCCAGCCTACAATGGTGGTGTCTTCAACAAATTTGTAGATGGAGTTCTGACGAAATTTGGCCACACAGTCATGAGTGTACAGGGAATACAGTAAGGGGCTGAGTTAACATTCTTGCGGGGGCAAGGATTGTTGAGAAAGAGGTGCTGTTGCTTATCCTCACAGTTTGCCATTTGTGCCTAAAGAAGTCGAGGATGCAAATGCACAGCGGGGAAGCAGAAACCTAGGTCTCAGAGTTTGGAGATTAGCTTGATTGGGAGAGTCATGTTCAAGGCAGACCTGTAGTCAATAAGTAGAACCCTGACGCTGGTATCCATATTATCCAGATGTTCCAGGGATGAATGTAGGTCCAGGGAGATAGTGTCTGCTGTGGAACTGCTGCGCCAGTCGGCAAATTTCAAGGGACCAAGGCTCATCAACTCTAGTTACCCAGCTTGCCATGACTAACCCCTTCGTAATTGGTGGTGTGGACAACAATGTCAAAGGCTACACACAGGTAGAGAATAACTTAAGTAACTTACGTTCTCATTTGTGACTTTGATAAAATCTATTTTAGTACAGTGGCAGATGTGGAATTTAGTTCAAGAATGCAATTTTGGAGTTCTGGTTAACAGAAGAATGGATTTGGAGCTGACAGCACGTTCAAGTGTTTGAAGAGGAAAGAAATGTTGTAAATGGGAAGATCATTTTCAAAGACTTGCAGTTTAATTTACAACATGCATTTTGTCTTCCTATTTACATAATAGACATTTCTGGAAAAGTTGTCTGCATTTGAAACACTTTGCATTTCTATACATCTGGTTTCATCTAACCCATTTGTGTCTAATTTCCAAGTTAATTTAAATCTTTCTGATATTCATCCTGTTACACTTCGAAATTGAGCACCATCATTAATACTGAGAGATAGTGGGAACTGCAGATGGAGAATCCGAGATAACAAAGTGTAGAGCTGGATGAACGCAGCAGGCCAAGCAGCATCTTAGGAGCACCTTCATCAGAAAAGTCTAGGCCTGAAACATCAGCTTTTGTGCTCCTCTGATGCTGCTTGGCCTGATGTGTTCATCCAGCTCTACACTTTGTTATCATTAATGTTGAATCATCTTTAAGTCTAGCTGTTGTGACTCCTGGATCCAAATCCTTTTATAATATACTAAACGAAAGAAGACGTCACAGGTGATGTTCTCCCAGACTGGTGCACTCACTATACAGTAGCTGAAAAATGATGCCAATAACATGGGTTCAATTCCCACATCAGAGGAAGCTACCATGATCGACGCTTCTTCTCAATCCCTCCCTTCGCCTGAGGCATGGTGATCCTCAGGTTAAACCACAATCCATCATCTCTTCAAATGACACAGCACTGCAATGATTCTCTGGAACTATGGCAACTTTACTTTTTATCCCTTGCCTACTACTTTTCAATCCTCTTTTGACACACTTTCCAATGAAATTAGTAAATTAGATTGACAAGAAGCTTCTTTTGTAATCTCATATTGCTTCCAATACTTCCATAGCTGGAGCAAAAAGATAAAAATTGTAACCGTGTGAAATTTTCAGTGAACATTTAAGTAATAGGTGCAACAAAGTTTGGAGAGGTCCTCTGCTGAATAAGTGGTAAAGATGAATATCTGGAATTTCTATGTAATCCCGATCTACACTTGGAAGCGCACATTACTATAATTAAGTGAAAGGAAGGATGGCCAAATGTTCTATGGTTTACTGCTTATTTTGTTCAAGTACAAAATTACAAACCATTGCCATTAGAAAGGTGATTGTCTTGAGCCTATATCACCCTTAGAAGCAGGAGGAAATTCTGAAGGCAATATTCTGCAATATTGTTTTGCCTGGGAAGCATTTTCACTACGTTGAAACTGCAGTGTCTGACTCTTTAAAAGAAACTTGTGAAATTTACTAAAAACTGAAGTAGACCTCAGTATTTGGAAGAATGGATCTCTACTCTCTCTTCTCTCTTTCTCTCAGGCTTCCAATGTTCCTTTTGCTTTAGAGAGCAGGATGAGATAGAACTAGACTTTCAGCTTCTTTGCGGCTATGAAGATGATGCTGACGACACATTGTATTTGTTTATCCATTGATTTCCAGACTGCCTCTGAGTCAAATCAGTTAGCCAGCAGTGGAGAGTTGATGTCCTTGTAGTGTTACCACTAGACAATTAATCTAGAGACAAAAAAACTGCAGATGCTAGAATCCAAGGGAGGCAAGCCAGGCAGCATCAGGAGGAAAGGATAAGTCAACGTTTCGGGTATGATGCTTCTTCAGGACTGGATGTGGAGGTAGGTGGAGCTGCGTGTAAAGGGGCCTAGTGGAATGGTGGTGATAGGTGGACACCAAGTAGTAGGTACAACCAGATTGGTTGATGAGAGGGATGAATCCAATTGGTGGCTGGAAGGGGGGATCAGTAGTTGGAATAGAAGGGAGGAGATGGGGTTGGAAAGGGAGTTGGAGATAGATGGGAAGTTTATTTAAAAGTAGAGTACTCAATGTTGAGTCCTTTGGGCTGTAACTTCCACTTCGGCAGCCTAAGTTGTTGTTCCTCAAATTTGCAAACCGAGTCACTGACATTGGAGGAAGTTGAGGACTGACATGTTGGAGATGGAGTGGGGTAGGGAATTGAAGTGGGCAGTGATTGGGAGGTTAGGCTGGCTGTTACAGACCAGGTGAAGAAACTCGGCGAAACGGTCACCTAGTCAATGCTTAATATCACTGACGTAGAGAAGACCACAGTGGGAGATTGGATGCAGTAGACTAGGTTGGAGAATTTACAGATACAACTCAGGAGTGGCTGCTGGGTAGTGTGCATGAACTAAGGAGTGGTGAGGGGAATGGACCTTGCAGAATGCAGAGTGGAAGATGTTTTGGGTGGTGGGGTCTAATTGGAGTTGGCAGAAGTGTTTTGAGGATGGTGCGGAGACTGGTTGGTGTGAAATGTGAGGACAAAGGAACCCTATCTTTGTTATGTTAGGGGTGGGGGCGTGGTTTAGAGTTTAGGTGCATGGAATGGACTGAATTATAGCAAAATGTGCTTCCAAATGCAGATCAAGATTGCATAGAAATTCCAGATATTCATCTTTACCATTTATTCAGCAGAGGGCCTCTCCAAATTTTAGAGCTGTGGAGCATGGAATGGACAACAAAGTGGGGGTAAAGAATGTTGTTTGAAAAGGAGGCCATCTAGGATGCTTAGGAGTGAAACATCTCCTCATCAGAACAAATGCACTGGAGACGGAGGAATTGGGAAAACAGGATGGAGTTTTTGCAGGATACAGGGTGGGAGGAGATGTAGTCTAGGAGCTATGGGAGGCTGTGGGTTTATGGTATATGTTGTTCTGTAAACTGTCACCAGAAATAGAAATGGAGAGGTCCAGGAAAGGGCACAGGCAATGTTCTGCAAACCCAAGTTCAAATCCCACCATGGCAGATAGTGGAATTTTAATTTTTAAAAATCTGGAATTAAGAATCTAATGACCATGAAACTGTTGTTTAATTGTCAGAAAAACCTATTTGATTCATTAACATCTTTTAGAGAAAGAAACCTTGCCTAGTTTGGCCTCAACGTGAATCCAGATGCCCAGCAATGTGATTGACTGACTGGAATGGACAATAAATGCACGTCTAGACAGCAATGCTCACATCCTGGGAATGAATTAAAAGAAGTTCATCCGTATGTTAAGGAAGTTGCAGAGGACCTATCAGACAGGTCTGAGGTCATTAATTTCCAGTATCAGAAAGAGAGTGCCATTAACTTCTCACAAAATTCTGGGTGCAGCACGTGTAAAATTCTCATCCATCATCAATAACTTCATGAATAGGAACAGATTTCTTTGCCTGAGCATGAAGATAGTAAGTGATGCTTGTGACTTAATTACATAAGTCAATTACATAAATTTCAAAATATTCTTTATTGATAAAAAACTTATAGTCACAAACACAGTTTGATTCTGTACAGTAGCACGTCAAGGAAACAAATAAACATTGGAGTTTGACTCTATCCAAACAAACCAAAAGCATCTCTTACTCGAACCAGACTATAATGTACATGCGTTTGAGGCACCAGGAAGGTCAGGTAACTGAATGGGCTCCCATCTAACTTCAGCAGGAAGACCTTTACAGTGATAATGGGAACTGCAGATGCTGGAGAATTCCAAGATAATAAAATGTGAGGCTGGATGAACACAGCAGGCCAAGCAGCATCTCAGGAGCACAAAAGCTGACGCTTCTTCAGAGAGGGGGATGGGGAGAGGGAACTGGAATAAATAGGGAGAGAGGGGGAGGTGGACCGAAGATGGAGGGTAAAGAAGATAGGTGGGGAGGTAGGGAGGGGATAGGTCAGTCCAGGGAAGACGGACAGGTCAAGGAGGTGAGATGAGGTTAGTAGGTAGATGGGGGTGCGGCTTGGGGTGGGAGGAAGGGATGGGTGAGAGGAAGAACCGGTTAGGGAGGCAGAGACAGGTTGGACTGGTTTTGGGATGCAGTGGGTGGGGGGGGGGAAGAGCTGGGCTGGTTGTGTGGTGCAGTGGGGGGAGGGGACGAACTGGGCTGGTTTAGGGATGCAGTAGGGGAAGGGGAGATTTTGAAACTGGTGAAGTCCACATTGATATCATTAGGCTGCAGGGTTCCCAGGCGGAATATGAGTTGCTGTTCCTGCAACCTTCGGGTGGCATCCTTTACAGTGGTAGCTTCCCCAATCTTTAGTGCACATAGTACTGGACCTTGGAATGCAACACTTGGTTGAGATTAACTACTTGTTCTGGAAGACCAACATGTTTCTGGCAGACCAAAGAGCATCCATCTACTTTTATTAATCTCAACAGCCTGTACTGTTCATCTACAGCTAGGACATGCCTAATAAGCGAGAAGTGTTACCAAACCTGTGGCTGGTGACTATTTTGTTTAGTTAAGGCTAGGGGAAGGGAGTAAAAGAATCATTGAGCTAAATTTTTTTTCTCGCTTCCGGAACAGCATTTTGTGAATCAGTTGGAGAAATATGGCAAGATCAAAAATAAGATTTTTGACATTGAGATAAGAAGTCTAGTTTTTCACCCCAAACTTAAACAGTGAGACCAGAATCTCAGCAGTGTGTGACAGGGCCTCATTTACATATATTTACATCACTTTAGTACTTAATCTCTGATATAACAAGGTGTCGAGCTGGATGAACACAACAGGCCAAGCAGAATCAGAGGAGCAGGAAAGCTCCTTCAAAAATGAAGAATGGTCTAAGCCTGAAACATCAGCTTTCCTGCTGCTTGGCCTGTTATGTTTATCCAGCTCTACACCTTGTTATCTCAGATTCTCCAGCATCAGCAGTTCCCACTATCTGAGTACGTAATCTCTTCTCATTTATATGCAATTTCCCATTCTCCTGGGTGACAGAGACAAACTAGACAATGCCAATTCCTGACATGAAAGTTAAAGCAGGTACATAGTGGCTCCAGCTCATTGCTTGCTCATCCAGACTTCCATTTTGGCTAGCAATTGCCAAGATTCTCAGGGCATGCTCCATGAGCAGCAACCAACAGAAGTTTGCATCATACAAAGCAGGGTGGATAGGGAGAGCCGTTTTCCTAGGATGGTGACGGCGAGCACGAGGGGGCATAGCTTTAAATTGAGGGGTGAAAGATATAGGACAGATGTCAGAGGTAGTTTCTTTACTCGGAGAGTAGTAAAGGAATGGAACGCTTTGCCTGCAACGGTAGTAGATTCGCCAACTTTAGGTACATTTAAGTCGTCATTGGGCAAGCATATGAACGTACATGGAATAGTGTAGGTTAGATGGGCTTGAGATTGGTATGACAGGTCGGCACAACATCGAGGGCCGAAGGGCCTGTACTGTGCTGTTATGTTCTATGTTCTATACACGAGCCTCACCACATCATCACCGAGGCACGTTTCAAACTAACATAGAATTCACTTCTCCGTTTGACTGCTGTACTGTGGAGCACACCAACACTTCACAGTGGTGCTGACAAGTTGCAATGCATGTAGGAACACATACTCCTGATTCAGAACAGGCTGCATCTTAGGGATCTACTGTTGCTGTCTTAGCGCTTGCTCAATTTCCATCTACTTGGTTGCTCAGAGTGTCTCAGCCTGCCTCACTTTGCTTTTTCACACTTTGCCTGATTCAGAGTTTAAAGATTCAGTTCTTCTGTTTTGGCATGCTGTTCCATGCAGAGACAAGCTTGGCAGCTTGTTCTGGTTGTCAGCAGTGATCAGTCAAGGAAGTGAACATGTTGTACAGCACCATGCTGCATCAATATCACACTAATAACATGCAAGCGTAGCATATGTGCTTCAACAAATTATCCAAATATCAATAGTTTTTAAGGGGAATAGTCATCAGTTAACTCAGGGAAGACTGTCATCAGTCAGGAGCATCACCTCAGTCAGTTAAAAGCAGTGTCCAGTCACAGTACAGGTGTTTGTTCATAGTCAGCCAGCCATTTGGGCCAGTCAGAGTCAATGATTTCTTATCATTGCAGTCTAGGGAGGGGTCTGTCGACAGCCTTGCAACCCCAGTGCAGAAAAAGTTTTTAGCAGGACATCAGCTAGGGAGTTGCACAGATATCAGTCCATTCAGTTATCAGCCAGGATGCCCTTCCAAATCAGTGAGGGGGGTGGGCCAAAGTTAGTGAAGTTCAAAGAAGCTTATTAGGAGCCATCACTCTGGTAGAGATGTTTGACAAATCAGTTGTAAGGAGAGGAGGCAATATGCTGGGATGTAGGGGGGACAATAATTGTGAAGCAAAGCAGCTCAACATATAAGGGTTGGACAGTTAATTGGAGAACATTGGAACCATCAATGGTCACACCAACCTGGCTATCTAGAATGCTAAAGACACAATTCAAGAGTTTTGCAGGACGGAGTGAGGCCCTTTGTCCCATCATGACTATGCTGCTCAACAAGCTCCTATCTACTCTCCTTCTACTTTCTAGCACTTGGTCTGCAGACTTGTATGCTATGGCATTTCAAATTTGCATTTAAATACTTAAATGCTTTGATGGCTCCTGCATCTACTATTCTTTCAAGCAGTGAGTTCCAAATGCCCAACACCCTCTGGGTGGAAAAAAATACTTCTCTAAATCCTCTCTATGCCTCCTGACCTTTACCTTAAACCTATCCCTAGTTTTTGACCCCTCTACTAAGGGGAATCATCTCTTGCCAGCTACTCTATCTATTCCCCTCATAATTTTGTACACTGCAGTCAGATCCCCCTCAGCCTTCTCTGCTCTAAGGAAAACAACAGCTCCAGTATTCTAGTTGAAACACTTTACCTCCAGCAACATCTTGGTGAATCTCCTCTGCACCCTTTCTTGTGCAGTCACGTCTTCTTAGTGTGTTGGTGAGAAAGGAAAGATTTAAAAGGGACCTAAGGGACCAATTTTTCATGCAGAGAGTAGTGGAGGCTGGTACAATTACAACATTCAAAAGGCACCCGGCTGGGTACATGAATAGGAAGGGTTTAAAGGGATATGGGCCAAACGCGGCAGATGGGACTAGATTTATTTGGGATATCTGGTCAGCATAGAAAAGTTGGACTGAAGGGTCTGTTTCCCCATGCTGCACATCTCTGACTCCATAATGACCAGAGCTGTACACAGTATTCTCGCTGTGGCCTAACTAGTATCTTATACAGATAAGATTCATAATTTCCTTGCTCTTATTGAATGTCGATGCATTGAATAAGATAAATCGCCAGGACCTGATAAAAGTCCTGGGGTACAATTCGAGGGAGGACATTGTGGGGGCCCCAATATTTGTACTGTCAACAGCTGCAAGTGAAGTGCCTGAAGATTGGAGTATGGCTAATGTTGTGCCATTATTTGAGAAAAGCTTCAGGGAAATGCCTGTGAACTACAGATCAGTGAGCCTAATATCTGTAGTGGGTAAGGTGTTAGGAGATTCTGAAAGACAGGATCGACAGGCATTTGGAGAGACAAGGACTCATGTCAGATAGTCACTGTGGCTTTGTGCGTGGGAAATCGTGACTCATGAATTTGAGGTTTTTGAAAAGGTGACCCAGGAAGTAGATGAGGGTAGTGTGATAGACATTGTCTACTTAGACTTTAGCAAGGCCTTTGACAAGGTGTAGCACAATGGGTTGTTCAGTAAGGTTAAATCTCATGGGATCCAGGGAGAGACTGCCAATTGGATACAAAATTAGCTTGAGACTAGTGGTCTGTGACCAGCAGTGTACCACAGAAGTAAGGGCTGGGTCCACTGTTGTTTGTCACTTTTATATAATGGTTTGGATGAGAATTTAGGAGGTATCTTTAGTATGTCTGTGGATGACACCAAGATTGGTGGTGGTATAGCGGACAGTGAAGAAGGTTATCTGGCTGCTCAGTAAGACCTTGATCAATTGGGCCAGTGGGCTGAGGAAAGGCAGATGGAGTTTAATTTAGATAAAAGCAAGGTGTTGCATTTTGGCAGGTCAAACCAGGGCAGGGCTTTCATTCCATCAGGGCTATCAGAGAGCAAACAATAGTCACTCTGAGATGCCAATATTTGAATTTGCCCAAAGGGCCTAGCAATACAGTCCAGGCAAAGAATCCTGCAATACTGGAGCAGGCAAGACCGGATGCGAAGGAAGCTGAAAAACTGGGAAAGCAGCAGCTTTTAAGAAAGTATTTCTGTGTCTTCTTTGTATTGTTTGCAAATTTGGCAATAGTACATTCACTCACCTCATCCAAATTATTAATATATATTGTGGCTCCAATGCTGATCCCTGTGGCACTCCACTTGTTACTGGTTGCCATCCTGAATATACACCCTTTATTCCATAATCTATCTTCTATTAATTAGCCAAGTTCTGTCCAGCAAATATATTACCCCCAATATCACGAGTTCTTATCTTATTAAGTAACCTTACACCTGGTATGTTATCAAATGCCTTTTGATGTCCAACTAGATTCCATGTACTAATTTCCTTTGATCTACCCTGCTTATTGCGTCCTCAAAGAATTGTGGTAAATTTGTCAGGCATGACTTCCCGCTCATGAAGCCGTGTTGAATCCGCTTTATTATATTAAGGGTTTCTAAATGCTCTGCTATTGCATCTTATTTAATACACTCTTAACAGTTTCCCAACAACAAATGTCAAGCTAACTGACCTATAGGTGTGTGTATTTTTTATCTTCCTCCCTTTTTAAATAAGGGTGATGCATGGGCAGTTTCCAATCCTCTGGCATTTTTATTTTCAGAATTTAAGGATTCTTGGAAGATTATTACCAGTGCAACAACTATCTCTGTGTAGGTACTTCCCTTGATCCTAGGTTGCATCAGGTCATGGGGTCTTACTGGCTCTTAGCCCCATTTAGTTTCACTCGTACTTTAGCTGTAATATTAGTTATTGTGTTTATTCCTCCCCTTCTACCACCCCTGCTTAGCCCCTTATTATTTAATGTTTGGAATGCTACTAGAATCCTCCACAGTTGAGACAGATACAATGTATTAGTTCAACTCCTCTGCCATTTCCTAATTTCCCTCTATTATTTCTCCAGCCTTGTTCTCTGAGGAGCCAATGTTCACTTTTGCTGCTGTCTTCATTTTTATATATTTGAAGTATCTCTTACTATCTGTTTTTTATTTGTCAACTTGCCCTCATAATTTATTTTCTCCCTGTTTATTTTTTCTAGTTGTATTGTGTTGGCTTTGAAAACTTCCCCAAATCTCTGGCTTACCACTAATCTTTTTCAATTTGTGGTTTTTATTTCACTTTGAGACTGTCTTTAACTTCCATCCTTTACAATGGTTGGTGTATTAGCTTCCTTGAATTCTTCTTCATTACTGAGATATATCTTTGCTGTGAGTCAACCACGTTTTTTAGACGTCTGTCATTGTTCCTTATCCATCTTTTTTTGCTGTAATTCCCTGCCTCCTCCAGCCAAGTCTACCTTCATTCCCATGTAGTTACCATTAATTAAGTTTTTAATACAGCTAAGTTTAGTTTAGTACTGCCACCTAAAGTTGTCACTCTTTAAACTGACTGCTAAATTCTACCATTGTTATGGTTACAGTTCATAGATTTATTTAAGCCTGAGATCATTTATTAAAACTGCCTCATTACATATTACCCGTTTAAAATAAAAAAGCCTGATCCCTGGTTAGATCCACAACATATTGTTACAGGAAACTATCCTGAATGCATTCTAAGAATTTTCCTTGCAACTACCCCTGCTGGTTTGATTTTTTTTTCCCAATTTGTATGAAGATTAAACTCAACTATGATTAATTTGCTGTCTTTTTTAACGTGCCTTCAATATTTTCTGTCCTACTGTCTTTCAGTCATGAGTATGTCTGTAAGATGTTCCGTGGAATTCAGTGTCTCGTGACAAAGGGTAACAGTGTCCCAATAACATGCACGATGGCCAAATGAGTGGTGGTATTATTATTATTATTATTATTATTATTATTATTATTATTATTATTATTATTATCACCACCACCTTTTATCATTTGTGGCTCAAACTACTTCAATGGGTAAAGTCTTAGCAGGCTCTGTGCAGTTTGGGCAATGACAGAATCAAATCAGATGTTCAGCAAGGCCTATCTCAGTGTTAAGGTTATCTTCGTGCTTTTTGTTCACTGCTCTGAGGTGGTAAGATTTCTCGCCATTCAGTAGCAAGTTCCCAATGATGCCCATCATTACTTGTCAAAAGGTTTGTTTACAGCCCAATTCTGTACTAGCTGCAATCTTACCAAACTGCCATACAAACTAACCATTGGGAAGACTCAACATAGACACCAGAGCAGGTTCTATCCCTTTCCTACCTCCCCACCTACACTCACCTCTACTGGCTCCATCCCCGCCACTTTAACCTGTCTGTCTCCTCTCCACCTATCTTCTCCTCTATCCATCCTTGATCTGCCTCCCCCTCTCTCCCTATTTATTTCAGAACCCTCTTCCCCCTCCCCCTTTTCTGATGCAGGGTTGAGGCCCGAAACGTCAGCTTTTGTGCTCCTAAGATGCTGCTTGGCCTGCTGTGTTCATCCAGCTCCACGCTTTATCTCAGGTTCGTAGAGATTTCAGCTTCCTGCTTCCTCCAAAAGACCTCCATCTTGCTCCCAGACACGCTGCGGGCATGATCCACCAGCAGTAGACACACTTACTCTTCCACCACATAATAGCATTTTAATTTCAAGGAACCGTCGCTGCCATCCTGGCACTGGCATTCTGTTCTGAAAAGGCTGACAAATCTAACAAAGCAACGTGGCAACCAGCAGTGTACGGCTACTCTGTACAGGTACCACACGTGGAAAGGAACACATTACACTGGTTGGACCAGGCTACATACCAGGGCTACTGTCTTGTTTATTCAGCCTGTATTCAACTATTGCCTCCTGGTCTGCCTGTAGCATTAAAGCTCTGCCTTGCCTTGTACCCTGCCATGCATGATATTGGCAGTTAGCGCAGTCACACAAACAGGCAAGTGGCAATGATGTGCAGTAGCTCTCCGTCACAGGCATGTGCATCTTGTCATTTGTCAATGTGCCATGCCATTCTAGTAACTATCATGTGGCTTCTGTGTTCACACTAAGCACGTGACATCTGCAGCAAGTAGTAGAATCTTTCTGGATAATTCAGAGAAGGCCTAGGGGCACCTGTCAGTCAAGGGATTAGCATCACTAGGAGGGAAACCTGCCTTTCCAGTCCTGAGCTTTGGCCACAATCTGTCATCAAGCCAGGGTGGTATTGCACAGACTCTCTGTGTCCTGTGTAAAGGAGTAAGTCAAAGTTAGCCCCTTGACTCCAGGGGTAGTCTGTTGGGGGAGCACTGCCACGGTGGACTTCGTGAGTGCCCATCAGCTGGGGGTCTGGACAAGTGAGAGCTAGCGCTAGCAGGTCAGATCGTTCAAAGGGGTAGACCAAATTGTACCATCATCTCTATTCATAGGAATTAAATGGGGGAAGGGGGTAGTTGGGAGAAGTCTGGCGACTGACAGGTAAGCAGTTGGAGTTACAGAATGACCTCGAAAGCATGAAATCTGTCTGGTTGATGGAATGGGAATGTAGAGGGTGATGTTGGTGATATTAATGCTGAGGTTATAAACCACTGGCAATCATGTTAGTCAACCATGAAGCAGGTAGATAGAATACCACGTTGAGGAGATCAACTGCAAAGGAACTCGCAATGGACAGGGTACATAAGGGAATTGTGAGGGACGGAGTGGGGTGGAGGAAGCCTGTTCAGTATTGGAGCCCATTGACCCTGGAGGTTTGGTCAGGAGACTCCTTTGGCATTTGTGTCTGGATTATCTTGACATGCTGATGGTCTTCTTGACAGAGGCAAGTTGATGCTCCTCACCCTGAACTTCTGAGGGTTGGAGAGGGGGAGGTGGCAGGGTGCAGGTAGAGAGCCCACTTCTGAAGAAGACAACTTCATGAGGCTGAAGGCTCCTTATCTAGTTTCACCCATCCTTCAGTCCTGAGGACCAATATATGGGATGATGGAGAGCAAATAATATCAATTCTCCGGCAGCCCCTGAAGGTTCTGGGCTTGAATCACAATGTCAACCACTACCTGTCTATGGAGGTAGTCAGACAGTCACAGGACTGGTTGCACTGCTACAGGATCTGTGTGGTAACAAGCAGCGCACCCGCACTGCTGCGGCATCTGAGCAATGGCAGGCATTGTTTCGATAGACTGGCTGCATCACTCCAGCTCCTTCACTATGAGGACAGGTACCTCCTCTACACCTGCCTGCTGCTGCTGTTCCTCCCTGTGAAGCCGCTTTCATTGAGATAATGAGGTCTTACCCTGCTGGAGGCTCAGAAGGTGCCTGGTTTCCAGCAAACCAATGGCCTGGGTGTTTTTCCCTCACCCACTTGTGTGTGGACCTCAGTGGGTGACCTCTCAGATCCCAGCGATATGTTGTCATCTCTGCTTCTGGGAGGCCAGGAAGCAATCGTGACGATGATTCCGCCAATTTTTTCTACAATGCTCTGGGGAGGTTGAGGAACTTATGTCTGTGGAAGACATGTTTCCTTGGCAGAATGAATGCACCCTTAACACCCAAGAGGCAGAAGGAGTTGCTGCCACTGGCTGTTACTGGTGTTTGAAGCCTGGTTATTGTGACCATTGTGTTGGGATGACAAGTTTTACTTATTTGGGATATGGATGTCCCCATATCCTTCCAGGAATGCTAAGGCAAGTATCCTTTCCTTGAAGGAGGTGAAAATACTGATATCTAGCACCCCCATCACCTGGCCTACTTCTCTGTGCCCTGTTGGGTAATTTGTTCTCCTGTAATACCAAAGGGGCTGAATGAGTAAGACAGAAGTGAGCTGCGTAGCTTTTTCGGATGGTGCACGGAGGGGTAAAGTGTCGGGATGTTCTGAGGGAGTAAGGAGGCAGCAGGGAGGGCATGTGGGTTAGTGCTGTAGAAAAAAGGAAGTAATGAGAGCGAGTGAAGAAAGGTGTTGTGTCAGCTTTTGCAGTGACACATCTTGAGAGGGAAACATATTATTCCTAAACTAGGTCCCATGGATTTAGTCTCCCTCACAAGAAGAAACATCCTCCTGGATTCCACTATATTTCTCACTGATTGCCCAAGTATGTAATAGCCCCTTCCTCATGTCTACCAAGAACCTCCATGTTCATGACAATCCATTGCCTCTGGTTGTGTTGTAATTCTCTTCTTGTAAGTGACAGATCTATCTCTTAATCTCATATATGTAAATGTGAGCAGGAGTTGACCATTTGGCTCCTTGAGACTACTTCACCATTCAATGAAGTCACAACTAATCTGGTTATGGCCTTAATACCACTTTTGTGCCTGAGCTCTTGTCTCCTTTTATAGATGAAATGTGTCTACTTCAGCACTGAATATATTTAATTGCTTTCTGGGGTAAATAACTCCAATGTTTAATTGACTATGAGAGAAAATATACCACTTCATCTCCATCTTAAATGGAAGGCCTCTTGTTTTGTAACTGTTCCCAAATGCCTGTATTGTGAGAAACAACCTTCTAGCATCTAACATGTCAACCTCCCTTATTCTTTTATGTTTTGAAATGATTACCTCTCATCCTTCTAAATTCTAAAACATATAACAATATTCCAACAACTTTGACTTAAGGGGAAACTCTTTGAAAAGGATAAGGAATCATTAATCTTTATGGAAAATTTGGCAGTTTTCAAATCCATCTGATATACGTCCAATGTGCTTAACCATTCCTCCTGGTATCCACAATATCTCTCTGGTTGCGTTCTTCTTCTCTTCTTGCTCCCTTTTATTCTAGGAATTGACTGAGGAAACCTTCTCTGAACTCCTCCAATGTAAATATATCCCTCTGTAGATATAGAGACCAAAATGTGCACTGTATTCTAGGTGTGGTCTCACTATTACACAAAGGAGAATTTAGACATCCTACAGATGTTACACTTCACCAAATTCTAAACCTTGTGATTCATATTTGTGATCATATAAAGCTTATATTTCCTTGTGAAAATGTTATCAGCGTAGGCAACGGAGCATGGAGTAGCATCTTCACTGCGGCATGACAGATATAATCCTATGGTTTTAAAATAGTGGCTAGTGAGATAGTTGGTGTGTTCGTTTCAATTTATCAAGCTTCCTTAGATTAAGGGAGGCTTTCATTAGATTGGAAGTTAGGAAATGTACTGTTACTCAGAAGAGAAGGAGCCAGAAAACCAGAATCTATAGACCAGTTGGTATAACATCTGACAGAGGGGAAAATGTTGAAGGTATTATTACACAGGTCTCTTTGGGGGAGGGGTGTTGGGGGTGTGGGGAGATCATCCAGCAGAGTCAACATAAAGATCTCTAAGGATCTTTGGTGAATTTCTGCAGTGCATCTTGTAAATGGTGTGCACTGCTGCTGCTGAGCGTTGGTGGTGGAGGGACTGAATGGCACCACGTCCACAAATAATTGAGAAGACTGCTTTGTCCTGGTGGTGTTAATCTTCTTGTGTGTTGTTGGAGCTGTACTCGGTGGCGGGCATTCCATTACTCTCCTGACTTGAGCCTTGTAGACAGTGGACAGACTTTGGGAGTGAGGAGGTAAGTTACCTGTTGCAGTATTCCTAGTCTCTGGCCAGCTATTGTAGCTACTGTGTTTATGTGGCGTGTCCAGGTGAGCTTCTTGTCACTGGTAACCCCCAGGAAGTTGCTGGTGGGGAATTCAATGATAGTATCACCGCTGAATGTCAAGGGCTGGTGGTTACATTGTCACTCATTGAATCTGGTCATTGCTTGGCATTTGTGTTGCGCAAATGTTACTTAACATTTTTCAAACAAACTTGATATTGTCCATCAGAGATAATGGGAACAGCAGATGCTGGAGAATCCAAGATAACAATGTGAGGCTGGATGAACACAGCAGGCCAAGAAGCATCTTAGGAGCACAAAAGCTGATGTTTCGGGCCTACACCCTTCATCAGAAAAGGGGGATGGGGAGAGGGTTCTGAAATAAATAGGGAGAGAGGGGGGAGGCAGATTGAAGATGGATAGAGGAGAAGATAGGTGCAGAGGAGGGTATGGGTGGGGAGGCAGGGAGGGGAAAGGACAGTCCAGGAAGGACGGACAGGTCAAGAGGTGGGATAAGGTTAGTAGGTAGGAAATGGAGGTGCGGCTTGAGGTGGGAGGAGGGAATAGGTGAGAGGAAGAACAAGTTAGGCAGGCGGGGACGAGCTAGGCTGGTTTTGTGATGCAGTGGGGGGGAGGGGAGATTTTAAAGCTGGTGAAATCCACATTGATACCATTGGGCTGCAGGTTCCCAAGCAGAATGAGTTGCTGTTCCTGCAACCTACGGGTGGCATCATTATAGCACTGCAGGAGGCCCAGAATGGACATGTCCTGCAGTGCCATAATGCCATCCGTAGGTTGCAGGAACAGCAACTCATATTCTGCTTGGGAACCTGCAGCCCAATGGTATCAATGTGGATTTCACCAGCTTCAAAATCTCCCACCCACGCCCCCCCCCTCCCCGCCCCACCCCACCCCGCCCCACCCCACTGCATCCCAAAACCAGCCCAGCTCGTCCCCACCTGCCTAACCTGTTCTTCCCCTCACCTATTCCCTCCTCCCACCTCAAGCCGCACCTCCATTTCCTAGCTACTACTCTTATCCCGCCCCCTTGACCTGTCCGTCCTCCCTGGACTGACCTTTCCCCTCCCTACCTCCCCACCCATACTCTCCTCTGCACCTATCTTCTCCTCTATCTATCTTCAGTCTGCCTCCCCCCTCTCTCCCTATTTATTTCAGAATTCTCTCCCCATCCCCCTTTTCTGAAGAAGGGTCTAGGCCCAAAACGTCAGCTTTTGTGCTCTTAAGATGCTTCTTGGCCTGCTGTGTTCATCCAGTTTCACACTTTATCTTGTGTGCTGTGTTGTGTTGTGATGTGACATGGACTGTTTCATTATCTGAGGTGTTTTGAATAGTGCTAAACGTTGTGCAATCATCGGTGAATATCCCAACTTCCTTATGTTGGAGGAAGGTCTTTGCTGAAGCAGCTGAAAATAGTTGGGTGTATGACATTACCTTGAATAATTCCTGCAGCTGAGATGACTGCCCTCCAAAACCGCAATTATCATTTTGGATACCAGCCATGACTTAAATCCAAGAATTTTCCCCCGATATCTATTGATTATAGTTTAGCTAGGGTTCCTTGATGCCACACTTGGTCAAATACGGGCTTGATGTCTTGTCACCTCGGGAATTGAGCTGTTTTGTCCATGTTTGAACGAAGGCTGTAAGTAAGTGAGGAGCTAAGTGGCCCTGGTGAAACCCAAAGTGGGCATCACTGGGCAGGTTTTTGCTGAGCAGGTGCTGCTTGATAGCGCTGGTGATGACACCTTTCATTACTTTATTGATGATCGAATGTATGCTGATGTGGTTGTAATTGGCTCGGTTGGATTTGTCATGCTTTTTTCATATCAAACATATTTGGGCAATTTTTTTCACATCGGGTGGACGCCAGTGTTGGAAGCCAGAACAGTTAGCTAGGGCAACAGCAAGTTCTGGAGCACAAGTTGTTATTATTATTGCTGGAATGTGGTCATTTGCAGTATCTAGTGCCTCCAAAAACTACTTGATATCATGTGGAGTGAATTGAATTAGCTGAAGTCCAGTATCTGTGGTAATGGGGACTACTTGAGGAGGCTGGACATCCACTGGGCACTTCTGGCTGCAGACTAATGCTTCATCCTTATCTTTTTGCAATGATATACTGGGCTTTCCCATCATTGAGAATGGGGATATTTGTGGAAACTCCTTCGGTGAGTTGTTTGATTGTTCATCACCATTCATGGCTGCATATGGAATCATAGAATCCCTATAGTGTAGAAGCAGGCCATTCGGTCCACACTAATCTGGAGAGCATCCACCCAGACTGACCTCCCTGCTCTATTCATGTAATCCTGCTTTTCCCATGGCTTAATCCACATAACCTGCATATCCCAGTACACTGTGAGCAATTTAGCATGTCCAGACCACCTCACCTGCACATCTTTGGACTTTGGGAAGAAACCAGACCACCCAGAGGGACCTTCACAGATACAGAGAGAACATGCAAACCCAAACAGACATTTGCCTGAGCTGGATTCAAACCCAGATTGCAGGCACTGAGGCAGCAGTGCTCACCACTGAGCCACCATGCCGCACCTCAATCCATCATTATTGAAATCCAATGCTCAGAAATCAAACATTTCAAAGCGGCATGATTTTGTTACTGGTCCTCATGATTTGGGTGGAACTGAAAATGTTGTATTGTTTATTATGCTCTGATAATTGACTAGGTTGCTAGTCTACTTCAGGGGTGTTAAACACCAACCCAGTAACGTGCAGTTGCAATTGCTCAGTATATGATTCACCAGGGTTTCTCTGCAGACCTAATCACAACTCTGATCCGAATGTCTTCTTTCACTAATTTTCCCATCTATCTTTCATAGCACACACTCGCTCTCTTTTTTAATTATCAGTTTAATAGTAATGATTTATAGTTTTCAATCAGCTTTTACAAAGCAAAATGTTTTCATTTATTAGTGCAGGACAAATGCAAGTAACAAAATGGACTGACACTATAAAGATTGTGAGATTTTTGGCCTGTATTATATAAAACGGAATGGCAGCAGAAAGCAGAATTAAACCCTTTTGATTGACACTCCATCTCCATTGGGAAATCCATTTTTATGTTAGAGGGTGGAGTGGATTACTCAAGCTATCACATCTATCATAAAAGCATCCATTATGTACATTATTAAATATGTATTGACTGGATTGCTTGGAAAACTGGGTGTGGAATATTATTCTGATATGCCAGTGACTGCAAAATTTAGCTGCAGGAGGGATCATAGCCAAATATGACTTTACTCTACCACTGGTAAAATAGAGGGAGGATCTCTGTAGTTTCAGTTTCTCACAAACCTGATTTTGAAAACAATTAGATAATTGAATTATAGGTGTGATAAAATAGGAATATGTGCATGACGTAAATGTTACCATGGTGGCAAATAATGCCAAAATGTTTCAAAAGCCCAATAATGCTCAGAACGAATTTAAATATATTCACACCTGATGTTGCTGCAAACTATTTGTAACTCCTGCTTAAAGTCCTGCATAGAGGTGTTCTTATTTCTACCCCTTTTTATTTTTAAGAGTTTATTTGCTCTTTTAGAGGATCTATCGTTATTGTCAATGATTTCTAACTCCAGTGTTTGTGCAGTTAGGTCATAGAGATATATGGCATGGAAACACTCTTTGGTCCAACTCATCCGTGCTGACCAGATATCCCATATAAATTTACACCCATTTGCCAGCATTTGGCCCATATTCCTCTAAACCATTCCTATTCATATATCCATCCAAATTACTTTTAAATATTGTAATTGTACCAGTCTCCTCCACTTATTCTGGCAGCTCATTCCATACATCTTCTGCATGAAAATGTTGCCACTTAGGTCTGTTTTATATCTTTCCCCTCTCACCTTAAACCTATGCCTTCTAATTTTGGACTCCTCCATCCTGGAAATAAGACCTTGCCTATTAACTCTATGCATGCCCCTCATCATTTTATAAGCCCTTAGAAGGTCATCCCTCAACCTCCGAAGCTCCAGGGAAAATAGCCCTAGCCTACTCAGCCTCTCCCTATAGTTGAAACCCTCCAACTCTGGCAATCTGTAAATCTTTTCTGAATTCTTTTCATGTTTCACAACATCCATCCTATAACAGGGACATCAGAATTGCACACCGTATTCCAAAAGTGGCCTAACCAATGCCCTGTACAGCTGCAACCTGACTTCCCAACTCCTGTACTCAATGCCTGACCAATAAAGAAAGCATATCAAATGCCTTCTTCACTATCCTATCTCCCTGTGACTCCAACTACAAGGAACTATGAACCTGCATTCCAAGGTCTGTTTGTTCAACAACACTCCCCAGGACCTTACTATTTAGCAGATAATTCCTGCCCGGATTTACCTTTCCAAAATACAGCAGCTAACGTTTACCTAAATTAAACTCCATCTGCCATGAATCAGCCCATTGGGATATCTGCTTAAGATCCCATTGTTCTCTGAGGTAACCTTCTTTACCGTCCACTACACCTCCAATTTTGGTGTCATCTGTGTTTGCATCCAAATCATTTATACAAATGATGAAAAGCAGTGGACCCAGCACTGACCATTGTGGCACACTGGTCACAAGCCTCCAGTGTGAAAAGCAATGCTCCACCACCACCCTCTGTCTTCTACCTTCCAGCCAGTTCTGTATCTGAAAGGCTAGTTCTCTCTATTCTATATAATCTAACCTTGCTAACCAGTCTACCACAAGTAACCTTGTTGAATGCCTTACTGAAGCCCACACAGATGATGTGCACTGCTCTGCCCGCATCAATCCTCTTTGTTATTTCTTCAACAAACTCAATCAAATTCGTGAGTCATGATTTTCCACGCATAAAGCCATGTTGATTATCCCTAATCCTTGCCTTTCCAAATACATGTAAATCCTGTCCCTCACGGTTCCCTCTAACAACATGCCCACCACCACTGTCAGGTTGGAGTAAAATGGTGGCATTGGGCAGTCAGCATGGAATTATAAAAGAAAAAATTGTGCTTGATGAATCTATTGGAATTTTTCAAGTATGTGACTGGTACAGTTGATAAGGGTGAACCAGTGTATGTGATTTACTTGGACTTTCAAAAGGATTTCAGGAAGGCCCCACATAAGAGACTTGCATGTCAACTAGTGGACTGCCTGTAAGGGTGGTAGATGCAGAAACTCTCAAAACATGAAAGAATGACCCCATTTTCACCCTATTCTGAGACAGAGGGTTCCAGAATCACTCAACCTGCAGAGAAATGGGTGTTCTGTTCAGTTTTATTCCTTTTAGATCACAAAATGGCTTTGATAAACCTGAGGGGCTTCCCTTGGGGCAAATCCAGTGACATTACCACTGTGCCAAAAACTTGCCACATGTTAACTATTTGCAAATTCATTTTTGAAGGGACAGTCAAGACTTCTCACTCTGCAATCCAGCACTTTTTACATGAATTTTTCGTTGAACTGAGTGGAGGAAGGAATGTTGGTTTTTACAGTTCTAAACGTGAACACTGTTATCAACCTGTTAGTGGTGGTGTGTAATCTTGAGTATTGAACTGCAGCTTCAGACCAGCATATAACTGCTGCTCTGTAAAGGCTGGCAGTAATTAACTGAGTACCACAACACTGAAATACATTGATTAACCCCTCACTTTCCTGCCAATAATAAATTACCCAGCTAGCTCATATTTAACAAGGGTGAATAAATAGTGGGTGCAGCCTTATTAGTGAGTACATTATCATTATGCAATTCCTGGCACTAAATTAAATCCTTGTGTTCATCAAATAGTAACTATTACTGTTAACGTCAATGTGCACATCCTCGAATTCATGGATGACCGTTTGATATGGTCAGTGACACTAATATTATATAGTGCTAGTAAAGAATGTGGACCCGTGATTTATTGAGAAGTCCACTGCGTCAAACTAACAGTGACAAGAGAAGTCACCAGTATTTTAGACATTGCAGCAGCTCAGAATTCTATTGGGAGACTTGTTGAGAAGGTGCATGCAGTGATTACCTTCATGATGGGGCCTTAATTAGAATGTATCTGACAAATTGTAGAAATTATATGCTATTTGCAAATTAAGTCTAAATCTTAAAAAGCACAAAATGTTATGCAAATCAATGTAACCAAAGCAATCTCTCTAAATGTTAATTAATATCGCTTGCTTCTAAAATAAGACATACATTTCCTATCACTGGTTGTCACCTATTTTGAAATGTTCAAAATGCAGTGTCTGTACCCATTTTATACTCTGTTATCAGAGTTATGTAAAAAAATTTAAAACAAGAAATTTGAGAGTTTAAATCTAATTCCTTTTCAACGGAACAACTATATCAAAATGGCTCACTTACATCTCCCTTGAATTTTAACCTCTGATAATAGGATGATTTTACGTGGCCTGCAAAAATGAGAAACGTGGTAAATGGTGTGACTGAATTTGGTAGAAGCTAAAATTTCGTTTTCTCACCAGCAGGCTCAACTTTAGAGATTAAATCAACAGCATGTTAGTCGTGTGTTGGATCTTGATCATGCTGTCTGGTGTAGATTCCTACTTGTAATATATTTGCATGTCACATGTATTCATGATATTAAAACATTTTGGGATTATATCCTGTCTTCATTGCAAAGATAGCACCATAATGTTATGGTACCCAATTCACTTTCATTTAAGAGACATGCAGTCGAAGGGTTGTCCATGCTTAGGAGGTGAACTCTGTAGTACAAGGGAAGGGATCAGGAGATTGCCTCACTTTTACGTGCTCTGACCATCCATCCAAAATGGCAATGTAGGAGGGGGCTTGTGAGCATGGGAAATGGTAGTCCAGCATTGTACACACCACTCTGGAACACAACTGAACCTGTACACTTCATTACAGAACATTATCTGAAATCTCTGAGCAGGAACAATTAAAATGTTTTAAGTGAATACAAAGCCTTGTAAGTACTATGCCAGCTAATACCCTGAGATAGACCCACGTGTGGATAGCACTGACACCAGTTTTAAGACTCCTAATTTTGTTAGTTTGTCTATTCCATTCAGCCCCAAAGTGCCAAATCCTTCCCAATTCAGCTCCTCTATAGGCCTGACTAAACTGTATGTCCTCCTTTGAATCCCTCAGCCACTGCCCCATGCCTCTGATCCCAATCCAAACTCATCCATTACCTCTGACTCATCCTGGTCAGTCTGGATTCTTCTTTCAAGCTGCCATTCTAATCACTTGTCATGTGGCACAGAATTCAACAAGGAAAACCCCTGATTTCAAACAGAACCAAGTAAATGACAGTTGTACGCCACCTTTATATGAACATGCACCAGGTGATGTGAAATTCATGTGCACTAGTGGCTTTAAGATGATAACATGTAAATAATTTAATTTACCTAGGTAGAACTATCACCCACTCTTATCATTGAAGCAGTTGGTCTTGTAAGGCTCAACAGATATATGTTAACATATACCAAAAGGTAAAGATCGTAGGAAATGTACAATATAATGGTCTATAGCTGCCTAGAAACAGTGTACTCAGTTGTGAGTTGGAGAAAAAAAATGCCAACGCCAAGGGATAGCCATTCTCAGGCTGTTCTCAGAACTGTTCCATGAGGTGGTGAGAAGCCTTTCTAAGATTATGGGGGGATCTTGATCAAATGGGTCAACAGGCCAAAAAAAGGCAGATTGAATTCAATTTGGATAGATGCGAGGTATTACCTTTTGAGACAACAAACAAGGGTGGGGCTGGTACAATTAATGGTAGGGCCTTGGGTAATGTTGTAGAACAGAGGGACCTGGGGGGGTGCAGGTACACAATTCTTTGAAGATTGTGTTACATATGGACAGGATGGTTAAAAATGCATTTGGCACGCTTGCCTTCATTGCTCAGTCCTTTGAGTATAGGAGTTGGGAAGTCATGTTGAGGTTGTACAGGACATTGGTGAGCCCTCTTCTGGAATGCTGTGTCCAGTTCTAGTCACCCAGTTATAGAAGGGATATTATCATGGTGGAGAGAGTACAGAAGGGATTCACCAAGATGTTGCTGGGTTTGGAAGGTTTGAGTTATAAAGTCTGGATAGGCTGAAACTTTTTTTCACTGGAGCTTAGCAGGTTGAGAAGTGACCTGATAAAGACGTATAAAATAATGAGAGGTTATAGATGGAGTTAATGGTAGTCATCTTTTCCCTAGGATGGGGGATTTCAACACTAGGAGGCACAATTTTCAGTTGAGAAGAGATTTTTAAAAGAGACATGAGGGTAATTTGCATGTGGAATGAACTTCCTGAGGGAGTGTTGGATGAAGGTACAGTTACACCGTTTAAAAGCCATTTGGATAAGTACATGAATAGGAAAAGTTTGGAGTGATATGGGCCAGGACTGGTGGGATAATTTTGTTTGGCATGGACTGATTGGACTGAAGAGTCTGTTTCCGAGCTGTATGATTCTATGACACCTGCAACATCTGCATTATAGTGTGCTGAAAGACACCCAGAGACAAAAGCTTGATTAGACAGAGTCCAGGCATATCTTCCCTAGTCAGAGTTTTATTTCAACTCGCACATCACAAAATTCTTTAACACACTGAAAGTATCTGTATGAGGAATGAGTAATCAATCAACCTGTTCAAGCGTGTAATTGACACACCTCAGAAACAGGTGTCACTTGAACTTGTGCCTCCTGGTGCAGACACTAATACTACCACTGTGCCACGAGCTGAACCTTATTTATCATATACACACAGTCCAGTTCACAGCCAATTATTCCTTAATTAACATATAGCCATCACCTAGTTTCATTTGGTCTCTCGCTTCCCTGCCAGACCCTGCTTGATGATATAGATTTTGCACCTTTCCTTTTCAAAGTACACTATTTTCATCCAATAATAATGAAAAACTTAAAAAATAAAAAAGACAAAGGGCCAACCTATTGTGCAGAATGACAATATATATTCCAGCTTTTTTTTTAAGTGTGCGGTAGAGTTCCAAAAATCTTTTTCCAGTTTTTCTCAGTTTCTGAGTTGGCTCAAGTGTTTTGAAATGCTAACTGCTACTTTCCACCCATTTTGTTTTCTCCAGCAACTATTTTAAACTGTGATATCAACCCTTAGATGTTCATCATTCACATGTTTCGTTAAAAATATACTGTCGTGTAGTGACTTATTACTGATGTCATATGCAATGTATATTGCTGCTGAGCCCTTTTGGAATTTCTTCCAACATTTTTGCTCCAAAAATTTCTACATTTACTGCCTCACCAAGAGTGCACATTCTTACCATTAAAGGTGCTTTTACTACTGTTCTTTTTTTTAATTTAAGCGCTAAAGACCAGCATTTACCACCTTCACACAAAAGTAAAGTGATAAACCCTCCTGCACTCAAGAGCCTGTCACAGGAACATGCATAAGAAGCATTATTAAAAACAATCAGTTTCATGTCCCCAGCATCTCCAATTATCCCGGAAAGGAGAGAATAGCATTACCCCGTAACACTCAATGACGTTACCATTGCTGAATCTTCCAGAATCAATATGTAGACGGCTTCTAAAATGAAACAAAGAATTCCAAAACACGGAAATCTGAAATGAAAAGCAGAAATTGCCAGAGAAACTCATCAGGTCTAGCAGCATCTCTGGAGAGAACAGAGTTAACATTTTCAGTCCGCTGATGCTTTTGCAGAAGAATCTCCATCAACACTTTAGAAACTTTACATCACCCAAGGCAAAGACCACCATTGGTACTCCTTTTAGCACCTCCGATGTTATGCAGTGGTGACAGCCTAATGATAGTATTGCTGGACTATTAATCCAGATAATGTAGTGGGGACGTGGGTATGAATCTCACCACAGCAAATGGTGGAATTTGAATTCAATTTAAAAAAAACTGGAACCTTTGTTAATTGTTAGAAAAACCCAACTGGTTTACTGATGTCCTTTAGGGAAGGTAATTGCAATGCTTATGTGGTCTGGCCTACAGGTGACACCAGACCCATCGCAATGTGGTTGACTCTTAACAGCCCTTTGGGTGTTTAGGGATGGGCAATAAATGCTAGCCTAGCCAGTGATGCCCTCATCCCATGAATGAATGAAGGAAATTTTTTTTTTCCTCTGCTCCAAGTGACATGTCGTACTGACTTGGAATTATATCATCATTCCTTCATTGTCTCTGGGTCAAAATCATGGAACTTTTTTTAAAGCACATGGGTCTACATATACCACATGGACCACAGTGATTGAATAAAGCTGCTTATCAGCACCTTTTTAAGGGCAATTAAGACTGAACAATTAACGCTGGCCTAGCCAACTATGCCCATGACCTATAAATGATTAAGAAAAATACCTTAAGCTAGTTTCTTCCTTATTTCCAAATTCAACAGTCCGCTAGGAAATAGATGTACTGATTGCAGAGAGAACTACATGATGAAGAGGAAAGCTGGATGTATATAGTTTTTCTGTAAACTGGAGCAGTTGGTCAAGAACTATTTGAGGTATGTTTTGAAGAAATGCTGTTTTCTTTGGTGTCCTGAATTCTAAATGTAAGTGTTTCTATATTTAGATTTAAGTCTAAAAATTGCAAATTTTAAATGTGATTAAAATGATCATGAATGTTTACATTTCAAAGTAAAGCTTTCAATTGTTCTGACAACTGCAGTCTAATAATTTTAAATGGTTAGAAAACCTTAGAGGTGATTAATCCTGGATTAGTTACTAGGACAAGATTTTGTTAAAAGCCAATTGTATTTGACTAACTTGATTGAGTTATTTGAGGCAGCAGAGTGGGTTGATTTAGTGTAAGGGATTGATGTGCTTTATAATGACTTTTTAAAAAAGACTCTTGGTAAAGTACCGCATAATAGACTTGCAACACTTGTTTTTCAAGCCAGAGATATGTGAAATTCCTGAAGGACTGTACAAGCACCCTGTTTCTCTTTAGATCCATATAATAGTTACAAATCATTGAAGGAAGTAGAGGCAGAGCAGATCTAGAAAACAGTTTAAAAACGCATACAGAATCCTGGTCTTTAAGTAGAGGCATATCCATATACCTGCCCTTTCCTAATCCTCAGTGATGGGGAGCTTAGCACATTAGTGCAAGAGAAAATGGCTGAAACTCTTCACAATTTTGGTGAGAAGTGCTGAGTGGATAATGCATCTGTGGTCCCTACAGAGAGCACCAGCATCACAGATGCCAGTCTTCAGCCAATTCAATTCTCTCCACATTATATCAAGAAATGGCTAGCATCCTTCGATATTGCAAAGGCCAGAAGCCTAGCAACGTTCAAACAATAGTATTGAAAACTTATCTTCCAGCATTTTCTACACCTCCAATCATGCTGTTGCAGTACAGCTACAAAAACCGGCATCTACCTGACAATGTGAAAAATTACCTAAGTGTGTTCTGTACACAAAAAAACAGAACAAATCCAACCCAACCCAAGATTGAAAGAACATCTGATAGTGTTCAGAATCATGAGAATTTAGACAAAATAGATAAAGGGAGTCTATTCCCATTGGTAGATGGGCCAAGAACCAGAGAACATAGATTTTAAATGATTGGCAAAAAGAACCAACAATGACATGCAAATAAACTTATTTTTCACAATGAGTGATTGGAAGCTGCAATGTTCCTCCTCAAAGTATGGTGGAAGCAAATAAAATTGGGCTTTCAGAAGCACCTGAAGTGAAAATAATTACAGGTCTACATGGAAAGGGCAAGAAGGTGAAACAATCTAAGTTCTTCTTGCAGAGAACTAGCATGGACGCAACAGGCCAAATGATCTTTTCTGTTGCAACCATTCTTTAAAGTCTAAGTGATCCCCGGTTTTTCCAGAATTGCTTCATTAGTTTTTTTTTTGAACATTCACAGGATGAGGGTGTTGTTGACCCAGCAGCGTTTATTGGGCAATTAGGGATGGGCAGAGGGCAGTTTAGAGTCAACCACATTGCTGTGGGTCTGGAGTCACGTGTATGCCAGACCAGGTAAGATGGCAGTTTCCTTCCCTCATGGACATTAGTGAACCAGATGGGGCTTTTCCCCAGCAATCAACAATTAGATGCATAATTCCAGATACTTTATTGATTTCAAATTCCACCATCTGCCATGGTGGGATTTGCACCTGGGACCCCAGAACATTCTCTGGGTTCCTGGATTAACAGTCCAGCAATAATACTACTAGGCCATTCCCTCCTCAATATTAAATATTTGCACCTTCAGTATTTGTAATTTAACTTGTAATTTTCCCTCAAGGGAATGAAGAAATGTTACAAACAATTTACATACGAATTTAAAGAATCCATGTAATTCACTTTTATATCATAAAACATTCTTTGGTGACTATTGGTTGCTATTGGTGACATGGTCAGTTTTTGCCAACTTTTCTAGAATGTTATATCTTAGATGTAGAGATGCCGGTGTTGGACTGGTGTGGACAAGGTCAGAAATCACGAGACGCCAGGTTATATTCCTGTTTGTTCATTAAACAACCTAACATGCTGTTAAATCTTTTAATTAATTAATTTAAAAAACCATTTGACTTCAAAACAAAACACAAATTCTAAACAAGGCCTCACACGTAGAACATGCATTATTTGACCTAAAATGTCATCTCTTCTTTACACAGATAAAACCTTTTGTTCTCTCAGAGTAATGACTTGAAAGAAATTTGGGATTTACATATAAATGTTAATCAGCCAAAACCTTTTGAAGATTTAACATCTTAGGTTTGTTTAGTACATCCTCATCAGTTGTGTGACCCTTTTATCTTTTGCTTATAAATTCTGTGCTTCTTTCTCACTTCACCTGATGAAGGGGCTACATTCTGAAGCTTGTGTTTTCAAATAAACCTGTGGATGATAATGGACTAGTGTCGGTTAGATGGGCTTCAGATTGGTTTCATAGGTCGGCGCAATATCGAGGGCCAAAGGGTCTGTACTGCACTGTTATGTTCTATGTTGGACCATAACCTAGTGTTGTATTACATCCTAGAGCCGTAGTAATGCATGGTTCCAATTGGTGGAGCTATTGTAATAGCATGGTTCATCTTTGGAAAAGTGCCACCAGCAGGCACTTTTTATTAAGAATGGAAGCAAAAATAAATTGCAAATGCTGTAAATCGGGGACAAAAGCTTGCTGGAAAAGCTCAGCAGCTCTGGCAGCATTTGTGAAGGGACAGCAGACCCAAAATGTTAACTCTGATTTTTCGTCACAGATGCTGCCAGACCTGCTGCGCTTTCCCAGCAGCTTCTGTTTTTGTTATTAAGAATGGATATTTATTGAACTTTACAGAACAAAAATTCTTTCTAATTTTCTTCTTCTGATCCTGATCTCTAGACTACTGACTATCAAAGTTTAAAAGCTCAATAGATCTTGCCAGATTTGTGTCTCTGGTTATTCTGGCTTGCGGTGTATAGTGACGCCAACAGCAGCTTGGGTTCAATTCCTGCACTGACGAAGGTTAGTCTGAAGGACTGTGCTTCTCAACCTCTCACCTTACCTGAGGCATGGTGACCCTCAGGTTAACCACCATCAGTCATCTCTCTCGGTAATGAGGGAGCATGCCTATGTTCCATTAAGGCTATGGCAACATTACCTCGTACTCTAATTTATACCATCTCTAGGGCAAAAAGATTGTCACCGATTACATTCAGTTAATTCATTCTTCAGTTTCTCTGTAATGACACTTTGACCTGATTAATGGCACACAAAACAAAAAGTCAACAGCCACATGCCCATCAAGCACCAAATATTTGAATAATGCATGTTTTCTGATTTGTAAAACTAGAAGACCTTATTTTAAATTAAGCCTTCATAATTAAAAAATATATATGCATTTAATAATTTGTTAGTTTTGGCATGTCCGACACATCAGTGATGGTGTACACATCCTGTACGTCAGAGAAGATTCACAGGGATGATCTCTCATATGGACAGATTGTCTTATGAGTAAAGGCTAAAGAGGTTGGGACTGTACTCCCTGGAGTTTAGAAGAATGAGAGGTGATCTCATTGAAACATATATAGAATTCTTAAGGGGCTTGACAGGGTAAACGCTGAGAGGATGTTTCCCCTTGAGAGTCTAGGACCAGAGGGCATAGTCTCAGAATTAAAGGGTGCTAATTTAAGGTTGAGATGAGGAGGAATTTCTCTCAGACAGTTGAGTGTCTTTGGAACTCCTTGCTACAGAGAGCTATGGTGGCAAAATCCTTGTGTATAATTAAGGCTGAGATAGATTCTTGATCTGTCAGGGAATCAAGGGTTATGGGCAAAATGGAGGAAAGGGTAGCATCTGTTCATTTGTACCAAGGTGGACCACAACTGCTGGCTGTTCACTGCTCAGGATGCTCCACTGCTGCTCCATGATATCCTAACTGCTGGAACAGGGAGTGAACACACCATCCTGGATTCGTGTTTTGGCTGCAGAAATACTCAACTATCAAATGACCTATCACTGTTGATCTTCCTTACATACCCTTGTACACTTGAGACATATGTGGTGCCACAAATGTGGCTCTGGCTGCACTTCCTAGATAGCCATTACTGTCATCATTATTCAGGACTACATACAGGTTAGAGACTGGGGCACATTTAGAATCTGTTGCATTACATAAGAACATAAGAACTAGGAGTAGGAGGAGGCCATCTGGCCCCTCAAGCCTGCCCCACCATTTAAGATCATAGCTGATCTTTTTGAGGTCAGAGATAATGGGAACTGCAAATGCTGGAGAATCCAAGATAACAAAGTATGGGGCTGGATGAACACAGCAGGCCAAGCAGCATCTCAGGAGCACAAAAGCTGACTTTTCGGGCCTAGACCCTTCATCAGAAAAGGGGGATGGTGAGAGGGTTCTGGAATAAATAGGGAGAGAGGGGGAGGCGGACCAAAGATGGAGAGAAAAGAAGATAGGTGGAGAGGAGAGTATAGGTGGGGAGGTAGGGAGGGGATAGGTCAGTCTGGGAGGACGGACAGGTCAAGGAGGCGGGATGAGGTCTGTAGGTGGGAAATGGAGGTGTGGCTTGAGGTGGGAGGAGGGGATAGGTGAGACTCAGCTCCACGTACCCACCCACTCACCATAATCCTTAATTACTTTACTTTTCAAAAATTTATCTAGGCTTGCCTTAAGAACATTCAGTGAGGTAGCTTCAACTGCTGCACTGGGCAGGGAATTCCACGGATTCACAACCCTTTGGGTAGAGAAGATCCTCCTGACCTCAGTCCTATATTTATTTTCCTTTATTTTGAGGCAATGTCCTGTAGTCCTGGTTTCACCTGCTAGCAGAAACGACCTCCCTGCCTGCACTTTATCTACTCCCTGTTACCTGCATCCATTACCTTCCTGTTCCGTTTTTATTATCTGGTGGTCATCAATTCCCTCTCTTCCTGCATACTCTTAAACTGTGTGGTAACTATTTTGATAAACTTTCTATTCACATAGCTCTCAACCTGGAAAGCAATGTGGAATTCAAGATGCAAACAGATCAGCCATAATGTTATTAAAAGGAAGACCAGCTTTGAGATCCCAATTGGTCTATTTTTGCTCACATGTAACAAATTCACCTTACTAGTAGCAATAAACCTGACATTTTAAGAAAGGTAAAAGATGATACCAGCTATTTGCTTGTTTTATTTTAATTGTTATCCATCAGATGTGGACAATAGTGGATATAACAGGTTAAGACAGCATTTATTTCCTATTCCTAGTTGCCCTTGAGAAGGTGGAAGTGAGCTGATTCTTGAACTGAGATAACAAGGTGTAGAGCTGAATCAACACTGCAGGCCAAGCAGCATCAGAGGAACACGAAAGCTGACGTTTTAGGCTTAAACTCTTCTTCAGAAATGGGTCAGTAATCCCATTTCTGTAGAAGGGTCTAGACCCAAAATGCCAGCTTTCCTGTGCCTCTGAATGGCCTGCTGTGTTCATCTAACTCCTTACACCTTGTATCTCAGATTCTCTAGCATCTGCAGTTCCTAGTATCTGAGTTCTTGAACTGCTACAGTACTTGAACTATAGGAACATCCACAATGCTTTTAGGAAGGAACTCAATGGATTTTGACCTGATATCAATTGAAGGAACAGTGACATATTTCCAAATCAAAATGGTGTGTGGCTTGGTAGGGAACCTGCAGACAGTGGTGTTCCCATCTATGTAATGCCATTGTCCTTTTTGGTCATGGTTAGAGTCATAGAGATATACAGCACAGAAACACCCTTTGGTCCAACTTGTCCATGCTGACCAGATATTCTAAATTAATCTAGTCCTATTTACCAACATTTGGGCCATATCCCTCTCAAGTCTTCCTACTCCGGCTTGTCCAAATGTTTTTGCACAGGTACCATATTTTCACATTTCTCCCACTCAGGAGTGGGTGATGGCTGTCACTTAGTAAGCAAGTTTCTCAAAAATAGGGTTTCTCACAAGAGTAAACATGCATATAATCAATAAATTGACAATCAAAAATAGGCCAAGCAACAGAGCTAACTAATCACTTTACCTTTCAGCTAAGAAGCAGAGCTAGGGAATCACAGACTATTCCCGAAGTTCTGAGCACCCAGAGGGTGGGGAGTCTGGGGCCAAGCTATGAAAGTGCACTCTCTGAATTGATCTCAGCAGACTTTGGAGGTTGGCAATGATTTGCCTTTCAGCTTGGATTTCCTTCTCTCCCAGTATCTAATTAAGAACGCTAGTGAGATGCTACCCTGTATTACAGGAGGGACTGAAGATAAAAACAAGAATGTTATGCTTCAGTTATACAGGGCATTGGTGAGTTTATGTCCTCAACACTGTGTAGTTTTGGTCACCTTATTTAAAGAGGGACATGAGTGCAGAGAAGATGGTTCAGAGGAGATTTATTAGGTTGATACCTGGAATGAATGGATTGTCTTGTGACAATGGATTGGACAGGCTGGGGTTGTTTCTAGTGGAGTTTAGAAGAGTGTGCAGTGACTTGATTAATATCCTGAATGGTCTTGATAAGGTGGGCATGGAAAGGTATTGTGAATCAGTTCAGAAGTAGAAAAATTAGGTGTCATCCCTTTTTTAGGAGTTTTTTGAGTTTGCAAGTTTGGAATTCTACCTCAGAATATGATAGAGATTGCATGTTTAAATATTTTTAAGGTAAAGTTGATTAAAAAATTACCACAATGCTCCTTGAGTTTGTGGATCTGAGTTATGAGGAAAGTTTGGATAGGCTGATGCTGTTTTAAGTTGGATCAGTGACAGTGGGGAGGGAACATGACAGAGGTGTAATAAGATTATGAAGGGCATTGATGAGGTGAATACTTTTTTCATTAGTAGAGAGGGTCGCTAACCACGGGGGTTCGAGATTAAAGGACAGAGGGAGAAGGCTCAAGGGAGAGTTGAGTAGAAATTTGTTCACCCAAAGTGCAGTGGGAGTTTGGAACTCACTGCCTTAAAAGAATGGTTAAGTTAGAAACTCCTGTAACATTTAAGCAGTATTTGGATATTCACTTGCATTGCCATAGCCTCTAGAGCTATTGATCAAGAACTAGAAAATAAGATTATGGTCAGATCTTTGGCTGGTGCAGAAAAGGTGGGCTGAAGGGTGTTGTTATGCATGTGTTTGAGTTGGATAAATTATTGCTGAGCTGATGAATCAAGAGCTCATGAGAAATGTGGAATTTAAAACACAAACAGATCAGCCAGGACCTTATTGAATCCAAACAGGTGACCAAATAGTTATATGAAAAATGATGATCAGACAATAGGAGGAAGGAACAGAGAGAATAACCATATAAATACATCAAGTTTAGGTGTTATGAAGATAAGAAAAATATAAAACTGAAGGCTCTGAATATGAATGCATGTGGTATTCATAGCAAAGTAAATGAATTGACAGTGCACATTGAAATAAATAAATATGATCTGATAACTGTTCAAAAATTTGGCTGCATCATGGCAAGAACTGAATCCTGAATGTTGAGCAGACTGACATTCAAAAAGAAATGGAAGCTATATGAAATTGTGCATCAAGGATGTCATTGTTAGATGGAATCCGAGGTTCAGGAGATTAGGATTTAGAATCACTTTGGGTAGAAATGAAGAATTTCTAAGGAAAAATGTCACCAGTAGGGGTGGTATGTAGTCCTCCTAACAATGACCACAATGTGGTGTAAAGTATACAAGAATAAATATTGGGTGCTTGTGATAAAGGGACAGCAATAATCATAGATGATTTTAATCTACATATAAACTGGAAACATCAGGTTGACATTGGCAGCCTAGATGATGGTTTATAGAACGCTTTCAAGATTGTTTCTTAGTGGTATAGTCTGGAACTGACTTGGCAATGTATGATATTACAAAGAACAAAGAAAATTACAGTACAGGAACAGGCCCTTCGGCCCTCCAAGCCTGCACCAATCGAGGTCCTCTGTCTAACCTGTCATCTATTTTCTAAGGGTCTGTGTCCATTTGTTCCCCGCCCATCCATGTATCTGTCCAGATATATCTTAAAAGATGCTAACGTGTCTGCGTCTACCACCTCTGCTGGCAACGAGTTTCAGGCACCCACCACCCTCTGTGTAAAGAACTTTCCATGCATATCTCCCTTAAACTTTCCTCCTCTCACTTTGAACTCATGACCCCTAGCAATTGAGTCCCCACTCTGGGAGGGAAAAAGCTTCTTGCTATCCACCCTGTCTATACCCCTCATGATTTTGTAGACCTCAATCAGGTCCCCCCTCAATCTCCATCTTTCTAATGAAAATAATCCTAATCTACTCGACCTGTCTTCATAGCTAGCACCGTCCATACCAGGCAACATCCTGGTGAACCTCCTCTGCACCCTCTCCAAAGCGTCCACATCCTTTTGGTAATGTGGAGACCAGAACTATACACAGTACTCTAAATGTGGCCAAACCAATGTCTTATACAACTGTAACATGGCCTGCCAACTCTTGTACTCAATACCCCGCCTGATGAAGGAAAGCATGCCGTATGCCGCCTTGACCACCCTATTGACCTGCGTTGCCACCTTCAGGGAACAATGGACCTGAACACCCAGATCTCTCTGTTCATCAATTTTCTCATTATCTTCTCATTTTCTCTGTCCTACAGCATAGTTGCAGTTAAAGGGTCAATGAACTACCTCTACTTTCTTCCTTCCTTTGTAATTTCTTACCTCCTCTAATATTTAGAGGAAGCAATGGTCTAGTGGTACTATTACTCAACTATTAATGCACAGGCTCTGTAATATTCTGGGTAATATGGTAAAAATGGTAATATTCCATCCTAACATGGTAGATGGTGAAATTTGAAATTAAAAAATATCTCAGATCATGAGTCTGATGACAACCATGAAACCAATTGTCAGAAAACACTAACACCATTTACGGAAGGAAACTGCTGTCCTCCCCTGGTCTACCCCAGACACACAGCAATGAGTAGTTGACTCCTACCGGTCTCTGGACAATTAGGGATGGGTAACAAATGCTGGTCTAGTCAGCATACCCACATTCTGTGAAATGTATAGAACAAATGATTCTACATCTTCCAATCCTAGATTATTTCTTGCTAGCCATCTTGTACTAACAAAGTTACTCCATGGCCCTTTCTGTCCTTCCTTTCCCTTCAAAAAGTCACATATCCCTGAATATTTAATTCCAAGTTTTGATCTGAATGTAATTGTCTCTCTAAACTGGCTACAAGACAATAACCTTAACTTCTATTTTCACATTAAATTCATTTATTTTGTTTTCAATAATGCATGCATTTCAGTAAAAAAGCCATTAACTTTGCCTTTTTACCATTTTGTTCAAATCACCTTTTACTCCATTTGCTGCTGTTATTCTATATTTGTACATTCTATCCTATTACATCCTGCTGTGAGTCTCATTATCCAAATAAGTGCCTGCAATGTTGCCATGCCCTTTTGTTCCGTAGTCCCACTTTTCCAAATACCAAAACCCTCATCCACCAATTATTTTCAAGCCCTCTCTGCAGCCGAGTGACTCAATTCACCAGGACAGTGGTCTCAGAGAAGTTCAAGTGAAGGGAATACAAGTGAAACAGCTCTCTTCTATCCCAATACTGGTGCCAGTGCAGAATTAATTGCAACCAATTCCACTTACATCAATCTTTGAGATATGCATTTAATTCTTCACCTTTATTTCCCCTATGCCACTTTCCCTACAGCTCAGGTAGTAAGACTGCTATTTTTACCTTGGATATTCTGCTTTGTAATTGTTCACTTTTTTCAGCTGCTCCTCCTTTCTAGTCCTGTCAATATTTTCGGTACCATTATGGATGATGACAACTAGATTATACTCCATCTTACAATCATCTTCTGACCCAGATTTTCGGGTGCCTCTTCCAGGCATTCAAAGACAATGGATATCCAAAAAACTGGGTCAGAGGATGCCTATCACGTGAATAACACCAGGAAGATATTACACACCCCGACACACTCATCACACTACCTTACACCAGGAGCACATCGGAACTGACCATAAGATTCCTACAACCACTGGGCATCAGAGTAGCACACAAACCCACATCAACCCTACGAAAACTGCCTCCCAGAATTAAAGACCCACTACCCACTATGGGCAAGATCAATGTCATACACAAGATTCCCTGCATAGACTGTGACAAACACTACATCGGACAAACAGGAAGGAAATTAACAATATGAATACACAAACATCAACTGGCTGTAAAAAAAAAAAAAAAGACATGACCAATACTCTCTCATCTCTATCCATATTGATAAGGAGAACCACCAATTCAACTGGGTCAACCCAAGATTCTGGGACAAGCAAAGCAGAGACAAGCATGGGAATTCCTAAAAGCCTGGCACTCCATGAAGAAAGCCATCATCAAACACAGGTCTCGACCCCATAAACATCCACTGCAAAGGAAAACTGGAAGTGAGATAATCCAGCTCAATGGACTCCAGAGTTCAAATAACAGGTAGGAAAACGCAATGGTGCTTCATTGGAGGCTGCACTGATGATGTTACCCAGCAGGTCATTGAAACGTCTTCAGAAAAACAACACACCAGCACAGCAAGCCAACCAACCATAAATCCGTATCACTACCTCAAACTCAAACTTACAATAAATTATAATAAAAATTTATGTAAATCACATCACTGTTTTTTCTTTACAGAAAGTTCCCTTATTTTTGTTAAACTTGAAAACGCTCTAAACATTTCAGAATTATTCTACTTTGCTGTAAAAATCATTCAAAAGCATTTAAATTTCACTAACAGGAGAGGTGGTGGTGGCACAGTGACAATGTCACTGGACTGGTTATCCAAAACCTTATCAATCATTTCAGAATAAAGGCACTCCTAAATAACAGCAACCGTAATGACTGAATTATTTATTCAGTTTGAAAGTGAAAAATGTGTGAACCTATTTAAGAATAAATAAAGGCTTAAATATGGGCTTGAAAGCTGATCTATCTGAAGTGAACTGGGATACTGGGCTAAGGAATACATCAAATGATTGCAATAGATAAACAGTGGCAGACATTCAAGGAGGTATTTCAGAAGACGCTGAATAAATATATTCCTAAAAAATAATCCTAAGGAAAGAACCAACCATCAGTGATTAACTAAAGAAGTTAAGGAAAGCATCAAACTTAAGGAAAAAGCATATAATTGCACTAAGATGAGTGGAAAGTCAGATGATTGGACAGAATATAAACAACAGCAGAGATTGGCTATGGGATTAAGTATGTGAAAGAAATTAGAGTATTAGAAATTAGAGACAGGAAACTAGATAGAAACAGAAAATGTATAGTAAGAGTTTCGACCAATATTTGCAAAAGAAAGTAGTAAGTATAAACAGAAATTGCTGGAAAAACTCAAGCCAGTCTGGCAGCATCTGTGGACAGAAAGCAGAGTTAGAATAAACATAGTATCAGAGATAATGGGAACTGCAGATGCTGGAGATTCCAAGATAATAAAATGTGAGGCTGGATGAACACAGCAGGCCAAGCAGCATCTCAGGAGCACAAAAGCTGACGTTTCGGGCCTAGACCGTTCATCAGAGAGGGGGATGGGGGGAGGGAACTGGAATAAATAGGGAGAGAGGGGGAGGCGGACCGAAGATGGAGAGTAAAGAAGATAGGTGGAGAGGGTGTAGGTGGGGAGGTAGGGAGGGGATAGGTCAGTCCAGGGAAGACGGACAGGTCAAGGAGGTGGGATGAGGTTAGTAGGTAGCTGGGGGTGCGGCTTGGGGTGGGAGGAAGGGATGGGTGAGAGGAAGAACCGGTTAGGGAGGCAGAGACAGGTTGGACTGGTTTTGGGATGCAGTGGGTGGGGGGGAAGAGCTGGGCTGGTTGTGTGGTGCAGTGGGGGGAGGGGATGAACTGGGCTGGTTTAGGGATGCAGTGGGGGAAGGGGAGATTTTGAAACTGGTGAAGTCCACATTGATACCATATGGCTGCAGGGTTCCCAGGCGGAATATGAGTTGCTGTTCCTGCAACCTTCGGGTGGCATCATTGTGGCAGTGCAGGAGGCCCATGATGGACATGTCATCAAGAGAATGGGAGGGGGAGTGGAAATGGTTTGCGACTGGGAGGTGCAGTTGTTTGTTGCGAACTGAGCGGAGGTGTTCTGCAAAGCGGTCCCCAAGCCTCCGCTTGGTTTCCCCAATGTAGAGGAAGCCGCACCGGGTACAGTGGATGCAGTATACCACATTGGCAGATGTGCAGGTGAACCTCTGCTTAATGTGGAATGTCATCTTGGGGCCTGGGATGGGGGTGAGGGAGGAGGTGTGGGGACAAGTGTAGCATTTCCTGCGGTTGCAGGGGAAGGTGCCGGGTGTGGTGGGGTTGGAGGGCAGTGTGGAGCGAACAAGGGAGTCACGGAGAGAGTGGTCTCTCCGGAAAGCAGACAGGGGAGGGGATGGAAAAATGTCTTGGGTGGTGGGGTCGGATTGTAAATGGCGGAAGTGTCGGAGGATAATGCGTTGTATCCGGAGGTTGGTAGGGTGGTGTGTGAGAACGAGGGGGATCCTCTTGGGGCGGTTGTGGCGGGGGCGGGGTGTGAGGGATGTGTTGCGGGAGATGCGGGAGACGCGGTCAAGGGCGTTCTCAATCACCGTGGGGGGAAAGTTGCGGTCCTTAAAGAACTTGGACATCTGGGATGTGCGGGAGTGGAATGTCTTATCGTGGGAGCAGATGCGGCGGAGGCGGAGGAATTCTCTTTTTACTCCTCCCACTTCCTACAGACCAAGGGGGTGGCCATGGGCACCCGCATGGGCCCCAGCTATGAACCGAGGCCAGACGCCAACTCTCCGACACCACCTCCTACCGCCTCTTCGATCATGACCCCACACCCGAGCACCAAACCATCTTCTCCAACACCATTCATGACCTCATCACCTCAGGGGACCTCCCACCCACAGCCTCCAACCTCATTGTTCCCCAACCCCGCACGGCCCGTTTCTATCTCCTTCCCAAAATCCACAAACCTGCCTGCCCCGGTCGACCCATCGTCTCAGCCTGCTCCTGCCCCACCGAACTCATCTCCACCTATCTGGACTCCATTTTCTCCCCTTTGGTCCAGGAACTCCCCACCTATGTCCGTGACACCACCCACGCCCTCCACCTCCTCCAGGACTTCCAATTCCCTGGCCCCCAACACCTCATATTCACCATGGACGTCCAGTCCCTGTACACCTGCATTCCGCATGGAGATGGCCTCAAGGCCCTCCGCTTCTTCCTGTCCCGCAGGCCCGACCAGGCCCCCTCCACCGACACTCTCATCCGCCTAGCGGAACTCGTCCTCACACTCAACAACTTCTCTTTTGACTCCTCCCACTTCCTACAGACCAAGGGGGTGGCCATGGGCACCCGCATGGGCCCCAGCTATGCCTGCCTCTTTGTAGGTTACGTGGAACAGTCCATCTTCCGCACCTACACAGGCCCCAAACCCCACCTCTTCCTCCGGTACATTGATGACTGTATCGGCGCCGCCTCTTGCTCCCCAGAGGAGCTCGAACAGTTCATCCACTTCACCAACACCTTCCACCCCAACCTTCAGTTCACCTGGGCCATCTCCAGCACATCCCTCACCTTCCTGGACCTCTCAGTCTCCATCTCAGGCAACCAGCTTGTAACTGATGTCCATTTCAAGCCCACCGACTCCCACAGCTACCTAGAATACACCTCCTCCCACCCACCCTCCTGCAAAAATTCCATCCCCTATTCCCAATTCCTCCGCCTCCGCCGCATCTGCTCCCACGATAAGGCATTCCACTCCCGCACATCCCAGATGTCCAAGTTCTTTAAGGACCGCAACTTTCCCCCCACGGTGATTGAGAACGCCCTTGACCGCGTCTCCCGCATCTCCCGCGACACATCCCTCACGCCCCGCCCCCGCCACAACCGCCCCAAGAGGATCCCCCTCGTTCTCACACACCACCCTACCAACCTCCGGATACAACGCATTATCCTCCGACACTTCCGCCATTTACAATCCGACCCCACCACCCAAGACATTTTTCCATCCCCTCCCCTGTCTGCTTTCCGGAGAGACCACTCTCTCCGTGACTCCCTTGTTCGCTCCACACTGCCCTCCAACCCCACCACACCCGGCACCTTCCCCTGCAACCGCAGGAAATGCTACACTTGTCCCCACACCTCCTCCCTCACCCCCATCCCAGGCCCCAAGATGACATTCCACATTAAGCAGAGGTTCACCTGCACATCTGCCAATGTGGTATACTGCATCCACTGTACCCGGTGCGGCTTCCTCTACATTGGGGAAACCAAGCGGAGGCTTGGGGACCGCTTTGCAGAACACCTCCGCTCAGTTCGCAACAAACAACTGCACCTCCCAGTCGCAAACCATTTCCACTCCCCCTCCCATTCTCTTGATGACATGTCCATCATGGGCCTCCTGCACTGCCACAATGATGCCACCCGAAGGTTGCAGGAACAGCAACTCATATTCCGCCTGGGAACCCTGCAGCCATATGGTATCAATGTGGACTTCACCAGTTTCAAAATCTCCCCTTCCCCCACTGCATCCCTAAACCAGCCCAGTTCATCCCCTCCCCCCACTGCACCACACAACCAGCCCAGCTCTTCCCCCCCACCCACTGCATCCCAAAACCAGTCCAACCTGTCTCTGCCTCCCTAACCGGTTCTTCCTCTCACCCATCCCTTCCTCCCACCCCAAGCCGCACCCCCAGCTACCTACTAACCTCATCCCACCTCCTTGACCTGTCCGTCTTTCCTGGACTGACCTATCCCCTCCCTACCTCCCCACCTACACCCTCTCCACCTATCTTCTTTACTCTCCATCTTCGGTCCGCCTCCCCCTCTCTCCCTATTTATTCCAGTTCCCTCCCCCCATCCCCCTCTCTGATGAAGGGTCTAGGCCCGAAACGTCAGCTTTTGTGCTCCTGAGATGCTGCTTGGCCTGCTGTGTTCATCCAGCCTCACATTTTATTATCTTAGAATAAACATACTTGCTCCAAGACAGGTTCCATTTTCTCCTTTTCTGAGGTTGCGTTTCCCCAGTAATTTTTGTTTTCGTGTTTCGCATCTCTGTTTTAAGCAAACTGAGTGTTGGTCCTCTATGATTTATGTTAAAATTAAATTGAACCATAACAGTCCAAAGTTGATATGGATATTAATGTTGGGACAGGTTTCTAAGACCATCATAGGACTTTAGGGCATTTTAGCAACAGCTGACTGCCTCACGAGACTGGTTAGGGTACTCAGTTCAATTCTTCGTTTCATAAATTTGTTTTGTGGCATTTTAAAAGTCAGATGAGTACAACACATAATATGTAATAATTCACAAACAATTTACAGATTGTTAGAACACACTTCCATTTTATTACTTTATCTCCAATCACACTCATTAAGACAAGGTAATGTACTAGTTTCCAGCCTACTGTTGATGTTGTGGTGCAAAAAACTAGAAAAATGTTAGTTTTTAATTCACTGACAGAACAAAGAACGGTGTGACAACAAAAGTTGCATTTTCAGGTTTTCACTTTTCATTGGTGGATTCATTGAGCCTCTGTTTCCAATTTATTTATACGGCTATACCTGACTTAGGAAGGGTTGTATCAACACTTGTTTTCCATGAGACCAAATTAGGGAAAAAGGCATGTTATTCTGGGGGTAGATTCAGGGAATTCAAAGATAGGTTAGCAGAGTAGGCTAATATATGGATAGATGACTGAATAATAAAATACTGGGAACAGGAATTAGCTCTTTTGGGGAAAAGAAATAATGAAAGTATATTTAAAATGATTAAATTCTTCAGAATGAGGAAACACGTATCTAGAAGTGACTTATCTTTTAATGATAAATAAGTTAAAATATGCACTAAAAAGGACAAATTGTATTCTGTGTCTTATCAGAGAAATGATTGAAAATGAAATTCAATTGTGATAGCATGTAAAATGGCTATGTGCTCTTCTCAATTTGCCTTTTCACTTCATTCTCTTCCGGACATTTTGCTTTCATCAAATGTAAAAGCAAGGAAACCATGTTCAACTTTTTGTGGTATTATGTCGGCTACGGTGTGGTTACTGTTACAATTCTCAACAACTCTCTGTCTCATCATGTAATGTCCTAAATGTCTGAAGTTTGTTAATCATTATACCATGATATCATATCATATATGAAAAGAAGAGGCAGGTTCCAAAAACTACCTCAGCTATTTTGGGATTGGATGTGTGCTATTGGAATTATTAATACTCAATCTTACTAATGGATCTGATTTTGTGTAATGCGATAGGATTAATTAAAGCCCTCATAGTAAAGGATCCTCAAGGCAAGATTGATCAAAACCTGATGAAATTTCGCATTCCGTTTGAAAGTGAGATATGTAAATCCATAAATAGTGACTTAAACTTTTAAGTCAATTACAAGAATATGAAAACAGATTGGCTAAAGTGGACTGGTAAATAGGTTAAAATGTAAGATAGTAGATAAACAGTGGCAGATATTCAAGGAGATATTTCATAACTTGTGACTGGTGACTAGTGGTGTACTACACGTTTTGATGCTGTTTCTTTGCTGTTTGCTGTGGTCATTATTAATCTGGACATGAATGTAGAAAGAATGCTCAGGTTTGTAGATGATATGAAAATTGGTGTGGCAAATAGTAAGGAGGAAAGTCTTAGGTGACAGGACAATATAGCTAAGTAGATCCGATGGGCTGAATAGTGGCAAATGGAATTTAATTTTACAGTGTGAGGTGATACATCTTGGGAAGACTTACAAGGCAAAGATTTACTAGGAAGTACAATGGTGATCTTGTTTAAACATAAGATTCTAAGAGTGTCTGACAAGATAGATGCTGAGAGAATATTTCATCTTGGTGGGGGTTGAGGATCCAGAGTTACATGGCACTGGTTAAAATATGACGTCTCCCATTTAAGGTGGTGACGCTAAGGAATTTCTTCTCTTGAGTGGGATATTAGTGTTTGAAATTCCTTCCATAGACCACTTTGGAAACGGGATAATTGAATATATTTCAGACTGAGTTTGACAGAATTCTGATTGACAAGGGAATCGAGGATTAGAGATTCAGGCAGAAAAGTGAAGTTAAAGTCACAATAAAACTAGGTATGACCTTACTGAATGTTGGACCTGTTCAAGGGGCTGAATGGCCTATTCTTGCACCTATTTTTTGTGACTATTCAATGACGTATTAGATTAGTTTTTATTTTCTAATGCATCCTTTGATGAAAAAATAATTCCATATTAAGTTTTTAGTTTTGCAAGATGCACTGAATTGGGAGAATAAATAGATGCTTATATAGCTAATTCAATCTGTGTCTGATGCTCTGTAGAGTAATTCATAAACAAAGGTTAACAACATTAATGCACACTTAGGTAGAACCTGTCAAGCTCTTATTTTTAGCGAATAGATCACAGCAGTATACTGTAATGGAAAATGTTATAGTTTTTTAAAATAATAAACCTTAGATTGTATGACATCAAAGCAACATTTTACGTCAAGCAAAAGTTCAAATTTTAAAAAAACCTAATCTGCTGATAAAGTACCATAATATATTCTTTTAAGTACACCAAAGGTTTCGTGGAAGTTTCCAGCTATGTATAGTTATAATAGGGCTTTCATGTTCTGGTTATCCTAAGTTCAACAGGTAAGTGACTTCAGAGAAAAAATCATTTGTATTTGTAAAGAAGGGGCAATATGATTCCGCCATCTTAAAATTTCTGCGATCAATCTATGTTTATTTAGTATCTGTCTCATTTGGTTAAAAACTGACAGTGTTGTCAAAGGTCCTCAATAGAAGTCTGAAACTTGGCAATAGATGGTCAATCTCCTATGAAGCTAAATGAAATTTCTTTCTTTAAATATAAAACAATTTATATTTCAGGGAGCGAGATTACAATTGCAGGTGGCAAGTGTTTTTGAACCATTGGATAAATTTGTACTTTTCTGTATAGAGTGATCTTAGTGTTTGTTTACATTTAAGCATTAATTTTGAGTAATTTTATCAAAACCAGCCATACAAATAGGGAAGGTCATCCCAGTAATCGAGTCATTCACTCTCCCCCGTTATAAAAGGAACAGAGTGAGCTACTAAAAACAGAAAAGATAATCTCACAGACAAAGCAGAATTTATGTGGTGCATGTGACTATCTTCCAAGTTCTTTGAATTGGTCATACAAACGTGGGTTCTAAGTCCTCTTTAAAATTAACAAGTGGATGATTACGAAAATGTTTTTGTGACCAAATGAATGATAGATTATATTGCTCACTGTCTGAGGTTTCTGAAATACTTGAATTGTATGAGCCTCGACAGCATACTTCACAGCATGCCCTGTGGTAACAGCAAAATGTTTCATCTGAACTGCTTGATTCTGAATCTGAGTAATCATACTGGTAAGTTTGAAAAGAGCCTTCTTTACCAGCTACTTCGCTTTCTTCCAAGCATAAGTGTGCTTTCTTTAAATCCAGGTCTGAATGTGGCTTCATAATGTGTTTCCCTTCTAAAGCTGAACAGCTTATGCAGCCATTTTTTTGGTCTTTTTTGCCATACAGTTGATAGCTGTCAGATAGTGCATCCAGTTTCTTTGCTGAGCTTAGGGTTGCTGAGAGACTTGTAGATCTGTTTTCATCAGTTAATCTTTTCTGGTGAATGCATTCTAGTCGACTAGTCTCAGAAATTGTATCCCTACTTATATTTTCATTAACTCGGCATTTAGTCTGTTGAGTTGTTGAGTGTGGAAAATAATGGGAAGGTGTACCAGTTATTGAATAGAAAGGTGGCCTCCTCTGCCTCACTATATATGGAGAAATACTATGATAGCAATGTTTTAATTGCTCTACTCTCCGGGTACACTGTTCAAGTGAAAAATTCTGGAGCATTCGTCTTGGTCTCTCTGGTGAGCAGATTGAGGTGACAGCATTAACATTTAGCTCTTGTAGAATTTCTTGCAGCTTCTCACTGCTCACATAATTGTTTTTAATCATTTTTCTTGGATCCTTGACAGAAGCACATTCAATCGTCCTGGATCTAACTGATGGATGGATTGCAGAGGAGACCAGGATCTGATCTATTGGTTGTGGAGTCATTTTCACACAGTCGTTTATCTGAACTTCTGAAGCTATTTCTGAGGTATCACATGAATTGGAAAAATCATCTAGATTAATCTCAGAATTTTCTGGATGTCCTAGGTGGTTCAGAACACTTCTAGTAAAATTCTGATAATTTACAACATCTTCTGGCCTTTGTGGATACAAAGTTGAGTCCAGTTGATTTGTAGAATCTCCCATGATTTGGTGGAAGTTACTTTGCAGTGACACAGGTTTATGGTCTTGCTGTGAACCAAAGGTCTGATCCAGATTTGTCTGTCTGTCTGACAAAGACTTTTCACTTTCTGAATCTTTTGTTGCTGTGTTATGACCTTTAACCTCAAAATTAATCAAAGGGTGATGTGCTGTCTTGGATCCTGTTGTGGAGATGTAATCCTTCAGCTCTTCTGTGCAATCTGGTGTCATTAAATGCACCAATTTATCCTTCACATTATTAACCTGTTCCTGCAGACTTTCAATTACTGCATTTTTCTATAGGAGAGAAAGAAAAACATATTACAGTTGGAGACAATCTTGTAATCTTTGTTTCTTTTTTGTTCAGTAGGAATAATTGATGAAAATGCTTCTACAATTAGTGAAACAATTTACCAAACCGATTTCTCCATGTAGCATAAAGAAAATGCTTAAATCATAATTTTAAGGAGGTTTTGACAGGATACTTAGAAAAACACATACAATCAAGCAGAACAATATGGTGAAAGGGAAGTCATGTTTAACTAATCTAGAAGAGTTTTTTGAAAATGTAACAGCAACAGTGAATAGAGGAGACCAATAGGTGTGTACCTGCCTTTTCAAAAGCATTTAATAAGATGTCACACCAAGGTTTGCTGAACTAGAGAAGAGCATGTAATGTAGACAGTAACTGGTTAGCTAACTGGAAGAAGAAAATAGGGATAAGTGATCCTCAGGTTGGCAAGTAGTAATGGAGTGCACAGAAGTTAGTGCTGGGACCTCAACTATTTATAATCCCTATCAATAATTTGGATTAAGGGACTGAGTATATGGTAGCTAGCTGCTGACACTGAAATAGTAAAAGAAAAGTTGCTGAGAGGAGGTAGTGTCTGCAGAAAACAAACTTGAGTTAAGACTACAACCAAGACAGCTATGATCAGACTGAAAGGTGAAGCAGACTAACTGGTCTAATTTCTACACTTCTGTTCCTGTCTTTTATTACAGATGAACTGAAAAACAGTGAAAGACATAGCAGCATCTAGTTTTCCTTTCATCACATTGAAGAGAAAGTGTTCTGACAGAAATAATATTTTCTATTTTCACAATATCTGTGATTGAGCCTGCGTTGTGTTTCTTGATTTTTATTATCCATATTTGTCTGGGTGTCCTGCAGCATCCACTATTCCTTGTTCATGTACCATTGCTTCACCAGGTGATAAGCATATTGGGATCAGATTTGGATCCGCTCAGATGTTCGAATCAAATTTAGCTTTTAAAACAGAACTTTTCACATGTGATTTGGGATTGGCTGTAGTTTGTGAACATTGAATATAATGTGCAACAACAAGAATAGTCTTTATTCCAGGAGAAGACACCAAAGTGCTACTGCTTTGTTGCATCTAATAGCATTATCAGCCCCACAGTATAAAGATATTCCTATAAATCCATATCTTTACTAATCTTCAGTAACTCATTAATATATCTTCAAGTCAAATTGTTTGCATTATATATTACTGTACTACCTCAGTGAGGAGTCGTTTCATGGAGTTATTTTCTCCAAGCAGGTAATAGATCTGGTCATCACTGTACATGGACCGAAAGCTCTTGCTTGGACTGTTGAAATATTTGGCCATCTGATTTGGAGTAACGTTTAATTCTTCCTCAAATTGCTTCCACTGTCTGACCTGTTGACAGAACTCAATAATTAATTTGGATTTTTAGGAATTTATTGAAAGTTATGTATGAAACAAAGATGATCTATATTCAAAGTTTAATTGCAAATATACGGAATCCAGAAGTTGCTGTTTCATTCAGAGGAGCAGGAATGGTGAACATTGACAGTTGCTATCACAGGTGCTATAAAATTTGAGGCTACACTATTTTCTGTTCCTGCAGTCTTAAACTATAATGTTGTTTCTAACAATGCTCAGTCAAGAATCATGAATATAGAATCTTATCATCCTATATGAGGTTGCCTCATGGCTTACAATTTAAAATACAATATAGCGATCCTGAAGGTAAACACTTGAATATTTTAGAAATAAGTTATCCATTTAAATAAAAATTTTACTATGTCAAATTGGATAGAGAAAACATGGAGAATAAGAGCTATTTCTTGACACTGGCCCAGATGTTGAGTACAGCTGGAATCTTTTTTTTTAAATGATGGATATGGGCATGTACTAGCTAGGCCAAGCATTTATTACCCACTCTAACTTGCTCAGGGGGCAGTTACGAGTCAGTCAGACTTATGGAATCACATGTAGGCCAGAACAGATAAGGTTGGTAGATTTCCCTCCACCAAGGACATTAATGGAGCAGATTTTGTTTTAAAATTGACAATTGACAGTGGTTACCATTAGGCCATCTTTTTATTTCAGATTTTTATTTGAATTTAGATTTCATGATCTGCCATGATAGAATTTTATAATGTCCCCAGTACACTAGCCTGGAGTTCTGGATTGCTATTTGAGTGACATTATCAGTATACCACTGCCAGGGATGCTGCTTTCCAAAGCAGGACTGGAGGACTACAGCGGTTGGAATATGGTGAGATTGGCAGGTTAGAAGGCCTAACTGTTTGGCAACAACTCATTTGTTGGCAGTTAAATTCATGATTGTTAAGCTTTAACCCTTACATCTCAACCACCCATCTCCTATACCCTGTAATCAAACAGGCACTGACAAACCACTTTGGACAAAGACCAAGTTATTGCACTGTAATAAAGCATCATATTTATTCTTTTAGTAGTACAGAACTTGAGTATTGCTTTTAAAAAAAACATCTTGTTGAAGCTGTTTGCCTTGCACGCTTTAGGACAACTCACAAGAGTGCCAGTTTAAGGGGAAAACCAACAAGAGAGGAGAGTAGAGATTTGTTGCCAAGTGAACTCTGGTAGATATTGCCATGGAGATGCACCAGTTAATGATGGTTGGCAGTAAACTGCCAGACTTTACTTATATTTTAAAGCAGGCCCATTGACTTTTATTAGAGAAGGCATTGCCTTGAGAAATGAACAAGCGAATGGCTGTCATTTATTTTGTTGAACTGGTGTAGTGCATCTGTGTGATGTTTCTAGCTCTACAGCAGGCTTTGCAAAGTTCACAAACTAACTAACCTTGCAAGGTTCTCACAGCCTTCAGGAACCCACACTAGTACACATGAAATGTAAAAGCAGAAATTTGATTTTGTAGCAGACACTGAAGTAGCAACAAAAATAGAGGTTACTGGAACAGCTCAGCAGGTCTGGCAGCATCTGTGATGAAAAAATCAGAGTTAATGTTTCAGGTCAGGTGAGCCTTCCTCAGAATTGTTTTTTTTCTTCACAGATGCTGCCAGACCTGCTAAACTTGTCCAGCAACCTCTGTTTTTGTTCCAGATTTGCAGCATCTGCAGTTCTTGCGGTTTTTACTTAAGTAGCAAATTTGATGTTACTTTAACTGAGCATTAGTTTGCAACCCACTAAGTTTCTCATATGATGAAAGTAGCATGCACCAGGAATAGTTGGAGGGTAATTTAAAACATGACCTACACATCTCTCATTTAGTCCTTTGGACGAGCTTTACTTTTAAGAGGCAAAAATTCAACTCACATCTCAAAGGACAATTCTCCAGATTTGAATATCAAAATGTAACCATATAATTGCCTCTTTCATTGCTGCCATTGTGCCATAAAATCTTTTGGCTTCAAGGGTACAAAAGCAGTGCAAATGTTTGGTGGATGTTCCTTTTCTTTAATTACATGGCAGAATACAATACTGTTCCACTAGGTTCACGTTCAATTGTGGATTTTTTTAATATTCCTATTCAGCACAATGCTTGAATAACACTTTTTGGCAAAATGAATGATATTTTCAGTTTTTACAAACTTTCAGAATGACAATTGAGGAATGACTTATAAAACAGAAGAAGGAAATTGATGTTCTTATGATGGTGTGAAAAGAATTAGTATGTGGCCCTTTGTGTTCTTTCAAAGGAGTTTTGTGCATTCAGCTGGGAGGTGATAAGATGTATCTAGCATGTAGGCTGGATAACAGCCATAAGCCATAGCAGCTGTATGCTAATAAGACTGTACAATGGTGCAGACAGGAAAAACCTGCCACAGTACAAAGCATCAATTCTAGTCATTAGCAATTTCATAAAAAATAAAATTCTCTCTGTGGTAAAATACCCTACTGACCTCATGACGGTGCTGAAGCTCTTTTACAAAGACAAGCAATTAAATATCCTAGATTGTACTGTATAAATTGATGTTTTGAAGCCTTTAAAAAATCCTCGAAGAGGGGACAATGTATAAAATATAAAACACTGATATTGGTATAGCGACATTCACGCCACACAACTTCCAGGCAATAAACATCCCCCAGCAGGCGAGAAGCCAGCCAGATCAAAGGCTAGAAATCTTTAAGTAATTCACCTCTTGAACCCCCAAAGCCTGTTCACCATCGACAAGGCACAAATCAAAAGTGTGATGGAAAAGTCTGTACTTGCCTGGCAGATTGCAGCTCCAACAACACTCTACACTAGACAAGACAAGAAAACCTACTTGATTGGCACCACATTCATTCGCTCCACCACTGGTACTCCATAGTAGCAGTGCAAACATATCCCAAACATACATTTATACACAGGCAGGACATGACAGTGAAGCTCTGCAAAGGTATTATGAATGAGAAAAATAAGCAAAAATGAACAAACACCCTATAGGCCAAGGATTCAAGTGCAAAAGATAGAATCGTTTGACTTCTCCTAATTACTTTCGGTTTCTTGTCAATGAGATATGAATGATGTTTGGTTGCAGAGCAATTGAAGATCCTGGACCAAAGTTTAGATTCAACTGGGAATCCTGATAGTTGAAGCTTTCAGGATTCACAAATACATTGAGAGACGTAACTTCTTTCCTTGCAAAGCTGTCCAGCAACCACCAGCTTTTTCCCAATTCCCACCTTCAGAAGAGATGAAATTTGGTATTTCCAGTTTGGAGGTCCTTTTCTCACTCCCAAATTAAAGATGCATGCAAGAAGGTAGCTGGAGTATTGTGTGTGATTTAATCTGCGTATAGACTAGGCAAAACACGTTTGTAGTAATACTATGGTGGATGAATTCCTGGAATATGTACAAGATTTTGTCTTAGACCATTTCGTTGAAGAGCCACCTAGAGAATAGACTATTCCAGATTTGACTTTCTGCAGTGAGAAAGGTTTAATTGATAATCTTGTTGTGAGAAGTCCTTTGGGGGGAAAAAGTGACCCTAAGGTGATAGAATTCTTCATTATGATGTAAAGTAAACCATGCAATCTAAGTTTAGAATCTAAGTACTAAACCTAAACCAAGGAAACTTACCCAGGTATGAGTGGTGAGTTGGGTTTGAGACTGAGTAACTTAATTAAAAGGCATGACAGTGGGTAGACTGGTTAATATTTAAGGAATGAATGAAATGCATGCATTGCAACTGTTATACATCTGTTTTGAATGAAAGAGCACAGTGGCTCAATCATAGTTAGCAGAAGAAGGTGTGTACGAAATGATCAGAGGTATAGAGTGGACAGCCAGAAACTTTTTCCTTGGTTGGAGGTAACTTAAGAGGTGGCATTGTTTTAAATTGAGCAGAAGTTGATATAGGGGAGACGCCAGAGGTAGGTTCTTAGAGTGGTTGCTGGAGAGGCTAGTGGCGTAGGCCTCATTAGGGACATTTAAACAGCTATTAGATAGGCAAGGGTGGAGGTTAGATAGGCCTTCGGTTTAGGGTAAAAGTTCAGCACTACATCGTGTTCTATGTCCTGTTCTATGTTTTATGCCTTTGGCAAACAAACCCAAAAAGTACAGAGGCTGCTGCTGAGCAACCTTCAGCACAAGGCCTCTTCGATCTCATTCTGTTTGTCTGGCAACTAAAGTTAAAGTAGTGATCTTTCATCTCTTTTTTTTAAAATGCATTGGTCAACGCAGTTGTTCAAATTTTTGTGCTTTTCCAGTAAATAGCAAATAACCTAAAGTTCTCCTCAACACATTTCCCAAGAAATCATATGATAAATCTCTCTCCAACCCAGTGATGTCAAAACTGTTCCATTTTCCACTTCCGATCATTCACAAATATGTTTTTCTAATCTATTAATTGACCATTTTAAGGATATCAATCAGCAGTAATATGTAAAATCCATTCATGGACTTTCCTGCCATGAATTTAATCCTACCTAGCACTGTCCCACCTGATTAAATGCACCCTCCTCCCCCACCAAACACCTCATGGACAAGGACACAGGATTCAGGCCCTGGATTTAACATGTGCGCACTCTGAGTTCCACTTTTGTTAAGGAACTGATAGATGTCTGTTTGATGCTTAAAAGGCCTTTAAAATTACATGGGTAATTCTATTTTGAATGGGTTGCTCTCCTCATGCTTCAAGCTCTTGATGTTGAGAAGGCAGGTGGATTGCCAATGTTTTAAATGACAAATAAGTCTTTGGTTGGCTTTTAGGAGCACCAAAGCTACTGTTGTGGAGCACTTTCTAATCTAATTTTCTCTCAAAATATAGAGAAACTATCTCTATAGAGAAACAGTAACCTTTGTTTGGCATGGCTGAAGTTCAATACTAAGCACTGCAAAGGAATGAAGCTTTGTTCTCCATGGGATAGCATCTGTGTATGACACAAACTAAGCTCTAACACAATGGTGAGAAGTATACTGCACCCAAGTATCCTGTCCTTTGATATACACAAGCTGGAAAGAGAGGATATGAATTAGAGACTTAACCACAAAAGAGATGGAAGTGGAAAAACCTGCTTTGATAGGATGTGTACTCTGAACCTCAGCTCTGGGAACTTCTATTTTAAGATTTGCACTAGTCTCAGCATCTGGGAAGGTAGTGTAGTCAGTAACATATTATAGTTTGGGAAGGAGGAAATTAATATCTTTAGCTATTCCAATGCTCAATTGGAAGAGATTGTGACTCATAATAACTAGATACCAGACAACATTGATGTGGTCATGGAGTTAAAGGATGTGGTGAGAACGAGATTGTCATCAACGCAAATATAAAAAGATATCCCATAGCTTTGGATGACATTCTCAGTAGGTAATGTGCAGTCGAGGAATGAAAAAACAAAGTTGCGAGAGATTTTGCATGGAATTTTTCTGTGATGAAAAGAGAGAGTTTGGAGAATCCAGAATACTGGTTTTGAATCCAGTAGCAGGTTCAGTAACACATTCAGTTTCACCACCTGGACAATTTAGGAAGGGCAATGGAATCAGTAGCATGGACAAAATTTCAAATGTTATGCAGAAGTGAAAGAAATGGTAATGCATCATTTTCAATTCTTCTGTTAGTTAATAAATGCTATCATTCTAAACATGTTTGAATTCTTCACGTTTCTCTTACCTGAGGGATAAAGATGAGACAGTTGATAGTTGAGGTACATAGGAATATTCCTCCAGATGTGATACCATAGGAAAGATTGGGCCAGGTGCTGAGGAATCTGATAGTGGGAATGATTATTCCTGCAGTAAACATGATCAGATAAACTCCTACCATGATGGTGACAGTTTGGTTTACAGGCGGACAGCTAACATTGCTGGTTAAACCAGCTAGGTATGTGCCATAGAACAGAAGACTTCCCTGTGTTTAGAAAATTACAATAGCTGTAAGTAACTTGTAAATAAAAAAACCATGCAACAAAACTATTCAATCAAAACATTTTTTAAAAACGAAAACCTATTAACTAGCTTACCCAGAGAATTTCAACAAGTCATTGTGGCAGAGATGCATGTTGTCAACATCAAACAATACGGAACAACTGGAGGCTGAGCCACAAAGCAAAAAGATAGTTGAGAGGTGAATAGGGACAAGAGATGCAGATTAAGCAAAGATTAATTTGAAGCATGAAGTGGCATGAGATAATAGGAGTAAGACAGAGTTCTTGCTTAAGACATGTTAACAGGAATAAAAAATTAAATTCTGATTACACTTAATACAACATTCATTTATATAACATCTTTAATTCAAAATACTTCCTGAATTGCTTCTGAAGCATTATCAGAAATTGATGGATGCAAAGCCAAATGATGATATTTTACAAAGAGCTTTAATGTAGGAGAGGTTGATTGAATAGCTTAGTCAAGGATGTCCAGAGCTCAAGGAACAGCCATTAATGGTGAAACAAAGGGAGGAAGAGGATGCATTAAAAGCCAAGACTGGAAGAGCTAAGAGTCCAGAGGATGAGGTCGAATGAGATACAGAGAACTGGAGGGGTAGACTAGGAAGGGAAATAAACAATTGGATGAGAATGGATGTGTTCGTCTTGGACAGAATGTCGGCCTAAAATCTTCAAGAAGATTTGTTGCTGGGTGGTGGATGAAGTTGTGGACGTGCTCGCTGATTCAGTGGGTTTGGGTTTGGTTGTAAGTATTTCATCACCCTGCTAGGTAACATCGTCAGTATCCCTCTGAAGTGTTGGTGTTAAATCCCACTTGTCATTTATATGACTCGGTTCACTGGGGTGGTTGGTATTAGAACAATAGAACGTAGAACAGTACACCACCGTACAGGCCCATGATGTTGTGCTGAACTTTTACCCCAATCCTAAGGTCTATCTAACATCCACCCTTACCTTACACTACCATCCATATGCCCATCTAATAGCTGCTTAAATGCCCCTAGTGGAGGCCGACTCCACTACCCTCTCTGGCAATACATTCCACAACCCTACCACTCTGTGTAAAGAACCTACCTCTGACGTCTCCCCTATATCTACCTCCACTCACTTTAAAATTATGCCACCTCAAAATAGCTACCTCCACCCTAGGAAGAAGTCTGTGGCTCACCACTCTATCTACACCTCTGATCATTCTTCTGGTTCTGTTTCTCAGTGTTTTGTGCATAGGGTCTAATTCAATGTGTTTGTTGATAAATGAGCCACAACACATGGCAGCAACCCAGAACTACAAAAAGCGAAACAGGAGCATTCTATACAGAGTCTTCAAAAGGAATGGATACTTAAAATACACAATTCATCGTTACCTCCTGAGACAGACCACAACAGGATGATACTACATAACCATACGCACTTATCACCCTACCAAACATCAAAGACATTCCAGACATAACCACAAGACGATTCGGGTCCCTAGGTATCAGAGTAGCCCACAAACCGACAACCATTCCAGAACAGCTACTTAGAAATGTAAAGGATCCCATACCTAAAACCAGTAAAACCAGTGTAATACCATGCAAAATACCATGCAAGGACTATGAAAAAGTCTGCCAAACTGGAAGAAAATTGACAATACAGATACACGAACATCAACTAGCCACCAAGAGACACAACCAATTCTCACTTGTCTCATTACACCTGGATAACAAAAGACACAAATTTGACTGGACAACACATAGATAATAGCACAAGCCAAACAGAGACACGCCAGGGAATTCCTGGAGGACTGGTATTCCAACCGGAACTCCATCAGCAAACACATTGAATTAGACTCTTTACAAACCGCTGAGAAATGGAACTGGAAAAATGTCAGGGCACCTTGAGCTAATGGAATGGGCAGAAGTGAACCCACTGCTTTGATGCTGTACCTAGAACTAGATAGCTAACAAGTAAGGATGAGATTTTCAGCAGCGTATAGGATGAAGTTATGGAGGTGGTCATAGATGACTTTCTGAAAGAGAATAAGGATCAGAAGTTTAGCTCTGGTTAGGTACAATGCTGGAATTGCAAATATGCAAGAAAAAACAGCCAGAGACAAGAGTTGGAATCTTGGGCTAGTATATGGACACTAAGGCAGTTCCAGAGGATAGCTTTAGTCTCCCCACTATTTATGTTGAGGAAATTATGGTTCATCTATTGAGTAGATGTCGGAGAAGCAGTTGGACACTGGAAGTTGAACAAGCTTTGTGGAAAGAAGTAAAACTGGAGTCTGGCCTAAACAATAAAATGAACAGTCATCTATGTCAGTATAAAGGGGAGAGAGGTACAGCTCTAGGGGTCCAGGTGATTACAGAATTAAGGGGATAAGCTCATTAAAGGATTGTAAACAAACAAAAGGATAAGAATTTTAAAATTTGGAGCCAGTGGAAGAAGAGTATGGCATGACTTGATTCGTGGGCACCTTGAGTTAATGGAATGGGCAGAAGTGAACCCACTGCTTTCATGCAGTACCTAGAACTAGATAGCTAACAATGAAACTAAGTGAGGGTAGTCTTAGTACGTTGCGAAATAGAGGAACAAAAATGGCACCATTAACCATTTTGAAGAATTCTGAGTGTTCAAGGAAGGACAAAGCACCTCAGTCAAAGGGCTGTCATTTGTGATTTTGGTTAGAGCTGTTTTAGTGATATGTCAGGGACAGGAAATGATTGGAAAAATCTGAATCTGGAGGTGTTGCAAAGGGAGGCCATATTTTGCAACAAATATGTTTGACAGATTTCAGAGATGGACAATAGCCCACAAGAGATTCCTGAAGACGAGGGATGTGGGAAGAGGATGGGGGAAATGGTAATATATATGAATGGTCCCTTGCAAGAGCCAAAATGGACATGCTGGATGAAATGGCCTCTTGTGCTGTGATGTTCTATATCAAGAAAGGGGTGATGATGTTGTTGTTGGAAACAAGGGATAACAATAACAATAACAGGGGATAGGCTTCGTCGGAGGCTCACTGATGATGTTACCTAGAATGGTGACAAAACGTCTGAAAACTAATCTTCCAGCTCAGCGAGCAAACTGACATCCAGAACAGGGGATAACAACCAAGGGACCTAACCAGTTTATAATGGTATACACTGTCAAAAGGGTCAAGAAGGAAGGCTGGATGGTCGGCTATTTGGTTTGATATAGTCAAGGGCATGACAAGATGAACTGTGAGACGTCATGAAGATATACAAGTGAAGTGTTAAAACCAATGGTAAAGTTTGGTTTGGTGGATGAGGAGAAGGCAGATGTGGGAAGAGAAACACAGGACAGTTAAATGCTCAGTCCCAGTCTTAGTGACAAAAGTCCATAAGTTAATTGTGCTTGTTGAAAGTAAAAGTGGAGGGAAGAATGGTTTAAGGACATGTTTGGTAATAGAGAAAATAAGCCTCGTTCTCAGGAATATTCCTGTTCTGCAGAAGAGAGCGACCACCTTGATACCGTCTAGTTGGATATGCTTTGGATGCAGTGCATAAGAATATTTGCCATTTATATTCACTTTTGTGAATGATAGGTCTACTACCGTCCAAACTGCCTTAACATGAAATTTAGTTTAAAAATGCAAGTTTTATTTTAAAGAAAATTTATTCATTGGAAATGACCATTGACAAGGCCACTATTTGATTGTAATCAAGATGGAGAGTCAAAAGATCATTAAGGTTGAAAAGAAATAATGCAATAGTTATAGAAGCAAACCAGCAGTCATGCTGAGGCATTCAAATTCCATGACGTCATAACGTGAAATTGAATAAATTGGGGATTGTAGTCAGAGCCAGAAGAAAATAACTCACCATAACTGTTGCAAGATATTATCAAAACCTGGAGATAGTAAGAACTGCCGATGCTGAAGTCAGAGATAGCAGTGTGGAGCTGGAGGAAAATAGCAGGCCAGGCAGCATCAGAGGAGCAGGAAAGTTGATGTTTCGGGTTGGGACCCTGATCAAAACCTGACTGTTTCAATAATATCCAAAAGACACAGCCTGCCATCTGCCCTTATTTAGATTACATCTGACTCAAGTCCATAATACACAATTGTTTTGATGTCAGTGGCAGCTATTTTAGCCTTTTGCTCAAAAAATGACCCAATAAATGAAGTGAAGTGTTGTCAGAGCTGCTGTGACACGTCCTACCAAGGATAAGAAGGATAGGTAATGACGTTGATCTTTACAAACCAAAATTTACTAAGTGAAGAAATAACAATTAATACCTTTAGGAGTAAAATAAGAATTATCCAGATTTCTGTGTACCGAGAAACACAACATTTCATGATTGTAATGGAGTAGGAAAGATATTTTTCAACTGCCTGAGGAATGAAGAAAACAATACAATTTCTGTTCAATATCAAAGGAGATTGATTGATTAATATTAAAGCAAAACAAATTATTTTGCAGGAGAAAAGAGAAACTAAAAGCTTCACAATTAAAAGTTTGTTTTACCCTCACTCCTGCATTTAAGGATTGTGTACACTGCAATGGGTCAACAATGCTCCATGTTGCCAGAATCAGCATATCCAAAGCAACCACTCCAGCTACCAGCCCCAGTAATTGAATGTCTTTGATAATCTGGAAAGGAAGGCAGATTTGGTTCATTACATCGTGGAAATTAGCAAAACCTCAATCACTTGGCTCAGACAGTAAACTGCAACATGAAATTATAATTGGTTTGTTTAATTCATGAACAGAGTGAATGAAAGATATTTCAAGGCTTCACTAAAGTTAAGAGCAACTAAACTTGCAAAGAAAACTATTCTTAACGGCTAAAAAAAACACCATGGATATAAAAACATCTGCAGTTACAATTAGTAATTTTAAAGGCCATTGACTAAAAAGTATATAATCTTCACTCTTTTTGATTTTTCTGAAATTTTTGTCAAAAACTATAAGCAAACAGTTACAATGAGGGAATCAAAGGTCCAGGATTGCTAGGTTGTGTAGCGCTTGTACCACTGTGATTCTTCCAAATTTCCAGCTTTACAGCACCATCGCTGTAGTCGCCATGGTAGTGCAGCTGTTCATTAAAACACATTTTGAAAGTAATTCCTGCCATAAATGGACATTTAAAGACCACAAAAATGAGAGTAATCACAAATGATTAGATCTGTTTGCTAGAACATTAATAAAGATAAATGTGAGGTATTACATTTTGGTACAACAGACAAGGGTAGGGCTTATACAATTAATAGTAGGGTCTTGGGTAGTACTGTAGAACAGAGGGGTGCAGTTACACAACTCATTGAAGTTTGTGTTACGAAAAGACAGGATGGTTAAAAATGCATTTGGCACGCTTGCCGTCATTTCTCAGTCCTTTGAGTATTGGAGTTGGGATGTCAAGTTGAGGTTGTACAGGATATTGGTGAGTCCTCTTCTCGAATACTGTGTCCAGTTCTAGTCACCCAGTTGGGAGGATATAATCAAGCTGGAGAGGGCTCAGAAGAGATTCACCAAGGTGTTGTTGGGTATGGAAGGTTTGAGTTATAAAGAAAGGCTGGATAGTCTGGGACTTTTTTTCCACTGGAGCATAGGAGGTTAAGAGATGACCTGAGAAATGTTTATAAAATAATGAAATGTTTAGATAGAGTTAATGGTAATTGTCTTTTTCCTAAGATGGGGGATTTCAAGACTATTTTTAGGTATATTTTTAAGGTAAGAGGAGAGAGATTTCAAAAAGACACAAGAGGCGAATGTTTTACACAGAGGGTGGTTTGCATGTGGAATGGACTTCTTGAGGAAATGGTGGATGTGGGTACAATTACAACATTTAAAAGACATTTGGATAAGTGCACAAATAGGAAAGGTTTGGAGGGACTTGGGCCAGGGGCAGACAAATGGGATTAGTTTATTTTGGGATTTTTTTTTCAACGTGGACTAGTTGGACTGAGGGCCTCCTTCCATGCTGTATGACTCTGACTTTGTAATTCTACATAATTAAAATTCCTGGATGCCCGTACAAAGTTGGAATCACCAACTTGAAGACTAGATTCGCCAACTTTTAGGTACATTTAAATCATCATAGGACAAGCATATGGATGTACATGGAATAGTGTAGGTTAGATGGGCTTGAGATCAGTATGACAGGTCGGCACAACATCGAGGGCTGAAGGGCCTGTGCTGTGCTGTAATGTTCTATGTTCTATGTTCTACATCTGGAAATACAAATATTATAGTATATTCAAAAAAAGCATTCAGTCATTGTCTTGATATAGTGTTAAAAGTAATTTAGTTTGGTTTTTGTGGACCTCATCCCTTGATCTTTTTGAACCATATATGATCTTGGTGTTTTTTTTCTATGGTAATTCCTCTTCTCTGTTGATCTCTTGCCCATACTCTGTCCCTGGACTTTACTGTGCTAGCAATTGTGTTTTGTAGTTTCCAGCCTGGTTGTCTCTTTGCTCATCTTCACACCATTTCAGTTATGATTGTTCACAGGGATGTTTGGCTGTAGCTTCTGAGACAGAGATGGAAGTTATGTTCTCAAACCCCTATCCATCAATAACATTAACAGTGATAAATCTGTAGCAGTGACAATTTTAACTTAATTTTGCAAGATTTAAATTTTTGTTTTATTCAATTATGCTGAAATTCACAAGCTGTTCACAATACTCCTGTATTCATTCAAGATGAGTGGAGTGAACTTGGGACATGAATAAAACCATATTCACCTGCCATCATCTTGAACTGCTAATTTGCAAAACATGGACTAGTGTCTTAGACAACACTGTTCAGAATGCCATGTATTTGGCAAGATTTTCTTGCGTGGTAGTTCTGTACTGATCTTATATAGACAGTTTACATAGATCCATACTTGAGGTGGATCAATAATAACAACAAAGATCTTCCTCTGGGTGCAAATAAATCCATTCTCAAGTGTTCCCATGACTTTGATGGAAAAGATGATGATGATAGTGGTTCTTTCTTTCTTTTGGCTGACCACCACACACACACAATGCAATTATTGGTTACTTTTTCTATGTAATCCCTGGCCACCACGCTGCCTGTTGTATTCTCTGACACAGCCTTGTAATGCGCAAATTATGTTGATGAATTCTCTTAAAAAGTTTCAGGTCTAAGTGCTGTTAGTATTAATAATCTCTCATTGAACACTAGCAAATTATGAATCACAGTGCCTAGGCACAAGCCTAGGCTGCTTGAAATATTGATGTAGCTGACAGTATTACGTGTCTATTCTGACTAGTCTTCCAATGGAACTCTCCCAATTTCAGTTAGTGTTTTTATCAGGTAAGATTCATGGTGGGTCTCCATTGCTTTGAGTGATGTTTCTCTTGCAACCTTCCACTCATTACCTCTTTAGACATGTAACCTGACTCATTCCTGGGCAATTGAATGGCCAGAGAGATGGAGGTGCTCATCACTGCCTGGCTGGCCTGACATTTACACCGCTGGCACAATGTTTAAAAACTAGCAGCACAATACTGCAGATGCTGTAAGTCAGGAATGATCCCTCACAATGTGGTTGCTGAGTCTCTGAGTTCAAAACAAGGCCCAGAGGAAAGGAAATCTTGCAACCTGAATCAAAAGCAGAGATCTAGAGACCTTGGATAGATTTAAGAGGAAGGCAGTCCTTTTTCCTGCAAAACACTGCAGGAGGCAATGACAGAAGACTATTGCAGTCTGGACCGATAATGCAGCCTGGATCACGATGGTGTCCCTGGTGAAGTGGAACACCCAGCTCAGCAGAAAGATAATCATTGATGTTCTGTATTCCACAAGACTAAGTGACACCATCTTTCCACTGCTATCACTCATTCACAAGGCCACCTGAAGAAGGAATGAGACTCCTGAAGCTTGTGTCTTCAAATAAATCTGTTGGATTACAACCTGGTGTAGTGTGATTTTTGACCTTGTCGATCCCAGTCCAATACTGGCACCTCCACATCATTTAATCTTTGCCATTCTGCATGCTTCTCATGGACTAAAATTGTCATTATTAACAGAAACACTGGCACCTCTGCCTTCTCTCCACTGTTACAGGCTTCCTGCATGATCGCAGGGACCAGCATTCAGTAAGCTACAGCCCCCAGGTATCTGCCCTTATTTACACACAGGAAATTTTTCTGCGAAAACACGGTGTGAGGCTAGATGAACACAGCAGGCCAAGCAGCATCAGAGGAACAGGAAAGCTTGACATTTTGGGTTGGGACCCTTTTTCAGAACTTTTCTCCTCCTCTGCTGCCTGGCCTGCTGTGTTCATCCAGCCTCAAACCGTGTTATCTCCAGCATCGGCAGTTCCCACTATCTCAGGAAATTTTTCTGCTTAGTTTATCAGGGAAGGAAAGAAGAATTGGATATGGCACCTTAATGAGATGTAAAGGCATAAAAAGAAGGTAGTCGCTTCCCAATGGCAAGACTCTGAAATAATTATTTTAAAATGGTGAGAAAGTAGTAAAGAAAATTCTCAGGCTCTAGATACTAATTTTCTATTCCCTCCATATTTTCCCAACACTTGTACAGTTGTTCATGCCACAACAGGGAAGGGAAATTTCATTGACTTAGTATTTCTTTATCTGAATACAGTTTCATCATGTTCTTGTACTTTTCAAATTTATTGCAGTTTTTCTTCTGTAGCCAATAAATATTCCGTGACTGCTGACATTTGGGCTTCAATCTTTTGCACGTAGTCCACAGATTCTTTAGTTGTACTAGTATTCTCAACAGTGTATCTACAGTCATTTGGTAGTCGACCTGCACATATTTAGTTGTTGAGTCAGACCTGATTGCCTCAGTTGTCTAATGAATTCTCGGCAGCATCTTGACTACTTCTTTTGTATTTAGACATTTATGGTTTGTTTGCTAACGAACTATAAACCCATTAATTAATCTAGAGACTTTTGATATGCCCATATTGTTGCTAAACTTTCCTTTTCAATCGTGGCATATTGTGTTCTGTATCATAAGCAATCTAGAAACGGAGTCTATGCTTTTCATCTTTCTACTCCTGAAAAAGTACTGTCCCCAATCATGTGGTCATTAGTAGCTGTTTCAAAGGCTTATTTCCCTATGTTAAATACGGTTAAAAATGACCTACCTGGTTCACCGTCCTCAGGAATCTTTGAAGCTCGGTAATGTTTCTTGGTGGTGAAAAATCTCTGTTTATCTTTAAGCTCAGAAGTCACATGACACCAACTCACAGTCCAACAGGTTTATTTGAAATCACAAGCAATCGGGTGAAGTGAAGAAAAACGCATTGGCACAGAATTTATAGGCAAAAAGATCAAAAGATCATACAGACAGTGAGTGGTGCATCAACAGGGTGAATAACAAATCTCTGCAGGTGGTCAAAAGTGTCAGACAATGTCAATAAAGGGTCACTAGTTGAAGAGCAAGTGAAGGGATGACCTACGATCTGATTAATTGAGGCAGGGAGGTAATTACAAAAAATAAAAAATAAAATGGTGCTGAAGATAAACCAAATGGCTAGAATAACATGACAGGGGTAAGAGTTGCATGCTGAAGCGTTTATCCAAAGTAACAAGTATTCCAAAACTCTGCAAACTAATTATAGTAGAAAGATCATAACAAGTTACCAAGATGATAGTGTCAAAACAGGACAGTAAGGAAGATTTTACAGATACAGAACAATGTGGTGGGGTTACATGTAGTGTGACATGAGCCCAAGATCATGGTTGAGGCCGTCTTTCGTACCCATGAAAGCCTCTGCAATCTTGTTAACCTTTTGAATTAATTTCAGCTGTAGACCTGATCCTTCAACTGTGGTTGTTTGTTCCACTGCCTGCTGCTTAGGATTGGTACTGCTATCTGGTTTCCAGGTCCACTTGTCAGACCTCTGCTGTGCCCTGATGACCTGGTGTGTCTTGAAAGATTTTACCCCTCCTTCCTGACCATGATATTCACTTCAATAACTGAATTCATTGTCTGCTTTCATTTTTTTGATGCCTTTTCTGCAACACCATGTGTAAGTGTGCAGGGACTAACTCTAATTAATTAATGAAGTACTGTTCCTTGAGTCCAAGGTACTTTCTGTAAGAATGTTATTTACAGTTTAGTCACACACACACACACACACGAACACACACACACGAACGACTCTGGTGTCCAGTTCCCTTTAAATAAGTATGTGATGTGGGTATCATCAGTATACGTTCAACAGAGTCTCGTTACTCTACAGTCAACTGCAAAGACTAATATTTCTTTTGATTATTGGACCTGCATAATCAAATTAGCTTAGACTTAATCTACTGAATAATTACACGGTATCTGTTCAATGAAGCAAATGTACAGACTTCATGAAAAATTTATGAAGAAACAGTAATAGCAGAATCTGTTATTACTTTTGGCAACATTTTTGAGAGGGTTCATAGTGCTAAAGATGTCACAGTGCGACACTTTGCATTGTTGCTTTGCAATTGCAGAGTTTGGTCACAGATTCCCTACAAGTCTCTTTAAAAAAACTCTAGAATATTTTGCAGTCTATAAATTGCCAACATTTTCAAATTATTCACTGATTTGTCCTGTAGGTCCTTAATTGCTCAGTAAAGACTTTAATTCAGAAGATGTTCATCAGCCTTTCCATAAGCCTGTGCTTAGACTTGATATTTTGCCTGGAGCTGTAAGCGTAAGCTACATTTGATTAATTCAGTGCACCTGACTTCCAAGGATGTTTCACTGCAACAAGCTATTGTGCTGAAGTATTTTCTTTTGAATTTGGATGTTTTCACTACTTTTCTTCATAATTTTGAAAATCAAGACTTGTTTCCAGACCTTGAAAGAGCTAACATTCACAGGGAATGATCAAGGTGCAAGTATGAAAGAAAAGCTAGTAAATATACTTGATCTTTGCATATTTATTTTGTATTCTATAATTACCAAAGCACACCAAGCTGGAGGAAAGAGAAAGTTGGCTAGAGAACCTATTTATGTTCATATGCAGCCAGATGCCTTTTAAATGTTGCTATTGTACCAGCCTCGACCACTGTCTCTGGCAGTTCATTCCATACATACTCCACCTGCTGCATATAAAAAAAACTTTTCCTTTCGTCGCTTTTAAATCTTTCACTTTTAATGTTAAACTTATGCCCTATGCTTTGGACTCCCTTACCCTTGGAAAAAGACCTTGTGTATTTACCCTATCCATGCTCCTCATGATTTTATAAACCTCTATAAGGTCACCCCTCAGTCTCCAATGCCCAGGGAAGAAAGTCTCACCTATTCAACCTCACCCTATAGCTCAAATCTTCCAATCCTGGCAACATGCTTATAAATATTTTCTGAACCCTTTCAGGTCCAACAACATTGTTCCTATAGTTCGGAGACCAGAATTGAACACAATATTCTAAAAGTGGCTTGACCAATGTCCTGCACAACCACGACATAACTTCACAATTGACATACTGAATACACTGATCAATAAAAGCAAGTGTACCAAATGCCGCCTTCACCACCCTGTCTACCTGTGACAGATCCAATGTCTCAGACTTGTAAGCAAAAGTTTCAAATTACTTACACCCAAGAAACAGCTTACTGAGGTAAAATTTGTAGACAATTCTTTGTAAACGTAAGTGTGAGAGCAATAGGGACAAGAACTGAAATGACAGTCACTTGATTGCTTGCCTGTTAAAAATATTTTTTGTTTTGCAGTGAACTGAATTAATAAGAATATTAAGACAACAAAGTGTGGAGCTGGATGAACACAGCAGGCCAAGCAGCATCTTAGGAGCACAAAAGCTTTTGTGCTCCTAAGATGCTGCTTGGCCTACTGTATTCATCCAGCTCCACACTTTGTTATCTCGGATTCTCCAGCATCTGCAGTTCCCATTATCTAATAAGAATATTAATATTAGTTTGATTTTGAAAATCAATCTGTAAAGATTTGAATCAATTATCTCCACTTGTGTTTTACTGAGGGAAACAATCGAAGTTAATCATACATAGAACATAGAACAGTACAGCACAGTACAGGCCCTTCAGTCCACGATGTTGCGCTGAACTTTTAACCAAAACCTAAGGTCTATCTAACCGCCGCCCCCCCCCCCCCCCGTACCTTATACTAGCATCCATACGCCAATCTAATAGACACTTAAATGCCCCTAATGAGGCCGACTCCACTACTCTCTCTGGCAATGCATTCCACACCCCTACCACTCTGAGTAAAGAGCCTACCTCTGATGTCTCCCCTCTGTGACCAATTCTAACGCATTCACATCCATGAACCCAAATAAGCCTATTGGCAAAACAAATAAACCTCACCCTCTCATTCTAGTACAGTACTTTGGGAGAAGTTTGAAGATAGAATGTTTGGACTAATAAAACAATTTTCTTACTGCTCACTGTTTGGTGTCTCAGGAAGATGTTTATATCTATGCTTTTGTTCACACATTTGCAGTTCGGCATTCTTAAAATATTTTTACTCAATCTGATCGATATATCCCACCTTAGGAACAGGTGGGACTTGAATCAAAGTATTTCTGGGTTTCAGAATTTTCTTGATTAATAAATAATGTAAGAATAGTAATGTCCCTACCTTTGGGCCAGAAGGTCCAGGTTCAAGTCCCACCTGTCCCTAAGGTGGGATATATCGAACAGGTTGAATAAAAATATTTTAAGAATGCTGAGCTACAAATGTGTGAACAAAAGCATAAATATAAATATCTTCCTGAGACATCAAACACTGAGTAGTAAGAAAATTGTTTTATTAGTCCAAACAGTCTACTTTGACAGAAGTTTGAAGATACTGTACTAGAATGAGTCTTGGTGTGCTCAAATAACATCTGCCCACCAATACATTTCCAGACTGGAGACATTAAGGTGTGTAATGAGATTAAATCAAGTGGAGTTTAACCAGCTGTCTTTAGGGAGGGGAGCTGGATCTCAGCTTTGGGCAGGTAACTCAGTAGTTGAAGAGATGTGATTAATTATGCAAATGAGAGGAAGGTTGAAAGACTATTGGAGATGAGAAGGAATACACTGAAGGTCACTCACTTTGTTCCCATAGCCCCAAACATAAAATGAAGCCTTTCTAGTTGTAGGAGAAGCCAGTGAAATTGTGTCATCTGCTCTATCAGTCCTGCTTGCACTTGTTCCCTATGCCACTGCTGCAGATATCAGATCAGCTTTCTTAAGAGTGAACAGGAAGAATGGGACAGGCCCAGATGGAGTCATGGCCATGCACACAAATCCTGTGTGGACCAGCTGGCAGGAGTATTCACTGACATCTTTAACTTCTCCTTGCTAAAATCAAAGGTATTCACCCGCTTCAAGAAGACCACCATTACATCAGTACCAGAAGAAAAACGAATGCAGTTTGCCTCAACAACTACCACCCAGTGGCTCTGATCTCTATAATTATGAAATGTTTTGAGAGGTTAGCCATGGGTCATCTCAACAGCCTGCCTCAATCCCTTGCAATTTGCCTACTGGCACAGCAGTTCCACAGCAGATGTCATTTCCCTGGCCCTACACTCAGCCCTGGAACATCTGGATAAGAAGGATATATATGTCAGGCATCTACTTATCAACTACAGCTCCCCTACAACACTATAATCCCAACCAAACTAATCTGTAAACTCTGTGACCTAGATCTTGGCTCAACTCTCTGTAATTAAATCCTCAGCTTCTGAACCCACAAACTGCAATCCACGAAGATAGACAACAGCATCTCCTCCATAATAATTCTCAAAACCGGTGCCCTGTGAGGATGCGTACTCAGCCCCCCACTGGATTCCCTGTACACTCACAGCTGTGTAGCCAAATTTCATCCAAACCCATCTACAAGTTCGCTGACAACACCGCCGTTTATAGGCCAGATATCAAACAATGACAGGTCAGAATACACGAAGGAGATAGAATGTTTGGTGTCATGATGCAGCAATAACAAATCTCTCCCCCCAATGTAAGCAAAACTAGAGAACTGATCATTGGCTTCAGGGAAAAATGAGGAGAACATGCCCCTATCTACATCAATGGAACTGAGGTGGAGAAAGTCAAGAGCGTCATGTTATAAGAGTGACAATAATAAACCATCTGTCTTTGTCCTCCTACGTAGATGTGATGGTCAAGAAGGCACAACAACACCTCTTCTTCCTGAGGAGACTTAAGAAATTCAGCATGTCCATAAGGACTCTCACCAACTTTTACAGATGGACCATAGAAAGCATTCTATCTGGGTACTTCACAGCTTGTTATAGAAACTGTCCTGGCAGGACTGTAAGAAACTACAGGAAGTTGTGAACACGGCCCAGACCATCACAAAAGCCAACCTTCCATCCATGGATTCCATGGAAGGCAGGCAATATAATCAAAGACCCCTCCCACTCCAATAATACTCTCTTCCAACTTCTTCTGTCAGACAGAAGATGCACAAGCTTAAACACATATAATACCAACAGGTTCAAGAACAGAGACAGTAGAAAGTGTAGAGCTGGATGAGCACAGCAGGCCAAGCAGCATCAGAAGAGCAGGAAGGCTTATGTTTCGGGCCTAGGTTCAACAATAGCTTCTTTCCAGCTGTTACCAGACTGTTGAATGGACCCCTTGAATTTCAAATCTAATGTTGATCTTGCTTTTGTACACCTCCCATGCAGCCGTGTATGCCTCACTTTGTCTAAACACATATGATCTGTGTGTCCTTTAAATGTTACGGTCTGCCTGTGCTGCAAGCAAAACAAAATTTAATTAATACTCCTTTCAGCCCAATAACAGCATCCACTGCCAATGTTTGTGAGATAAAATCATGAAGTATGGCTTCTTCTCATTTCTCCTTCTTCTGACTTTGCTTCATAAATATAAAGAGAAGTTGGGTGAGGCACAGATCACGAAGGTTCATATGTTTGCTTACCACTCTCTTCTCAGGGACACGCTGACCAAAAACTTTGTACAGTCGCCACGTCTTTCCCAATATGGGCCCAAATGCCAGTGAGGTTCCTAAGCAGAGCATCCATATGCGAATCTGTAATTCAAAATAAACATTTGTGTTCAACAAAACACATCAAAATTAATGGTGGCAAGACTAAAATCATTTGAATACACATAGAGTCATAGAGATATACAACACAGAAGCAAACCCTTCGGTCTAACTCGTCCATGCTGATGAGGTATCCTAAATTAATCTATTCCCATTTGACAGCATTAGATCCATATCCCTCTAAACCCTTCCTATTCATATACCAAACCAGATGCCTTTTAAATGTTGTAATTGTACCAGCCTCCAAAGTTTCCTCTGGCAGTTCGTTCTACACACTACAGAGATCTGAAGTAAGTATTTTATTGTCACTGCAAAAGTACACCTTTTATGGTAATGATGGACAGCTGGAATAAAATAAGTATATACAAGTAATAAAAATCCAATCATTTCACTACAAAACATTATTTTGCATACATAACATAATTAATATCATGTCCTTGGGTGTCTCAACTGCTGTAAGGTGCACTGTCAATGTTTTAATGTATTTTTCAAGTCATTAGAATTTATAAATAAAATGTCAGAAGCAAATTTACTATAAAGAATTATAGGTGATGTCGGATTAACGGAGTGTCAAAATATCTGGTTTTACATCAAATAGGTGATTAAAGCTTCTTGATCATGCTCAGTTGTTTTAATAGCCTCCTAGTTACGTATTGGCAGAGATTTTCAACATTATTTCAAAAAGTTCAACAATTGTACCCAAAATATAGTTTAACCAGAGTAATCCCAACCTAGAGCTAATCATCTCTGATGAAGGGTCTAGGCCTGAAACATCAGCTTTCGTGCTCCTGAGATGCTGCTTGGCCTGCTGTGTTCATCCAGCTTCACACTTTATTATCTCGGATTCTCCAGCATCTGCAGTTCCCATTATCTCTCATCGCTGTTTTCTCCTTTGTGAATTATAACAAACCCATGATGTACTCAACTCACAACTAAAACCATTCTAACATCATCAAACCTTTGTAAGGATCTTTTGTTAGGCCCAGAAATAGCACAAAACTTCAAAGAAATTGTTATAATTTTAAAATTTCATGAAAGAATCCTAGTAACAACAAAAGAAAGTCTGTACGTTGTCCTTCAGTGATAGTGAGAACTGCCGATGCTGGAGTCAGAGATAACACAGTGTGGAGCTGGAGGAACACAGCAGGCCAGGCAGCATCAGAGGAGCAGGAGATTTGACGTTTCAGGTCAGAATTTCTGATGAAGGGTCCTGACCCACAACGTCAAATTCCTGCTCCTCTGATGCTGCCTGGCCTGCTGTGTTCCTCCAGCTCCACACTGTGATATATTGGCATGTAGTCTTTGCTCTCCCTAGGCTGTGTATATTCTGTTGCTAAGCTAACAGTTGGAAGATAGGGAAAAAGTACTGTGTGAATGTAAACCTTAAAACACTAGCTTTCCCATCTTAGTGCTAGTAAAACAGTGGATATTAAACTTTAACTGCAGGGAAATGAAAGATTTACAAAAACTTTAAACTCGCACTGGTGATAGCATGGAAGTTGGATAAAGGTCAAGAACATGGGAATGAGAGAGAGCTATCAGTAGTGAATGGAAGAAGGTACTGAGAGCTCATTTTCCGTGAAAGAATAAAAAAAGGGGTGTTTGTTTAACAAAAAAATGGGAAGGGGGAGGCAAGCAGGTAGGAGTCATGAAAATGTAAGAACTGGTTAAAAAAGAAAAGGAGAAAAGATAGAAAAATACCAAACTAAAAATATCTCATGTAAGGCAGCAAGGTAACTTCTCTGTGGTTACGACAATCTCGACTTTAAATATAGTCTTGATCACAGCATCCCCGAGATCCCCTAGTATAAAATTTATTTCCAGATGAGGAATGTAAGGTTGTGCAGCCAGATATCCCTGCCTTCCGGTCCAGAGGCCTTGTTGTTTTTCAGTTGTCGAATGTATTTTACAAAATTGTTCCAGACTAGGGTGCTGCAGTGACCGAGCTGAACATTGTACTGAGGATTGGAATTAAGGGCTTTCAAGTAAAAGACAAGAGTCTCAGTTGAGGAGTTCTTCAAAGAACACTCTGCAGCAAACATTGATACGTTCCCTGTTGTGGATGAGTTACGTTGCATGCTCGGCTGTCAGCAGGGTGGTCCCTTAGGTATTGGACCATTATTGTCTTCAGGGCACACATATCATTGGTGTCCGTGCATTGTTGGATCACCCATATTCTTTCTACCCACCATTTTTTTAAATTTATTAAATACATATACATAAATAAGTTAACATATTTCATCTTTTCAAAACTCATCCTGTTATTTGTATACCTCTTCAATTTATATATCTACATATTTGGTATATGGTATGCACTTTCTGGCCACAAATCCTAGTATCTGTTTTGTCATTTTTAAAAATCTAAACTTTTGTGATGATGGAATGTTGATAACAACAGGTCAACATTTTATAATGAGAAAATGTCAGCATATGGTCATGCTGCAGTGACAGCAATCTGTTCACTAGATGGTGATGTTGCACTAGCCAATGACCAATATGAAAATGTAATTTACTGGAAACAGCATGTCTGATTCCAAACTACTTCATAGAAGCAACAATATGTCCTAATTGTATGGCAAACTCTTGCGGGAGGTGAGCTGGCCCTCAGGTTAAACCACAATCAGCTGTCTCCCTCTCCCTCTCCCTCGAATGAGAGAACAGCCCAATGGTCTGGTAGGACAATGGCAATTATACCTTTGCACTAATTGTAGAAGCTGGCCTATAACTGTTTTAAAATCATTGCTTTTGTTTTGAATGTTGAACTTGCAGCCCAAAATTTCAAAAAGTGTGATCATACAGGAGCTTACCACTCTTGCACACCTTGTTCTTTTCACCCAAAATTCCAACCCTGAAAATTTCAGCTAATATTGGGTTCTCAAGTGCTCCACCCTTGTACCCACTGAAACTCAGAAAATGTCATTTCAGATTATCTTGTGCAATAAGCTTTGAGATGGCTCTTTATCAAAACAAAGTATAGTTCATTTACATGTTTGGCTTTATCCACCTTGCTTGTTAATCACTCAAAGAACTCTAATAAGTCAGTTAAACTGAAGTGCCCTAACTCTGCCCAATCACATCATGATTCTAGGTAACCTGCTGCACACACCTTAATAATAGATTCTAGAAATTTCCCTGTGACAGATATCAGACTAACTGGCCTTTAGCTGTCTGATGCTGTCCATCCTAATTGCTACTTATATTCTCAGGAATTCACAGTCAGCTGTCCTTGACTGTTGCCCCATAAATAGTCAGTCAAGAATATTCCACTTACAGCTCCTTGGGTCTCCGGATCGTATGCACTCCTCTCCTTCATTTCTTCATACATCTTTTTAGCTAAAATGCCTACCAAAATTGCCATGTGCCAACACAGGGTTTCCATTCTCTGCACATCTGCACAGCTATCCAGTCTTCACAGCAGTTCATCCTTTGTCATTTTGTACGGTCACAAAAAGTAAAATTCCTCACGCTTGATTCGATTGAGAATTCAGAATACAATGCTGTGCAACTTTACCTCCTACCATTCAAACAAAATCCTTAAAATGCAAAACCCTTTTGGCTGAGATCTTGCAAAATAATTTGGTGCTACAAGCTTTTGAATTTTCAAGTTGCTGAAATGTCCACTGCTTTATTAATAATTTACTGGTGACCAGTGTTTTGTTAATTCATTGCTGCTTTCCGATTTGGGAACTGATTAGTTTGTTAGTGTCTACCACTGTATTACTTTTCAAATTATATTCCAAATCCTGTTCTATGACTGGGGCTGATTACCAGTTTTATGTCCCATGGATAAGTTGTCCACTGCATTTCAGTGTATGAGTGACCAGCCATACATTAGGTGAAATGGCTGATGAAATTGAGTGTAAAGGGATATGTTTTGTGATGCATTTTGTGGGGAAGAATGAGGAGAAGCAAATATAAACTAAACTGCTACAATCTTTAAAATGTTACAGAAGTGGGGAAACTTGAGATTTTGCACAGACAAATCTTTAAACAAGACAGAACAAACAGATAAAAGCTATTTTAAAAGATTCACAATCCTTGGCTTTATAAATGGAGACACTCAAATACAAAAATGTTCTTTTTTCTTGTAAATTAAATCACAAATTAAACCTCAGCTGGTGTATTATGTTCACTTTTGAGTATCACTCTTTAGGAAGTATGTCAAGTCTTCAGTAAGGAAGATTTACCAACATAATACCAAGACCAAGGAAAAAGAGTGGGCCATTTGGCCTTTAGTCGTGGCTCCACTATTCAGTAAGATCGTGCCTAATCTGGTTCTGGCCTCAACTCCAAGCTCCTGTCTACCCTCTCATAACCCTCAACTTCTGAGTCTATAAAAAAATTCCACTTAACTCTGAGTCTGGTATCTTAATTTATTCTGAAGAAGAAAATTCAACAGACTAACAACTATCAAAGAAAGAAAAATCACTTCTCAGTCTGAAAAGGAAAACCTCATTTTTTTAAGCTGTTCCCAGTTAGAGTCTCCCCATAGGGGGAGACATACTGACTCTGAAGAATGGTCACTGGACTCAAAATGTTAACTTTGTTTTCTCTTCACAAATGCTGCCTGACCTACTGGATTTCTCCAGCAATTTCTGATTTTGCTTGTTTTAGATTTCCAGCATATACAGTTCTCAGTGTTCTATTAAGAGTTCTGAGTTGGATGATCAGCCATGATCATATTGAATAGTAAACAAGGCTCAGAGAGCTGAATGGCCTGTTCCTGCCTCTATTTTCTATTTCTGCAGATTCCAGGAAGGGCCTGATGAACTGGAAGTTAGATAATGTAAGACCTTTATTTGTGAAAGGAGACAGCAGAAGATAGGAAACTCCACATCAGTTGGCCTACAATCTGATATAAAGAAATTTCTAGAATTTGTTATTAAGAAAGCTGTGTTAGGGTACTTAAGAAAATCATTGTAAATCAGGGAGTGACAATGTGGGTTTGTGAAAGGGAAATAGTGTTTAACTAAATATTTGAGTTCTTTGAGGAATTAGCAAATAAGATGGGTAAAGGAGACCCTATTGTTGTAATACATTTGCATTTTCAAAAGGTATTTGATAAGGTGCCATAGCAAAGGCCACTACAGAAAAGAAGAGCTACTGGTTTAAGGATTACACCTCTGCATGGATAAAGAATTAATTAGCCAACAGGAAGCAGAAAGTAGCGATAACTGGATTTTTTCAGGTTGGTAAGATGTTACGAGTGAATCCCCACAGGGATCAATGCTGGAGCCTCAATGGTTTACAATTTGTATCAATGCCTTGGATGAAGGGACTAAATGCATGGAAACTAAATTTACCGATGACACCAAGATATATTAGAGAGTAAGTAGGCAATAGCCTAGTGGTATTGTGGCCAGACTATTAATCCGGAAACTCAGCAAATGTTTTTGGGATTCAGGTTCAAAGCCTGCCAGGACAGATGGTGGAATTTGAATTCAATTTTTAAAAAAATCTGGAATCAAGAATCTACTGATGACCATGAACCATTGCTGATTGTTGAAAAAAAAACACATAGTTCACTAATGTCCTTCAGGGAAGGAAATCTGCTCATCCCTACCAGTCTGGCTTGCATGTGACTCCAGACCCACAACAACATGATTGCCTCTCAACTGCCCTCTGAAATGGCCTAAAAAAGCTATTCAGTTCAAGGGCAGCGAGGGAAAGGCAATAAGTTCTGACCAGCCAGTGACTCCCATGAGTGAATTTAAAAAATTGTCAAGTGGAGTTGGAGAGTTTGCTAAGGGCACAGATTGGTTAAGTGAGTTGGCAAAAAATTGCTTGGTAGACTGTGAGAAATATGGACTCCTCCACCTTGGCAGGATGAAATGAAAACTGGTATGCATTTAAATGAAGAGAAGTTGCAGAACTCAATGATACAGAGGTTACCTGGTGTCCTTGTACAGTGAGGATGCAGGTACTGCAATTGGTTGACAATGCTCCATTTGCCTTTATAATAAGAGGAATGGAATGTAAAAGCAGTACGTCTTATTTGGGCTGCACAGGACCTCGTTGAGATCACATCTGGTGGACTATGTATCACTTCCTAACATCCTTTCTTTTAAAAATGTTGAATACTCTTTAACAAACCTCAAAAAGACACAAGTCCTTTACCAACCCATTTTGGGTCAAGTCTGGTCCATTCCTCCACTAAGATCAAAGAAGAAATCCTCCCAAACATGGAACATTTCCCTACGTGGGAACCTACCACTCATCTAAAAGGTTGACACTGATGTGGAAATTCCAAATTGTGTCCAATCTGCAAGTGCCACCTTCAGTCACCCAAGGATGTGATTTCTTGAAGACTTTAACATCATGCTGATACCAGGATCCTTGTGTGTAATCCAGTCATCCTCTCACTCGTCTATATGGCCCCAAAACTTGGACTATATATGGATGGCACCTCAAGACCCTTGAGAAGTGCTGTAATGTTGTTTGTGACGGATTCTCCATGTCACTTGGGAGGGACAAGCGTGTTATCATCAGCTTCCTTCAAGCAGCTAACAGCACCAGCATTGAGCCCATGATCATCTAAAACTTACTCCAGCCATGTGCTTGTGATGTCTGAGTTCTGACTGCCAAGGCAAACCTTCTTCGCCCTCGAGGAAGGTACTTGAACAAGTGGAGGACAAAGAAAATGTAAGCTTCCCTCAAGAAATGTAACATAGAGGTCAACAGGTGGGAGACCCTTTTTCAGAAGAAGTTGACTTGGAGGAAACCCCAGTATGAAGGGACGCAATCCTTTGAGAGTATCTCAACAGCAAGAGGAAGTCCAGAAACAGGAACCAGAGAAAATCAAGGTCTAATTCTACCTCCTGGAAACACCTGCCAAATGTGCGGTCAGAGATGCGGCTTTAGATCGGGGCTCAGCAGCCACAAAACCCATGACCAGGTGGACAATCATACTCATCGCCAACTGATTGCAGATGCTGATACCCTTTTAATGTTCAGTCGAACTTTGGACATGCAGCTATTTATTTCATTCACCTAAAATATAGTGCTATATCAATGTAATATCTGTTAAATCACAGAATGCTCCTCTCAAAAATCAGATTAAGTACCATTATCTGTGTGGGATTTAAATCTTAAAATATTAACTCTCAAAGAAAATCATCAAAACAATTTGATTGAATGATAGGGTGGCATGGTGGTTCAGTGGTTAGCACTGCTGCCTCACAGTGCCAGGGACCTGGGCTCAATTCCACCCTTGGGCGACTGCCTGTGTGGAGTTTGCACATTCTCCCTGTGTCTGTGTGGGTTTTTTCCAGGTGCTCTGATTTCCTCCCACTGTCCAAAGATGTGCAGGCTAGATGGATTGGCTAAGCTAAATTGCCCATAGTATTTAGAGGTCTGTAGATTAGGTGGGTAAAAGGGGAATGGGGATGGGTCTGGGTGGGATGCATCAAGGTTTAATGTGGACTTGTTGGGCCAAAGGACCCGTTTCCACACTGTGTAGGGGTTTTAATTCTAATTATAAATTGTATAACTTGATACCATACTTCACATGCAGGATATCCCTTACTTCCCATGAGAGGTCCTTTATTAAAGTTTCTGTATGCTGTGTTTAAGATCATTTGTCTTGTTCTCCTAAAATAATTAGGAGCAATGATATACATGGTGAAGGCTTGCACAGCAGTTAACAACTTTACCAGTCTAATGTTCTTGAGTAGATTTGTAGCTCTGGTTGTGGATGTTTAAATAGTAAGTGGGAAAATACAACAATGCTTTATTGGAATGAACCAGCTTAGCAAGTGAACCAACCACAGCAATTTTACCAGTGTTGCTTTATAACTGGCTGGTAGGTCAGATTAAATTATGACAAGTGCTTTTCTTACTCACATACATCACTTTATAGTAAGCACTGACAAAGCCAATTCACAAACAAGATAGAAGCAAGTCAAATATCAGGAAGTCCTGGGTTTCAGATTAATAGTATATACACCACTTCATAATTTGTCAAATTTCCTCACCTGAAAAATCAATTCAATTGACACTTCCATTGTAGCAGTTTTCTCTTCCACAATTCCAAACATGTATCCACTGACGTAAGTAAAAACACTTCCAATAATTGTTACAATATTGAGGTTTGGACTGGACATTTTCACAATCCTAATAGAAATAATTAACAATAACAGAGATTTTGTGAAATCTTTGTATGATAGACAGAATTTTAAACATTAATATGTTATGAAATTGAACACTTTTTAACATGTACAGGACTGAAATTTTATACAAGACTGGTGCAGATCAGTTATCCTGTAACCTCTGAGCCACATTTACACTGGAGCTCACTTTGCTTGGATTTTAGAAGACAAGCCATATTTTTAGGTCCCCATCAGTCTTCACAATAGAAGTCTAGTTTCTTTAATCTAAGGAACAAATTCCCAAAGCAGGCTTTCTTTGTCCATAATTCCACTGGCAGTTTATAGGAACAAATTTAAAGTATAAACTGAGACTTTGCTCACAACATTGTTACTTGTGAGATACATCAATGACCTGGACTTTATACATAGGTCATAACTTCAAATTTTGCAGATGGCACAAAACAAATTTAATAAACAATAATGAGGATGGTCACAGACTTCTGGAGAACAGACGAGTGAAAATTGGAGACATGAGTCTCATGAAATTTAAGACAAAGCCATACAAAGTAATTCATTTTATAGGAAGAGTGAGGATCGACATACAATTGATATTATTTCAAAGGGGCATACTTAACTCAGGCCTTTGAACAGCCTTCTCAGCTTGCTGGACATGCTGCTTTTGAATTTATAAATAAAGATACAGAGTACAAAAGCAACAAAATTATTTCAAACCTTTATAAAGCACTGGTTGGATCCCATTTCAAGTACTGTGCCCATTCTAGGCACCTTTAAGTCTTCTCCTTGTAGCACAGCAGTTTAAAAGGAGATTAGTAGAGGGACTCAAAATTATTAAGTATTTTAACAGTAAAGCAGGAGAATTCTTTTCAGTGGCAGAATGATCAGTGGAGGCCACCAACTTAAAGTAATTGACAAAAGAACCAGAGGTGAGTTGAGGAAAGAAACACGGAGTTATTCTGAAAGTACGCTGAAAACATAATAGGAAGTAATGGCAGACAATAATAAGCGATAATTGCTTTCAAAAGGAAATTAATAACAATTATTATATAATATATTATTGTAAATTCCATAATATTTTCTGTTATATATTGTATGTAAATATAATTTATGTTATACTAATATAAGTATTAGAAGTATTTATTGGATTGGCAAAAAAATACAAGGTTAGCAAGGTTGGATATTTTTCGATGGTTTCCTTCAGATCTACATCACTCTATTATAGTTGGTTTTCTACCTAATGGTGAAAGTACAAACTAACTACAATGATCAGTATTACACACACATTGTATTTTGTATTTTCCATGGTCACCATTATTCTTTAAAAGTTGGAGTCACAACTTCTGAATTTTATGTAACAAATTTTATGTGGTCCTACCCATTTATTGATAACAAATTGGAGATCATTCTACAGTCTATGATGTGATGAAATAAGCAGACATAGTAGAGAAATAACAGAAAATAATATTACAATATCAGAAATGCAAAGTTTTCATTCATTTACTGTTTAATTTCTTATTTTAAAAAAGCCATTTAAAAATACATTGTGTTAAATATGACATTAGTTCTATACTAATATTTTGTTGATGTAAGTGGGCAAGACGACTGAATTTTGAATCAAGCCATGTTTTTAAAATTATACAGTAGTCGGATTTTTTTTCATATTTTAAAGGAAGAGTTTTATCTTCATTCCGAACAAATCATTTTGGGGGAAAAAAAGTAAGGAAGAAAAGAATACAGAGATGGTAGTGGAAGAGATTTGAGATAGAAATTAGTAGAATAAAAAGAACAATAAAAAGTGTTTCCCACCAGCCTGTGTCCTTTTAAAAATATTTTTTACATGTCAGCCGAGGTCATATTCATATAATGTTGTTCATACCATCCTATTCTGTTGACGTATCTAGCAGTCTCAACCCTGTGAGAATTGTCCATTAAGAGTAACCTTTCTTTCCTTGGGTTCATACCACTTACCCCGAGGCTCAATAATGAAAAAAAAGCACTCAATTTAAATACATTTAAATACATTGGGGAAACCAAGCGGAGGCTTGGGGACCGCTTTGCAGAACACCTCCGCTCGGTTCGCAACAAACAACTGCACCTCCCAGACGCAAACCATTTCAACTCCCCCTCCCATTCCACAGACGACATGTCCATCATGGGCCTCCTGCAATGCCACAATGATGCCTCCCGAAGGTTGCAGGAACAGCAACTCATATTCCGCTTGGGAACCCTACAGCCCAATGGTATCAACGTGGACTTCACAAGCTTCAAAATCTCCCCTTCCCCTACTGCATCCCAAAACCAGCCCAGCCTGTCTCTGCTTCCCTAACCTGTTCTTCCTCTCACCCATCCCTTCCTCCCACCTCAAGCCGCACCTCCATTTCCTACCTACCACCACATCCCTCCTCCTTGACCTGTCCATCTTCCCTGGACTGACCTATCCCCTCCCTACCTCCCCACCTATACTCTCCTCTCCACCTATCTTCTTTTCTGTCCATCTTCAGTCCACCTCCCCCCTCTCCCTATTTATTCCAGAACCCTCTCCCTATCCCCCTCTCTGATGAAGAGTCTAGGCCCGAAACGTCAGCTTTTGTGCTCCTGAGATGCTGTTTGGCCTGCTGTGTTCAGCCAGCTCCACACTTTGTTATCCTAACCCAATTTAAAAGTGCTAGTCAGAGGATGAGCAATTTTAAATCTAAATTGGCTAACATTGGGCTCAATTGATAAAAGAAAACTGAACTTTCACTCACAGCTAAACAATGTTTTCCCCTGCAAAGAATTGGTGCCTCAGTGGGGCCCTGCTTTATCTAGTTGTCATACTTTCATGCCTGATGCCATTTGCAAGTAGATTACAATGTATCACCCTTCTTCAGCGTTTCAAAGAAGTGATGTCTAATGTCCATGGTGGGCGGCAGCTATAAGTAGATGTAAAAGCCCACTTAATTATGTTATTTACTTTAGTCACATACAATTCCCAGCTGAAAGCAAATTGAATTCTTAATAAAATGCTCATGTTAAGCATAAAATTATAATTCAACAGGAAAAAAGCATGAGACATACAAGCAGTGCAGGTCATTTAGCCCCTCGCGTCTGCTCCACTATTCAGGGAGATAATGGATAATCTAATAATTTTCTGTCTTTTCGCCATAATCCTTGATTACTTTATGATTAAAAATCTGTCTCTCTCAACCTGGCATATACTTACTGATGTATACTTAAGGGGAGGTGATGGCATATTGGTATTATTGTTGGACTATTAATCCAGAGACACTCATGATGTTCTGAATACCCGGGTTCAAATCTTGCCATAGCAGATAGTGTAATTTAAATTCAATAGATAAAATTCTGGAATTAAGAGTTGAATGATGACCATGAGTCTGTTGCTGATTGTTGGAAAATCCCATTTGGTTCACTAATGTCCTTTAAGGAAGGAAACTGCCATCCTTACCTGGTCTGCTCTACATGTGACTCCAGACCCACAGCAATGTCTTCGAAGCAATTAGGAATGGGCAATAAATGCTGATCTAGCCGGCGATGGTAACATCCCATCAATCAATTTAAAAAATACTTAATGACCCAGCCTCCTCAATAACCCTCTGCAGTAAAGAATTTCACAGATTCACTATTCTTTGGTAGAAAAAAATTCCTCCTCAGTTCTGTTGTTCGTATACAACCCCTCAATCTAAGATTATGACATTAACATGTTTGTAATAATGTTGATTGAAAAAGTTTAAACCCACTTCTTCCCTTTCAGTTTCAATTTCTTTTGCACTCAACTGTAATTCTGTTTATCTTTCTATCTTGTTTCTGTCTCCGACTTTTTCTTCTCTTTTTTGCCGCCTTCTCATGGTGGAAACTCTCATTAAGGGATAATTTCTTTGGAAGTATGGACACACAATCTCTGATACCTCTGATTAATCATTATGTACTAACAGCCAGTAGAAGTAAATCTGGGTGTTTGATGCCACCTTTAAACAGGTTACAAAGATCCTGGTGAACTTGCTAACCTAAGGACTCAGAGGTTAATTGTTCACTTCACAGACCAGCAACTGAATCCGAGCTTTTCCTTATCAATATCATTCACTGTCAATTAGCCTCTTTACATAATGAATTGGCTGAGATGGGGCTGGGAGAGAATGAGACTTCATAAGTTTAAGCAGTGATACAAATGTATTGTTTTATGGATAATACCTGTTATTTTTGAATTTGACGGTGAAGATAAGGAAGAAAAGGGCTAGAAGAATCCCACATGATAACAAGGTGCACATAATTCCAAATAATACAGGGGAGATATGTTTGACTTCAGACATTATGTTCTGTCAAGAAAATAATAGGTGTTATTTAAACCAATCATTGTGAACATAAAAGGCACTTACTCATTACATAAAACATTGTTTAACATTAAATTACCCCAGTTTTATTTAATGAAATAAAATTGAGGAATCACCATAACAAAATTAGTTTAAAAGTTAATGTTTTAGGCATTGTTTTGTTAATTACAAAGTGGAATATGTCATTGATACAGAAAAAAGCATATTTCCTCTGTTGAATCCAGCATTAAAGCAGGTCAGGTCCACAGTTTAGTGCCTCTAACCTACCTGGAGAATACGACTTTTGTTATCAAGGAATTTAAAAACCTACGTCTTGGTCATATTTTCACCTTTACTTCAGACATGTTAATGTGTTGAATTGCTCCTTCATTCTATAGTGCACAACATATGCTAATCAAACATTAACGCGAAGTGCAAATTTTTCTTAGAAATTCTACACTATTACTTATCCCCACCCCTCCCTGACAATAACTTGCATTTGTATGATGTATTTAATACTGGAATCCATTCAATGGTGCATCAGAGCAGCAAAGTTGAAATAAATGGATTCCAAGACAAATGGGAGGTTAAGTGAACAGGTTTGTTAAGAAGAATCAAGCTTTACAGGAGGAACTAAGTGCAGAGAGAAAAATCTGTACATTGAAGGAAGTTCAAAGATGGAATGGATAATTATGGAAAGATTGATGGATAGGGTACTGAGATGCTTGAAGCTAAATTAAAAGTTTAACAGGCTTTTGTAGGTCCACAGGACTGGAGTGCTCGGCAAGTGGAGCTGGGAAAGGGTGGCAGACTTTTTGAAGACCAAAAGACATAAAGCATATGGAAAGTGATAATTGGAAAATCAGTCGGAAAAACATTATAGTGCTCAAACGTGAAATTTACAAAGGGCACCTGTGAGGGTCTGGGTGGACAATGGGTTATAGTTAAGACAGAAGCAGGCAGTGTTACAAAAATGGATATAGGCAGTCTTTGTGATGGACAGAATTCAAGGTTGGAAGCTCAACAGGTCCTGATTCACTTCAGCTTAGGTCTTAGGCTGCTCGAATAGTAAATGTCTGATTTTAATTTTTCGAAATCCCCCAGATTCTGGAGCAGCTTCATCAGACTGGAATATTGTGAATGTGACCCCTTTATTCTGAGGCAGGGGGAAGAGAGACACAGCAAAAAACTGCAGGCCAGTCAGCTTAATATCTGTTATAGGTAAATGATGGAATCTTCTATTAAGAAGGATCTAGAAAGACATGAAAACATTTTAATGCATCCAGGTAAAGCCAAGTAGTTTTGTGAAAGAGAAATCACGTTCGACTAAATTGTTGGAATTTTTTTTTAGGAAGTAAAGATGATGTGGATAAGGGGAAACTTGTGGATCTGCTGCACTTAGACTTTTAGAAGATATTTGATAAGGATCTCATCAAAGGTTACTATGCAAAATAAGAGCAAATGATGTTGGGGATAAACATAATAGCACAGGCAGAGGATTGGTTAGCTAACAGGAGCCAGAGGAAGCATAAATAGGTCAACTGCAGTTTGTCAAGACGTGACGATTACCACAGCGATCAGTTTATAGTAATGACTTTGATGAAACAACTGAATGTATGATTGCAAAATTTGCTGATGACAAAAGGTACATAGAAAAGTAAGTTGTGAAGTGAATGTAAGGAACCAGCAAAGGAATATAGATAGGTGAGGTGCGTGGGTGAAAATTTGCCAAATGGTGTATAACTTAGGAAAAATGAGAATATATGCACTTTGACAGGAAGATAAGAAAAGCAGCATTTTATTTAAATTAAGAAAGATTGCCGACCCAGATGGAACACAGAACAATACAGCATAGGAACAGGCCCTTTGGCCCTCCAAATTCTGCCTGCCACATTTTTCCCTTCCCTATTGAAACCATCTTCACTTACAGGGCCCTTATCCCTTTATTTCCGTTCTATTCATGTATTTGTCCAGGTATTTCTTGAATGCTGCTATTGTGTCTGTTTCCACCACCTCCTCTGGCTGCATCTTCCAGGCACTCGCTCACCCTTTCTCTGAAAAACTTGCCTTGCACATCTCTTTTAAACTTCTCTCCTCACACCTTGAACAGGGTCCCCTAGAAATTGACCCCTTTAGTCTGGTAAAAAAAGCCTCATACTTTCCACTCTATCCATTGCCACTCACAATCCTATAAACTTCTATCAGGTTACCCCTCAACCTCCTGTCTTCCAGGGAAAACAAACCCAGTTTATCCAACCTTTCTTCATAGCTAAAATGCCCCATATCAGGCAACATCCTGGTAAACCTTCTCTGTACCCTTTCCAAAGCATCCACATCCTTCTGGTAGTGTTGTGTTGTGACCAGAACTGTACACAATATTCCAAGTGAGGCCTAACTAAAGTTCTTTAAAGCTGCAGCATAACTTGTCTATCCTTATACTCAATGCCCCTTCTAATATAGGCCTTTCTTACTACCTTATCTACCTGTGCTGCCACCTTCAGTGATCTGCGGACATGCACACCCAGATCCCTCTGCATAGCAATACTCCTAAGTGTTCTGCCATTCGCTGTATAATTTCCACTCGTACTTGACCTTCCAAAATGCATCACCTCACATTTGTCCATATTAAACTCCATTTGCCATTTTTCTGCCCATGCCTCCCACTGATCTATATCTAGCTATATCCTCTGACAATCCTCCTCACTATCCACAACTCCACCAATCTTTGTATCATCTGCAAACGTACTAATTAGACCAGCTAATTAAGTTATAGAGTGATTTGGAAGTACGAGTCACAATGTTAGTATGCAGATTTAACAAGTGATCAGAAAGGCAAATGGAATGTTGCTGTTTATTGCAAGTTGTACGGGCATAAAAGTACAGATATTTTGCTGCCATTGAATATAGCACTAGTGAGACCATGCCTGGAATATGTTGTACAGTTCTGGTTTCATTATGTAATGATAGACATAAATGCATCAACAGAAGTTCAGAGAAGGTTCCTCAGGTAGGAGGGATTATTTTATGAAGAAAGTTTAATACGGTGGGCTGTACCCTTTGGAGTTTGAAAGAATAAGAAGTGATTGCGTTGAGACCATTATTGAAGTTCTGGAAGGATTGGACAAGATGGGTGTTAAAAGGATCTTCCCCTTGTGGGACAACCAGAAGATACAGTTTAAAAATAAAGGATCTTCCAGTTAAGACAAAAGTGAGAAGAATTTTTTTTTTGTTTCTCTTAGAGGATTGTAAGTCCTTGGAGCTGTCTTGCTCAGAGTGTACAGGAGGCAGGTTCATTGAATATTTTTAAGGTAGAGATTGATAGACTTCCTTGATGGTCAAGAATCTAAGTTTATTGGAGGTAGGCAGTAGTGTTGAGTAGAGGCTGACATCAAATCAGTCATGATCTTGTTGAATGGCAGAGCAGGCTTAAAGGGCTGATTGACTTATTGCTGACTCTAATTCATATGGTCACATGTTTGTATGAATGTGATAAGCCACCGGGTTTGGATAAGAAGCCGAGGAAAGTAAGAATGGAAATTAAAGAATTTCTGGCCACAATCTTCCAATCCAAATGTTGAGGTAATTCAGAGGAGTGGATATTTCCAAATGTTACACTTTTTCGAAAACTGTGTAAAGACAAATTCACAGGCCAGTCAGTTTAATGTCTGTGGTGAGAAGTCTTTTTAAAGTAATAATCTGAGACAAAATGAATAATCACAGGTGTTACAATTAAGCAGTTTTAATATTTAAAAGAGTAATTTAGTAATTAATTGAAAGATTTATGCCACAAAATGTCACACATATTTTAACAAAAACTTTATTGTAGTATGTGAGAAACTAAATGAAGCAAACATAGCTAACTTAGCACTATAACTTATGAAGATCTTTTCTGAACTGAGTTATAGTTTTTACTTTATCAAAATGTTCCCTTTTCTTGTGAAATCTTGAAGGATCATTCACTTTTCCAACCCACAGGTATAATGCAAGTATGGGGATGCAGAAGGTAGGAATAGGGGAGTTTTAGCGCTTAGAATTGCTCAACAGTTTCAGAGTTCTTGCTGTCTGTACTGAGAGTATATGAGCTGCTAGGGGCTAAATGCAAAAGCAAAACCATAAAAATAATAATCTCTGGACTACTACCTAAGCATGACAAAATTTAGGCAAAGTAAATAAGATCAGACAGTTGAATACCTGAAAAGTGATTTGCAAAGTTAAAGAGAAAGGATGGAGCAACAGTGCAAGGTAGAAATACAGATAATGGTAACCAGAAATGCAACAGGAAGAAACAGAGTACAGATAAAAGCTCACAAACAAATCAGATCAGAGTAGGTTTTTTAAAAAAAGAAAGTGTTAAAAACAAATGGCAAATGGTAAAATGTCATAATGTGAGGGCTCTTTATCAGTACTTACACAGGATTTGTAACAAAATGGATAATTAATAGCACAGGTAAAAATAAACAAATTTGAAATAATAGACATTAAAGAGACATGGTTGAAAAGTTATCATGGTTGGGACATGAATATTTAAGGAGTATTTGACATTTCAAAAGGCTGAGAAGAAAAGAAAATGAGGTTGGGGAGCTGTGTTAAAAGAGGATGAGATCAATACAATAGTGAGAAATGATCTTCATTTGGAGGATCAGGATGTAAATCAGTTCAGGTAAAGATAAGAAGAAGCAAAGGAAATAAGTCATTTGTCAGAGTAAGTTATAGGTGCTCTTTCTGTAGTTACACTGTGGAAATTCTAAGAAATGATGGGTGTTTGTAAGGTAGCTACCACACTGATTGTGGGCAATTTTATCCTTCATATTGATTGGATGAATCAAACTGACAAAGAGGACCTGATAGATAAATTCGGAGCGTGTTGGAGACAACTTCCTATAACAAGACATTCTGAAACAAACTAGAAAGCAGGCTATTTTGGACTTGGTAATGTGTGGTGCGGCAGGGTTAATTAATGACTTCAAATTACAGATCCTCTAGGTCAGAGTGATTTTGGGATTTCACACTGTTTGAGCAGAAGACACGTAAATCTGAAGCTTGTGTATTAAACTGAACTTTGTAATTGCCTTTATTTAAATTACGAAGACAAAGTTGACTAAAGTGGAATGGCAAAATAGTTTGCACGTTAAGACAAAGGGAAGCAATGTCAGACAAAGGGACATTTCATAATTTTCATGGAGATATATTCCATTGGGAAAGAAGAACCTTATGAGGAAAAGCATACAGTTAATTAAGCTGGTGAAAGCCTGTGTTAAAAGAGGTACAATGCTGCAAAAGCTAATCATCATCATTGGTGGTCCCTTGCAGACAGGGATGACTCTCTTCCACTCTCAAGGTGAGTCTGTAGGTGACTATACAGACTGATGCAGTTTCTGCAGACTCTGCTATAGTTGGGGCACAAGGTAGTCATGGGAAGGGGTAGGTGGGGTGTTGGTTCATGTTCCATACACTATATTTTCACCTGTCCTCTGCTTTTTCCTGATGGCAAGTTTTGAGGTGCTAGACACCTTCTCAGATGCTCCTCCTCCACTTTGGACAGTCTTGGGCCAGTGATTCCCAGGTGCCAATGGGAAAACTGCACTTCGCCAGTGAAGCCTTGCAGGTATCTCTGAAACATTTCATTCGTCCACCTGGGGCTTACCTGCTGTTTCAGGGCTGAGAGTAGAGCTCTGCTTGGGGAGTCTTGTGTTGGCCATGCAGATGATATGCCCAGCCCGTGGCAGCCAATCAAGTGTGGTCATTGCCTTGATGCTGGGGATATCAGCCTGGTCGAGGATGCTGGTTTTGGTGCATCAGTCTTTCCAGCGGATTTGCAGGATCTTGCACAGGCAGCTTTGGTGGTAATGCTCCAGTGCATTGAGGTGTCTGCTCTAGACAGTTCATGTCTCAGAGTCATATAGGAAGGTAGAAACCTTCACAGCTCTGTATATAGTGAGCTTGGTGTCAGATCTGATGTTATTGACCTCAAACACTCTTTTCCTGAGGAGGCAGAGGCTGCGTTAGCATGCTGGAGGCGAAGCTGGATCTCTTCATCAATATCTGCTTTGGCTGACAGGATACTCCCATGGTATATGAAGTGGCCAACATTCTCTAATGCCTCCCTGTGGATCTTGATGATTGGGCGTTCTCTCCACAATGCCACACCAGGTTGGTGGAGGACCTTTGCCTTGAGGATGTTCAAGGTGAGACCCATGTCTCATACACCTCAATAAAGTTGCTAACAACAGTATGCTCTTTATCCTGTCAGTTTGCACATATGCAAGCATCACCCATGTACTGAAACTCAATAACACTGCTTCCTGTGATTTTGGTTTTGGCTTGAAGATGGCAGAGTTTGAATAATTTCCTGCTAGTTCGGTAAGTTAGTTCCACTCAAGTAGGGAGCTTGTTGGTGGTGGGTTACAGCATTGCAGCAAGGCAGATCGAGAACAGTGTTGGGGCAACAACACAGCCAATCTTGACATCAGCACAGTCAGGGAATAGGTCAGTGATAGATCCATTTATCATTACCATAACTTCCCTGTCGTCATGAAGCAGGTGAAGAATGGTGACAAACTTCATGGTGCAACCAAAGCAGAGAAGGATGCTCCATAATATTTCCCGGTTGATAGTGTCAAAAGGCCTTTGTAAGGTCGAAGAAGGCCATGTACAGGGGTAGGTTCTTTTTGCATTTCTCCTGCAGCTGTCATGCAGCGGAAATCATGTTCACTGTGTCCCTCTGTGGCCAGAAGCCACACTGCGTTTCAGGGAGGAGACGGTTGAGGAGGATCCTGATGATGAATTTTCCAATGGTCAATAGCTGACAGCAAAGGTTAGTGATAGGCCGAAGGATTGGGCAAATGTTAGAAAGAAGCCAAGGATGACAGAATAAAAAGGATAATTTAGACAATGATTGTAAATGGTTCTAAAAGTATATCCAGAGGAAGCAGATTGCTTAAGCAAGCATGCGTTCTTTAGAAGATGACTTGGGAACCAGTAATGACTAATGGAGGAAATCCTGGTAGAAAGACCAGATAAATAGCTGTTGTTCAGTCTTCCATATTGTAACTAATAAAATGGCACAGGAGCCAGTGCTGTGGCCTCAACTATTTATGATTTATATTAAAGACTTGGAAGAAGGAGTCAACTGTATTGCATTCAGATTTCTTGATGATACAAAGATAGATCAGAAAACAAGTTGTAAGGAGGATGCAAAAGGATATAATACTTTAAGTGATTGGGCAAAAATTTGCTGGGTGAAGGAAATGTAAATTTGTCTACTTTGGTAGAAAGATAGTAAAATAATTGGAGAGGTACTGCAGAATGCTGCAGTACAGAAGTCCTTATAAATGAAGCACAAAAGGTTGGCACTTAGGTACAGCAAGTGATTAGGGAGGCAAAAGGAGCTTTGGCATTTTTATTGCAAGAGGAATAAAGTTAGAAGTGGGAATTTTTGCAACAGCTGACCAGGTAATTAGTGAGAGTGCAGCTGAAGCACAATGCATAGTTGTGTATTTCTTTCTTAAGGAGATATGCATTGGAAACAGTTCAAACAAAGGTTCTTTAAACTGATTCCTCAAATGAAGAGTGTTTCTTTGAAGAAAAGCAGAGCAAGAGTTTGGTCTATATTCGTCAGAGTTTTCAACAATGAAAGATGAACTGATTGAAGTGCATCAAATTCTGAGGGATCATGATAAGATAGATATTCCTGGGGAAATATGGAATGGGGGCACAGTTTCAAAATAAGGGGGCTCGCATCTAAAGTAGAGATTAGAAGGAATTGTTTTCTCTCAGAAGATCACTGATTTTTAGAATTATCTTCCATAGAAAGAGGTGGAGACTGGATCATTGAAATTATTCAGGTCTGAGTTTGACAAGTTTTTAATCTATAAGTGTACAGGATGCCCTTCTTATTTCTTATGATCTCATCCTGCCGGCAATGTCATTTCACTCATGGCAGAGAAGTCCTACATCAAGCATGAGCCTGGTAACTTTAATTGTACAGACTAGTATCAAGGTCATGCCACCTTTTCGAACCCCCTTATTACTCTCATTGCTGTGACCTGCCAGTCGGCTCTATTGATGACCCATGTGTACCTTCAGTCTGACCTTCATTAACTCCTTTCCTTCAGGAACTGCCTGAAGTCCCAGTGGTGGGCATCGTTCAAGCCTGCCACTGCTGGGTGTGCAGAGCTATTGGCCATCCAGTTGGTCAGTAGTTCCCTAAAATGGGGCTTGCTCCCCTTCCTCAGTCACTTAATCTGCACCAAACATTAAATGGGACAGTCAGTGTTGGCAGGGATGCATTTCCTGCTGACTCTTCAGGTAGTCTCATGAGAAATCCCACCATTCAAAAAATCCCTGCCCAGGGAGATTTATTTTTAAAGCCTGAACACTGTTTGTTATATTGTGCTGAAGGTATTCTGTTTGATGAGTAAATAGGCTTTGTTTGTAAAGTAAACAATTGTGAGCTTTGCACCAGTTGTGACCTTTTTCAAACTCATTAGTTGACATCAATATGCAGTCTGAGATCTACAAATGTAGACATATACTTAACCACCAGAAGGTGGTCAGTGCCAGTACAATTTCATCCCAGCAAGAGTTAGTTAGCTCAGTTGGCTGGATGGCAGGTTAGTGATGCAGAGTGATGCCAACAGTGTAGATTCAATTCCTGCAATGGCTGAGGTGACCATGAAGGATTCTCCTTCTCAGCTTCTCCCCTTTCCTGAGGAATGGTGATACTCACGCTAAAACCATGACCAGTTATTTCTCTCTGATGCGCTCAATGGGACTGTAGTGATTTTATTTTTATGTCCCAGCACAAGTCAGGACCTATAGGAACTGAAGGGCAAGAATATGAAATTATTTCATCAGAATATTGACATTGTCCTTATATTTTACTTGCCTCTTGAATATTACATAACTGTTGTAGCAGTCGCTGCCCATCTTCTGGATTCATGGCTGGATCGATGGTACAGTCTGCAGAGCTGCACAGAGCAGTGCAGTTCAACTTTGTCTCCATATTGTAAATACACGCCTCCAAAGTCTTCCACTATTGGTCACACACCATACTGAGATTCATCACAGGAGCACAATCTATACTCATTCTGCAAAACAGACAGCATAACACAACAAAACTGAAGACACATGATTTGATATGACATCTTCATTTGGCTTTGAATGTTCTCCTGTTTCTGTCACTCCCTTAAAGGCTGATTTTTGGTGGAGCACATGTTGAGGCACCAACAAAACTTCAAATGACTGGTCGGGTTATTTCAGTACGAGGAACATAAGAACCCAGTTTGATCCTGTTCTTACGCACATTTTCAACAGATTAAGAAAAGGTTGTATTTTCTCTTCCTACACCAGAGATGATGAATCAATAAAAGTGCCCTTAAGTGAGCTAGCTGAGATCAGCTATCTCTGCCCAGATCAATGATCAAAATGTGGTAGCTTACTGTTCAAATGATTTAAAAAATACACTGTTTGCCAGTCTACAAAAGTGAATTCAAAGCCAATTCCAGGCTGCAATTAAACAGAAGTGAATTTGAAACTTACCAAACTTAGTACCAAGATGCTTTTAAACTTAAACTGTGAGAAGCTTAAACTCAGAGTTAAATATAAATAGAAAGTACTGGAAAAACTAAGCAGGTCTGACAGCATCTTTAGAGAAACAGAGTTAATGTTTCGAGTCCAACATGACTTCTCTTTGAAACTCTTCTAAATGTTAACTCCTACTATCTTTAAATGTTAACTCTGTTTGTCTCCAGTTGCTGTCAAATCTGCTGAGTTTCTCCAGCACTTTCTGTTTTTAGTTTAGCTCTGCAGCATCTGTAGTATTTTGCTTTAATTTTAGAGGTCGTAACGATCTGTATCTCAGCTATTACTTGTAATAAATTTCCTATCAAAATCATTTTAAATGGCATCTAGCTACTGTAGTACTTTGTAATACAAAGTTGGGGGGGGTGGAGGGTAAAAGAAAACAGATACTCATGAAACTGTAAGGAAGTGAAATGCGAAACGAAATAAAAGGAACTTACACGTGAAAGCAAAATCTTTGGGCCAAATCTTCAAAACACCCAGAGGAATAACTACAAAAAAAAGAACTGTAGTTCTTAAAAAATAGACTGGAAATCAGAGTCAAAAGGGACAGAAATATATTTAAAAATGAAAATAAACGGAAGCAATACGAAATTAGCAGCAGGATAAAAACAACCTGAACTTAAAATCCCTTCAGTGGGACTCAAAGTTGAAAAAGACAGTAAATATTAAATGAACAGAACATTTTGTAGTGTGTGTGATTCCTGCAAACATGGCTGATTTCATGTGGTGAGTTGAAAAGAGATCAGAATGCAGCATGTGGCAGATATCAAATCACAAGGGTGAGGATGAAGTAAGGTCCATGGATCCTAATGTATATCTGATCAAAATGCGCCCTTGATCGCTTGAAAGTACATTTGCCTCTTATTTCTTTGCTCCCTTTTATCAGCATTATACTCCATACAGAATACCATTTCTTCCACTTATTCCATTTTTTTTCATGTGCAGATATTTCACTGTGTGTCTTTAGCTTCACTGCATCACTGGTATTACCTATATTTGCCATCATCCCTTACAGCAATGATTCAACGGAATGGCATTTCCTTTGCAGCAAGCCATTACTCATGTTCTGCACTCTGCCTCTGACACTTCCTAGCCAGGTTTGCACATATATACCCCATCTTTCACACACTTCAGGATGCTTTACCTTCTATTATTTATCCTTTTCAGCAAACCCATAATCTCTCCTTGTTTTAATCATAATTCCCCTTTATGCTAAATTTATCTAATTCAGTGAGCCTCCTCTTTGACCCATTAATTCCTTTCTTTCTCTCTCACCACATAAGTAACCCATGATGCTAATTTTTTGCTCAAAATCTCCATCACTCACCTCTGTCTCTGAATATTTACTGATTCCTCACATTATGGGAGGTTCCCGCTTGTCCCTGGATTTAAAATTAGAAGATACATACCACATCTAAGAATGACACCTCTACATGCACACCAAGTTGATTTTTTAAAATTTCCTGCAAACCATCCATGTAAAACCCATTTGGCTTTTGTGCAGAGATCTATTTACCAGAATTTACTGATAGTTGGTAGTCAGGAACATCTGGGAAATTAAGTCTTCCTGATACAATTATATTATGAAATCAGATAAAAGATACATGTGAATACTGTGTAACTTTACTGAAGATGATAAGTCGTGGAAACAGAAGCATGCCATTCAGCCCATCAAGTCTACTCTAGCATTCATTGAGATCATGGCTGTTCTGCTAATTGTGAACTCCACTTTCCTGCCTTTTCTACAAAATCCTGGATTCCTTTTTTGATTTAAAAAACATCAACCTTGAATATGGTAAATATCTCAGCTTTACAGCCCTCTGGGTCAAAAAATTTCACAGATTCATAGCCGTCTGTGAGAATAAATTCCTTTTCATCAGCTTTGAAAGGGTGACCCCCTTGTTCTGAGATTACGTCCTCTAGGCCTAGACTCTCCCACAATGGGAAACTACCTATCTGCACCTCCCTAACAAGTCCCCTAAAACCTAAAATGTTTCAATAAGGTCAACTTTCATTCTTCTGAATTCCAAAACTGCAAGCCTAATCTACTCAGCCTCTCCTCATAAGACAGCCCTCCATACAGGGGATCAGCAAGTGAATCTTCTCTGAACTGCTCCCAATGCCAGTATATCTTTCCTTCAACAAGGGACCCAAACTGAATAAGTGTTGCAATCTTAAAAATTACTTCCTGATCTTTCAGCAAACTCGGGAGGACATTAGAGCAGGTCCAGCATTCAACAGGAGTGTGTCTAAAGGGAAATTGATTGTTTAGTTTGGGAAGTGTGAAGTGCAGTTCCTTCCTTTGCTCTTTGTTATTAATTGAAAGCTTTGGAATCTGTGTGATGGCTAGACAAATGCCTGCTGCATTAAATTAATTCTTTGCGTGAGTTTGAAATGAAGCTATCAAGTTTCTACTGCTGATTCTGCACAAGATAGCTCCATAATTGTAACAGCTATGATACCTGTGAAAAAGAGATTTGTTCAGAGTTTGCCATAATTTTATTGCCATATGTTCTAATAGCAACAGTGTGAAACTAATCTCTTAGGCGTGTCCTGTTTAAATTGACAATGTCACGGTAAATAATGAAACAGCACAAATATATCAAATTGCACAGATGAAACGTCACTCAAATTTAGGTAAGTATCAAATCCTTAAAGTCAGGAGCACCATAGTTTGGTTTACAGAACATAGAAACTATTACATTTTCCTGATTAAAAACTACATTTACAGTACTTTTACATTGAGTTAGAATATTTTCTGTTTAACTTGATACAATACTATCTTCAACAAATGAGAAGGTGCCGGACTAGAATTTGGGAGATCATGAGCTTTAATTCTAGACAAAAACTCAACTTCTAAGGTTGGAAGTTGGAATTCAACCCAGGAAAATGTGAAGTGATTCATTTTGGAAGGCGAATTTGAATGCAGAATACAGGGTTAATGGCAGGATTCTTGGTAGTGTGGAGGAACAGAGGGATCTTGGGGTCCATGTCCATAAATCCCTCAAAGTTGCTACCCAAGTTGATATGGTTGTAAAGGCAGCATATGGTGTGTTGGTTTTCATTGGCAGGGGAATTGAGTTTAAGAGCTGCGAGGTTATGCTGCAGCTCTATAAAACCATGATTAGACCAGAGTTGGAATAACGTGTTCAGTTCTGATTGCCTCATTACAGGAAGGATGTGGAAGTTTTAGAGAGGGTGCAGAGGAGATTTACCAGGATGCCGCCAGGGCTGGAGGGCAGGTCTTATGAGGAACAGTTGAGGGAGCTAGGGCTTTTCTCATTGGAGTGAAGAAGGATGAGAGGTGACTCGACAGAGGTGTATAATGATGAGAGGCATAGATAGAGTGGATTGCCAGAGACTTTTTCCCAGGGCAGAAGTGACTATTATGAGGGGACACAATTTTAAAGGTGATTGGTGGAAGATATGGGGAGATGTCAGTGGTAGGTTCTTTACACAGAGAGTGGTGAGCGTGTGGAATGCGCTGCTGGCAGTGGTAGTGGAGTTAGATGCTTTAGAGACATTTAAGCGACTCTTGGATAGGCACATGGAGGATAGTAAAATGTAGGGTATGCAGGGTAGATTGATCTCAGTAGGATAATAGGTCGGCATAACATCATGGGCTGAAGGCCTTATACTGTGCTGTACTGTTCTATGTTCTATGTTCAAAGTTGAGTTTTGTCTGAAGCAGCACATGGTCCTTTCTTTTTATTGTCTCAATCAAAAGTCATTTTTTTAAAAAAAGAGTTTATTCAGTTTTAGTTCAGTCAGGCTAGAACAGAGAGTCAACTCACAACTTTTAAGTAACTTACACATAAGTTTGTATAAAATATAACACAAAGAAACAGGTTACTCATCTCAGTTACTCCATACCAACATTTATCTCTACTGCAGTTTCCTCCCATCTTTCCTCATCCAACTCAATCAGCATAACCTTCTATTCCATTCTCCTTTATGAGCTTTCCTTTTAAATCATCAGCACTATTAGTCTCAATATTCCCTTTGGTACAGAATTCCACACTTTCACTTCACTTGAATAAACAATTTCTAAATTCCCAATTTGATTTCTTGGGCACTATCTTATATTGATCACCTCTAGTCTTATTCTTCCCCAGATGTGGGAAAATGCTGTCTTTGTTATAGTGCTTCATCATTGAAAGACTTGCACAACATTCCATGTATAATTTAATCAAGATTCAAGACGGATTTAGCTTAATATCTTTATTTTGTAGGTCTACCTATCCAAAAATAAACTGGTACCTTTTCAGGGCCTATTAAATCACAAGGTAGCGACACAGTTTATTTATTTGTACTCCCAGACCTTTTACCCCTCTAAACTATTTGGGTTCTTATTTTCCAAGTAATACAAGTATGCAAGCTTAATAATTTTTACTAAAAATGAAATGCTACACACTTGTATTGTAGTTTATTTGCCAACTATACAAATTTGTCAATATATTTTGTAATCTGTTGCAGCCCTCCTCCGTACTCACTAAGCCCTAAAAATTAGTGTCATCCACAAATTGAAACCTTTTATTTTGAATCCAAAGTCTTAATTATTAATATAAATTGCCACTCCGATCCTTGCAGAACAACACATGCAACATTATAAAGCTAGTGTTTCCACAGGTGTTTGATTTTGCTGCCAAGCTAAGTCCCAAATGAGGTTGCATAACTCTAGGAATGAACTCCTGAATACCATTCTCCCAGAAACTGAATTAAGAACAATCCAGTGAAAAGGCAGTATGAGAACAGCTAATACCAGCTATGGAGAAGGTGGTTACAATTGCAGAAGTTAAAGGAGGAAATTTAGAGGCAGGGAGGTGTGAAGAAAAAGAGAATAATCAAGGAATTTACTTGCAAATCGTGATTAAAAACAACCCACAAATTTGAACAGAAAATGTTTAAAAATTCAGAGATAACACGGTATAAAGCTGAATGAACACAGCGGGCCAAGCTCCTCTGATACTGCTTGGCCTGCTGTGTTCATCCAGCTTCACACTGTGTTATCTCAGATTCTCCAGCATTGGCAGTTCCTACTATCTCTGTGACAAGTTAAAAATTCACTCTGATTATGTGTGAAAACTAGCTGAACGTGTAACTTAGTTTGTAGATATAGCCAACATTTCACTTTGTTAAAATAAAACTATATTTGCCATTTAGGAATGAATTACAAAAATGAATCTCTCATTTTAATTCTGGAATAAAAGTGAAATGAAATAATTTTAAGTAATGCAATTGTGGGAAAATGTGACAGCATCTAATCTACTTTGATTTAAAATGACAATCAATTTCTAGGCTATATCATACTTTTGTTTTGTACAGGATAAAACAAAGTGCTGACAGTAGAAAATATCAACATGCTCCCTTTCAGGGTCCGTACCAAGCTTATTCTCAACATTTTAATTTCAATAGCTAAATTCAGCAGCTTGCATTTTTCCCCACTTTTTGCAATATAAAAATCTCATTTCAATTTCCTTGATATTGAAGTTGGATAATTGCTATCCTGATTTGAGATATACCAGGAATTAAGGTTTCCTCCAATCTCAAATTAAATTAAATGCTTCAATTGTGGTGTTGTCTTTATAATGCAAAAGGAAGATCTCAGACTTGGAAAAAAAGTCACAGATATTTGATAGAGTCAGAGCATGGCTTGGAAGACAAATGATCTTCACAATCGGGTTGTACACAGCTACTTCACAAAATAAATTGTGAATGATTGAGGAACTGAAAACACAATTATTTATTCCTTAAAAGTTACCAATCATCAGATCAAAGTGGTGTTAGTCTTTTCTTCTGAAAAAGGGTAATGTATGACTCAAAAAAGTAACTCTGTTTCAATCTCCTGCATTTCTCTGCACTTTCTATTTTTATTTCAGATCTCAAGCCTCTGCAGTATTTTGCTTTTTTTAATCCCCTCTGTACGGGACTTGAATATAGTTTAAAGCCTAAAAGAGAAAAATGGGTAAAGTAGTTTGAACCCGAAAACTCAGAACTAATTGTTTTGCCATCTGACTGCTAATTGTTATTTAGGACCCGTTGCTGGGCTGGTGATGACACCTCTACAAACAGTCTTCTGCAATTAATGGAGTAAGTGACATTAAAAAATAGTTACTTGAATTAGTACAGTAAGGGCAGCTGACTCTGCTAAAGAGAGGAGAAAAACAATGAGGCTGAAGAAATATAAAAGTAGAAAGAGATATGTTAAACAGATCAATTTGGAAAACATTGATAATATTTAATATATCATAACCAAACCAAATGCCCTGAAGAAGGGTTCCGACCCAAACGTTGACTTTTCTGCTCCTCGGCTACTGTTTGGCTGGCTGTGCTTTTCCAGCTCCACTTTTTTGACTCTGATGCTGCTGTCTCCTGAGTTGTGTAATTTCTTCAGGGTCATTGTAATCCGCTTTCCCAGCTATGGTGTCAACTTACAATGACCCTGCAGTTGGTTGTCTGCTTACTTGATTTGTCTAGCAGTGCGGCAATTGTCTCTTTGGCTAGGTCGATGTTTATGGATATAAATAGTACTGCTCTATCAAAGGATATCATCATTTCGTCCTCATCTATCCTGGTGTCCTTGATGATGTTGAGGAATTCTTGGGATGGGTGGATAGAGTGGGTAGTGTTGTCCACTAAGTATTTCAATTTCTGTTGTAGTTCTTTGGCGAATCTATATGTTGGTGTACCTGACAGCAAGACAATGGGTCTGAGGGGGGCTCCTTGTTTCTGTACCTCGGGGAGTCTGTAGAATTGGGATGTGTTGGATCCCTCTGGTGTCATTTTTTGGTAGTGTGACTTGCTGATGTCTCCTGAGTTGTGTAATTTCTTCAGGGCTATTGTAACCCAACAACACCAGTATCTGCAGTTCCTCTCTGTCTCCAATATTAATTATCCAAGTTCATAATAACCTGAACAAGGTGGCACAGACCACAGCTCATAATAAGTAATACTAGCAGTACAAGGAAGAACAGTCTTTGGATTCCAAAGCTCACTGAAGAGCAATGGTCTGCTTGAGCAGATGTAGCTAAGCATAAGGCTCAAACCAATACCTTTAAAAATTAGAAGCAAAGATTAGTAGATTATAAAATCTATTACTATGATGTTTTATTATTTGCTAATTAGTTTCCCTATGAAGAGCAATTAAAGAAATATTCTTGAAGACTTGGTGAATGCATGAGAAACAGATTCTTCAAACATATTTTTTAAAGCCCATGGAAAAATCACAACATTATTCAGTTGTAGACAGACGTCTGCATAGAAAAGCTTATGTTGCAGAGAGCTGATTAAATATTTCTGCACAAGTGAATATATCCCTTTTGCCGCTGGTGGATGTCATCACAAGAAGTCTCATAAAGAGCAGCTTTTCAAACATTTTTTTCCTGAAACCTACATTTCAGAGATTCATGTCCCAATTATACATACTCTCATAATCCACAGGCTGTCTTGCTCCCCATCTTCCCTTTTCTCATTTGTTCTATCTCCATTCACATGCTCCACCCTCAAACCTAATCCCATTTCTGTCTAATATTTGAGAAGATTTGTAAGCAATCAACCCAGGCCACCAATAACATCAATAAGGACACCACCATGAAACTACTAGATTTGTGCCTCAACCCACTTCACCTTCAATAACAACATATATAAACAAATCAACAGAACCAATGGGATCCCCAATATCAGGACTGATTGCAGAAGCCTAATGCAAAGCTTAGAATGGACAGCGCTATCCACTACACAACCCAAACTGAGTCCGATACATAGATTACATCTTTGTGATTATAAATGGACTAAACTGGAAGAAACCTATTGACACATAAACAACATCCTCACCAGGATAAAATTCATGAAAGAAGAAGAGAACAACAACTGACTACCCTTCTTGGACATAATGGTAGAATGCAAAAACAATGGTGATCTCCAATCTAGCTTATATAGAAAGACCACCATATGGACTAGATACTCAATTACACTAGCAACCATCCCACCACCCACAAACACAGCTGCATCAGGACACTATTTAAATGAGCCACAACACATTGCAGCAACTCAGAACAGGAGCACCTATATGGAGTCTTCAAACGGAATGCATACCCAAAAAGCACAATCTGCCGTTACCTCCCAGACAGACCACATTAGGAAGACATAACACAACCAGACTCCCTAATCACCCTACCATACATCAAAAGACATGTCAGAGATGACCACAAACTACTCAGACCCCTAGGTATCATGGTAGTGCACAAACTGACAACTACTGATCAACATAAAGGACCCCATATCCAAAACCGGCAATACTGGGTTTATATACAAAATACCATGCAAGGACTGTGAAAAACATTACAAAGGCCAAACCCATGGAAGAAAATTGACTGTACAGACATATGAACACCACCTAGCCACCAAGAGACACAACCAAATCTCACATGTCTCATTACACACAGACGACATGGGACACAAATTTGACTGTGACAACACGTTGATACTCGCACAAGCCAGACAGAGACGTACCGGGGAATTCCTGGAAGCTTAGTATTCCAACTGGAACTCCATCAACAAACACTTTGAATTAGATTCTGTATACAAACCACTGAGAAACAGAACCGGAAGTAATGCCAACCACCTCAGCAAACCGAGACATATAAATAACAAATGGGACAGAACACCGACTCTTCACCGGACGCGCACTGACCATGTTACCTAGCAGAGTGACAAAACGTTTGCAACCAAACAGACCAGCTCATTAAGTATGTCTACAACCTCATCCGTCTTGGTCTTTCTGCAATCACCTGTGCCCCAGGATGTGTCTGGTCCCAAACCTTTAGGCTGTCATTGCCACCATCAGCAATCTTCACTGTCTCAATGGATCTGTGCTTCTGCCCAATGCGTTTCTGTTTCTTCTTTCTCTTGCAGACATCCAGCAACCAGAAAATTGAAGTTCCAGTGAAATTGAATTGAGGACTGGTTCTCTGCTGTAGCTGCTGGTGATGGTACAGTGTTGTGGGAGGAAAGTATACTGCTGCAGTGAGATATTCCCATGTGTAGTATTCAGGACATTGGTAGCCCCATTCCAGGAGTTCTGGAGGATTTACAAGCATAGTTATAGCCAATCACAACCCAAATGTCCATTAATGGCAGTTCTGAAGAAGAGTTGAAACATTAATTCAGTTTCTGTCTCCACAGATGCTTTGAGACCTGATGAGTTTACTAGCATTTTCAGTTTTATTTCGAATTTCCATCGTCCTTAGTATTGCGGTTTACTTATGGCAGTGGTTGCTGGATTGTAATCAGGAGAAGAATGTCTGATTAAAATACCCTTGCTGGGCAGGGATTTTGAGGCATTCTTGTTCTATTATCCTGGATGACAGCTACCTCAGCACAAACAAAATTCATTGAAATGCATTATATATTTATTTTGTGAGCCTACAAAATCCTTGAACGTTCAGCTTTAGATTCTTTGCCTTGAGGCAGGCTCACAAACAAGCAAATGTAATTTACTCTGAGTATCACAAAATAATACAAAGCTATCCTGCTGGCGTTGTGATAGAAACAAGACAGCTCACAGCACAGCTGAACATGATTTACTGTATTAATGTCAGCACTTATTAACTTACAGACTTAAATTATGTATTTAATAACTGAGGAATTCGTAGGTATGTAACGGAGACGAAAGAAATGCAGATTTAATACACTGCAGCATTAAAGACTAATTTAAAAGATTTAATCATGACACCAATAAATGTATTTAGAATTACCACTGGTTTTACATTTAGTTATCTGTAGGACTTATAAGCAAGTCAATTAATTTATAAAAAAAGCTATGGAAATCGAATCTAACAAGATCTGAATTTTTCATAAAAGCATTGACAACCAAATTGGCCAAAGTGAGATAAAGTGAGGTCTTTGACTCAGAGTCTTTTGACATGATTTATATGCTCTGAAGCATTGCAGTAAATTCAAGTACAGCCAAAAATAGTTAATGCATACACAAGTTTAATGTACCTTAGCAGTTATCATGTGAGACTAAACATGTTGGTCTTCAAAAGCAGGAGTAATTTTTGATTTACATCGTGTAACCATAAAATCATCTTACTTAACGTTACTATTTGTACCATGAAAATCTTTTAACTCTTAAAGGCAACATTTAATATGATTAATTTTTCTTCAAAGATATTTAAATAAACTTCAGTGTTCTGTTGCTTCATACATTTTCCGCACATGCTTCATGCTTTTTTGAACTCTGCATTATTACGTATCCAAAATCAAAGTTTTATTAAGTAGAACTTAATTCAGTGTTGTATAAATAAATACATTTTGGTGACATACTTTAATATGAACTTCTGTTATTTCTAGCAACTGTAACTCATCTTGCTACACTGCTTGTGAGTTATATGATCAGTATTAACATAGGAACATAGAAGTTAGAGGCAGGTGGAAACCATTCGGCCCTTCGAGCCTGCTCCACCATTTATTACAATCATGGCTGGTCATCAAACTCAATAGCCTAATCTTGCTTTATCCCCATAACCTTTGATTCAATTCACTCCAAGTGTGATATCTCATCGCCTCTTGAATACATTCATTGTTTTCACGTCAACTACTTCCTGTGGTAATAAATTCCAAAGGCTCACCACTCTTTGGGCGAAGAAATGTCTCCTCATCTCCGTCCTAAATTGTGTTCCCTGAATCCTCACACTGTAACCCCTGGTTCTGGACACACCTACCATTGGGAACATCAGCAGTAATGGTCTCTTTTTCTGAGGAAGGATGCTCTTGCTCTCAAGGGTTTGCAGTGAAGGTTTACCAGGCTGATTCATGGAATGGGGAATCTGATGTATGAGAGAGATTGACTAGGTTGGGATTGTTTTCGTTAGAGTTCAGAGAATGAGGGGTGATCTCACAGAAACTTATAAAATTCTAACAGGACTGGACAGGGTAGATGCAGGGAGGATGGTCCCAATGGTAGGTGTGTCCAGAACCAGGGGTTACAGTGTGAGGATTCAGGGAACACAATATTCCAGGTGTTGTCTCACCAAGGCCCTATATAACTGCAACAACATGTGTACTTGAAACCTCTCGCAATGAAGGCCAGCATACCATTTGCCTTCTTTACTGCCTGCTGCACCTGCATGCTTACCTTCAGCAACTGGTGCACAAGGATGCTGAGGTATTGCTGTTGCATAGCGATGTAGCATAAATTCACAAAAATAATGTTACAAGCTATCAGAACATTGATAAAGCATACATTTTTGGCAAGATTACTTTTAATCAATTCGCTCCTTTTCCCATTTTTTCCACAGTTTTTAAGTTTGCTCCGTGTATATAAGAAAATTGAGCCATTAGGAAATGATATTTGTAATTTATGCACAAAAAGTTAATGCTTACATAGAGCCCTTGCTTTAAAATGTTTTAAAATTTCCTATAGAAGATTTGATTCAAGCAAGTGAATAGTGGTCACTGAGTTATCATCAAAATATCTTTTGTATATATTTGCCTGTTTTCAGTGTAGACTGGGTCACGTTAAGCTCACAATTATCAAAAGCGTGCAGTGTCCATAGCAGTTAGAATCCACAATAGTCTGAAAAGATAAAATCTGACAAGTAATTTAGTTTTGAAGTCTTCAGCCTACATTACTGTTATTTCCACTGTTTCACTATTTTTCAATATTACTGCAGTAAAGACATTCAATAAGTAAGCAGTGTTATGCATTATTTAGAAGTTCATTCATGAAATGGGTAGCCAGTATTTATTACAGTTTGCTCAATATCTTTGGCTCCATTGTGATGTGTTACCTTCTGAAGCTGCTGCAAGTGATTCAGGTATAGGTACACCTTCTGTACTGATGAGGAGGGAGTACCAAAATTTTAAACTTTGCAACAATAAAGGAACAGTGATATATTTCCAAGTCAGGATGGTGTGTGGCTTGGCAGGGAATTTGCGATTGATGGTGCCCCCATGCTTCTGCTGCTCTATTCTTCTAGGTGTTAGAGGTCACGAGTTTGTAAGGTGCTGTTAGATAAGTTTTGGGGACTTTCTGTGGTGTGTTCTTTAGCTGGTAGTCTGTGTTAGTGGTGATTGGTGAAATTATGGAAGATTGTAGAGGGTGTCCAAACATGGAAAAACCTAGCAAGTTTGCTAGCATCTGTGGAAGGAGAAACCAAGTCAACATTTTGCGTCCAATGTAAATCTTCTTCATAACATTTAGAGTTCAATGTGAACTGTTAAGTCTGTCACCACAGATGCAACCAGACTTGCTGAGTTTCTCCAGCAGTTTCTATTTGTATTGCAGATCTCCAGTAGCCCACTTTCCTTTTATATGAGAGGAGGATTGTGTGCAAATCTGGCAGACTGCTTTGTCCTAGATGATATTGAGCTTCTAGGGTGTTTTTGGAGCAGCACCCATCCAGGAAAGTGGAGAGTATTCTATCAAACATCTGACTTGTGCCTTGTAGAGGCTGGACAAGAATAGGGAAGACAGGAAATGATTACTTGCAAAAGAAATCTTCACCTGACCCTAACCTACCTAGTATTTATGGTTGAAAATGTGAACGCATCAGGATTTTCCTTTCCACTTATGTTCTGGGCTTCCTCATCATTGAGGATGGGGATATTTGTGGAGCCTTCCCTTCCTGTTAGTTGTTTAATTGGCCACCATAATTCACAATTGCATGTGGCAGGACTGCAGAGCTTAGATCAGCTCTGTTGATTGCAGGATCACTTGGGTCTGAATACTGCATGCTAATTTCACATCATATGCTACAAGTCTAACAGCACATGAATAATGATCCTACGTGATTGAATGTCATTCCTCATATTATTTATTCTTTTTCTCCTATTTTGTTAACTGTGTCCTTCCCAAAGAAAAGGTTGATTTGCTTCAAAAATTTACTTGTTTGCTAATGAGGAATAATATTCAAGGCTCACTATTTGCAAGCAGTAAATAGACAAATTGCCTAGAAGCAATTATAATAAGTAGCTGTGTACCATGAGAACCATTTGCAATGTTGGTAAAATTATATACTGACCTTTAACATTAGTGTAATCTCTCTGTCTGCACTGTGCAGAGAAGTCCTTCCTAATGGGAATATACTACAAATGTATGTTATAAACTTTGTTATAAGATGCATAAAAAGCGTGAATACATTATCTTGAAAACCTTTGCTCCTGTTCATGGCAGTCATTTTCCTCTTCACGTTGAACAGTTTGACACTGATCTTATGCTGTTAAGCCAAAATGTACTCCTTACCGGCACTGGTGATTTTTTTTGGTGCAGGTTTGTAACTTCAGCAAGCTGACTGGTCTGTACTTTGCATAAGAAATGTCAAACATATTAAAACACTAAATTGTCTGTTAAAATTTATCTCTGTAATAAAAGTGACTTGCATTTATTTAAAACCTGTCACAACCCTAGGATGTCCCAAAGCCCTTTAGAGTTGATCAGCAATTAAACACATTTGAAATGTCGGGGGGAATCTTCTGTTTAACATCGGAGCCAGGTGTGGATTTGAATGTCACTTTCCCTTGGGGTTGACTTTTATTCACACAACTATGTTGTTTCAGCTCAGTACATTGCAAGCATGGGGAGCTTGGTAGTTTTTATACTGGTGAGTAGGCAGCAAATTGACACCCTCACTATTACTTTAAGCCGGTGAAACTTTCTGGCCTTGTGCAGCTCCCTGGCTTTTATTACAGGCAAGCTCCACTTGCATGATGGGATGTCAGAAGGAAGTGGCTATTTCAAGACATAGCCCTTGTCCCTGAGTAGTCATCTTCTGAGTCTACTCAGAAATATTACGATCCTGTTGAGAGCAGCCTATCACAGGGTAAAGGCATTGTAGCTACTACCAGGATAACAGGCATTCGCCAAAATGTATTTCTTGATGTGGCTGTGCAACAACTGCATGTTGATGCAGTTTTCATTGTAGTTTCAGTTACTGCACCCATTACAAAGCCCTGCAGGACTAAGTATCTGCACCCTGTCCCATTGGGAATTCTGTTTTCCTGGTGAAGTCATGCTCCCCTTCACACTGCTGTTGCCTTCTGAGGGAGAAGCAAACTAAGTCTCCTTGCTTTGTGTGTATGTCTTCTATCGCATCAGAGCTGCTGCAATGAACTCCATGCTTCAGCATATTCACCTTGTCTCCCATTGGCACCAGAAAGAATTCACAGATATAAATATTGAGGATGATGGTGAGCTTCCTGGCCACTTGGACAGGATCAAGGTGGAAGAAGTGATGCAACTCCACAACAATGTCCTTGAGAAGTCTGAACCTGTGCAGGCATTGTTCTTGGAGTATTACACCGAAAGACCTATGTTGGGTAGGGATTTTAATGGAGACTTCTCTTTCTGTTTCTTCGGCATGGAGATTTCTAATTTGACTCTTTTTCATTTGTTCATCAATCACACTACAAGTCAAATGGCATTGTAACAGCTACCACTAAGCCTACATCCTGTACTCCTCTTTCTCCCCTGACTAGGTATTGGCGAGTAAAAAAAAAATCAATGCACCTGCAACTTGATGAATAACCCATTAAATAGCAATAGTTCAAGATTCATCTTTCTGGACTTGTTCTTTACCCCTCAGAATTAACACATACAATGAGAGAATATGCCAGGTCCATTCTTGTAATCCTGGCATCATAAAAGCCAGCCAGACTGTTTGAAATCAGAATAGTGTCTACTCACAGCATTCTGGAGCAAGCAGGGTCCATTGTATATCCACCTTCAAATACTAACAGCGTGCAGGAAGCAGTCAGTTAAAAAGTACAAAGCCTTCATAGGTGTGAACCAAATTTTACCCTGAATATTTTATTGCCCGAGTGGCAAAAGACATTGTATGGTATGGTACTAGCTGATCAGGATTGTCATAGACAAGATCATTGTTCTCTCCACAATTATTGTAACTTCATCCCATTCTGATCAGTACCCATTAAATCCTTGCAAAAAGCTCATGTTTATAGCGATTAATCATGATGGCATTAGGCTTTGCTGTTGATTAACTTGCTTAGCCTCAAGAATAGCCACATAGGTCAGTCCATCAAGACAGGATACAAGGCAATGGAAGATAATTGAGAAAGGAAACATAGGAGAGGTAGTCGGTGTAAGGACAACAAATATTTGTTCAGTATCTAACTAATTGCAAGTCACTTGCATTTCCTGACTCCCTCAAAACTTGCCAATCATCTACAGCACATGACAGGAGTGCAAATTTGTGGATTACATAAAGCTGGTGGGAGGGTGAACTATGAGGAGGATGCAGAGCTGCTTCTGTATGATTTGGGCATGATGAGTGAGTGGGGAAAATGTATGTCAGATGAAGCATAATATGTATCAACGTAAGATTGTGCTCTTTGGTAAAAAAAATTAGAAAGGCAGAATATTATCTGAATGGCAATAGATTGGAAGAAGGGAAGGTGCAATGAGACCTGGATGTTCTGGGTGCACCAGACAGTGAAGGAGACAAGTGGCATGTTGGCCTTCATAGTGAGAGGATTTGCTAAACAGAAGCAGGGATGTCTTGTTGTAATTATACAGGGCCTTGCTGAAACAGCACCTGGGTATTTGTGTGCAGTTTTGGTCTTCTTATCGGAGGAAGGATGTTCTGGCTATTGAGGGATTGCAATAAAGGTTTATCAGAATGATTCCTGCGATGGCAGGACTGACATATGAACAGAGACTGGATCAGTTAGGACTATATTCACTGGATTTTAAATGAATGGGGCAATCTCAGAGAAACTTGCAAAATTCTAACAGGACTTTACAGGGTAAATGCAGGAAAGATGTTTCTGATGATCAGAGAATCCAGAACCAGGAGTCACAGTTGACAATATGGGAAAGGCCATTTAGATCATAGATCATTGAATCCCTACAGTGTGGAAATGGGCCCTTCGGCCCAGCAAGTGCACACTGACCCTCAGACATCCCACCCAGATCCATCCCCCTAATCTACACATTCCTGGACACTACAGGCAATTTAGCATGGCCAGTCCACCTAGCCTGCTCATCTTTGGACTGTGGGAGCAAACTGGAGCACCTGGAGGAAATCCACGCAGACATGGGGAGAATGTGCAAACTCCACACAGACAGTCTCCTGGGGGTGGAATCAAACCCAGATTCCTGGTGCTGAGAGGCAGCAGTGCTAACCACTGAGCCACGGTGCTGTCAGGATTGAGATGAGGTGAAATTTCTTCATGCAAAGAGTGGTGAGCCTGTAGAATTCTCTGCCACAGAAATCAATTGAGGCCAAAACATTGATTTTTTTCAAAAAGGAGTTAGATATGATTCTTAGGGCTAAAGGATCAAACGGTATGGGAAGAAAATAGGGATAGGTACTGAGTTTGATGATCTGCCATGATCATACTGAACGGTAGAGCAAACTCAAAGGGCTACTCTTGCTTCTATTCTCTATGTTTCTATGCAATGTAATACTTTGTATTTTCCTGGGGGAGTGCAGCCCCAAAAACATTCAGAAAGATCAACACCACTGAGGGCAAAGCAGTCAGCTTCACCATCCTTACTTTAAAATATTTATCCTTTGATGATTGGCATATAGCAGCAGCAGTATGTACCACATATAAGATACATTGCAATAACTCACCAAAACTCCTTCAACAGCACCTTCTAAACCTGCATCTCTATCACCTGGAACAGGGGGGCAGCTGATGATGGACAGGAATACCATTGCCTGACTTGAAACTACATTGCCATTCCTTCACTGTTGCTGGGTCAACATCCACAAACTCCCTCACTAAGAACATTGTGGGATCACCTACACAAATGGACTGCAATGATTCAAGAACACAACACACCACCATCTTCTTAAGGACAATTAAAGGTGCTCAATAAATGCTGGTCTTGGCAGCAAGATTCACATGCCTAAAACAGCAAAAAAATCCCAAATTACCAGTTTATAATATGTAAGTAACAATATCACTGCTAATTGAATTACATTGTGAGAAAAAAGATTGGGCACTCAGAAGTTTACTCTGTTGTACTGACTGTACTGAAATCACTCATCTATGGCCTAAATGTTGACTGACAACAGTTTAAAGAAGATGAATCACTCATTGAAAATGCACAAGTTACAGCCTGGGGTTACTACTGAGCCAAAAAATCACATACTTGAAAGAACTCTTTTACAGTTCATAGAACTGTGTCCTATTAATGTTAACAGTGAAATGTTCAAGTACACCCAACCTCATGTAAGCCAACCCAAAAGTGTAAGCAGTCTTCCATCTGCAGTATATCCTCCAAAAAATATCAAATCTCAAATCTGGGCAATATATGTTCTTCAGTTAAACTTGATGAGCACAATTAAAACATTTAAAAACAGGAAAAAAATGAGTGAGACAGATGCCTAGGTAGTTAATTTTTGTTAATGATTGTCTATATGGTCATTCTGTAGCTGATTGGTCAATTTGTGCACTCACTGATGTCTAATTAGTGTGGAGTTATGAAGCAGGTTCAGTTAGATGAAAAGAATAATTAACCCTTTGTAAACAAAGTGCAGTTCATTGTAAGCAATGTTCTTGAGCCTCAAACGTTTTGAAAATGCAAAGTTTGCATATTATTCATCAATAGCTAATAGGAAATCAATATTAACTCTCTAATATCATGCTATGGTGATTCACAGTAACCAGACAAGTTTTTCACCCACTGGTGGTTTGGCACAAAAGCCAGAGATTTTTGATGGCAACAAAGTTTTAATCATGAAATTAATTCAATGGAAAAACATTCAGAATCATTGTGCTATGGTCAAGTGCTTATGCAGCAAAGAATGAACAATTACTTCACTTTCAGCTAGGAATAGACTCCCAAATTTCCCTTTTTCAGATTTATCAACTAATGTCATTAATAGGCTTGGAAACAATTTCAAATTATTAAGTGACGAATTCATGTTAAGCCTACGTTAAGGAATACCGACATTCTACTGTTTAAAACTTCAAGGTCGGTATACTAATTGCCATGGTAGCAGTATGCCTGGTATTCAGCTATAGGATATGGGCCAGAGAAAGAGAGAGAACATGAGATTGACTCATGCAGCAAATCAAAAGGAAAGACCATTTAGACATTGAAACTACATGTAGGAGCACGCATTAGGTTACTTTGCTGGTTCAGTTGTTGGCCAGACTAGCCGTTAACAACAATGACACTCTGTTCCAACTTCCAATAGTTTAGGGAGGTTCTCAACCTTCTGTGGATCAACCTTGTTTAGGACAGTTTCAGTGCTTCAACAATAAGTAGAAGGCAATAATTGAAAATTCAGCTGGGGCAAATCTTGTTTGATAATGTACTTCAAAACTGTATATTGATCTTTGTGCAAACTCGCTGCTTGGTATGGTGCCAAAGTACTGTTGCACTGCATCCATAAAAATAACGTGTTTTCCTTTACTACCATCAAGATCCCCAGTTAGCATCAGAACAGCTCTGTTAAATCTCTGAAGCTACTCGCAAAAAACCATTCCCCTTGGTAACTGTCAACAAGTATTAAAACCAAGACTGAATCCATTACTATGATGTCAGATCTGAGCAGTATTAAAAAAGCAGAGGGATTTGCTGGTGGCATGGTGGAAAAGTTTCTGGATCAGTAACCATGGACTATTGTTCTGAGGAGCATGGGTTCAAATGCCACCATGGGCAATGGTGAAATGTAACATTTGGCCTTTTTTGTTAATGTTGTTTGGGGAAGAAAATCTGCTATCTTTACCAGGTTGCAAACCCACAACAGTCTAAACATCTGCCTGACCTCTTGGTAATTAGGGATGGTAATTGCCATCCCAAATAGTGGCTTCGACATTCTATTAACAAAGTTATCAAAGAAATTAGCAGTCCAATCTCCAACCCTAAAATTGACAATCTTTGATTTAAGCCTCACCAATCAAATATTGTTTAAATGTGGCCTACTTCCCCGTGCTTTTGAGTGACTCAATTCCTAGGGGTCACGATTTCAAGATGAGAGGGAAAAAGTTTAAGGGAGATATGCGTGGAAACGTCTTTACGCAGAGGGTGGTGGGTGCCTGGAACGCGTTCCCAGTGGAGGTGGTAGAGCCAGGCATGATAGTGTCATTTAAGATGTATCTAGACAGATACATGAATGGGCAGGGAGCAGAAGGATACAGATCCTTGGAAAATAGGCAACAGGTTTAGATAGAGGATTTGGATCGGCACAGGCTTGGAGGGCTGAAGGGCCTGTTCCTGTGCTATAATTTTCTTTGTTCTGGCTTACACTGTTCATTAAGAGTAACTGGAGTGAGAGGTACAAATATAAAGAAACAGAGGCTGGAATAAGCTTGTGCCCATAACCTCCTGGCTCAGAAACAAGTGTCCCACATGTTTGCATTCATTCCTGATGAAAGATCCACATACTATAGCACTCACGATTACACACTGGCTAGAATCTTATAGCCTAAACAATACAGCAATGGTGTGATTTGTGGCAGAATTGCATGAGGACTCTGGCAAGGTCTATCTCGATGTCAGAAGCAATTTTCTGCATTTGTTATGAGTCTGCTGAATGGCGTGGCAATTATCTCACTAGGCAGTAATGACTTGCCAATTAAGGGAATTATTGCTTGTGAAAGGCCTTATTAACACCAAAACCTGCCTCACTATTATTCGTATTAATATTTAGGCCGAGTGTGAGGCAAGTTCAGCTTACCACTTGCTGCAAAGGACCTCCATGTTGGACACCAGGCACCAACATTTCAGGGCACGCTCCATGGGCACCAGACACACAAACCCCACGTCACAGACCTTGGTATCCAACCTGTGCCAGCCTCTAAAGTATGGTACATCTCCGATCATTCGCGCTTAGGGATATGCACCCAGCTCATAACGGGACCAGGCTGTATTTCCAGCCCGTTTGCTTGCTCTTACAACACTCTCAATCTGAGCTTACCTGGATGCTCGCAGCATCCTGGAAAGGTTTTGGGGACTGGGACAGTTACAGTTTTCAATACTTTGTAAGGTTTTTCGTTATACAAGAGTACCCAGCAGTGTGAAGCTAATGCTGGTAAATGGAGTTGAGGTATAGGTTAGGTATGTTACGATTTAATGATGGAGCGGAATGAAGGGACTACCTTTGTTCATGTGAAACTCTTCAACCGACTGGAATTGAAGGACGCTCACATTTGAGAGTTTCACCATCAAAGATTCGCTTGGGTAGAGGGTTTAATGAACATGCAGTAGATAAAGGAGACTTTGGTGTACTGTAATTACGCGCGTCCGCATTTTTTTTTAAAGCGTGTAATTAGCTTGCGGCCAGTCTATTTCTCTTGGAGACCGCACTGGAGCTGGGTCAGGTTTTGCGTATCTAGTCTAAACACTGGAAATTATACCACTTCTAGTCGCCACCTCCATATTCTGGAACTAAGTACAGCCTTCTCTTGAAATTGTGAGCTTCGCGTTGATTTGAAAATGCAGCAAACTATAAGCTTGCATCAAAGGTCCTGAATCAGATTGCAACATCCAACCCCTAGTCAGATGCTACAAATAAAAGTCCTCAGACACCATCGATGAGATTCAGTGTTATTTAAACCTGAGCGAGTTTTGTTCTCTCACAAGCGAGGTGAATAGACATTAGAACACTTAGAAACTTACAACAGGTGAAGCAATAAACAAAAGCCCCTGCAGTGAACGGAGAATGAAATGACACGACAAAAGGCTGTATTAAAGTAAGGCACACTACCCACTACTTTCAAGCGTACCTGCCCCTTCAAATATCAACATGCCATTGGGATTGAGAAGAGATTCCGCCGAGGAAATTTTCTTCAGTCGTTCCGCACTGGAAAGAGTGAGAGACCGCCGCCAGGTTGCTTATGATCACTGTCAGTTCGACCAGGAAACTCTACCTCTCTGAACTGAAACTCGCCAACAACTTGAGCGCCTCGTCGGAAAGGAGGCGCATTGTTTAAAGGGAACGAGCTACCCGTCTCCTGTAATTTTTATCGGCAACGATTTAGGGAAAACAGGCAACAAGGCGGCACCGCGTAATAATGAAGGAAAACAAGATGGTTTTGAACAAAGAAACAGAGGCAACAATAAGTGGAGAGTTTAAAAACTCAGCATACCGGCTGCGCCCTAGACTGAGCTTCACTTCCTTACAGCTTTGGCAGAGTTTGGGATTGTCGCCCATTTGAGCTGGAATTGAATCTCAGTGCCGGAGGTAGAAGCAGAGTGCACGACAAGAAACGCTGGAATTCTACCTTCAGCAGTTACCTAACATCCGAAAAGAAAAGTTTACTGCAGCAATAGGTTCAGAATGATTGTTGTTTCCATTTCTTTCCTATATATATTCCGTGAAACAAATCAAAAGACTTTATGAACGAAAACAGAAGTTGCTGGAAAAGCTCACCAAGTCTGGCAACACCGGAGTTTAGGCGACCCTTCGCAGATGCTGCCAGACCTGTTGAACTTTCCCAGCAGCTCCAGCTTCTGTTTTTGGTCCTGATTTACACCATCCGCATTTCTTTCGGAATAAAAATCGTCTAACCGCCTTCCATTCAGTACTGAAGGTACCACTTTCGGAGAAAAAAGCCGGATCTTCCTTTCTTCAACTGGAATCTTGATCTGGGAAAGGAACTTTCTTTCTGTACTTGTTTTCTGCAGTTATTGACTTCTTAAAGTCTCAACCTTTACGCAATGTCTAACTTCAATTAGAATTGTTTGTATAGTTCTCCAGTATAACTCTTAATGAACTGTGCTTATGCTGTGCAGGTCTGGAATCTTGCTTTTGAACACTTTGAATACCCAGCTCTCAGTGTTGGGTATCCTTCCACAGTTTTTGCAAGGTTCTGTTATTTTGTACTTCTAAATAAAGTTTTGGAAAGACCCTTTAATTTAGTGGAAATATTGCCGCTGGAAGGAGAGATGCAGGGTTTGAAGCTGCTTCACCCTACATTAACACAAGAAATATCATAAAGGCCTTAAGATGTAGGAGCAGAAGTAGACCATTCAGTCCATCAATACAGCTCCAACATTCAGTTAGATGTGGCTGATATCAATTTCACTTTTTGACTCTTTTTCCTGTTCAAGAGTTGAGTTTGAGGGTGAACTGTGATGAGGGTGCAGAGATCCTTCAGTATGATCTGAACAGGTTGGGTGAGTGGGCAAATCAATGGCAGATGCAGTATAATCTGGATAAATATAAGGCTATTCACTTCAGAAGCAAAAACAAGAAGGCAGATTACCACTGAATGGATGTAAGTTGGGAAAGGGGAGTGTGCAGGGGGACCTGGGTGTCCCTGCGCAACAGTTGCTGAAGGTTAGCATGCAAGTGCAGCAGGCAGTCAAGAAAGTAAATGATATGTTGGCCTTCATTGAGAGAGGTTTTGAGTACAGGAGCAGGGATGTTCATTGGAATTGTGCAGGCCCTCGGTGAGGCCACACCTCGAATATTGTGTGCAGTTTTGGTCTCCTTTTCTGAGGAAGGATGCTCTTGCTCTTGAGGGATGCAGTGAAGGTTTACCAGGCTGATTCCAGGGGTGGCGAGTTTGACATTTGAGGAGAGGTTTGACTAGGTTAGGATTGTTTTTCTGGAGTTCAGACAAATAAGGCGGTTCTCATAGACACTTACAAAATTCTAACAGTGTAGATGCACAGGCAGTGTTCCCCATGGTGGCTGTATCCAGAACCGGATCACAGCCTGAGGTTTTGGGGAAGCCCATTTAGGATAGTGATGAAGAGACATTTGTTCACCCAAACAGTGGTGAGCCTGTGGAATTCATTACCACAGGAGGTAATTGATGCCAAAACATTGAATGCATTCAAGGGGTAGCTAGATATAGCATTGGGATGAATGTGTTCAAAGGTTATGGGGAGAAAACAGTTGGACGATCAGCCATGATTATGATGAACAGTGGAGCAGGCACAAAGGGCCAAATAGCCTTCTCCTGCTCCTGTCTTCTATGTCAAATGATGTTCTGACCTTATTAATCAAAAATAAACCAAATCAAACCTTCACAGAACTGAAGACTGTGATCTATTTTTCCTTTATGTTAGAACCCAGCTTTCTAAGAAATCACAATATGAACCTTCAACACAAAACCCCATCTATTCCTAACCTAATGTTCCCAATCAATATTCATCAGCTTATGTTAGTTTGCGTATCCTTTGTAGTGCCCACAACCTTCCATTTTGTGTACATCAAACATGTTTCACTTTTCTTGATCACCTCTGGTTTTAATGGGGAATAAGTATCTTGATTTTTCAATTCTTGAAAGGCAATGTGGTGTCATATTTCCTGAATGTTTTTGCTACAATAGTGACATAATATGGGCAAGCAGTAACGAGAATGGTGATGGAACCACATACATTAGCTTCAAAGGTGGAATGTACATCCCTTTGTCCTGTGATGCTAAAATCTGGCAATTATATTTTTCCCTAATACAATGGCTTGCAAAAGACTTGAATTGGGAAAACAGGAATGGAGTATGTAAAAGTTCCAGCCCACCACAGAGAAAAAGAGCAGGGCCACAAGAAAATGGGCCTAAATTTCTTTCACAAGTTATAGAGATAGACTTTTTACAAAACAATTTTGTCCATCAACACTCTTGGTATTGCGTACCTAACATTAGGTCTTACCCTCTTTCTGTGCTGTCTTTAACCCTCCCAGATGGGGATGTTGTACTGGAATTAGAAAATTAATAATTTGTAGAATTCATGATCATATTATTAAGTTTGATGACAGTTGAATTGTATTCTGTTTAACCTATTACTTTAATATATGTTAATTAACTTTAATGACCGTTGCATTTATCGGACATATCCTGACTCAAAATAGCTGTGTAATTAGGTATCTGTTGTATATTATGTAGTCATTTGAATGTAATCTAATAAGGGAAATGTGTCTCAAAATTGGTGACACTAATCATACCAAATCATATTGGGGTTGTTTCAATATTGTCTTCTGTTTTTGAATGGAGTCTAAAGATTGCAGCAAATGTTTACTTTGCAATGACACTAATTATTGGAAGCTAAGACTATGCCTGATAATTATTTTGTACTTGTTTATAGGGAATCTATAATTGCATGGTTGTAATTATTTTTTCATCAGTGGTAGCTTATATTTTTTCCTCAACACCCATTCCTTCCCAAGTGATCCACTTAACTAACTTGGCTTAGTGGCCTCTGAGCAAAAAGGATCTAGGATTCACCAAGAATAAAATTACAGCTGATGATTTAGACAGAAACTCTGATGCATTACTGATTGAGTGTTGCATTGTTGGCAAATGCTGTCTTATATCGAAGATATTGAAATAAACCTTTTTTATTCCAATTAATGTAGAAAATCTCACCATACTATTTGAAGAATAGAGGCTTTGTATCCAACATTGATTCCTCAGCCACAGAAACAAATTGATTATTTATTCATTTTGTTTGCTGTTTATGAGATTACGCAACAAACAGTACAGTTCCTTTCACTTTTTCCTTTATTCATTCATGGGATGAGGCAGCATTTATTGCCCATCCATAATTGCCCAGAGGGCAGTTCAGAGTCACCCGCATTGCTGTGGGTCTGGAGTTACATCTCGGCCACACCAGCTGAGGATGACTGTTTCCTTTCCTAAAGGGCCTTAAAGAACCAAGTGGGTTTTTCCCAACATCAACAATGGATTCATGGTCATCATTAGACTCTTAATTCCAGATATTTATTGAATTCAAATTCCGCCATGGCAGGCTTTGAACCCAGGTCTCCAGAACATTATCTGGATCTCTGGATTAACAGTCCAGCGATAATACCACTAGGCCATCGTCTTCCCCTGTAACTATATTTCAAAAATCTTCAAGCTAATGAAACATTTTGGGCTGTATTGAGGATGTGAAAGATGTCAAATAGGTTATAGAATCATACAGTGCAGAAGAGGTCCTTCAGCCCATCGATCCTGCATCGACACGTGAGAAACACCTGACCTTCAACCTGAGATTGCAAGAACTGCTGATGCTGGAGTCAGAGACAACACTGTGTGAAGTTGGAGGAACACAGCAGGCCAGGCAGCGTCAGAGGAGCAGGAGAGTTGACGTTTTGGTCCCTTCTTCAGAAATGGGGGAGGGGAGAGGAGCTCTGAAATAAATAGGGGGAGGTTGGGCTGAGGAAGGTAGGTGGGGTGGTGATAGCAAGTAGGTAGTGGTGGGGATTGGCCATTGAGGTGAGAGGAGGGGATAGGTGGGAGAGAAGACAGACAGGTCAAGGAGGTGGGGATGAGAGGGAGGTTTAGTCTTGGGATGAGGCTGGCGATCGGGAGGTTTTGAAGCTAGTAAAGTCCACATGGAGACCATTGAGTTGTAGGCTTCCAAGGTAGAATATCCTTCTCATTCCCGCCTCCTTGAACTGTCCATCTTCTCTCCCACCTATCTGCTCCTCCCAACTCATTGACCAATCCTCACCACTACCTACTTGCTATCACCACCCCACCTACCTACCCCAGCCCACCCCGCCTTCTCTCTATTTATTTCAGAGCCCATTTCCCCTCCCCCATTTCTGAAGAATGGTCCTGACGCAAAACGTCAGCTTTCCTGCTCTTCTGATGCTGCCCGGCCTGCTGTGTTCATTCAGCTCCACACTGACCTTCAACTTAATCCCATTTATCGGCTCTTGGCCCAAAGCCTTGAATGTTATGACAAACCCATTATTTCTAACCATTTCATAATCAACATGTCAAGAAATTACAGGAGTTGAGTTCCTCTCCTCCCACATAATATCGTCTCCCACATTATCCTTTCTGCATGTTGCTCCCTTCCCAAATAAAAGATAGGCTGCCCTATTCATGTCATTAGCATTAGCACAGTGGAAGCAAAGAAAAAGAGTTAATAGGCATAACAAAAGGTTTGATAAAAATGTACAATTTAGGAAGTGTCTTAAAGGAGCAGAAAGGGATTATGGAGTGAATTTCAGAGCTTTGTGGTTAGATGGCTGAAGATCATTAGTGTGGGAAGGACAGAATTGGAACATAGAATGCTTATAATGTTGTAGGTTTGGAGAAGGTTACAGAGGAAAAAAAGCAGTGAGGCCATGAGGCAAGGGATTGAATGAAATTTGAGGATGATAATTTTAAATTTGCAAGATTGAAGTATTGTAAACAAGAGTGGATTAGTGAGCATGAGAATGATAGGCAAGCAGGATTTGATGCACAATAAGATGTTGTTGCATTTTCATGAGCTAAAGTTTACAGACAGTGGACACTGTAAGGCCAGACAGAAAAACATTAACATCATCAAGTTTATAAATGACAAATTAGGACTTTTTGTGGCAGAGTGATTGTGTCCCTACCTCTGAGCCAGGAGGCCCAGTTGAAGTGCCACCTGCCTGAATGTATGTCATAATATGTCCATACAGGTTGATTCAAATAACGATAAATGACAAATGCATGGGTATGTGTTTTGGCAACTGATGTTGGCATGGCAAGTGATGCCCACATCCCCTGAGTAAATTTTTTAAAAAACAAATGCTGTGGGGGTGGGGAGAGGGAGTTGAAGTAGCATTGCTTCATAGATGATAGTATGCAGTTTTTGGATCTGAGATAACATATGCCTCTAAACTTTAAATGTCTTCTATGTGTGAGCTAGTATTGCAATCTTTCATATTTTTAAATTTAAAGCATGCACTTCTGTGACAGGAAACTTGAATTGTGAGTGGATGAATATGGCATTGTCAAGGATTGTTCTTCAAACAGGCTGTTTCATGAATATTTACTATTAGGACCTTTGAAGCTACTGCTTATCTGTTTGACTATATCTGGAGTCATACACATCTCAGACAATGGTGTCATACGATACTGCTAAATAATTGAGAAACTAATTAGAGGCTAAACCTTAAAATGACAGCAACCTTGACACACAATACGTACACGAGAGGATTCAACAGGACTACCTTCAAAACCGATTGTTTTTCAATGTAAAAAGCAATTTGAACCTAAGAGAAATGGTCTTAAAGGACATTAAGTTTAATCTACAAGTAAGAATGTGAAGAGCCCCCATTTAAATAGAAGATTGATGATTTGTACAAATCCATCCGTCATTCTTTATGAAGACTGATAACACAAAGGACATTGATATTTTTCAATTTTAATTTGTTACATTTTCAGAACTCCTTTTTCTTGCAAATCCACAGTCTCATGTACTGTAAAATACCATAAATGTGCCATGAGCTATAACTTCTCAATTGGACTCATTTAAAGATTAAATGTAGTTTTCAACCCAGATCTAGCAACAATATGACCAGTGGCATGGTTTTCCAAAGGAGGCCTCCTAACTGGCCACCTCTGAGTTTGCTGTCCATTAAGGATGGCAGGCAAGTTCCTGATATTGCTGGTCCAATCAGAGGGCAAGCAATTATGAAGTCTCTGCAGCTTCCTTCTAAGAAGTGGATGTTGCTGAGGCAGGTTGAAAACACTGAGAGTGCCTAACTATGAAGGTGCACCCTGTGACTTGAAGTTGAGAACTCTAGCCAGGTAAATTGTTTTGGCTTTGGACATGGTGCTTCCAGTCCATATACCTCACTTTGGGCAGGGAGTCTCTGGCTCTGATGACACAATCGCCTGCCGCAAGGGAGATACCTTCATTGAGTTGGAGCCTCTACATTTGATAGGAGATTGCTGCATTTGCAGCAAAATACCAACAAGCTCTCAAAATCATCCACTCACTAGGACCTGAAACATCTTAATTGTCTTCCTGCCTCTGTCACTAGTAATCCTACACCCAACCCACACTGTGGAGCTATCCTGATGCTGATTCCACTTGGTCAGCCCATTGTGTCAGACTTAACTGCATCAGGAACATGTTCAAATCCACTTTAAGATTTAAGCAGCAACATCTGTGAACAGCTTAAACTAGTTTTCTTTGTTCAATTTCTCAACATGTATAATATTACTAAAACAATTTTTGTCATTTAATCCACATAGCTATTCCTATGGTGCATACCTAAACATTGAGTATCATTGGCTATTCAGCTATGAACAGAATCATCGCTAAATTCAGTTCAATCAGGCAGGCTGTTATAGGTAGCAATGGCTCTGTTCAGCAGCTGGAAAGTCGAGGGCTTGTTGGGATCTTTTCAGTTACAGCGGTCATTCAGGGTCACGTTGGACTTCCAGCACCACCAGACTTCTCCAGGCAGAATCATCAGCAATGGAAGAGAGCCCTGGAATCTGTAAGTGATTCAGTCAACAGGTAAAGAGGAGATTGTCATTTGCCGGGATGGGAAAATTGCCACTCACTGTCCCAACCCCTGTGCTGGCTCTTTAGGACCCCACAGATTCTTGGCCATTGTCTTTTAATGCCTCACGCATGGAAATTTCGATATTGGTTAATGTATGCACATTTTCATGTTGCTAATTTCTCCTTTGCATCTGAGGCCACCAATCATGGCGCCTCAACCAGCATTTTGGCTGAGATCACCCCTCTGAGTAACATCTTCTTTGATATATTTTATGATAGCAAAGAAATGTGAAACATATCCTCTACTCCAGATCCTACTCCTTCATGAGACATCATGATCCATGCCCCCAAGGAATGGCCTGCTCAGTGACATGAAGATTCATGATAGAAACACATGACCTTGAGTAGACATCATCATTGAATCGCAAGACAGCTTTAGGTATTTTTCTTTATTAAATATGCCCTACAAATGTAAATTATTTTATCGTACTCTAAGAGAAGTAATTATTTTCATGGGATACTATTTACTGTAGAGCAAAAACAACTACAGATGGGAATGCCAGATTCAAATGGCTAACAGAACTGTAATTGATTAGAAAGCACCGTTTTACTGCTTGTATTACCACAATGGCAAAAGGTCAGTTCTCCATCCAGATGACTTAGTGGGCACTTGGGCATGATGGCACTGCTGTAACCAGCTATGTTGAATTGGCTATACTAAATGTAGGAACATAACAAAGCAAAAAGCTTTTTCCCAGAGTGGGGGACTCAATTACTAGGGGTCATGAGTTCAAAGTGAGAGGAGGAAAGTTTAAGGGAGATATGCATGGAAAGTTCTTTACACAGAGGGTGGTGGGTGCCTGGAACGCATTGCCAGTGGAGCTGGTAGACGCAGACACGTTAGCATCTTTTAAGATATATTTGGGCAGGGAGCAATTGGACACAGACCGTTAGAAAATAGATGACAGGTTAGACAGAGGATCTTGATCGGCGCAGGCTTGGAGGGCCGAAGGGCCTGTTCCTGTGCTGTGGGTTTCTTTGTTTCTTTGTTTCTTTATATCGTCCATTCAACCCCTCAAGCCTGCCAGCCATTCTGAGATCTGGACCTCAAATCCTGTTTTGTGCCAGCTCAGCATAGCCCTCAAATCTTTGTTATTTCAAATATCTATCTACCTTCTCCTCAAATACATTCAGCAATCCAGCCTCGACAACTCTCAAGGGAAGAGAATTCTAGGCATTCACAATCCTCTGAGAGAAGAAATTCCTTCACATCACTGTTTTAAATGAGCGACCGTTATTCTGTAACTATGTCCCAAAATTTGAGATTCTCCCAATAGTGGAAAGATCTTCTTAATGTTAGTTTTGTCAAGCTGTCTCAGAAGCAATATGTTTCATTAGATCATCCTTATTTTTATAAACTGTATTCACTAAAGGCCCAATTTGTTTAACCATTATTGATGAGTCAACCCCTTTGTCCAAGGAATCAGCCCAATGAATCTTTTGCATGGCCACCATTGTCTTTCTCATGTATGGGAACGTAAACTACATGCAGTACTCCCAGGGTGGCATCACCAACACTCTGAATGGTTGTAATGAGACTTCGCTGTTTTAAATTGCAACCCGTTAGCAATAAAGGACAAAATTCCATTTGCTTTCTTTAATTACTTGCTGCACCTGCTTGTTAACATATTTTGTTTCATGTTTCATGCACAAGAACATCCAAATCCTTCTGTGCTGATTTTTTTTGGAGTCTGTCTATGTCTAATTAAGATACCTTTTGATTCTTTCTACAAAATGCATACACTTTCCTAGATTAGAGACCATCCGGCAATCGGCTAACATTTGCAATAACTTTTTAGGCAGCAGTTTATTGAATGCCTTTTGGAAATCCAAATACATTTCATCTACATTTCCTCTTTCTCATTTTTGCTTGTCATATCATCAAAGAACTCAAGAAAATTTATCAAACATGTTTTTATTTTCATAAAGCTGCATTGATTTTGATTGCATTAAGTTTCTCTAAATAGCTTGCTATATTAATTAACTGGCATTTTCCTAAAAACAGATATTAGACCAACATACTTAGAGTTTTCTGCTTTCTGTTTCCCTCCTTTCTTGAACAGGTGCATCACTTAGTAGTCTTCTAATCTGATAGAACTCTCCTAGAATCCAGAGAATTCTGGAATATTTCGATCAATGACTTCTCTGCCGACACTTCGTTTAAAAAGCTTGGATGCAGGCCACCAGGTCCTAGTAGCTTGTTTGCCTTCGGTCCTATTTGTTTATCAAATACTTTATCCCTCATGATAGAAACTGTTAGGAGACCTTTCCTCCATTAGTGCCTTGTTTATCTGATACCTTTAGGATGTTACAGTCCAGATGCCCAAGGATTGCAGATAATTGTAGTCACAAAGTTTTTTGATTTCCACTTGTAATGTTGTTCACCAGTTTACAACAAGATCTGATATACATGTGGAGGCTGCAACTGACTTTTAACAATTGGGATATTCGGTTAGTGGCAATAGTATTAGGCTTACAACTCAGAAATTGAGATTTCTATTCCCTCCTTGGCAAAAAGCCTAATTCAATAATTCTGGGAACTTTTGGGATGTATTGTAGAATGATCAAGAAAACATACTTTTAAAGTCTAGTTGGTTCATTAAAACCATTCAAATAGCAATCATGCCATGTATCCAGTCTGGCCTGTACATTTCTCTATTCCCAGATGATGTACTTGACTCAGTCCTGCAGGATGGTCAGTAATTTGAAATGGATATTTGCAATGCTACTCGTGGTCATCTCTCAGTGTCACATATGGATTTAAACTTCCTTCAGTGTTGTTTGGGAGGGGATTTCAGGATTTTGACCTAATAGCTTTGTGGGTCAACCTACAGCACATGGACTACAGCCATTCAAGAAGGCAGCTCATCACCATCTTCTGAAGGGCAATTAGCATGGGCGATAAATGCTGACCACCAACAGCACCCACATCCCATAAAGCAATATGGAAAAATAGTATCTATTCCCCAAATTATGCTAAGCCCTAGTGTTACTAGATTTCTCTTTTCTCCACCCCGTACCATGGTGCTTTGTTCAGTTTGCACATTCCCCCTGCAGTCTGTGTCTTTGTCTATACCAGGAGCAAAAACCTTCTATCTATTGGACAGGAGAACTTGCTTAGCTTTCTCTAAAGCTAATTTCTGAATTCTAATATTTGACTCACTCACAGTCGCAACCTTCCATCCCCGACCACAAACTAAATTTGATGTACGATGCACAAGGATTTTTGGGATAACATGCAGATTCACTTGGCAGATAGGAAGACAAATGTAATGTTTGCCTTATTTTGAGAGGCTCTAGAATACTAGAGGAGGGATGTACTGCTGAGGCTGTATAAGCCTGTGGTCAGACTGCATTTGGATGAATGGGTGTTGAGGTCAAGATTTAATTTAGATTATTTCCATGTACAGCACCGGGGGAGGGGGGTTCTTCAATTTACAAAAATATTACTAATGAACGCTCATATTTACAAACTCGATCCCATACGGGGTGTAACTTTAAAGACCTGACAAATGAACATTATGTACGAGCTGCTGCTTCACCTTGTTCTGCATTGAGTTCTGACTTGCATAGAGATTGATTTGCAACCAGACTCCAGAAAGAACCAGATCAAAACTTGGGAATCGCGCGTCATAGATTTCCAGCACTCAATATTCAAATTCACATGAAGGATGGTCATTTGAATAATACACTAAAAGGATAGTGGCGCTGTTGGAATCTTGGGCCAGGAAAAGAAATAGAGGATTGAAATGAGTAAAAGCATCAGCAAAGTATATATTAGCAATAGGAATAAATCAGGTGAGACTGGCCCTATTAAGAATTCAACATTGACTATTGTTCCCATGGCAGCAGATCAAACATGATCAAGGAAACCTACAGATTAGCACAAATCATCTTCCCTTGTCTGATGAATCAGTGCCACTCAATGTTGAGCATCACTTGGAAGGTAAAGTGAGGGTAACATGATTGAAAAGTCAATTTGATTTGGGAGGGATGTGAAGACTATGCAGGGAATACAGAAAATGTTTGGGACAGCAGTTCCTGGAAAGACCAGCTTCAAAAACATAGCAAGAGTGGATGCTGTTGTGCTCCATAGAGAAAAGAAAGTTGAGAGGAAATTTGATGTAGAGCTCTTCAAAATCATGACAGATCTAAACAGAGTAGAGAAAGAGAGGGACTGTTTTCACTGACAGAAAGGTTGAAAACCAGAAGACACAGAAGAGAAATAATTTGCAAAAGAATAAATAGAGATATGAGGAAATGTTTTTAAGCAGCAATTAGTTTTCATCTGGAATGCATTGTCTGACATTATGGTGAATATAGATCCAATCATGAATTTCAAAACTGAGGTGGAGGAGAAATGGAAAGACTTTGGGGCAAAGGTCAGGGACTGTGACTCTTGAATTATACTTGCAGAGATCCTGCAGGGACACCATGGCTTGGATGATCTCCTTCTATGTTGTGACCATTCTATGCCACTCTCCATTATGCTGTATATCTTGGAACACATGGTTTTAAAATCACATTACCCATCTAAAAATGTATAAACAATAACTATACATTTGTGCTGCATATGCCAGTCAATGATAATTTCAGGCAAGAGAAGTTCTAGCCACCTCCACTTGTTACGTAATGACTTTATTAACATCTAAAGTTCTATTATCTACATCCTGGATGAGCACCATTGACAAGAAGTTTTACATAATCTATGTTTGTGCTTGTAAGAACAGGTCAGAGGCTGGAAATTCTGTAGAAATTGACTCACTTCCCCATTCCCCAAAGCTTGTCCAACATTTGCAAAGTGACTGAATACTCCACACTAGTGGGAAGCTCCAAAAACACTCTGGAAGACTGACAAACAACATAGCAGCTACTTGATCAACAACCATTCACTAGCTTGGAAATTCATTCCCCCTAACACCTGCACACAATGACAGTAAGTACCATCTCCAAAATACCCTCCAAAAAAATGTCAAGACTTCTTAAGTAGTTTTTTTTCCAGACTCCTGACCTCTCTCGTCTAGAGGTGGGCAGTCTGTGCCTGGAAGGCCACCACTTCCAAATTTCCCTGTAAGTCAAGTCACGTCACTTGAAAATATATTGTCATTTCTTCATTGTCTCTGGGTTAAAACCATGGAACTCCATCCTTAATAGTGAAAGGACATAGACCACAGCAACTGTTGTGGCTCATGAAGGTAGCTTACTACCAGCTACAGATGGGTAATGGTAAAGGTAACAAATGCCCTGTCAAAATATAAGAGAATCAAGTTCCTCTGTCTATTTGAACAATAACAAGAGGTATTTAAACTAGATGTGTTAATTCTCTATTAAAATTTTAAAATAATTTCACAGGACGACATTAAGCCCTCAAACATTTATATTTATAGAACTGAATTCTCAAGGTGGAAGTGTTGTTCACCATTAAATTAATTATCTTTTTGGGATATGGAGGAAAAGCCAAAGGGCCAGTGGTGGAGCTACAATTTACTTGAAAAGAGTAAATGACTTAAAATAGGAGGAAAAGTGGATGTGAACTGAAAAGGTTTAGCTGACTAAAGTCAAATGGTTTTGCTTCCAAGTACATTCAACTACTTCATATATTCTTGATCATTCACCGGTATGGAAAGCTTTGTGCATAGGATGATCAGTTTTAAGTATTTAATTGCAGTTTATGAGAGTATGATGTGATCTGAGGTTGGATAACATAATTACATCCCTCTCGGACTTCAAACAGGTAAAGGCAAAGTATTGAAGTATAAGAAAAATCTCACCTTGTTTATCTAAATGTCTGAGCTCTTTGTATATTTAATTATGGTTTGTCTTAATTCTTTTATGTTTAAAGCCAGAGTTACAAACTTGGCATGATGCTACCTGCTTGTATGCTGTCTTCATCTTACCATAACTTATAATATGATCAATTGCACAGGTCACTCTTATTTTACAAAGTGATCACAATCTTAATCAATATGTCTCACTTCTATTTCAACACATGTTTCTGTGTTTTCTTTCAAAACAAGGCCATGTCTATGATTATTTAGCAAGTTATGAAGAAAGTTTAGAAGGTGAACAGAACTGGTAAAATACTTTTAGTCTGGCATTCACTTCTGTCATAGTACTGAGATTATGCTGGTTGAAATCACTAATGATATGCAATGTCATTATCTAATCTTTACCTCCATGGTTTTTGAGAAGATTGACCACTTCTGCCTCTTTCCCATCTCTCTTCTCTGTTTGGCACCCACTGATCTTTCTTGTATCATCTCTTCATGTTCAATCTAACCAACATAGTTTCTACAATGGCTTTTCTTCTTACTGCTGACCTTCACTTTAAAGTTCCTTTCTTGGTCCTTCCTATTTCTCACATACATGATCCTCTTTGGCCACATTAGGCGCGAGTCTTTGGTCAATTCCCACATATACATGAACACTGCACAGCTTTGCATCTGAGCCATGCTGTTGATTGTTGTTGCACTATTGAAAGGCATACTATCAAGACATGAATGACTCAAAAATTCCTCCACATACTTATTGCTGTAACACATTAAAGATAAAGTTCCTCCTTAGAAGCAACTTTAAAACTTGAAATATTGATTTATGGAGGTCTTTTCACTGGGACCTTGAGGATATGTTTTATTCAGTGTCCATCTATATGAACTATGGTCACCGTGCTGATTGGTCAGCAGTTAACTCAGTTTCATCTTGCAACTTTTCTGAATGAAATTACAGTACATTGAATATTTTTGAGAGATAATTGTACTGATTAGCATCACATTATTCAAATTAATAGTTTTGCAAATAATCTTTTCATTGCCAATGCATGATGATAATTGTTCAATTGCTTGTTTAAGCCTAGCTGGAATAAATATATCTTAATCTCTTAAAGTAGTCCCGAACTCTCTTATGACAATAAATATTAAATATCAAAATAAGGTTTCTTTTAAACTACAGAGCAGAATCCTGTTAAAGCCACTTCACAGATAGGTGGATAATAAATTATGATAACAATATTGTATATTTAACAGGAACACAGCATCTTTTGAGGTTGAGTGTTGGCTCTAAGTCCTTCAACATTGTACATGGATAATTTAATCTTGACTTGGAAACTTGTTATAGAACTGAGAAGGGAGAGAACATCAGAAAACTAAAGGGAACCAAAAATCAAAGAATGTGATGTTAGTAACACAATTATGGAAATAATTAATTATGAAGTAATCAAGGTTTTGAAAAATAAAACTGAATAACTATAAAACTGCTGGTGCAGTGACAAAATCATTTAGTATTCTTTTAGCATGCAGTTATCTCAAACTTCAATTAAAATGTTTATTTCTTCAAAAATGAAGGAGTCAAATACAAATCTTTCTTGAGTGTAAGAAAGAGGAATTTTATTGCTTAATGAACCCTAGAAAAAAAATCATGGGACATTAAGTACACTCAAATACTGCTAAATAGTTGAAAAAGCAGAGAATGTCTAGTTCAAGATTATACATTCTTAAAAACTTCTTAAAACAATTGAGGTTTTAGCTTTAAACCTGAGGCCACAGTTATTTGATTGATGATTTGCATTCTTTACAACAGTGAAATTCGAAAATATGTTTTAGTTCTTGATGAATGGATGTTTCTCTGATTTGCTTTTCACTGGACATAGTCTTCTGAGAAACTAAGAGAAAAATAGTGAGACAGAGAGAGAGAGACAGTCTTTCAGTTTGGCTGTGAGAAATCCATTTTTCCTTTCTCTGTTCATTCCAAAAGCTTTTGCCTGAAACTTAATTAATTTGTGCATTCTCATGCCTGGCTTCATTGGCTTTTTTCAAGATCGATTATCTGTAGTTCAATCTTTCCGTCCAATTAGTTTCATTTTGATAGCTTGTTAATTTTAGTTTTGAGGTTTTTTTTTATATTTTCATGGACTTGGCTCAACCATGTTGGGTGATCACTGTGCTGTTTTTCCTGTTTTATAGCCACTTTAGTCTATGGCTAAATACTGAACTGTTAAAATTGGATGATGGAAGTCAAAAGTTGATAGTCTATTTATTACCACAATAATGACATTTTCAATATCTAGAAACGGTTACATGTTGGCCAATATTCCTGGGTATGCAACATTTCAAAAAACTGATCTCTTTCCTCACTACCTCCCTGGGTTTCACCCCCGTTCTCACCTTTACTAGTTTAAATCCTCCCGAGCAGCTCTAGCAAATCTCCCCGCCACTTTATTAGACCCCTTCCAATTCAGGTGCAACCCATCCTTCTTATACAAGTCACTTCTACCCCAGAAGATATTCCAATGTTCCAAAAATCTTTCTTCCCTACAACAGCTCCTCATCCATACATTCATCTGCTGTACCCTCCTAATCCTACCCTCACTAGTTCGTGACACTGGGAATAATCAGATATTACTACCCTCGAGGACCTCCTTTTTAAATTCCTGCCTAACTGCTGATCATCAGTCAACTGTACATCGACCTCCTGTTGGTCCCTTTGAGAATAGTCTGCTCCCTCTCCTAGATATCTTTGATCCTGGCTCCAGGGAAGTAACATGCCATTCTGATGTCCCACTGTCAGCTGCAGAAACGTCTGTCTGTGCCCCTGACTAGAGATTTCCCAATCCCCAGTCGATCGCTTGGAACATGGCATACCCTTCATTACGTTAGGGCCAGTGTCAGCACCAGAAACCTGGCTGTCAGTACTACATCCCCCTGGAGTCCATCAGCCCATACATTTTCCAAAACAGCATACTTGTTTGAAATGGGGATAGCCACAGGAGACTCCTGCACTACCTGCCTCCCTCTCCTACCTTTCCTGGAAGTCACCCATCTACCTGACTATATCTTCAGTTTATCGCCCTTTCTGCAACTGCCATCCATCACACCTCCAGTTCCTGTAAGTTTCTCATGACCTCTAACTGCTGTTCCAACTGATCCATGTGAGTTGGAGACATAATCCTGCAGACATAATCATCAGTAACATGGAAACTCTCCCTAATCTTCCACATCCAACAGGAAGAGCACATCACTCTACTCTAATACTGACCATCTTTGCACCTTAACAATCTACAGACCCAGAAAATAACACAATCTTACTGCTCTAAAAACACTGCGCCAGGCTGGCCTAGTACCTGTTTTCGTATTTTTCAAGTTTAATCAAGAGACAGATCTCAATAACAATGCATAAAAACACACTCTATTCACGATTATACGTTTATAAAAGAAAAACAGTCAGGTTACACTTTAAGAGGCCCTTAGCTGCTCCCCTGTTATGAGCTCCCACACACATGGTTTTTTCAATGTCATCTGTGAATTTTACTGTTTGTTTATTTTTCTTAGAACAAACTCTGATGTTCAGACATACTTGAAACCAGACCACAAAGTTCCTCTATCTCACAGATACATTCTCTTCAGGCTGTATATTTCCAATGCCTGCGGTCTTAAAATTCAAGACGGAATCCTGTAAGAGTCCGAGCAACATGGGTTATGGTGACATTTATGGCAGAATCAAATGAGAAATCCGATGAAGCCTAATTCAACATTGAGAGTAACTCGCTGCACCATTTACGCATTTGCTCACCTGTGAGATGAGTTTTCCACTGGGCAGCAGCGAATTCAAGGGGAGTTTAGGGGATTGCCAATTCAAGGGGATTATAGTTAAATGGTTATCTTTGCTGCACTCCCTTTATATAAACATTCAACTTTCTATTTTACCAATTGCTCTGAACAAGCGAGATGTAGAGAATTGCAAGCCAGAGTGGGAACCTGGTGACTTCAGCGGGAGAATGGCTGCAGAGAGTTTCATGTTGCTCAGTGCCAAACAACACCTCAGGGCACAGTCCACGGGCATGAGCTGTATGCAGCCTTTTACCACAGGCACCTCTCCAATCCAATTGTGTGACGCTTAAGAAGCACAGAATTACCCTGCAGGCCACACCAACACCAAGCACTAAAAGGCTGCTTCAGACACATTCTTACAGTGCACAAACAGGCAGCCAGCTCACAGTTTGTGTCAGGCTGTATCTCAAAGCTGTACCAGTGATAATGGGAACTGCAGATGCTGTAGAATCCAAGATAACAAAGTGTGGGGCTGGATGCGGTTGCAGGGTAAGGTGCCGGGTGTGGTGGGGTTGGAGGGGAATGTGGAGCAGACAAGGGAGTCGCGGAGAGAGTGGTCTTTCCATCTTCGGTCCGCCTTCCCCTCTCTCCCTATTTATTTCAGTTCCCTCTCCCCATCCCCCTCTCTGATGAAGGGTCTAGGCCCGAAACATCAGCTTTTGTGCTCCTGAGATGCTGCTTGGCCTGCTGTGTTCATCCAGCCCCACACTTTGTTATCTTGCATCTCAAAGTTGTTCACTTGATGTCCTTGTGTTTGCTCACTTGGCACGTCCCTACGTGCTCACAGTATCTGTGCCTTGCCATGCCTATTAGCGCAGGCACACACCATGCTTCTTGCCTTGTTGGTCAGCAGTCCTTAGTAAAGGAGGCAGACATCTTGCTCTACAGCAGTGTGCTGTGTCAATCTCACACATGGTCCATGTGCCAGGAGCTTATATAGTAAATACCCTGCAAGCAGCAAACAGTCATGACTCAAAGTCTCAGGGCAGTAACCCTCAGTGAAGCCCATGACGGCACCCATCAGTCTGGGGTCCTGGCACAGTCACTTGGGAGCAACCTCCCATACCAGTCCAAGGGTTGGCCATGGCTCAAAGTATTCTCAGTAAGGGTGTTTGTGCCTGTGCATTCAGGCAGTAGGTCACAGTCAGTACTTTGGTTCCACAGGGACCAGTCAGGGGAGTAGAGTTAATACAGATGGGGAGATGTCAGAGGTCTGGGTGCTTAATGCCCATAGCTGTCCTGTTAGGTCACTCAAGGGGTTGAACAGCAGTCAGTCCACTGGGTATCTCCATAGAAACTGCGGGGAAAGAGGGATGGGAGGTTAGGGGGGGTTGCTGCATTGTTAAGAAGATTTGCAAACCTATTCTTCAGGATAGGAAGTTGCAGGCTGGGGAAAGGATGGGGATTTCAATTGTGAAAGGGCCACAACAGTATGTAAAGCATGGATTGGAATAGGATCATGCAAAAGGGATTTTGTCCATGGTCAAGAACACCCTGGCTTCAAGTTGGGGGGCAATGTTTGGTAAGATAAGGATGGAAGTGGATTTGAGGGACGGGTAGGGAGTTAATGAGGTGTGTTTGGTAAGTTTCAGCAAAAATCCCTTCAAACACTCATTAGGACTGACACTTAGTTAAAAAAACATAAGAGCCACCCCTGAAAATTTTAACCTGACTATGTGGCATTTATTCTAGTATTTGACCATTTTCCTTGTATTTTAGTAATTCGATGCATTTCCACGGTATGGTCAGATGAAAACTGAAGGATTCTGTGATGATCATTACATCCCCTGATATTCTGACAATTTTGTTGACGATTGGGCCATATTGTTTGAATTGAACCTTGAGTCTGCTAAGTTTCATAGGTCTCTTTCAGCTTTATCCTCATGTGTTTCAACATTATTCAAGGGATATGTGTCACTATTTTTCCCACCTTGCCAGGAGGCAATTTTGCCTGCAAGTGCATTAGCAAACTTTCACACTCCTGTGTAACCTTCTTGTTTCCTGCAACACTGACAATTGTACAAAGAAGTTGAAATCACACTTACTAACCACTGCTTTGAACATCAAAGAACATGCTAATCCTGAGGAGTAATCTGGGTGTACCCCTGCTGAATGGATGAAGGAATCCCTTAGAAATTCCTGAAAATGCGGGAATAAACATTATTCATAGTTCAACTGATGGTCTGGTAACATCTGTTTGTTCATTGAATCTTTTAAAATGGATCCGATCTATTTCCTGTTCTATTCTCATTGGTCTGCGATTTTAAGGCTACTGACTTTTGCCGCAGATGAGACTTTTGCTGGACTTGTCTGGGGTCCGTAAGGAAAATCTGGGTCTGCTGCGATGGGTCATCTTCCTGCCTCATTGCACTTGCACACCTTCAACTTGACTTGGATGTCAACATTCTGGTGCTCCATTGCAGGTTGATGTCCAGAGTGTCAATTTCCACTCATTCTCATTCTGCAGTTGTTGCTTTCTGCTGGTGATGGTTAAGCAGCTTCCCAGCAGGATCTAAACAAGGCCCGGTAATTAAAATCCGCAGGGTCTCTAAAAACCACCCCCTTCAACTAGAAGTGTTGTTCACTTCTGCCATGTGCTAAAATCAGCTCTACGTTTTCACAAACTTTGCATTAAAATTTGGTTTGTTACAAGACTGCCATAAGGTTAGCAGAAGTTTCAAACTGTTTGAATCCCCTGAAATGCATAAATCTTTTCTTTATAGCTGAATTACAACAGAACCATTGTATGGAGACAACACTGGCAGCAGTAACTTCAAGATTCACTGTACAAATGGAAACAAGACTGTGCTGTTCTATATGAAACCACACAAAAGCAACATTAATCACTTGAATATTGTCTAGGGCAGTGTAGAGACTTTAATAATTAAAAGGTAAGGAAATGTAACCACAATTTGAAAAAAATCTTTTCGTTGCTCTGTAGTTAAGAGAAATATGATTCCTGTCTTCATTCCATCCCCCACCCTGCTGTTATGGCTTATTAGCACTCATGTAGTACAACTGTAAAATGTTTTAATATCTGGATTCTCACATTTATAAATTCCACACATTTAGTATACAGTAGTATCATGTGGTTCCTCACTGGAATACACTGTGCCAGATTCAATGGATTAGGTTGGGTGCAGTTAAAATCGCTTTTAAAGCCCACTTCTAATTAATGGAAATAAAAGAATATGAAAACAAAAAGTGGATTAGAGCAATACCTGATGCTTAAGCACATTGAATCACAAAATTACATTATTGTTAGAGTGCAAAAGGAGGCCATTCAGCCCACTGTTTCTGCACCAGTTGTCTGAATGAGCAATTCACTCAGTACCATTCTACCACCTTTGCCACAATACTCTGTACCATTTTCCTTTTCAGATAATCTAGATATCGTTTACATGCTTTCACTGAATCTGCCTCCATAACACTCTCAAAGCAGTGCACTCCAGATTTAAACACTCAATCTGAAGACATTCTCCTGTTGCTGTTTCTTCTTTTCCCAATGATTTTAAAGCTTTGTCCTCTTGCTCTCAATCCTTTTATGAATCGGTACAGTTTCTCCATATTTACTCTGTCTGAACCCCTTATGATTTTGAATACCTCTATGGAACCTCATGTTGGTGTTTTTATCTCCTCGGCAAACAGTTCCAGTATTTCCAATCGATCTTCATAACTGAAGTTGCTCATCACTGCACCATTTTCACAAACCTCTCTGCAATTTCTCCAGTGCCTTTATATCTTTCCTAATATGCGGCACTGAGGCCAAACAAGCATCTTATACAAGTCATGAATTCCCCCTTTGGTTTTGTACTCTATGATCCTTATTTATAAAACCTATGATACTACAAACTTTGTTAATCACACGCTCTGAACCTGTAGTCTCACCTTCAATGAGTTTAGAATTGTAACTATTATATTATTTCTCTGTTTTCTTCCAACCAAAATGAATCATTTCATGTTTCTCCAATTGCACATTATCTACCACCCATTTGTGCATTCCACCAACTTGCCTATATCGTTTGGAGTTCTATACTGTTTCCAAATGTCTGCAAACTTTATATGTCAAGAAAAAAGTGTTCTAAAACTGGTCCCTGGTGAATTCCTCTACAAACTTCCCTTCAGCCAACAAACGTATTAATATCTACTTTCTGTTTTCTGTTACTCAACCAATTTCATATCCATGTCTCTGTCTTTTTTATTCCATGAACGCTAACTTTGTTCATAAATCTGTTTTGTGACATTGTCCTAAATGCCTGCTCGATATCCATGTCAACAATGCAGCCCTCACCAAACTCTCCTCACCTCTTTGAAAAAAACTACTATAGTGAAACAGAGTTTTCCCTTAAGAAATCCACGCTGGCTTTCCTTCATTAACTTGTATTATCCATGGGACTATTAGTTTTGTTCTAAACTCTTGTTTCCAGAAATGTCTCCACAAGCAAAATTAAACTGACTGGCTTGTAGTTGCAGGGCTGATCTTTACAGCCTCTTTTGCCAGTTCTTGGCACCAACCCTGAGTTTAAGCCAGACAGAACACATACGGCCGGTGCCTCTTCAATTCCCAGTCTTACTTTCCACAGTGCCCTTCCCTGAATCTTCTCTGGTCCTAATGTCTTATCAATTTTAGCTTATCCAAAACCACACCTTATAAATGTTAACCTTTTCTAGTCTTTCAATTACCTCCTCTCTCACCGTGGTCTAGATAGTATTTACTTGATGCAAAGTATTCATTTATTACCACAGTTATATCCTCTATCTTCAATTGTCCCGCCTTGGTCCCTATTCAGGTCTAAATATTTTACTGCCCTATTATTACATATATATCTTTGGAAGACTTTGGAATTCCTTTTTATGTTAGCTGCCAGTTTCTTTTCATACTCCTTTTTTACTTTTCTTACTTGCTGTTTCCACTCTACATTCACTCTGTTGAACATTCTATATTCATCCCGGTTTTCAATTGCATCTTCTATCTGACACCTGTGATTAGCAGTACTTTTCTTTAACATAATTCTTGCTATTTTGTCATCCAGAGAATTCTGGATTTATTTTCTCCATCTTTCCCTCTTGAGGGAATATGCTTTGACTTTTGAAGGTAACCTTTTGGAGAGCTGTTTGGTCTGCCACCCTTTGACTCCAGTTTATTTGGCTTTGAAATGTTCTTACAGCATTAAAGTAGGCATCCCCTAGTTGATTATTCATACCTTAGATTTTCCTTTGCCCTTTTCCATTTTCATCCTAAGCCTTATGGTACAATGATCATTACGCCCTAAATGTTTTCCTACTGACGCTAGATATTCTTGGCCCAATTCAATCCCAAAAACTAGATCTCACAGCACCCGCTTTCCCATTGAACTGGAAACATGCAGCTATAGAAAAATTTCCTGAACACACGCACCAAGGACTCTAGCCTTTCTCTGCTCTTGACACTAGCATTATTATAGTTTAGATGGTGTAACCCATTTTAACTATCCTATAACTTCTGTGCTTTACTGTAGTTTCCTCATGTATTTTATTCATATATACTTTTCCTTGGTGGCCTGTAAGGCACATTAAGAAATGTAGTGCATCTTATTTACTCCTCAACTCTAGCCAAATAATTTCTGTGTTTAGAGATAATGGGAACTGCAGATGCTGGAGAATCCAAAATAACAAAGTGTGGGGCTGGATGAATACAGCAGGCCAAACAGCATCTTAGGAGCACAAAAGCTGACGTTTCGGGCCTAGACCCAGAAAAGGGGGATAGGGAGAGGATTCTGAAATAAATAGGGAGAGAGGGGGAGGCGGACTGATGATGGATGGAGAAGATAGGTGGAGAGGAGAGTATGGGTGGGGAGGTAGGGAGGGGATAGGTCCATCCTGGGCGTCCTGCAGTGCCATAATGATGCTACCCGTAGGTTGCAGGAACAGCAACTCATATTCCGCTTGGGAACCCTGCAGCCCAATGGTATCGATGTGGATTTCACCAGCTTCAAAATCTCCCCTCCCCCCACTGCATCCCAAAACCAGCCCAGCTCATCTCTGCCTGCCTAACCTATTCTCCCTCTCACCTATTCCCTCCTCCCACCTCAAGCCGCACCTCCATTTCCTACCTACTAACCTCATCCCACCTCCTTGACCTGTCCATCCTCCCGGACTGATCTATCCCCTCCCTACCTCCCCACCCATATTCTCCTCTCCACCTATCTTCTTCATTAACCACCTTCAGTCGCCTCCCCCTCTCTCCCTATTTATTCCAGAACCCTCTCCCCATCCCCCTTTTCTGATGAAGGGTCTAGGCCGGAAACGTCAGCTTTTGTGCTCCTAAGATGCTGCTTTGCCTGCTGTGTTCATCCAGCCCCACACTTTGTTAACTTCTGCATTTGAATGTTTTGCAAACGTCCTCATTTTCCAGCACTGGAGTGGTCTCCTTATTGATACTTGCACCCCTCCCCTCTTTCATTTTCTGCCTTTCCTAAACAGCTTGTCAAGGAATATATAACACTCTGTCCTGCCGTTCTTTAAACCAAGCTTGTTATTTTCATTGCAAGTATTTCCATATGGCAGTCTGCGCCTCAATCTGTAATTCACACTACATTCCATGCATCTGTGTACATGCACAGTAACATTGATTTAAACTTTGTTACTTCCTCCCTTTCTCTGACCTCACCTACTAATTTGTTCTAATCTTTATTCTAGTGCTATCTGAGTCTTTTGGTATCTTGTCCACTTTGGAGTTCTTCTCTGGCATTTCCTCGTTCTCACATGCCTATCACGTTGGTTTAAACCTTCCTCAAAAGCACAAGCAAAGTGTTCCACAAGGAACGCAATCCCAGCTCTCTTTCCCAGCAGCATCTTAGGAGCACAAAAGCTGACGTTTCGGGCCTAGACCCTTCATCAGAAAAGGGGGATGGGGAGAGGGTTCTGGAATAAATAGGGAGAGAGGGGGAGGCGACTGAAGATGGTTAGAGAAGAAAGTGCAAACTGTCTGGTCAGTCCAGGTCACAACTCCTTGGACCTAGTCCTAGTGTCACCAGAATTTAAAGCATCATCCTTCTACGTAGATGTTTTAGCCTTGCATTCATCTGCCTTATCCTCCCATTTCTGTATTCACTTGAATTTGGTCATGGGAGTAAACTAGCTCTGAAGAAGGGCCAATGGACCTGAAATGTTAATTCTGCTTTCTCTCCACAGATGCTACTAGATCTGTTGAATTTTTCTTGTGATTTTGGCTTTCATTTCCTATTTCCAGCATCCACAGTTCTTTGGTTTTTTGTTTGTACAGTAGATCTTGCCCAGTTGGTATAAAACTAAGGACAATAATACTAGGACTCTCAGCTTCATCAGCTTAAATCTTTCTATTGTGTCACATTTCCTACGTTCCTATCCTTCTCCAGTGCTGCCTCCCAAACCCTATATTCCTTTCATTCCACCCTCTTGTAAATACCCAACTTCGTCTTTGTTTGAGTCTGAAATTACTCGTTGCCATGCTCTGGAAGGCCTCTCCTTTGCTGCTGCACTTTCACTTCTTGATGAATGTCCTTTAAATCCAATTCTTCGACCAGTCTTTTGGTCGTTGTTCTTAATATCCTGTTTTTTGGCTCAGTTCACTTTTTTTTGCTTATGCCTCTATGAAGCAAAGAGGATTTTTGCCAACCAGTGGTGTATTCACCAAAATATGATGGTTGAAATAAAACAAAAATTGGTGGAAATATTTGGTGGGTCACTTAGCAATTGTAAGATGAAAATGCAGGTAATTGATAATGCACATGTTTATGTTTAAAAAATGACAAAGCAATGCAAAAAACTGCTTATCTAATATTAGTGTACTGTGCAAATTGATACAATCTTGCAGATTTGTTATAACCCTGGGACCCTAGCAACAGGTTTGGCAGGAAACCTAATATCCTGTACATAGTTTAAAAAGGTACACTGATTTTGCATTTTAGTTTATATTTGACTGATAACCACCTTTGAATCCAAGAAATCAGGGATTCAAATTCCAGAATGCCCCAGTACTTTTTTTTTGTCTGGGATGTAAGTAATATTAACACATTTTTTATTTTGAATTCTGAATTTTAGCAAAGCAATCTATAAGAAAAGAGAGTTTGAAAATCTCATAAGCAGCCAGGAGATTGACAAGTTAATGTCGCTGAAATATAGCTTCAAGGCCTGATTTTAGCAATCTCAGAACGCCCTCCCTCACAACATTGTGGGTCTGCCTCCAGCAGATGGACTGCATTGGTTCAAGAAAGCAGCTAGGCATCAAAACTAGGGATGGACAATCAGTACAGGCCCAGCCAGCAACACTCATCCTGCGAATAAATATAGAAAGTGGTGGGAGAGGTGTCAACCTTAGGCCGCAAGGGATCTTATAAATATATAAAGAATAGAGGTTCTGTTTAATAATTAGGACACCCCTCCATCATCTTAATCAGGTCATCCAACCTAATCTTTAAAATGTGTTGCAGTATTTGAAAGGTTGCTGAATTGCAGTATGTAGATGATAGGACCTTTCTACTGTTCTTCTTGCAAGTTTCCACCTTCCTGACAATTGCTTTTTAACTGTTTTTGCCTGCATGAAAACTGGACAGGTTTCCCATTGTGAGGGCGTGGTCCAGCTACTGGCCCTTGGAGGGGAATACAATCTGCAGAGTAGACTGCAGAATATCGAAGTGAGGTGAGACGATGCCGCACTGGTTGCAAGTTCACTCCAACATAGTTTCTGCCAATAATAACAAAGTGGCATGGCTGAAATGAGGTAAGCAATGCTCTTTTGATGACTGAATCTTTAAATTTCTCGTCAATTGCTGGTCAGCAGAGTTAGATGAGGACGTCTACTTCTGGCTAGTTATTTATTTGTCTGTTGCTGATTCATGTATTTCACTGTGAGTACATTCCACTAGCTTGCTGCTTGATGTAAATTTACTGAGGTGAATAAAGGATTACAAATAATACACAGTCAATCTAATCAGACAAGCTGTCAACTCATCCATTTCTGATGCTCATGATTCCATAGGCCACTGATCTCCAGGGTTTCTTGCTCTGCTTGGGTGAGTGATGGAAATTCCTTCACTTAGCTTAGCCTTCTCCAACACAACTCCACCAATTTTCATGTCATTTGTGAACTTACTAATCTGAACACCTATATTTCCATCTAAATAATATATATATAGTAAACATCAGAGGTCCCAACACTGATCCTTGTGAAATACCAGTGGTTACAGGCCTCCAGAAGAAAAACACCCCTTCAAAACTACTCCCTGTCTTCTATCAAGCCAATTTTGTATTCAACTTACCAACTCACAATGGATCCCATGCAACTTAATCTTCTGGACTAGCCTACCATGAAGGACATTATCAAATACTGTAGGAAAATCCATGCAGACTACATCCACTGCCCTATCCTCATCAATCATCTTCATCATTTCCTCAAAAGAAGTCAAATTTATGAGTCAAGAGCTCCCCTGCAGAAAGTCATGCCAGCAATTCCTGATAAGTCCATTCTTTTCCAAATGTAAGTAAATTCTGTCCCTAAGAATCTTCTCCAGTTATTTCCCTGCCACTGATTTAAGGCTCATTGGCCTATACTTTCCTAGATTATCCCTGTTGCTCTTTTTAAACAAAGGAACAACATTGGCTACTCTCCAGTCCTACAGGACCTCACCTGTGGCTAAAGATGAGACAAAAATCTCTATCAAGATCCCAGCAATCTCCTCCCATGTCTCCCTCAGTATCCTGAGATAGATCCTATCAGGCCCTGGGGACTTATCTGCCTTAATATTTTTCATGACACCCAACACACCAGCTCCTTAATATCAACATGTGTAGAATATCAACATACCCCTCCTAATAGAACATAGAACATAGAACAGTACAGCACAGAACAGGCCCTTCAGCCCACAATGTTGTGCCGACCATTGATCCTCATGTATGCACCCTCAAATTTCTGTGACCATATACATGTCCAGCAGTCTCTTAAATGACCCCAATGACCTTGCTTCCACAACTGCTGCTGGCAACGCATTCCATGCTCTCACAACTCTCTGCGTAAAGAACCTGCCTCTGACATCCCCTCTATACTTTCCACCAACCAGCTTAAAACTATGAGCCCTCGTGCTAGCCATTTCTGCCCTGGGAAATAGTCTCTGGCTATCAACTCTATCTATGCCTCTCATTATCTTGTATACCTCAATTAGGTCCCCTCTCCTCCTCCTTTTCTCCAATGAAAAGAGACCGAGCTCAGTCAACCTCTCTTCATAAGATAAGCCCTCCAGTCCAGGCAGCATCCTGGTAAACCTCCTCTGAACCCTCTCCAAAGCATCCACATCTTTCCTATAATAGGGCGCCCAGAACTGGACGCAGTATTCCAAGTGCGGTCTAACCAAAGTTTTATAGAGCTGCAACAAGATCTCACGACTCTTAAACTCAATCCCCCTGTTAATGAAAGCCAAAACACCATATGCTTTCTTAACAACCCTGTCCACTTGGGTGGCCATTTTAAGGGATCTATGTATCTGCACACCAAGATCCCTCTGTTCCTCCACGCTGCCAAGAATCCTATCCTTAATCCTGTACTCAGCTTTCAAATTCGACCTTCCAAAATGCATCACCTCGCATTTATCCAGGTTGAACTCCATCTGCCACCTCTCAGCCCATCTCTGCATCCTGTCAATGTCCCGCTGCAGCCTACAACAGCCCTCTACACTGTCAACGACACCTCCGACCTTTGTGTCGTCTGCAAACTTGCTGACCCATCCTTCAATTCCCTCGTCCAAGTCATTAATAAAAATTACAAACAGTAGAGGCCCAAGGACAGAGCCCTGTGGAACTCCACTCACCACTGACTTCCAGGCAGAATATTTTCCTTCTACTACCACTCGCTGTCTTCTGTTGGCCAGCCAATTCTGTATCCAAGCAGCTAAGTTCCCCTGTATCCCATTCCTCCTGACCTTCTGAATGAGCCTACCATGGGGAACCTTATCAAATGCCTTACTGAAGTCCATATACACCACATCCACAGCTCGACCCTCATCAACTTTTCTAGTCACATCCTCAAAAAACTCGATAAGGTTTGTTAGGCATGACCTACCCCTCACAAAGCCGTGTTGACTGTATTTGATCAAGCCATGCTCTTCCAGATGGTCATAAATCTTATCCCTCAGAATCCTTTCTAACACCTTGCAGACGACAGACGTGAGACTTACCGGTCTATAATTGCCGGGGATTTCCCTATTTCCTTTCTTGAAGAGAGGAATTACATTTGCCTCTCTCCAGTCCTCAGGTATGACTCCAGTGGAGAGCGAGGATGCAAAGATCTTCGCAAGTGGCGAAGCAATTGCATTTCTCGCTTCCCAAAGCAGCCGAGGACAAATCTGATCCGGGCCTGGCGACTTGTCAATCTTAATGTTTGACAAAATTTTCAGCACATCAGCTTCGTCTATCTCTATCCATTCCAGCATGCACACCTGCTCTTCAAAGGTTTCATTCACTACAAAGTTCGTTTCTTTCGTAAAGACAGAAGCAAAAAACTCATTTAGGGCTTCCCCTACCTCCTCAGGCTCCACACACAAGTTCCCTATGCTATCCCTGATCGGCCCTACTCTTTCTTTGACCATTCTCTTATTCCTCACGTAAGTGTAAAATGCCTTTGTGTTTTCCCGGATTCCTTCTGCCAAGCCTTTCTCGTGCCCCCTCCTGGCTCTCCTCAGACCATTTTTGAGCTCCTTCCTTGCCTGCATGTAATCCTCTCTAGCTGAACTTGACCCTAGCTTCCTCCACCTTATGTAAGCTACCTTCTTCCTTTTCACTAGAAGCTCCACCGCTCTCGTCATCCAAGGTTCCTTAATCTTACCCCTTCTTGCCTGTCTCAGAGGGACATATTTACTCATCACTCCCAACAACTGTTCCTTAAACAGTCTCCACATGTCTATAGTTCCCTTACCATGGAACAACTGCTCCCAGTCCATGGTTCCTAACTCATGTCTAATCGCATCATAGTTTCCTCTTCCCCAATTAAATATCCTCCCATTTTGCCTAATCCTCTCCTTCTCCATAGCTATGTAGAATGTGAGGCAGTCATGGTCACTATCACCAAAATGCTCTCCCACCACAAGATCTGATACCTGCCCCGGCTCGTTTCCGAGCACCAAGTCAAGAATGGCCTCTCCCCTCGTCGGCCTGTCAACGTACTGCGTTAGGAAACCCTCCTGAACACACCTTACAAAAACAGCTCCATTCAAATCTTCTGCTCGAAGGAGGTTCCAATCAATATTAGGAAAGTTAAAGTAACCCATTACAACAACCCTACTGCGTCCACACTTTTCCAAAATCTGTCGACCTATGCTTTCTTCAATCTCCCTGCTGCTATTGGGGGGCCTGTAGTAAACCCCTAACGAGGTGACTACTCCCTTGCTGTTCCTAATTTCCACCCATACTGACTCAGTAGGCAGATCTTCCTCGACAAAGGAAGCTTCTGTAGCTGTGATACCCTCTCTGATTAGTAGTGCTACACCCCCTCCTCTTTTTCCCCCCTCCCTATTCTTTTTAAATGCGCTAAACCCTGGAACATCCAGCAACCATTCCTGCCCATGAGAAATCCATGTCTCTGTTATTGCCACAACATCATAGCACCAGGTACTGATCCATGCTCTAAGTTCATCACTTTTATTCCTGATACTCCTTGCATTAAAGCAAACACACTTTAACCAATCCCTTGGTTCCTTCCCAGGAAAATCCTTCCCACTAGCTGGTCTACCTCTTGCTACTGCCTCACCTGCATCAACGCTTACCTCTGGTATACAGCTCAGGTTCCCACCCCCCTGCCATACTAGTTTAAACCCTCTCAAACTACTCGAGCAAACCTTCCACCCAGGACATTGGTCCCCTTCCAGTTCAGATGCAACCCGTCCTTCTTGTACAGGTCCCACCTTCCCCAGAAGGCATCCCAATTATCAACATATCTGAAGCCCTCCCTCCTACACCAGCTGCGTAGCCACGTGTTCAGCTGCGCCCGCTCCCTGTTCCTCACCTCGCTATCTCGTGGCACCGGTAGTAAACCAGAGAACACTACTCTGTTCGTCCTGTTCTGCAGCTTCCATCCTAACTCCCTGAAATCTCTTTTTATATCCTCAAACCTATTTCTGGCTATATCATTTGTGCCAATATGTAACACGATTTCTGGCTGTTCGCCCTCCCCTTTTAGCACTTTATACACCCGATCGGAGACGTCCCAGACCCTGGCACCAGGGAGGCAACATACCTTCCGGGAATCCCGATCTTGCCCACAAAATCTCCTGTCGATTCCCCTAACTATCGAGTCCCCTACCACGAGTACTTTTCTATTCTGCCCCCTTCCCTTCTTTGCCACAGTGTCAGGCTCAGTGCCAGAGAACTGACTACTATGGCTTTCCTCTGGTAGGTCATCCCCCCCAGCAGTATCCAAAACGGTATACTTATTGCTGAGGCGATTGCCCACAGGGGATCTCTGCACTGTCTGTCTGTCCCCTTTCCTCCTCCTAACTGTAACCCATCTATCCTCGTCCTGAGCCTTAGGAGTGACCAACTCCCGATAACTCCTCTCAATCTTAGTATCATTTATATCGTTCTCCTTGGAGAATACTGACGTGAATTATTTATTAAGTACCTCACCTGTTTCCTCTGGTTCCATGCATAAATTCCCTCCTTTGTCCTTGAGTGGACTTACACTTCCTCTAGCTATCCTTTTGTTCCTAACATACAGATAAAATGCCTTGTGATTCTCCTTAATCCTACTTGCCAAGGACATTACGTGGGCCCTTTTGGTCTTTCTAATTCCACTACACTCCTCAAAAGCCTTATCTGGGTTTAGTTTCCCAAATGTAACATATGCTTCTTTTTTTTAAACTACACTTTCAATATTTCTTGGCATCCAGGATTCCCAAATCTTACCATCCTTTCTTTCATTCTCAGAGGCTGAGCCTGAACTGAGGTCAACTGGCCTTTAAAAGATTCCCACACATCAGATGTAGATTTGTCGTCAAACAGCTGTCCCTCAGTTCCTGCCTAATACTATTGTAATTAGCCTTCCCCAATTTAGTACTTGCCACAACTATGTTAAAACTTATGAAATTATGATCACTGTTCCCAAAGTGCACCCCCACTGGCACTTTGATCATTTGGTCAGGCTCATTCTCCAACACCAAGGTCTAATAAGACCCCTTCCCAAGTGGAACTATCTATTTATTGTTTCACTCAGCTGTCCTGCATGCACTTAATGAATTCTGCCTGATCTAAACCCCTGGCACTAGAGAAGTCCTTACTATTATTGTACAAGTTAAAATCATTGACGACAACAACCCTGTTGATTTTACATCTTTCCATGATCTACATACACATTTGTTTCTCTAATTCTTGCTTGCTATTGGGAGGCCTGTAATATAATCCTATCAGAGTGATTGCATCTTTCTCATTCCTAAATTCGACCCATATTGCCTTCCAGAATAACCTCTCCAAGATGTCCTGTTTTAGTACAGCTGTGACATACTCCTCAATCAGTCATGCAACTTATGTCCTAATTACATCATAAGTATAGTGGCAGATGAGGGCTCCTGAGCCAGGGCTTGTCTGCTCCAACCACTTCTCTTTTTCTTTTCTTGTTTTCTTTTCCTTTTTATTTAGCTTTTGTCCTGAGCTTGGACGGCACCAGCAGTGGTGAGGAACCCAAGCTTGGACTCAAGCGGGCCCAGCACCAACTTCAGGGTGGTTGTGAGTGAGCTCAGCACAGATTCGAATGGGCCCACTGCAAACATTGGCAAGGAAAGCCCAGCAGTGAAATATGGTGCCTGAGGATCAGTGACTTCGTTGTTGATTGGGTCTAGTGCTGGTGGCTGTGAAGAGATGGTGGAAAGACACCCCAATAACATTGAAGAAGTAGGCCCAGCAGTGGGAGATGTGGCTGTGATGTTGGTGAGTCCAGATCAGGTGGAGGCAAGGCAGTGGTGGAGGAGAATCAGAACCGCAGTGAAAGATGGCACTCAAAGAGTACCAACTTCTCTTTAATCTATATCTTTCCATTTTTTATTCTTATGCTTAAAACTATTCAAAATAGTGGCAGATCATGGCGACAGTGGAGAAGCCTTTCACTGTATTTTCCCACTGTAACATACACGTGACAATAAAATCATCAACTTCACCCTTTTTACATCCCTCAGTATCTCTCCTGGAACATCTAAGCCCTGGAACATTGAGCTGCCAGTCCTGCCTTCTCTCAATCAAGTTTCTATCATGGCTATAAAATCACAGTTCCATGTGCTAGTAGTAGGAACTGCCGATGCTGGAGTCTGAGATAACAAAGTGTGGAGCTGGAGGAACACAGCAGGCCAGGCAGCATCAGAGGAGCAGGAAATCTGATGTTTCGGGTCTGGACCCTTCTTCAGAAAACGCTGTGTTTCTCTAGCTCCACATCTTGTTATCACTTGCAGACCTCTCTCTTAGAATCTTTTATGGAACTGCTCTTGCAATCGCCTGAAGCCTTCCAAGGAGACCAGCATGGCATGAGGCAGAGACCAGCTGTTTGTCCAGAGAGGGGGAGAAAGCAGCTCCTCAGATCCAGAGACAGGGTCACAGTGAAAATGACTGTAAATTTACAAGACTTGTAAATGTAAGCAGATAAATAGGATGGTATGTTTAGTATTAAAAACGATTCTAATTTTGTTCCTAATAAAGTGGGAATGTTTTACTTTGGTACCAGCTTGTGTTGGTATTGATTTGACCACTTTGGTATTGTGGGCCACCTAGGCAAATTCATTCATAACATTTTGGTCAGAGTTGTGTGCAACTAGTTTAAAGGGGAACCAGACAACAAGGGAAAAGTAACCGGGCAAGCATTACACCTTCCACAGTTGCATGCAAAGGTGCCATAGAGGTGTGAGGAAGTGTTATGAATGACAGAGGCATGGTCCATGGTGTCACAGAAGGAACTGTCTCTGTAGAATGCTGCTACTGGAAGGGAGAGGTAGCTGTGCCTGGTGGTGGTATCCAGCTGAAGGTGGCACAAATGGCAGAGGATGATCTTTTGAATGGTGAGACAAGTGGGGTAGAAAATGAGGTCAAGGAGAAACAATGCCATTGTTCTGGGAGGATGGAAAAGGATGAGGGCAGAAGTGCAGGAAATGAATTGGACATGGTTGAGAGCCCTGTCAACTAAAGTGGGAAAGAATCCTTAGTTGAGGAAGATGGTAGGCAAGTCAGAGGAACCCTGTGAGCCTTCTTTTCCAGTCCCGTACAGTTTTGAAATATTATCCTGTTTCTGTCTTCAAAATTGCTGCCAGACCTGCTGAGTTTCTCCGGCACGTTCTGTTTTTATTTCGGATTTCCAGCTTCTGCAGTATTTTGCTTTATAAAAGAGTAAATTAGGTCTGTGACCTATTATTTATTTTCTTGAGATAGGTAAATATGTTCTAATGTAAATATATCACTGTTGTACACAAAAACAAAGTTGCTGGAAAAGCTCAGCCGGTCTGGCAGCACCTGTGGAGGAGAAAACAGAGTTAACGTTTTGGGTCCGGTGACCCTTCCTCAGAACTGTTCTGAGTTCTGAGGGACGGTCACCAGACCCAAAACGTTAACTCTGTTTTCTCCTCCACAGGTGCTGCCAGACCGGCTGAGCTTTTCCAGCAACTTTGTTTTTGTTCCTGATTTACAGCATCCACAGTTCTTTTGGTTTTTATATCACCGTTATAATCTTGTTAGGTCATTTGATAAGTTTGATAAGTTTGTTTCATATCTGAAATTTAAGGCTAAATCTATCATGAAGCTTTATCATTTTCAAGACTAATGGCAGTTTTAATGGAGGCTAAAGATATGCATATACTTAACTGCAAAGACTCACAGAGAGTTATAGAGCGTGGAAACAGGCCCTTCTGCCCAACTTGTCTTTGCCAACCAGGTTTCCTAACCTGACCTAGTCCCATTGACCTTCATTCATCCCATATCCCTCTAAACCTGCCCACATTCTTTAAATGTTATAACGTACCCACCCTTCCACTCCCGCTGGCGGCTCGTTCCATATTTGCACTGCCCTCTGTGTGAAAAAGTTGCCCACCAGGTCCCTTTTAAATCTTTCCCTCTCACCTTAAAACTATGCCCTCCAGTTTTGGACTCGCTTAACCTGGGAAAAAGAACTTGGCTATTCATCTTATCCATGCCTCTTATGATTTTATAAACCTCCATAAGGTCACCCTTGAGAAAGTTCCCAGCCTATGCTGGCTTTCCTCATAACTCAAACCTTGCAGTCTCGGTAACATCCTTGTAAATTGTTTATTTGCACCCTTCCCAGTTTAATAATATCCTTCCTATAGCAGGGAGACCAGAATTATATGTAGTAGTCCAAATGTGGCCTTACCAATAACTTATACAGTTGTAACATGACGTCCAAACTCCTGTGCTCAATGCTGTGACCGAGAAAAGGCAAGCGTGCCAGATTCTTCACCACTCTACCGACCTGTCATGCTACTTTCAAGGAACTATGTTCCTGCACTCCTAGATCTCTGTTTCACAACACTCACCAGGGCCCTGCCATTAATTGCGTAAGCCCTGCCCTGTTTTGCCTTACAAAAATGCAACATTTGCATTGATCTGAATTAAATTCCATCTGCCATTCTTCAGCCCACTGGGCCAGTTGATCAAGACCCCATTCTACTCTAAGATGACCTTCTTCACTGTCCACCATATCACCAATTTTTGTGTCATCCACAAATTTACCACAAATATAGCCTTCTATATTCTCATCCACATCATATACATAAATGACAAATAACAGGGATCCAGCACCGATCCTTGTGACACATGCTGGTCACAAGCCTTCAGTCTGTGAACAACAATCCTTTACTACACTGTCAAGCCAATTTTTGTTTGCAATTGGCTTACAATCGCTGGATATGGTCTAACCAGTCTACCGTGCAGAACTTTGTTAAATGCCTTTCCAAAGTCCATGTAGACGTCTACTTGTCTGTCTTCATCTGTTTTTTTGTTCAGCACATAAACAGCGCAATCAAATTTGTGTTTCATGATTTTCCATGCATAAAGCCATTCTTACTATCCTTGATCAGTCCTTGCCTTTCCAAATCTTGTCTCTCAGAATCCCCTCCAACAACCATTACTCCCCAGTTTGTAGTTCCCTGGCATTCCTTTCTTAAATAATGCTCAACATTAGTCACCCTGCACTCTTTCACACCTTACCCGAGGCTGTCAATGATACAAAGATCTCCTTTAGGAGCCTTGCAATTTCTTTCCTAGCTTCCCACAATGTCGTTGGATATGCTTGATCAGGTCTCGGGGATTTATCTACTTTTATGCATTTTAAAACCTTCAGCACCTCTTCTGGACTTTTTTCAGGACATGACTATTTCCTCAAGTTCTTTAGCTCCCAAGTTACTGTTCGTTGACTAAGGCATTCTACTGAAATCTGCCCAAGATTTGCTGGCAATTATAATCACTTAGGCGGTCTGGGGAGTTGACATTCAAAAGTGAGAAGGATTTAATATACACTTTTCAAAAGATAACCTCGAGTGATAAGACCTTAAAAGACCCAAAACTGAAAACAGTGTGATGATTGCTGAACAAACAGCCTATTAATTTTAATCATAACTGTTGGCTGCAGGGAACAGCTCTTAGATCAAGATTTCCCTCATTAATTAATGCCATATTACAGTCTTGCTCTGAATTGCATTATGGAGCAATGAGTCACTCCCAATTTATATCATATTGAAGATGACCATTAGGGGGAGCCATTGTGTTAAGTGCATCTGCCTTTCCAACAGTCAATGCATTTAACCGAGTAATGGAGGAAATTTTATTTCAAATTGCATAACATGCAAATATTTTTCTTTGATTGATCATCCCACAAGATAATCTGTGAATTACCAATATTAAGTAACAAATGATCAAACTAATTCAGTTATTATTGCTGTGCCAGTTAGGGAACCTGTAATTTATTCAAGAACAAAATTACTTAGAATCAATTTGTAAGATTTCCTAACTTTGTATTTTTGAGTGGCCTAGTTTACTCATTTTTAAAAAATATATTCTGTGAATTCTAATCATGGCTCTTTCAAGTTATCCATTGTGCAGGTGACCCATACCCAGCAATACAACCCCAGTGTAATCCCAGTAAGGTTAATGTGAGTGATTCAGAATCTAGATTCATGCAAATGCTTTCCTCAGTCTTATAACATTGCTGATGAATTGCTGTTTAAAACTTGAAGTGAGTGTAAATCTATTCTGTCCCTTAAAATTAGACCACACTGGATTTTTTTTCCAAAGGAAACCTTGCATCAGGACCGAAGGGTTTGTACTGCGCTGTAATGTTCTATGTTCTATGTTCTATTTGATAATGATTGGGTTTTTTAATACAGATGAGATGTAGGCTTAGTTCTGTCCCCATGAATACTCCTCTTACATTCACTATGTTGCAGTGAGCAGAAATAAGGCTTGTTTCAATAGAAATAAAACTTTACATTGTAGTACTGCATGGTGTATTGCATTGTTGTGATTTTGTCAGTCAGTCTTATTCTTATCTATTATTCTTATCTAATTCTTATCTATTATTCTTAGGTCTATCCAAAAAACAATCTACAGGTTATCTAATATCATCTTTTTCTTCACATACCATGAAAGCCTTTGCTCCACAAATTTCTCTGGAGCTGCTTCGTCTTCATCACTGTAAATTCATCTCCTGCACTGAAAATCAGAAATTAAGTTTCTGCTGAAATTATACCAAAGTTATAACAGTGGAATAGAAGAGGCACTGAGAATGTTTCCAGAGTTCCTCTTCAATTTGTCAAGAACAATCAAACAACTAGAACGTAAACACAACCTTACTTTCTATAGTATACATTGTTCTCACTGTCTATAGCCTTTTGTTTTCATCATCTTCAGCAGCTGTCCTCTTTCAATACCATGTCTGGGATTTTATGGGGAGAGATATGGCAGCTTTTATTCTGGGAATCATTGTCATTGATTCAGAGGTGGACTTCCACCCAATCCTGGGGTGCAGTCCTGCCATAGAGTTAGCAGCAAGATCAAGTGATGGTTACTGCTGAGACTACAGGCTGTCCCTAAGGGAAGAAGAGTCACGGAGTGCGTAAAGACAGAATGAGGCCTTAAGTGGCCATTAATTGACCTAAGAGTCTCAATTGATGTAAGGGTGGGAAGGCGTCTTGAAGTTATCCACAGCCTTTTGAGGAAGGGATTTCCAAAGACACAGAACCTTGCAAGAGCAAAACCATTTCTTCATCTGTTTTAAATGGGCGTCTCATGAATTTTAATTTTTGATTCTTAGTTCTTGATTCTCCCTAAACAGGAAATGTCCTTTCGACATCCAACCTGTCAAGCCCTCTCAGAATCTTATATGTTTTAATTAAGTAACCTTTGACTCTTCTAAACTGCAGAACACCTAACCTAGCTAGCCTTTCTTCATCAGGTATTCCAGACATAATCTCACTAATGCCTGTATAACTAAAGCATAACCTCCATACTCACGCATTCAGTTCCGCTCAGGGTTTGAGTGAAGATTTGTAACTCGAGTGCTGGTTATAGATGTTGGTGTGTTTGCCGAACTGGGAACTTCAATAGCAGACGTTTCATCCCCATACTAGCTGACATGCTCATCCTGTGGAGCCTCCTGTGAAGCACTGTCGTCTTGTGCCGGTTCGAATTTATGTGGACTGGATTTTGCTGCTTTCAGTAGGTGCCGGTTCCGGTTGTGCATTGTAATGGTCGGTATATCGGGTCTAATTCAATGTGTTTGTTGATGGAGTCAGCAGATGAATGCCAAGCCTCCAAGAATTCCCCGGCTGTCCTCTGTTTGGCTTATCCAATGTTAGTAGTGTTGTCCCAGCTGACAGTGTAGTTTTTCCCATCTGCGTGTATTGAAACCAAGGACATTGTTTAGTTGCTAACTGGTGATCATGGATGTAGGTTGCTAGTTGTCTGTCTATTTGTCCCATGTAGTGTTTCGTACAGTCTCCGCATGGTATCTTGTAGACTGCATTTGTCCTATCCACGATATCTATTTGGTTTTTAACTCTGTCTTCAAATCAGAATTTCAAGTAGAATTCTGCTCTGCTGGCAATAAACCACAACATTCAATGAGCTTTCCTGATTACATGTTGTACCTACATATTAACCTTGTGCTAATCATGCATCATAATACCCAGATCTCTCTGCCTCTCAGAGCTCTGCAACCTCTCCCCATTTAAATAGTATGCTTCTTTTTTATTCTTTCTGCCAAAAAGGATGATTTCATGATTTCCCACATTGTACTCCATTTGCCAGATCTTTGCCCATTCATTTAACCTATCTGTACACCTTTGTAGGCTCGTTATGTTGTCTGCACAACTAACTTTACTACCTATCTTGTGTCATTAGCAAATTTAGCTACTATACCTTTGATACCTTCATAAATTGTAAAGAGGTGAGGCCTCAGCAACAACCCCTGTGGCACACCACTCATGATATCCTGCCAGCCTGAAAAGAACCCATTTATTTCTACTTACTGCTTCCTGTTAGCTTGCCAATCTTTGATTCATGTTATTCCCTACACCATGAGCTTTTATTTTCCATGATAACTTTGACGTGGCACATTATGAAATGCCTTTCAGGGATCTAAATACAATACATTCACTGGTTCATCTTTATCTACAGCACAAGTTACTTCTTCAAAGAACTAGAATAAATTAGTTAAACATGATTTCCCTTTGACAAAATCATACTGGCTCTGCCTGATTACCTTGAACTTAATCAAGGCACCTCTTATAATGTCTTTAATAATAGCTTCTAACACTTAATATTGGAGATGCAAGATGCTATTTTCTTTGCCAGCTTCCTTGCTGTCAAACACACCACCCAGTAAAATCCTGCCAGATCTGGATTTGTAGCTATCTTGCAGGATAAGATTAAGTAGCTGATTAAATCGCAGGATATTCAAGTATTGATCCTGTTCTTTCACAACAGTCAGTGAACATAACCACTCAGTAGTAGAGTCATGCTGATTGGGGAGGTTCCAGAATTAAACAAGAACAAAAAAATGCATTTACAGAATGCATTTAATGTAATAAAACATCCCAAGACATTTCACAGGAGCATTATTGAACAGAATTCCCAGTCTGTTCTGAATTGACTGATCCCAGTCAATACAAGGATGAACACTCTTTAGGTGGTGTCCAAGGCTGTAAATAAGGGAGAAAAAGATGCTTATGATTTCTACCTAGAAATTCCATTTTGTAATAGAAGCAGAAATAGAATCAAAACTACCATGATGCCACCCAAGTCCAGTGTTGAACAGCCTGTCAGCAATGACTGTTAAGGCTTACATTATAAAGAATAGGCATTAAGGCGAAGCCATGGGGGCAAATGACAATTACGGAACTTCTCCTAACAAGATCTCAGTTTAATAGAATCAGTATATGCTTTGAAGAGTTTTTGTTACAGGTTGCCTGTATCTCATTGATTTACTCGATTCAAATTTCTGTTACAAAATTTGCAACCCCTCTCAATGCCACCCAGGTAGAAGTTAAAATTAAAGTTGTAAGTCAATATGAATCATAATTCTCTGTGCACTGAAATAAAGATAGAACTACCATTGCAAAAATACACCTGCTGAGATTAAAGATCTTAGAATCAGTCGCCAGACTAGAATTTACCCCGAACCTTAGCAGAGGAAAATTAAGTACTACATTGGTTTTAAAAATCACCTATGTTTACAGTTAAGTACATGTTCAGAAACTTCAATTTGTGGATGGTCAACTAAAACTTGAAGCTTGAAGCTAATAAAAGATTGTTTCTAGAAACGCATTCACATCAATTTTAACAATTATTAAAAACATAGAGGATCAAAAATTTACCCTCATTCCTTCCCCAGACTGGCCATTTAGGAAAAGATCCAGTAGTATTCTTTTCACTGGAATGGATTATCTTCTCCGTCTATATTGAGCTCCCCATGCTTTGTACTGTTCAGATAATTACAGAACTTCATCAACCAGCCACACCACAGACTTTGTATTTGAACACACACAGTACAAAGAAAGTTTTCTAATAATAATACAACTTTTTTTGAGTGATATATAGTAATTCTATTCCTCTAATCCTGTCTCTTAACTGAATCAAAATGTTGTTGCTTTTATTATATTAATTTTTGACTCCACCTTTAGAATTAAGCTCTTGAGGCTTTCTTGGCAACAACTCCAAGCTGCTATTTTGTCTTACTTACCTATACACCTGTTATTTAACAAGGCACTTATCCCCAGTGAGGACAATGGCTCACTCAAACCTCCCACAGAGGCAGATTCTAATAGAATGGATAGCCTTAGCTCGATTACAGCAATTTTGTAAATTTAATATTGCAGAGCAGAAGGATCTATTTCACCAGCCACATGGCATGTAAAATACCATAGGTCTGGCTCCACACATTCTACTAAATATATACAAGTTATTTCCAAACAACTTATCTATAACTAATTTAAGAAATAATTTTGTACATTTGCATTTGATGTTTGAAAGTGAAGATAATTGACAGTAAAGCCCAATCAGGGAGTAATATTGAATCTGGGTAATAGCATCAAATTGGAAAATTGATTGAGCTGCCAGTGTACATTTCATTTGGTTTTAATTTCTATTGACTGCAATGGAAATTAAAATACGGAGACTTGTCTAATGAGCAGCTGAATTAATCCTCCAAAAATCAAAAATATTCTTAATGTTATTCAGAGTGCAAATTTCAACTTAGAGTAACTTATCCTAACAAAAGATTATCAAACTGCAGCATGTGATATAAATTTTCCGAGACAGCAATCTCTTATATAAATGTAATTGGAGCCTGGTACCAGCCATGGTAAGGACTTGATCTTTGAAGATTCTCTAAGGGAGCATGGACAGACATTTCCACTAATAGGAAGTTTGGCTGAAGTTATCCAGGACCAGCAATGAGTACCATTCCTACTCAGACTGGAGTTCAAATAAAAACTCCAGGTACAAATGACAAAAAATCTGTCACTAAGCCACCATAGGTTGATACCGTTTTCACTGGAGATGCACAGAAAATCAGTTTGTACAATTGCTATTATTTTCTAAAACATGTTGATCGATATAAACTCCAAATGATCTGAAGTTTGACAAGTTTAGCAAATTTAACCACTGTGTATTAATCAAAATTGCCCTATTTCAGGCCTGCAAGTTGCTTTGAATCCGATCCAAATACCAAATTCCATTCTATTACTTAGTTCTCTTCTTAAGGTACTACATTATTGCCTACAATGAACAGCCTTTACTTATAGTGAGGGGCTTCCTGTGTGTTTACAGTTGCCCAAGGGAGTACTGTCTGTTCTGCGTAGGTGGCTAACATTAGGTACACTTGTAAAAAATGTGAGTTTTGAAAATGCCTTTTGCAGTGTTTCATTCAATGTCTTATGGTTATGAGAGCAGGACCAGTGAATGAAGCCATTTAACATTTTTTTACTGTGTTGACAATTTGTATGAGCAAACAAAATCTAATCCTTTTGCCCTGCAGTCTCCCTACGGCCCTGTAACTTTTGTGTTCAATGGTTGAACAAATTCCCAGCTAAAACATTTTCTCATAACCGCCTTGCATTCTAAATGACAATTTTAAATTGATGATCCTTGTCCCTTTCACAGGATTTAATCATTTTAAATGTACATCATCAAGGCCTTTCAAAATTTTAGCAAAGATGGGAAATGTTTGATGTTCTTGTACTTATTAACAGGAAGGATGGCGATATTGGAAAATATGAACGTACAAAATAGGAACAGAAATTATTTATTCACCTATTCAATAGGATCATGGCTGATCTGTTAGCATTTTGAATTCTACATTCCCATCTACTCCTGGGAAATCTGAATTGTTTTTAGGCAAGGAATTCAATCTACTTCTGCTTAAAACTATTCAACGTCCCTGCGTCCACTGCCTCATGAGGCAGGGAGTTCCAAAGTTGTACAACTCACTGAGAGAAAAGGGATTCTTGCCTCAATCCTGAAAGGGTGACCTGTAATTTTGAAGCAGTCTCCCCAGTTCCTGAGTGACCCACAAGAAGAAACACCCTTTCCATGTCCACCTTACCAAGATCATACAGGATCTTGTACAATTGAATCAAGTCACCTCTTCCTATTCCAAACTCCAGTAGAAATGAGACCAGCCTGCTCACAGAGGAGACAGAAATTCCTAGAGGTCAGATACTTTTGGTATTTCAAACACATTTCAGCTAATAACAAAGACAGGGAAAATGTTCCTTCAGTTGAACAAAAATTAAACCTCAGTCACCAGAGACAAAAAGACAGAAGTCACACAACACCAGGAGAAAGTCCAACAGGTTTATTGGAAATCACAAGCTTTCACAGCACTGCTCCTGCATATTCTGATTACAGCCTGGTGCATTGTGACCTCTAACCTTGTTTACCCCAGTTCAACACTGGCACCTCTGCATCAGAGATAAGAAGGTTAAAAGTGACACAATATTTTGAAGTAATTAAACAATTCCTAAGGAAAACTCTTGTTTATATAAATAATAAACTGAAACTGACTTCTAAAACACACTTCTTTAATAATTGCTACAACACATAAATGTAGAAGTCAGTTTCAGTTTATTATTTATATAAACAAAACACTCTATAATTTTATCCCTTGTTCTTGTTTCTAACAGCTCTGCACTCCCTTTCATCCTCCCACTCAATCATAATTCCTCATATTCAGGATCAAAAGAATCTACATTGGTTATATATTTGAGTAGGATTCAACCAACTTAAGTGATGATTTTTGTACTGTTACTGCCTCACTTATCTTTCATCTGCCCAAACTTCAGAACACCTGCTGCAGCTGAAGGGTTACATTTCATTAATTTGCAAATGAGATGCAGCTAATAGCACACACTTCATCATTTTGTTAGGTTTTCCAGTATTCTTCAAAGTTATACTTTATTTGGAGAAAGTTCTGAGGGAAACAGGAGCATGCCGTACCATGGCTTTAATGCCCACCACTAAGAGTAGCTTGGAATACATTTCTTGATCACATTTGCTAAATCCTGAAAGACATTGCTACTAGACTGGACATGGGTTCAGTGGTGAGGAAATCAATGTGAGGAAGTATCCTCCCTGACCTTGTCCTCACCACACTGGCTGTTGCTGATATAATGTCCATGATAGCATTCATATGAATGACTGCCCCATCATCCTGGTGAAGGTGTGTTGTGCAGCATCATTGCTTTATGAAATGGAACAGCTTATAGAGTCGTGGGGTCATGCAGCATGGAAACAGACCCTTTGGTCCAACCAGTCCATGTTTCTCGACCTCCAAGTTTGTCAAACTAAGCTAGTACTATATGCCTGCATTTGACCCGTATTTTTTTTTCCATTCATGTATCTATCCAAATATCTTTTAAATATTGTAACTATACCTGCAACTGAAAGACATTGCTGCAGTTCATTCCACACACAAATCACCCTTTGTACAAAGAAGTTGCCCCTCATGTCCCTTTTAAATATTTCTCCCTGTACTTTAAAAATATGCCCACTAGTTTTGAACTCGCCAACCCTACAGAAAAGTCTTTTCTATTCACCTTAACTATGCCCGTCATGATTTTATAAATTTCTATAAGGCCATCCCTGAACCTCCTACAATCCATGGAAAAGAAGTCCCAGCCTATCCAGCCTCTCCTTATAACTCAAACCTTCCAGCCCCAGTAACATCCTGCCTAATCTTCTCTGAATGTCTCCAATTTAATAACATCCTTTTTATAGCAGGGTGACCAAAACAGTACACAGTACTTGAAAAGCAGCCTCACCAATCTCAAAGTGACATCCTAACTCCTATACTCAATGTTCAGATCAATGAAGGCAAGCAAACCAAATGTTTTCGTAACACCCTATCTACCTGTGATGTAGATTTCAGAGAATTATGTACCTGAATCCCCTTGGTCTCTCTGTTTGACCGCATGACCCAGGGCCTTCCTCATTAACTGTATAAGTCCTGCTCTTGTTTGTTTTACCAAAATGCAATACCTTGCCTTTATCCAAATTAAACTCTATGTGCCACTCCTCAGCCGATTGACCCAAATGATCAAGATACCTTAGTAATCTTCGATAATCTTCTTCACTGTCAAGTATACCTTCAATTTTGGTGCCATCTGCAAGCTTACTAACCATGCTTACTAAATTCTCAGCCAACTTGTTTATAGAAATTACAGTAGTGGAGCCAGCACCAATACCCACAGAATGTCACTGATCACAGGTCTCCAGTCCAAGAAACATCCATCCACCACCACCCTCTGTCTCCTACCATTGACCCAATTTTGTATCCAACTGGCACAATCTCATCCTGCATTCTGTGTGATCTAACTATACTAATTAGTTTACTATGCGGAACCTTATCAAAGGCTTTGCTAGAGTTCATGTACAGAACATCTACTGCTCTGCTTCATCAATCTTTTTGGTTACATCCTTAAAAAAACTCAATCAAGTTTGTGAGACATAATTTTCCACACACAAAGCCACGCTGACTATCCCTAATCAGTCCTGGCCTCTCCAAATACAAGTGAACACTTCTACCTAAGAGGACAATGGCAGCAGATACATGCAAACACCACTACCAGCAAGTTCCTCTTCAAGCCATTCAAACCATCCTGACTTGGAAGTATCTTGTCATTCCTTCCCTGTCACTGGGTCCTGGATTTCCCTCCCCAATGGCATTGTGGGTCAACCTACAGCAAATGGACTGCATCAAGGACACAATTCACCACTTCCTTCTCAAGGGCAACTGGTGCACTAATAATGCCATCTTTGAAGTAGGACTGTTACTGTTTTAAACTAAATCCATTATTAATAAGGTGACTGTTGCTTAAACTGAAAATATTTTTATTCACTTGTGGGACTTAGGCATTACTGACTGGCCAGCATGTACTGCCAATCCCTAGTTGTCCTTCAGAAGGTGGTGAAGCTGCAGAATACCAGTGGAAGTTTGCAGATCATATAGAAATATTCCAGACCAGGTGCTTGCCCATTTAGGGAGACCATTTCATAGACGCACTTTTGCTGCTGCCCTAGAATCATCTTCACATTTGCCCAACTCATGGCATTTTTAAAGTTTAGCACTCAAACATGCTATTTTGATTTTTAGCCTACTCTTCACAATGTTTGGACCCATGCTATTAAAGTATTTGACAGCTCACCTCTCAGAAATAACATGTGTGCCATTCCTCAAACAATGTGCATTGATTTAATAAGAAGTGAGCCCGGATAAGACAGAAACTGGTGAATCCAACAATGAGCCCATTGCCCTCACCTGTAGGAATTGCAGAAGGGACTTCAATGATGGAGATGGACTCCTGACCCACACCAGGCAAAATTAATTAAACCTTGGCGGTTGTCATCATGTATTCTTGGGAGGGATTAGATTCCTACATTCTGGAACTTTTCATTCCATGAAATACTTAAAGGCCGGGGACAAGGAACACCTCTTTCGAACTTAGTTCATGATATTCTGAGAAGGCTGACCAATGAAGTACCGGAGGCCTACATCGCCACGTGAGCATCAGCTGTGTCAGTAATGATTGAGCAAACCATCAGAATGTTGAAAATGCACTTCAACGGCCCAGAGAAGTCTAGAAATGCCCTTTAATACTCACCAATGACGGTATGCCGAATAATCATGGTGTGCTGCACCTGCATTAAGCATTTTGAATGGCAAATATATTTGAGACAGATCACATGAATTAATCAGCAATCTAAGCTGATGTTCAAGACACTGTGAGTTATCGAATCTCATTTAAACTTTGTCACTTTCACAAGGGTTTCCAATCCTTCATTTTTAAAAAAATTGTTTTCATGCGATGTGTGCCTTGCTGGTTAGGCCAGTATTTATTGCCCATCACTAGTTAAGTGTCAAGCGCATTGTTGTGGGTCTGGATTCACATATAGTCCAGATCAGTAAGAATGGTAGATTTCCTTTCCTAAAGTATATTAGTGATGGTTTTTAGGACAATCAACAGTGATTATATGATCATCATTAAGCCAAGTCTTTATTCCAAATTTTTATTGAATTTAAATTTCACTGTCTACTATGGTGGGATTCATACTCATGACCTCAGACCATTGACCTGGTTTGGTCTAGATATCCAGTACAATGATATGACCACTACACTACAGTCTCCTGAACATGTGAAGCTCTAGCTTCTGAATTTCTGCAAAAAGCTTCTATGATTTGGACTGCCTCAGCAATAACTGCTCATGCCATCATAGTGCAAACTGTTCTGCCAAGAACACATTCCCCAAAATTTCTAATCACTGCTCACAAGTGCCTTATGACCAGCACAAGTTCAGATTTTTACCAACTACTTTCACAAAATTGACACTGCCCTAATGAACAGTTACCAATGGGTACGAATAGTACTTAAAATATTTACCTAGTACAATGTCACATCCACTGCCTCAATGTTCTGCATTGTTTCTCCTCATTCTTTTTTTCAAAATCATCACTTTTCACTGTTAACCTCTATGTGCTACATGCCTTTCATTCTGTCCTCCTATTTATGTCCTCTGGAAGTTTATCACCATTCCCCACATTGTATATCCAAATTTTTCACCATCTACATCAATGGTCTCCAACACTTTTTAAGCACAAGATCATTTTTGAATTTAATTATAACCCGGGATCTAGCCCAAAGAAAATATTGAATAAACAATCTATTTATAGTGCTATATAAATTTAAAACCAAGCATGTAAAATTATTCATTTTGTTGTCAATTCACCATAGTCTCAGAGGGTTACCTGCACATTATCTGCCATTGTCTTGAAGTCTGTCTTGTAGTATGAGTCTGTAATTGTATACAATCCATCAAATCACTGTGAGGTGGGTGTGATACTTGATTATTGCACACATGGAACTGATGACATTTGCATTTAGGAGAATGATCTCTCACAGAGATATGTAGAGTCAAAGTAAGCTCTCATTTTGGGTAAACAGAATGATAGGAGTTTATATTTATGGATCTGCTTATAAAGCTCCAAAATTGCTGTCCTGTAATCTGACTTTCAGCTCAATGTCATTTTACTTGTACTTTTGCCCATATCAACTCCATTGTGTTGTAATTCGAATTTGGTAACCAACCCACCAAAGCCTATTTGAAGGAATGGTTTTGAGACAAACATGACAATTTGTTTCATTACATCCAATTCCTGAAATAACCTATGAGTCCCTCTCCTAACTTCCTCAGTTGTGCCTTCAGTTTTTCTGGATGGAACCATTTTCCTTTGTCTTTGAATTTTTCTAGTATTTTCTCCACACTTGGTAAGTATTGCAGCATTTTACTTTGTAATTGGGAGGACCACAGACCCAGTTTCAACTTGAATGCATTCACGGCACTGATCATACATGCCAAGTATCTATGCTTCTTGTGTTCACAGTTCAGCTCATTCATTTTGTCATTATGTCTGTAAGAAACCTGAAATTGAGCAGCCACATATTGTCTGACAGCTCAGTCAACACCTCATCCCTTGATTTCAGAAAAGTGATGATTCCAGGCATCAGATCTAAAAATCTTTATAGGACCTTACCTTGACTTAACCACCTCACATCATCATGGGGGATTTGTTCACCATAGGCGACATCAAGTTCATCGAGTAAGGACTTAAATATGTGGTGCTTGAAGGGTTCTCACTCAAATTGAGTTTATAGTCTTAACGGGTGTCACTAGGAGAGAAATCCATTACCTTACTTGCTAATATTTGCTGCTGGGTTATACCATGATAATTCACAATAGATATGTAATCAGGATCATTTCTACAAAATATAACAAAGCTGCATCAGTTGTGATGGAAACCAGTTCCTTGACTGGAATGTTTTTTCTCAAGTACATACCTTTTGAATTCATTATAGATATCCTCAATCATTGTTCTATCTTTAAAAGGCCAGAAGATGAGAGGATCGTTTCTTCGTTAAATTCTTAAAAGCCATGTGCACAGACACAATCAGCTGGACTATGTCTGTCATATCAGTAGATTCACTGAATTGCAGTGAGAAGCGTTCACAGTCCCTCAGATCCGGCTGTAGTTGTCGAAAGATGTCTTCAGACAAAAAAGTCCCCTCATTTTGCCACAATGGAAGCACTGAGTACACATGCTCTGGATTGCAGTTATTAATTCCTCTTGGTGCTGCTACAGTCATTGCTTCTTGAATTACATCACCATCTGTGAATGATTTTGTTTTTACAAGAAAACTGCAAACACAAAATGATGCCTCAGTGCAAGTCTTATCTTTTGCTAGTGGTTTGGAAAAAAAGCACTGTTGAGCTTTAAAAATGGCTTTTAGCTCATCAATTTTCTTTGCTCAAAGCATACTGTTCAGGGGAGAACTATCCTTGAACTTACTGTAAATATTACATGGTGTTGTCCAAATTCCCATTTGTTTTCTTTAATTCCCTCATGAGATGTAAGCATCACGGCTGGGTCAGCGTTGAAAGTCCATGCTTAGTTGCCCTTGAGAAGATTGTGGCAAAGTGCCCTTTTGAACGATGTATAAGTAGGCTACTGCATACTGCTGCTACTGAGTTTCAGTGATGGAAGGATTGAATATTTGTGTCTGTGGCTAATCAAATGGGTAGCTTTGTCCTGGATACTGTCAAATTTGCTGAGATACTTACATGATCAACAAGCCATGGTTGAGGTGCCAGAACACTGGACGTTGGCTAATGTGGTGTCACTATTTAAGAAAGGCTGTAAGGAAAAGACAGGCAACTATAGACAGGTGGTCCTCACATCAGTAGTGGGTAAGTTGTTGGAGGGGTCTCTGACAAATAGGATTTACATGCATTTAGAAAGGCAAGAATTGATTAGGGAGAGTCAGCATGGCGTTATGTGTGGGAAATCAGGTCTCCCTACTTTGATTGAGTTTTTTGAAAACGTGACAAAGATTGATGAAGACAGAGTGGTAGATGTCTATGTAGATTTCAGTAAAGCTTTTGACAAGGTTTCACATGATATACTAGTTAGTAAGGTTAGATCATAAAGGATCCTAGGGGAAGCCAGCCAATTGTATCAAAATTGGCTTGCAATTAGGAGAGAATTGCTTTTCAGATTGGAGGCCTATGACCAGGAGAATGCCATCTAGATCAGTGCTGAGTCCATTACTTTTTAATCATGTATATGAATGATTTGAAGTGAATATAGGAGGTATGGTTAGTAAGTTTGCAGATATACCAACTATTTTGGTATTAAGGAACAGTGAAGATGATTATCTCAGAGTACAATAGGACCTTGATTAGATCGGCCAGTGGGCTGAGTAGCAGCAAATGGGGTTTAATGTAGATAAATGGGAGTTTTGCATTATGGTGAGGTAAACTAGGGCAGAACTTAACAAGTTAATGATAGGACCCTGGGAGAGTGTTGCTGAACAAGGGTTGCAGGTGCATGTTTCCTTGAAAGTAGTCACAGGTAAACAGGGTGGCGAAGGCAGCACTTGCCTTTATTAGTATTCATTGATATTGAGCATAGGAGTTGGGATTTCGTGTTGTGGTTGTACAGGATATTTGTGAGGCTTTTATAGAACGCTGTGTTCAATTCTAGTCTCCCTTCCATAGAAAAGATGCTGGTAAACTTGAGAGGGTTCAGAAAAGATTTAAGTACATTGTTGGGATTGGAAGGTTTGAGCAATAGGGAGAGATTGAATAGGCTGAGTTTCTTTTTCCCCCATGAAGCATGGGTGGGGCAACCTTATAGTGGGTTGTAAGATTGTGAAGGGCACGGAGGGGCTGAATAGCCAAAGTCCTTTTCCTAGAATGGAGAATTTCAAAACTAGACAGCGTAGGTTTAAGGCGAGAGAAAATTTAAGAAGGATCTGAAGGGTAATTTCTTTCACGGTGGTGTATGTGTGGAACAAGCTGCCGGAGGAAGTGATGAAAGCAGGTACAATTACAACCAAATGTCTTTTAAAATTTTGTAAGAATAGGAAAGGTTTAAGAGGGATATGGGCCAAATGCTGGCAAATGGGACTAGGTCAGATTGGGATATCTGGTCATCACAAAGGAGTCAGACTGAAGGGTCTGTTTCCATGCTGTATAACTCTGACTCCATTTTGAGTATTATTACAGCTGCCTTTATCCGGGCAGATGGGGAATTTTCCATCATACCTCTGCCATGCACCTATAGATGGGAATCACAAAGTGAGTTACTTGCTGTACTATTCCTAGCTTATTACCCACTCTTGTAGCCATAGTATTTATATCTCAAGTGCAGTTGTGTTTCTAGTCAATGTTAACCTCCAGGACATTCATACTGGATGTTAATTCAGTGATCAGATTGCCATTGAATGATGGTGGTTAGATAGGGGATGGTTAGATTCTGTCTTGTGGGAGATGTTCATTGCCTGGCATTGTGCAGTGCGAGAGTGTCTTGCATCTTGTCAGTTGAAGCCTAGATATTGTCCAGATCTTGTTTCATTTGCGCATGGACTGCTTCAGAATCTGAACAGTCACAAATGGTGCTGAATTATCATCAAATATCCTCATTTTGACCTTATGACAGAGGGAAGGTCATCAATGAAGCAACTGAAGATGGTTGGGTCTCGGACACTACTCTGAGGAAGTTCAGCAAAGATGTCGTAGAGCTGAAGGTTGACCTCCAACAACCATAACCATTTTCCTTTCTCAGGCATGACTCCAACTAGAAGAGCAAGATTTTCCTCCCAATTCTTATTAACTCCAATTTTTCTAGATGTCCTTGATGCCACATTTGTTGGAATGTGACGTTGATGTCAAGGGCATTCACTCTTACCTCCTCATCTCTGAAATTCAGTTCCTTTGTCCAGGTTTGAAGAAAATCTGTAACAAGGTTAGGAGCTGAGTGGAAAGAGATAATGGGAACTGCAGATGCTGGAGAACCCAAGATAACAAAGTAGGGAGCTAGATGAACACAGCAGGCCAAGCAGCATCTTAGGAGCACAAAAGCTGACATTTCTGGCCTAGACCTTTCATCAGAAAAGAGGAGCTGAGTGGCCTTAGCGGAACAAACTCAGCATTACTGAGCTGGTTATTGCTAAGCAAGTACTACTTGTTAGCATTGTTGATCACACCTTCAATCACTGACTAGAAGTAGATTGATGGGGCAGTAATTGGCTGGATGTGTATAGGAAATAACTGGGCAATTTTCCACATTCATGTAAATGCCAATGTTGTTGCCATACTGGAACAGCTTGGCTAAGGGAGCAGCAAGAACTAGAATAAAAGTCTTTAGTACTATTGTCAGGATGTTGTCAAGGCCCTTAGTCTTTGCAACATCCATTGTCTCAATGGCTGTTCATATCCGAATGTATTAATTTATCAACAATAGAAAATCATGGTCTGTAAGCAGCAGTCCCTTTAAGTGTGCTCTGAGAAAGTATCATTTCCCGTTGCGAGGACCAAATCATAGAAGTAACCTTCAAAAACTTTTTTGAAAAAGTTAGAATTTATTGTTCATGGTATACCATAAAATAATCTTCTCATGTTTTATTTCTTGGTATTAAGGTGCAATTAATTATTGAAAGGATTTTTTGTTTTGATAAAAATTTATCCAAAATCTTCACGATAGCCATCTTTCCCCAGGGCCAGTCACCCACATATGGCAGGTAGCATTTACTTTTCAACGGCCTTCAATGAAACGAGACCAATTGGGATTTTCTTATCAGCATTTAGGTTCCTGTAGGTGGCAGAACTGGCCTTCACGTGGCATACCTACAGATCAGAGTGCGAAGAAAACAAAATAGGCTTTCCCTGCCTGCCCAGATGGAGCAACAACTGCAAACTGCCCTATAGAGTGGTCTCTTCCCCACACTCTCCTCAAATTAAGTGGTGTCAAGACTGCAAAAGCCAAATTTACAAATTTAATTCTTGAAAAGTTTGGAGGGAGCTCTCTTTTTATTGTGTCCTTGTGCTGCATTCAAGCTCAAAAGGTCTCTGATAGGCCTTCCAGTTTCAAAATGCACTCAGAGCCACTAGGGTTAGAGCCTGTATGGGAGATCCTTCTCCACTGTTCAAAAATAAGAACAAGAATCACGCGTGTCATCTATAAAGACATCTAGTTAATTATTTTGTTTATTGGTCTGTATTTTCAACCAAACAGAATAAATGTTTCCTACAAAACAAAGTTTTGCATTCCTAACAAAATTCTCTGCGCCTTCTACCTTCAGCATTTTCCTGAAGGTATCATCATTCCAAAATTTCCATCATACTATCCAGGTTAACATAGATATCCATTGTGTTCAATAAATTCACTTCCATTGGAATGAACTTGGCTCTTATCCCATTTATATCCTGTAGCTCAGAGGAATTCCATCACTTTATCACATTTTTAAAACAGTTAACTGGTAGAATAACATTAGTGTAGCTTGAGGCAGGGGTAGCAAGCCCTTATTCATTCTCGACATCAACATCAACCTCAAACCCAACCCCAACAGCCCATCTCCACACACACCCCCTGCCCATTTCATTTCAACTGCACAGGATAAAATGAAGGCAAAATTTTTAAAAAAGCTCAGAACACTTCAAACAAACTTCTGTAATTTACCAGAAGTTAAACAAAATAGTTACATAAGTCACAGCAAAGGACATTGCCTCTCATCTCATTAAAGCTATGAGGCTGGCAGACTTGTTAAAAACATCAGTGTAAATCAACAAAGTTGTAAAACTCTCTTGCTATCCATACCTTACCTAAACTACAAAAAAACCCAAACATTTTCAAACACCAAATATGAATGCATAACAAATCTTAGGAACAGAAGTTTAAATCTGAACAATGACCACAGTCCAATACCTTCTAAGCAGTTTATTAGTTGTGTAACAATATGCTTTCATGTCTTTGTTACAGGTGATTAAATCAGATACCCCGTTTTTCCATTTCAAACTTGGTTTCTGCCCTTTTATTTAATGTGTTATGTTCAGTTTCGCAGCTCTGAACAGGGAGCTAACTGGCAAAGTGGGATTGAAATGGGGATTCATCACTCCAACTAGTCAAGTCCCTTTCTGCAATTATAATTGAACTCCTTGGCAGGTGGTTTCTCAATTGGAATTCTCAGAGTCAGCATGCTGCAACAATTAAAGCAGAAAACTTGACTCCCACTATTTGATCCAGTCTGTCAAAAATGAAAAATTACCTCCTGCTGAGCATATGTTAACCTCAAAGGCAGGATCCTCTATGTAAAAAAACTTCTCTCACCAAATACAAACAATAGCCTTTCAGACTGAAGATTACAAGTTTGGTAATTATTACACATTAAAGCATTTACACATTTAAGAAGTATGGTTATTCAAAATAGCTCTTTCCACAACCAATATCAATGAATACCAGAACATTTCACAGTTACTGGCATAAAAATATAGTGCTTTAGTACAAATATTTTAGAGTTCATGATAATACTAAAGATTATGAACACTGTACAATCTATTATACCACAAAGCTGATGTGAAGGTCTGAACATTATCATAATAGCAATAATGATTGTGGTCAACAAAACCCTGGTAAGTTGCTTTAGATAAATTCAAGTGTTCCAGGACTACAGTGATCCAGTCTTTACAGTGGATTTGTTTATTTCCATAAACATTTAACCAAGGAGCACTTTCTGCATCCGGTGCTGTGGAATGTTGAATTCATCTTCTGAGTCGCAGTCACTCTGTGAATTTGAGCTACAGGGCGAGAAGCATTGAGGAGAGCACAGGTAGTGCATTAGCGGGAGGCGGTACTTCCCACAGAAGTCGACAAACTTGATATGACGAACACAAGAGTCAAAGTAAACGCCTAGGAAACAGGAATTTTAAAAAAATCACAGTACATTTGAAATCAAGCAAAAAGCTTATTTCTCCCACTCCCCCACTTTCTTCTTTACCCAGTGCTGGCTGCAAAATCTAATTTATAAAATTCCACATGACTACAGAGAATATTACCCTGGAATTAACTGACTTGAGACTCATTATTTCAACCGTATCTTGTTCACCACTGAGGTACAAAAGATATTAAAGCAAAATGACCAAAAGATCAGTGATTCACAATCTAAGTGAGAATAATATTCTTAGAGAGACCCATCAAAAGTTCCTGCAGTTTAAATAATGCATTATCTTACAAAGAAAGAACCATTCTTGCAGCTTTAATTTGAAACTGCTTGGTGTAACTCCTGTTTGCTGGGCAGTGAATGACATGCATTAGACATTTACCAGACCATTGAGACCAAACACTCCAGGAATTGCCTTAACTCCTCCATCTATTGTGTGAAGTGTAGCTTGCAGAGAGCAAATTGTGGATTAAAAACTTCATGATAGACTAAATCACCACTATCTTACCTGCACACTTGGGATTTGGGCATTTGCTGGCTGAATCTAAGTAGGTGACCAAGTTTGCAGGCATGTCTTTCAGCGAATAGCATAAATTACGGGATTTCACAATCCGGCCAGCCAGCTCAAGTAAAGATGGCGGGTTATAGAGGAGGTCTTTTACAAATCGCACAACAAGTGGGTTGCCACGTAGGCTAAGTTCCTGTAGATGCACCAGGTTGAGGATCTCTCGAGGAAGATATGTGAGCAAGTTATTGTGAAGACTAAGTGACCGTAGCGAGTTCAGCCTGAAACATACAGAGGAAGTAACAGTGCAGCTTATAGCTATGAGTAGTAAGAAGCTTTTCACAGAGGAAAAGAAAAACTTAAAGAAAAATATTTCCATGATTATTCATTTAATATGAGACCTGTTAGCTTAGGTGGCTGGATGGTTAGTATGCAGTTCAGAATAACATCAGTGTGGGCTTAATTCCCATTCTGACGAGTATGACCTGCCCCCTTGCCCAGCCCTTTAGAAGGATCGGAAGGGCAAACCACTACTAATAAAAACTGTCAAGGAAACAGCTTAGGATGAAGCAGAATCAAACAAGCCAAGGAGGCGCCTTGGAATAGAACACATGAATGAATGAATGAATGAAATAAACAAACAAATAAATAAATAAATAAAAAACCCCGCAAACTGTGCACTTCCTACATTGTAGCAGCATTGTTTCTTATTTTCAGCAAGGATCTTAATTCACTTACTGTGCAAGCTGTGGTGGAAGGCCCTGGATTCGGTTGTCACACAAACCCAGATAGCTAAGGTATGGCAGGTTAGCTAGCTCCGGAGGGATCATTATGATTCCATTCCCACCTAGATACAAGAGCTCTAAGCTGTAGAAAGGACAGAAGATAGGTAACCATTATTAAGGCTTTATACACAAGACTGGGGAAACACTTAGCCAAATCTTATTGTTTTCCACTCGTCAAAGAATGTTTACTGTCCATAAATTAAAAATATTTGGAATTAGCTTGTAAAAATTCACAGAGGCACTTGTTGATGTGCTGCTTAGGGGGTTACCACATTTAAATCCATACACGATAGTGCCTGCCAATGCAGGGGTTCTAATTTTGTCCACTCTCTTGATTGACTCCTTATTAATGCCTTTTGAATGTACAGTCAGATGTACAGCACGGACAGCACGGAAATGGACTCCAGTCTAACTCATCCATGCCGACCAAATATCCTAAATTAATCTAGTCCCATATACCAGCATTTTGCCCATATCCCTCAAAACTCTTCCTACTTATATAGTCAACCAGGAGCCTTTCAAATATTGTAGTTGTACCAACTTCTAAGACCTCCTCTGGCAGCTCATTCCATACATGTGCCACCCTGTGTGTGAAAAAGTTGTTCCTTATATCCTTTTGTAAGTCCTTCCCCTCTAATCTTAAACCCATGCCCTCTAGTTTTGAATTCCACCACCTCTATCCATCCCCTCATGATTTTATAAACCTCTGTAAAAAGGGTCACCCCTAAGCTTCTGACACTCCAGGGAAAATAGCTCCAGTCTATTCAGCCTCTTCCTGTAGCTCAAACCCACCAACCCTGGCAACATCCTTGTAAGTCTTTTCTGAACCCTTTCAAGTTTCACAACATCCTTCCTATAGCAAGGAGACAACAATTGCACACCGTATTCCAACAGCGGCCTAACCAATGTTCTGGACAGCTGCAATATGACCTCCCAAATCCTATGTGCAATGCCCAGACCAATAAAGGCAAGCATACCAAACTCCTTCACAATCCTACCTATGTGCGACTCCACTTTCAAAGAAATTACAAACTGCTCTCGAAGGTCTTTTTATTCAGCAATACTACCCAGGACCTTACCATTAAGTGGAAAAGTCCTGCCCTGAATTGCCTTTCCAAAACTCCATCTGCCATGAATCAGCTTATCTGATCAAGATCCCGCTGTACTCAGAGGTAACCTTCTTTGCTGTCCACTACACCTCCAATTTTGGTGTCATCTACAAACTTACTAACCATATCTCCCACGTTCACATCCATATCATTTATGTAAATAATGAAAAGCAGCAGACCCAGCACTGATCCTTGTGACACACTGCTGGTCACAGGATCTAATCTGAAAAGCAACCTTCCACCACCACTCCGTCTTCTATCATCCAGCCAGTTGTGTATCCAGATGGCTAGTTCTCGCCCTATTCCATGTGACCTAACCTTGCCAAATGCCTTACCAAAGTCCACATAGATCACATCCATCACTATGCCATCAATCCTCTTTGTACTTCTTCAAAAAAAAAATTCAATGTTAGGTGTGACGTGATTTCCCAGGCACAAAGCCACGTTGACTCTCCCTAAATCAGTCCTTGCCTTCCGAATAATGCAAATCCTGTCTCTCAGGATTCCCTCCAACAACTTACCCACCACTACTGTCAGACTCACCAGTCTGTAGTTCCCGGGCTTTTCTTTACCACCAAATTCTTTTCTTTACCACCTTTCTTAAATAGTAGGACCATGTTAGTCAACCTCCATTCTTCAGGCATCTCACCTGTAGCTATCGATGATACAATTATCTCAGCAAGGGGCCCAGCAATTTCTTCCCTAGCTTTCCATTGAGTTCTTGGGTAACACCTGATCAAGTCCCAGGGATCTACCCACCTTTATGCATTTTAAGACATCCAGCACCTCCTTGTCTGTAATATGGACAGTTTTCAAAATGTCTATATTTATTTCCCCACTTTCTAAATCTTCCATATACCTTCTCCACAGTAAACACTGATACAAAATACTTGTTTAGTATCTCCCCATCACCTACAGTTCCACACATAGGTGGCTTTGCTGATCTTTAAGGGGCCCTATTCTCTCCCTTATTACCCTTTTGTCTTTAGTGTATTTATGAAATCCCTCTGAATTCTCCTTAACTTTATTTGCCAAAGCTCTCTCATTTTCCCCTTTTTGTCCTCCAGGATTTCCCTGTTAAGCATACTGCTACTGTCTTTATACTCTTAAGGATTCACTCGGTCCCTGCTGTCTTTCCCGACATGTACTTCTTTCTCATCCTTGACCAAAACCTCAATTTCTCTAGACATCCAACATTCCATACACCTACCAGTCTTGCCCTTCAACCTAATAGGAACATACTGTCTCTGGACTCTCGTTATCTCATTCGCGAAGGCTTCCCATTTTCCAGCCATCCATTTACCTGCTAACATCTGTCTCCACAACCATCCACCAACTTATGAAAGTTCTTGCCTAATGCTGTTGAAATTAGCCTTCCTCTAATTTAGAACTTTAACTTTTAGATTTGGCCTATCCTTTTCCATCACTATTTTAAAGCTAATAGAATTATGGTTGCTGGCCCAAAGTGCTCCCCCACTGCTACCTCAGTCACCTGCCCTGCCTTATTTCCCTAAGAGTAGGTCAGGTTTAGCACCTTCTCTCGGTGCTAAACGCTGAATCAGAAAATTTTCTTATACAAACTTAAATTCCTCCCCATCCAAGCCCTTAAATACTGTGGCAGTCCCAGTCTGTGTTTGCAAAGTTAAAATCGCCTACCATAATCACCCTATTATCTTTACAGATAACAGATCTTCTTATAAATTTGTTTTTAAAATTCTCGCAGACTATGGTGGGGGATGCTATTGTACAATCCCAATACGGTGATCAAACCTCTTTCATTTCTCAGTTCCACCCAAATAATTTCCCTGGGAGTATTCCCAGAAATATCCTCCCTAAGTACAGCTGTAACGTTATTTCTAATCGAAAACACTACTCCCCTTCTGTTTTGTCCCCTTTCAATCATTCCTGTAGCATCTGTACCCTGGACCATTAAGCTGCCAGTCCTGTCAGTCCCTGAGCCACGTCTGTTAAATTGCTATGACATCCCAGTCCCATGTTCCTAACCATGCAGAGCATATCTGCCTTACCTCTTCGGCCCCTTACATTGGAATAAAGGCAGTTTAATTCCTACCTCGTTTTCTGTTTGTTCCTGCCTGTCCTGACTGCTTGACTTGCTCCTTTTTCCAACTTTACCAGTCTCAGACTGATCTAACTCCACGGGTCTGCAAACCCCCAATCCCTTACTAGTTTAAATCCTCCCAAGCAACTCTAGCAAATCTCCCCACCACTATATTAGTCCCCTTCCAGTTCAGGTGCAATCCATCCTTCTTATACAGGACACTTCTACTCCAGAAGACATTCCAATGATCCAAAAATGTGAATCCTTCTCCCCTGCATCAGCTCCTCAACCATGCATTCATCTGCTCCATCCTGCTATTCCTACCTCACTAGCTCATGGCACTGGGAGGAATCTAGATTTTATCACCCTCAAGGCCTTCTTTTTAAATTCCTGCCTAGCTTCCTATATTCTCTCTTCATCCATGCTGTTAGTTTCAATGTATACAACAATCTCCTGCTTTTTCCTCTCCTGAGAATATTCTGCACCCTTGCTGTTTTGTAAATTTTTCTTAAACGATTTCTTGAGATACTTGAAATCAAAACAGCAGAAGCAGTAACTGTGCAGAATCACTGCCTCATCAGACAACAGTATAGGCTTCTTGCTCCATTTGAATCACTTTCCATGTGGTCTCCACCTTTGCTTCTCTTCTCCCTTGCTAAAGTTCCATTATTTTGATTTTTCCCCCCGAAGTTCCAAAACAATGCAACATCTTATAAAACAGTAACTACTTCCCCTAAAATTCAAAGGAATCAGCTCCAACACTGAAAGTGCCTCAAAAAAAAAGCAACAGCTTTTACAGCCAAAGTTTTTCCCTGTCCAGTACAAATATATTGCGGAGATTCTCTTTTATCTCATATCTAACTACATCCTCAAAAAGTATTTGATAGATGTCCCTCCTACAGGTCTATGTTGACTACTTAATCATTTTGATTTTATAACTGCTCTTTTATAGCCTAATAATAGATATGGGCACTTTCCTTACTGCTGATGTTACAGAAAATGCAGTACAGATTTAAGTGTACAGATTTAAGATTTAAGTCCTTTCTTAAAGAGTGAGATTATGTTTGCTATTTTCCATTCCTTTGAAACTGTAGGATTCAAGAAATTCTGAAAGATCAAAAACAATGCATTCAAAATCTTTGCAGCCTCCTCGTTTAAAACCCCATGATGTAGGTCTTCAGTTCCAGAGATCTGTTGCCATTTGGTCCTGTTTATTTGCGTATATTGATTTCAAATGCATCATTCTAGTTAGGTCCTTGGGTTGCCATTATTTTTACTAACTTTTTAAACTTTAAAAAATTTGTTTCACGTTTCTTCCATTATTCCCTATTACAATTTTACCTATCTCCACCTCAGTGGGCCATGTTTACTTCTACCAATTATTTCCTAATTATACAAGTACAGAAATATTTATGATCTATTTTATGCCTTTGCTAGTCTATTGTTATTTTTTATTTCCTTCCTATTCATTGCTTTGGTCTTCCTTTGCTGAATTTCTAAAATTCTGCCAAGCCTTAGGCTCACTATGCTTTTAGGCAGAATTGTAGGCCAGTGCACATTGGACAGAAATTATGTTAAATTTTTAAATACTAGCTATTGCTCGATTATCATCATCATGCCGTTGTATGAAGTTTTCCCATTTATCTTGGGCACCTCACTCCTCATACTAAATAGGTAAGCTATATTAAGACCAGGCAACTTTGAATAATTTTGCTAGTTAAAAATTTTAAAAGCCTTCAATGCCAGCAATGAAATACTTTCCTCCCTCAGTCTTTCTTCAGGCCTGAAGGGAGTGATGCATCGAGGTCTGTTTATAGGGAACCTGAATTCTCCATTGATCTTGCATAAGTCCAAACAATGACTGTTACTTTGTACCACGGACAGCCGTACATTCTCACTCAATAACTACATGAGTATTAAATGTAGCAAGGGTTACTGCACCAGGATTCTATTTATTTCTGGCAGAAATTGATTATTTCCAACTCTATATATCTAGAAGTGATATTGTACAACATTAATGTAGAAATAGAATTATTTATAATTTGTCCAACATGGTAGACAGATGTAATGAAGAACATGAAGCATGAAGAGCAATGCTCAGATATAAAAACAAAACGATACCTGGTGCACAAGAACTATCAACGTTCTTTCTCACTTTTACAGAGAAGAAGTGATTGGTAAATGAAAGCTACTTTAACTTAGCCAGCTGGAAGATTCCCAAAAGGGAAAGAATTTGGATGAATCGTAATCAAACCCTTGGTGATTTTAGGTTTATAACAAAATCCTGACCCAGCCTTACCAATGGTCAACACAAACCTGACCCAATCTCAACAATTAAAGACAGAAAACTAGCTCAATTTTAATAAGGAGAGATAGAAGATCCAAAATTGCAACTTACTAAGTCTCTACAACAGCACCTTCCAAATCTGCTGCCTCCTTCCATTGGACAGGAAAAGGACAGCAGTTTCTCTGCAGGTTACCATCCTGGCTTGGAACTATAACTGCTTTAACTTCAACGGTCATAGAGTGAATGTCCTGGAGGCCCATTCCTAACAACACCCTGCATGCACCACAAAGATTGCTGTGGTTCAAGTACATGTCTCATTACCATCTTCTCAAAGGCGATTAGTGATGGGCAATAAATATTGACTTTGCGAGCAATGTTTGCATCTCAAGAATAAATTGAATATCATCCTTAAAGGCACAACCCTGGTAGCCAGGCAGCAAAAGGCTTGTGAAGATGATGGTCACTTCAAACATTTTCCCCAATATTAACAGGTAAGTGAACTGTGACTCAGCCTGCTAGCAATGACTGTATTTATCAACAGATGTCTCAAAGTCCAAGGCATCTATAAGTTACAAATATATTTATTGTTTTGCCCATTCTCTACCAACTAAGTTCAATGTAGATTCCAAGGTCTCTCAAATCTGTTAAAATATGAACAAACCTCTAACATCGCATTTAGAAGGGACTATCCTGGCACACGTCCAACACAGTACAACAGCTATCTAACCAGAATGGAATCAAGTTTCATTAATCAAATTAAATAACCAACTGTGCACTCAAACATCATTCTGGGTTATAGGTCACATTTTCTTTGCTCCATGCTAATATGTGCCAATGATTAAAGATTTCCTGGTAACCACAGTTCAGACAGTTTCCGTTTCACAACTTAAATGTCAAGTTGTGTTACATGCACAAATTTGTATGATCTCTTCCACTAAAACTACTAGTTTTATTCTACGAACATCCCAGCATACAAAGAATAAAGTGAGGAAGTGTTGTTGTAACTATACAAGGCATTAATAAGACTGCACCTGCATACATTTTCTGGTCACCTTACTTGATGAGGGATGTAGTTGTAGTTAGAAGAGGTTCGCTAGATTTGTTTCTAGAGATGAGGGGTTTATTGTGTGAAGAGAATGAACAACTTACGCCTATACTCTCTGGAGTTTAGATGAGAGACCTTGGAGACTTCTCTTCCTTCAATCCTAATAGTTTGCTCGTTGACCTCTCTGAACACTTCTTTATTGTATTTATTTGAATAAGTGTAACTGGCTACTCTAGCATTTGTTGTCCATTCATAATTCCCTTGGAAAAGAAGATGGTAGCAAACTGTTGTCTTGATCCACTGCAGGTCTCAGGATGTAGGGCCACCCATGCTGTTGTTCAGGAGGGAGTTCCAAGACTGTGATCCAGAAACACTGAAGGAACAGAGCGTAATTCCAAATCAGTATGGCGAGTGGCTTGGAGAGAATCTTCAGGGTGGTGTCTTCCCAGGATTCTGCTGTCCTTGTCCTTGTAAGTGCTAGTGGATGTGGGTTTGGAAAGTGCTGTCGGGGAAGCCTTGATAAAATACTGCAGTGCATCTTGTAGATGCTTTTACATTCATTTCCACCACCACCAACACACAGTGGCAGCAATGTCAAAGGTGGTAGATGTGGTGCTAATCAAGCAGGCTGCTTTATCGTGGATGTGAAAAGTTGTTTGACTGTTTTTGGACCTATACTCATCCAGACATGTGAATTGCATTCCTGTATCTTGTTCAGGCTTTGGGCAGTGAGCGAGTTACTCACTGCAGAATTCCTAAACTCTGATCTGCCTTTGTAGCTACAGCATTTAAATCATGAGTCCAGTTCAGTTTCTGGTGAATGGTAAACCCGAGGATGTTGACAGTAGCAGAATACAGCGATGGTAGTGAGATTGACTATCAAGGGAAGTCATTTAGATTTTCTCTCTATGGAGATGATCATTCCCTGCTGCTTGTATACTACAAGTGTGGTTACGGTTACTTGCCACTTACTAGCCCAAGTCTGAATGACTTCAGCTATACCTGAAATGTCACAAATGGCATACAGCATTGCACAAATCAGCAAATATTAACACTTATGGTTTCACAATGGACGGAAAGGCATTGATAAAGCATCGGAAGATGATTGGGCCAGCACAGTAGTGCAAGGACCTCCTGCAGAGATGTCCTGGAGCTGAGAGGTGTGGTATCCGACAACTGCAATAATTTTCCTTTGTGCCAACTTTCAAAGAAAAGTCAGTTCTGGTATCCACAACCGTAATGGCAGCAGTCTAAGTTTGCATAACTGCAGGCTGAGCTTATAGCATACAGTCTGACCTTCCACAACAGCACTCAAGTATTGTATGTTTTCTCCTTTAACTGTAATGGATGCTACGATATGGACACTGCATCATGGATGGTTTCACAAGTATTACCCAGGATTGATAACTGCTTCCACGCTGAAGCAGTAATTGTGTGCTTGACAAGATAACAAAGTGTGAAGCTGGATGAACACAGCAGGCCAAGCAGCATCTCAGGAGCACAAAAGCTGACGTTTCGGGCCTAGACCCTTCATCAAAGAGGGGGATGGGGAGAGGGTTCTGGAATAAATAGGGAGAGAGGGGGAGGTGGACCGAAGATGGAGAGAAAAGAAGATAGGTGGAAAGGAGAGTATAGGTGGGGAGGTAGGGAGGGGATAGGTCAGTCCAGGGAAGACGGACAGGTCAAGAAGGCAGGATGAGGTAGTAGGTAGGAAATGGAGGTGCGGCTTGAGGTGGGAGTAAGGGATGGGTCAGAGGAAGAACAAGTTAAGGAAGCGGAGACAAGCTGGGCTGGTTTTGGGATACTGTGTGCTTGACCTTGTGTTAGGCTTCTCTAATGGTAGCTGACATTAATTGCAGGTTTCCCAACGAATCAAATATTTTATTGTGTATTTCTATCAACCTTCTGCTCTAGGCTGCCCCATTCATAGGATTCCTCTGCAGCATTCCTTTTGTACAAATTCGCCTTTCAGGGAGTTGGCACCCGCACTGTCCATGGCGGCTAACCCAACTGTAGGCCATTCAAGTCCAGTGTCTTACCTAGCGCAGGTTCCACCTCCAAGTTATCTCAAAAGTTACCTCAAGTACCTGGATTATTACTATCTGACCTGGTGACTCTGAATGTAAGCAGAAAGTCCGACACAAATGCTGAGGCACGTAACCAATCTGCTGTTTAGAGGCAACAGATGTGAAGCTGGAAAAGCACAGCAGGTCAGAAAGCAAGTGAGAAGCAGGAAAGTCAACGTTTTAGGCCAAAACCCTTCGTCCTGACGTTGACTTTCTTGCTCCTTGGACACGTCTGACCTGCTATGCTTTTCCAGCTTCGCATCTATTGAATGGCACATTTAGCGTTGGCTGTAAACCACTAGGCCCTCTTGTGGTGCAGTGGTAATGTCCCTACCCAGTGACCGGGAGGCCCAAGTTCAAGCCCAATCCGTCTCTGGAGGTGAAAATAACTCCTCTGAACAGTTGATTAGAAAAATAGGTTTAAATTAACAAGCAGTGAGAAGCTTCTATGATGCCTGCATCAGAAGGAACAGATATGGGTGAATCACATTTCATAATCCTCAAGTCAGCTCCAAAGTCCATCGAACCTCTGTTAATTTCTACTATCTGTCCTGGCATTTTGTCCATTTACAGTAATGTACAGTACATTGGGATGTTTTCCTACATTAAGAATGCTCCATAAATGCAAATTTTGTTGTTGTTTGTTTTGAAAGTTTACAGCAATGTGGGAACATGAGAAGCAGAAATCAGAGCTTTTGGAGCAAAGTTCCTCTGCTGAGCAGGTTATTTAGTTGACTGAAGAAACCAATAGACACAGTAACAAAAACAGAGGTTGCTGGGAAGGCTCAGCAGTCTGGCAGCATCTATGAAGAAAAATGTCAGAGTTAATGTTTAGGGTCCTGTGACCCTTCCTCAGTGTTTATTGAAAATTGAGTCAACAAAATTTAGAATGGTAATGCACCAGCTGACTATTTATATTAAATATTATTGAAATTTAAACTGGATAATCATTTTGAAACATCCTGACCTTAAAGGGCTGATTATGCTGTGCCACACTTCCAACATGGTCTGCAATGGAAAGAGTTCTATCTAGCCCTATCTTCAAGGAACTTCATGAGGAGAGAAGTCTTGGAAATTCATCACAAAATTTTACTCAAAAACAAAAGGAAGTCAAATCAATAATTCATTTTATAGCTTTTGGACTTTGGATCTCTCAGTTGCTAGCACGTATTGGACATTGGTCGCACTAGCTAGTTGGCAGTAGCAGTTTTTTTTGAGATATGGCTCAGTTTCACAGCATTCCCTCAGCAGATGAGACAATTCTACTTAGGAGGTGCAAAGGTCTACATCTAGTTGACAAACTGAGCTCTAGCAAACTGACTGTATGCAACCTTTTAGAATGAGATTTGACACAAACTAAGATTTAATGGCCATTTCAGAAGGTCTCATTCTGCCCTGAATTGCACTGAGATCCAACTATAGAGCTACATATTAAGCATTTTGCTGACAAAGCAACAGTCAAGCCATATTGATAATTAAATCTAAGTAAGTAGGAGGAGAGGAAGGGACATTTCTCCCCCAGAGCCTAAGAGGATGAGGGGTGACCTTATATAGAGATTTATAAAATCATGAGAGGTCTGGATAAGATGAGTAGCAAAGGTTATTTTTCCCCCAATGATGGGGGAGTCCAAAACTAGAGGGCATAGCTTTATAATGAGAGGGGAAAGACTTAAAACATTTCTACGCTGTATACCTGAATGACTCTAAAAAGTGGGGAGAAAAAGCAAGACAAAAGCAATTACAAATACTATGAAGGACATTACCTCAGGCAATACAAAATATAGTTGCATGGGCATTGTCAATACAAAAGCACTATGTCTGTGCTCTTCTACCATATTCTGTATTTTTGCATTAAACAAAAGGCAATAGAAATAAATGGCAATTGGTGGTGGTGGTATGGGGTCGGGGTGCGTTGCTTAGCAGCTTTCTACTTGAACAAAACTGTAATTCACGACTGACCAACAAGTCAAAATTAAAAAAAAACAAACTGGGACAAATCCATAAGAAACTAAGAATTCACAACAGAAAATGAAATTGGAGATTCAGTAGTGGAATTTTAAACCTCTACCTCAAAATACACATATGTCTGAATCAAACAATGAAATTCCAAAATCCTAAACTTCAGAAAAACCTTTGGTATTTAAAATTGAATCGCGATTAAATGAATGCAACACAACATGAAAATAAAATCCGAAAGAACTGCTGATGCTGTAAATCAGGAACACAAATTGAGATTGCTGGAAAAGCTCAGCAGGTCCAGCAGCATCTGTGAAGAGAAATCAGAGTTAACATTTCAGGTCCAGTGACCCTTCCTCAGAACTGGTGATAGCTAGGACAATGTTGGTTTATATGCAGAATTTAGGGTGGGGGTGGGGGGGTAAGGAGTAAATGAACTGAAAAGGCCAGGATACAGCCCACCACCATCACTACTAATTGCCACTCCCATTGCCTTTCTTTAGGGTCTATCCCCACCTATCATTTACTTCCCCGCCCCACCCTATCTTCTGCAATACAAACCAACATTTTCCTAACTACCATCAGTTCTGAGGAAGGGTCACCAGAACCAAAATGTTAACTCTGATTTCACTGCACAGATGGTGCCAGACCTATTGAGCTTTTCCAGAATCTCTACTTGTGACAAAATCATAACAATCCATTCCAGCATGAACATCTTTTTGACCACACAAATGAGCTAACTGGGTGCAAGACCTGACAGACTTGAGGATGTGGGAGCAGGGCTAGGCTATTCTGCCCTTTGAACGTGCTATTCTATTCATTAATGGAATGGAAGATTTCTACCTGCAATCACTCCACCCTCAACTTCCTCATCTAACTTGAATAAATTCAATGATTTAACTACATAAATACAAATTCAAACATGAGAAGTCCTCAACATTGACTCCAGACCCCATGAAGTCTTATGACTTCAGGTTAAATATGGGCAAGGAAACCTCCTGCTGATTACCACATACCGTCCTCCCTCTGTTGAGGGATCAGTACTCCTCCATGTTGAACTTGGAAGCATGGAGGATGGCAAGGCCATAAAATGTACTCTGGGTGGAGGATTCAATGTTCACTACCACGACTGGCTCGGCAGCAGTACTACTGATTGAGGAGGTCAGGTCCTAAAGGACATAGCTGCTAGACTGGGTTTGTGGCAGGTCATGAGGGAAATAACAAGAGAGGAAAAAACATATTTAACCTCATCCTTACTAATCTGCCAGCTGCAGCTGCATCTGTCCAGGACAGTATCAGTAAGAGTGGCCATTACACAGTCCTTGTGAAGATGGAGATGAAGTCCCGCCTTCACTTTGAGAATAACATATTGTACGGTACTATGACCAAGCTAAATGGGACAGACTTCGCACAGATCTAGCAACTCAAAAACTGGGCATCCATTAGAAGCTGTAGGCCATCAGCATCCACATAACTGTACTCCAGCACAAATCTGTAACCTCATGGCCCAGCAGATACCCCACTCGACCATTACCATCAACCCTGGTTCAAAAGCATTTGCAACAATCTTCAGCCAAAGGTGCAGAGTGGACAATCCATCTCTGTGTCCTCCTTTGGTCCCCAGTATTACAGATACCAGTCTTCAGCCAATTCAATTCAATTCACTCCATGTGATATCAAGAAATGGTTGGAGACACTGGATACTGGAAAAGGCTACGGGCCCTAATAGCATTTCAGCAATAGTACTGAAGACTTGTTCTCCAGAACTTGCTGCTCCCCTCGTCAAGTTGTTCCACTACAGTTACAACACTGGTATTTACACAGCAATATGGAAAATTACCCAAGTCTGTCCTGTACAAATCCAACCCGGCTAACTACCGTCCCATCAGTTTCCTCTCGATCAGTAAAGTGATGGAAGGTATCATCAACAGTGCTATCAAGCAGTGCCAGCTCAGCCATAACCTGCAGTGTTTGGGTTCTGCCAGGGCCACTCAACTCCTGACTTCCTAACAGCCTTAGTTCAAACATGGACAAAAATAAGGACTGAATTCCAGGAGGTGAGATGACAGCCCTTGAGATCAAGGCTGCACTTGACCAAGTGTGGCATCAAGGAGCCCTAGCAAAAGTGGAATCAATGGGTATCGGGGGCAAACTCTCTAGTGGTTGGAGGAAGTCAATCATCTCAGCTCCAGGACACTTCTTAAGGAGTTCCTCAGGGTGGGGTCCTCAGTCCAACTATCTTCAGCTGCTGCAAGGACCTTCCCTCCATCACAAGGTCAGAAGTGGGGATATTCGCTGATGGTTGCACACAGGTGTTCAGCGCCATTTGTGACTTCTCAGATACTGAAGCAGTTGATGTTCAAATGCAACAAGGTCTGGACAATATCCAGGCTTTGGCTGACAAGTGGCAAGTGACATCCGCGCCAGACAAATGCCAAGCTATGGCCATCACCAATAAGAGACAGACAATCTAACCACCTCCCCTTGATATTTAATGGTGTCACCATCACTGAATCCCCCATAATCAACATCCTGGGGGCTACTATTGACTGGAAACAACTGGGCTCACCACATAAACACCGTGGCTTCAACAGCAGATCAGAAGCTATGAATACTGCGGCAAGTAACTCGCCTCCTGACTCCTCAATACCTGTCCACCATCTACAAGGTTCAAGTCAGGAGTGTGATGGAATACGCCCCACTTGCCTGGATGATTGCAGCTCCAACAACACTCTAAACTTGACACTACCAAGGACAATAGCAGCCTGCTTGATTGGCTCTATACCTACAAGCATCCACTCCCTTCACCACTGACGCTCAGTACACACTGCTGCTACTAGAATCTACAAGATGCACTGCAGAAATTCACTGAAAGATCCTCAGACAGCACCTTCCAAACCCACGACCACTTCCATCTGGAAGGACAAGGGCAGCAGACATATGCACCATTCCTTCACTGTCACTGGGTCAAATTAATGGAATTCCCTGCCTAATAGCATTGTGGATCAACCTATAGCAGGAGGACTCCAGTGGTTCAAGGAGGCAGCTCACTATCACCTTCTCAAGGAAAACTAGGAATGGGCAAGAAATGCTGGGCAGCCAGCGATACCTACATCCTACAAGTGAATAGAAAAAAAAAGTCATAATCCATAGCCTACTCACAGCTACTAGTTTATTACAGTTGACTGATTCGAGCACAAGGTGGAAGTATTTTGACTCAATCTGTTCAGACATGTTGTGACACTTTACTGTTGCAGGTGGAACTTCTATCTACCTAGGAGTTAGGAGGTGACTACCACCATGCCATAAGAGCACCTATGCCCAGTCTTTTAATGCCAAATTATCTCATCATTAACTTGCCCCTCAAAAGAATCTAGGAATGCACTATGATCAGTTGTGAGGAACACAAAAATGGGACTCCATTTATGTTACATTCATCTTAGGAAATGAAGAGAGCTCATGGCCAGGCAAGATCCAGTGAATGCAAATCGAAACTGTGCCCTCAGGCAAGCAATGTCAACTTGTGTTTGCCTTGGTCTCCACTCTCTCTGCTGGTTCTTCACTGTCAGGAGAGGTATTAGCAATGTCTCTGTACTAGTCACCAAGAAATTCAGGTTCACGTTCTGTGAGATTGGTTTTGAATCCCACCGTAGATGGTGAAGTTTGAATTCAATAAAAAAAATAAAAACTAACCTAACAGTGACCATGTAACCATAGTTGATTGGTGCAAAAACTCATCTTGTTCAGTAACATCCTTTCGGCAAAGGAATCTGCCACCTTCACCCAGACTGGCCTACAAAAGGCGCTATTCCCACAGCAATGTGCTTGACTGTTAACACGGCCAAGCAAGCCACTCAGTTCAAGAACAATTAGGGTTGGGCACTAAATGCTGGCCAGCAGGAATGAATACAGTAAAAGGCTATGCCCCAGCAACCCTAAAGAGGATCATTTCTGATTTTTACAAGGACATCAGATCGGAATTAGAGAATGAAAAATGTGCAGCATGTCATATTTGCTGGACCTGAATCATCAACGCAGGAACTTTCAATGCAACATTAGTTGTGTAACACAGAGAAGGAAAAGAATGCTGTGAGCAAGAAACAGAGGCGAGAGATTGTAAAACAAAGTCAATTCTTGGTGTAATACACGATCAACTTCTCTCCCTAATCTCAAAAGAATCCAGGGTTGAGGAAGGGTCACCAGACCCAAAACGTTAACTCTGATATTTTTCTTCACAGATGCGGTCAGACCTGCTCAGCTTTTCCAGCAACTTTGCTTTTGTTGCCTCTGCTGCACAGACCCGGGTGAGGAACTTGCCAAAGAGAGATGTGGAAAAAGTAGTGCTACTCTGATAGGAGGGATCAAGCTTCAATGAAAACTTGTCATAATGGCTGCTGGAGAGCTTCATACAGAAGCTGGATTGTTAGCAATATCAGGCCAAATCAGCTTAGCAGTCTCATCTCAGTACAGAAGGTTGTAATTTATTTCTCAAAAGAAAAAGTGCACAATGCTAATCCAGACCAAAACAGACTACAACGCCGAGAAATGTCAAATTATCAAAGGTGACAACTTTTGCATGAGATATTATATCAAATCCCTGTTCTCTCAGGTGGATGCATAAGATCCCATGGCATTTTACAACGAATGACAGAGGAATGTTAGTGAACAGTTATCCATCAACCAACATCACTGAAAACATATCAAATCATTTATTTCATTGCTGTTTGTGCAACCTTGATGAATGCAAATTTGTGACCACATGTAATTACTGCTGTAAACTAGGACATTTTCAAATTACTTTATTGACTGTAAAACCCTCTGAAAGAACTTCAAAGTCAGGGTCTTCATGTGTCGACATTGTTAAGCACAATGGAAAGTTTGCATATATACCATAAACAGCTTCTCAGCAATAAAAATAAGCACATGGTAGGGGAAAAAAAATGAGTCCTGTCCATACTTTGCTAACTAACTCGATACAGCTCACAAATCTGGGTTAATCTATATAAATATGCTTCATTAACAAAATACATTACCTATTTGTGCCAAACATTCACTGAAGCACTTCTCCAAATACATACCATGCTTTAAAAGCACACAAACTGTTTTTGTTTCTGCTCAGCTTGACCTCCTCCATTCATAAAACTCTACTCGATCCATGCTAAGGAGGATAACCCTTTTGCTGCACATTCTGCAGCAAGATCTCCAGTCCATCCTCAATAAAAAGGGAGGAATGTTTCCAGATAGTTTGTGATGTAATGGCAGTAGTTACTAAAGGTAAACCATTTGTCCTTTCACAAGCACAAATTTTGCTTTAGGAAAAATTCTGACCGTTAAGACAATTCCCTGAGGACAAAAAAGTTATGTCCAACTTTCATGAACAAGGTAGTATTCAGGGTTGGAGACAGTAAGAACTGCAGGTGCTGGAGTCAAATACACCACAGCAGGCCAGGCAGCAGAGGAGCAGGTAGGTGGGATGGTGATAGGTGAGTGCAGGTTGGGAGAGGTGCTGCTCCTCTATTGCCACCATGACTCCACCCTCAAACTGGAGGAGCAGCACCTCATATTCTGCCTCAGGAGCCTATAGCCCAATGTTCTAAATGTGGAGTTCACCAGTTTCAAAATTTCCCCAACCCCCGCCTCATCCCAAGACTAACCCTCCCTCTCATTCCTGCCTCCATGACGTGACACAATAGTCCATCTTCTCTCTCACTTATCTGTTCCACCCACATTGCTGACCAATTGTCACTGCCCCCTAGCTGCACTCACCTATCACCATCTCATTAACCTTCCCCAGCCCACCCCTATTTTCTATTTATTTCTGAACTTCCTTACCCCCCCTTCCCATTTCTGAACAAGAGTCCTGACCCAATACGTCAACTTTCCTCCTCCTCTGATGCCGCCTGGCTTGCTGTGTTCCTCCAGCTCTACACACATTCAGGCTTTGTCTGAAATTGTGGCAAATCACACTCACACCACACAAAATACGGCAGTGATCATTTCAAACAAGAGAGATACTAACCAATGCCCTTTAACATTCAATGGTGGCACCATCACTGAACCCTCCACTACCAACATCCTGGGGGTATTACCATTGACCAGAAACTGAACTGAACTAGTCACATACTTACCGCAGCTACAAGCACTGGTCAGAGACTAGGAATTCTGCAGTGAGTAACCAACTTCCTGACTCCCCAGAACTTATCACAATTTAGGTGCAAATTAGGAGTGTGACGGACTATCCACTATTGCCTGCATGAGTGCAGCACCAACACCAATCAAAATGCTTGACACCAGAGGATAAACAGCCCATTGGATTGAAACCACATCTACAAAACATCCATTTTATCCACCACCTCACCAAGTAGCAGCAGTGTGCATCTACAACATGCCCCGCAGAAATTCACCAATGCAGCATCTTCCAAACCTATAATGATTTCCATTTAAAAGGAAAAGGGCAGCAGATAGATGGGAACACCATCACCACTTACGGATTCCACTCCAACCTATACACCATCCAGACTTGGAAATTTATCACTGTTCCTTCATTGTCACCGAGTCAAAATTCTGGCTTTCCCCCCTAATGGCATTGTAGATCTAACGACAGCACATGGACTGCAGCAGTTCAAGGCAGCAGCTCACCACCACCTTCTGAAAGTACATTAGGAGTGGGCAATAAGTGTTGGCCCAGCCAGCAACATCCTCATCCCATAAATGAATGAGGAAAGTTGTATTAAAATGGAACAGAGGAATTCAAACAGCGTGTTCTGAACAGATTATATGCTTGTCACATTGACTGTGCCCATTCTACTGGCATAACACGCTGTGGATGGGAACTTGTGTACCAGCTCACATTGCTCCCAGTAATTGTGCCTGTCCAGATGTGGCTGTATTGTTATCATGCAATAAGCCTCTTGTTATCTAAGAATAGCACCTCTTCTTCAGATACACTATTATGGCATTCCCTCATGCGATAAATCACTTACCAGGCCCAAGACAGCAACAAGGAGGATTGCTGGCAGCTAACTCTCATTATCTAGTACCACATATTAGTAGATGTGGCAAATACCATAACATACCAGGAGTGTCAACTAGGAAAATAGCACACTCATCTCATAAAAATCAGCTATGCCAGCTGTCCATTTCATACCAGATCATTTCATGAACTGTGCTGCTATGCTCCTGTAAAACAAAACGACAAATCAGGGCTATAGTATCAGACACATCATCCAATTTGGACAAGTTTTAAAATTTGGGTTGGAGCTGAAATTAGTAAATTTGCACCCAAGGTTTCTTTTAAACAAAAAACTGCAACTCCTTAGAGACAAAGGCACCATCTGACCAGTAAACAGTTAGCTTATTTCTCTAGTTGATAAAGACCAACTGGTTGGTGCAGTGTTAGCTGATATCCCTAGTGGAGTCATGCACCATCTAGTCTGTTCAGAGTCAGCTGAAGTTTTAGAACAGCCCTGGTTTCTTCCACGTGGCTTGTATACTTGATCCTATGAAATGGGTGAGTGGACAGTGAATTAATTTAAAGACTGTATGAGCTGTAATACTTGCTTCCAGCATCTTTCAACACAACTTTGTAATATAGTGAAAAAACACCTGATAGCGAGTCAGCAGCCCATTTTACATTCAAATAGAAGGCTTTAGTAACTTGCAATGTCATTATATGACCGTGTCAGTGCCCCAAAACCACATACCCTGAGCAGAGAGAGAGATGAACTGCAAATGAGATAAAAACTAGAAAGCAAAGAGTGGGGTAAAGGCTGGAAATAACTGACCAGAGGTTCTACACAACTATATTACGTTATCGCTACTCAGAGAGGGACCAGGACAGAGACACAGAGCAGTTATTCATAATTTGCATTAATGATTTGGTCTTATGAACGAGTATCTTAATATCAAAATCTGCACATGATAGAAACTTGGGGTGGACTTTAGGAAGGAATGACACATGGGAGGGCTTGGCTAAAATGGAGGGAAAATGCAACACCATACATGGAACCTATCAATTATGCAGTTAAACACTAAATGAACTTTTTGTTCCATTCCACAAGTATTCTTTCAGAATGCAGGCCTTTGGCCGCTGTCTGCTGATACTCAGTATGGAGCAGTGTGTCCCAAACCTCTTCCCACCACAACTCCATTTCAAGTGCTTGACAAAAGGTGAAAGGATAATTTAAGCTTCACTATGTAACAGATAGATTTTCAAACAGATACGTATTTTAAAAAAGTGGCTACCTTACAGTAACAATATGTCACAACATTTTTATCATAACTGGGATTCTTTTCAGGTAATGTTCTGCCATCATTGAAAATCATAAAATCAGTGTTTTGCCTATGTGGTTCTTCTTTCAGTGTAGTACATGCAGTTTAATGTTTTAAAATTAATTACTGTGATGAAGGAGGGTCCTTGGAACTGAATCATTAACTCTGCTTTCTCTCCACAGATGCTACCAGATCTGCTGACTTTTTCAAAAATTTCTGTTTTTGTTACTGCGCTGAATGCATCATAACTTAAATACCAGGAATATTGGCCAACGTTTGCTGTTGACACTTCAACTATCTCAACATGACAAAGAAAACACGACGAGCACAAAACACATTCTGATGTCAAAGATGATATTGACTGAAGATGTTAACTGTTTCTGCTTCTTTCTCCACAGATGCTGACAGTCCTGCAGAGTTTTTGTTTTTGTTTAAGATCTCCAGAATCCACCATGTTTTGCGTCTCCAAAATTTCAATATTTGCTGAAGAAAATTAACCTTTCAAAAAATTGAACATGCAAAGGTTTCCTTGCATTTACATGGAAATGCATCTGAAAAAAAAAATCTTTCCACCAGAATGAGAACCGTGCATTAGTGTTTTTCTAAATAAGCAGTGGCTCCAAAAAAAGATTGAAATGACACAAAAAAAAATCATTGCTAAAACACAAATTGTGATTTTTTTTAAACCATTGCATTTGGAGCACCTCATGTGACTTAACATTACAACATATAGGACCGTTGAATTCAGTAAGCCAATAGCAGTTGGCAAGGCAAATATTGTCAAAATGCCAGGAGTTAAATAAGTTCACAGCGTCATGCAATGTCAGCTGCACTGGGCATGTTCCAGCAGTTTCCTTCATTTTCCAATTGCACTGACTGTTGTTTCCTTTCAAGGGATATGGCATTCAGAAGCACTTAGCAAAAACACATGCCTTGGTTGATCAACTAACTTAACATCATCACATAATTTCACTCCCAAAAAATTCTTACTGGGGTGCAAATTGATTTGTCTACCTCAAAAGGTGATACATGAACATGAAAGGATTCAAAACTGTGGTCTGAAATGCATAAGCAATACCCTATTTCAACTTCAAAAAACTGAGCATAATGTTAAGTGGAATGACAAGCCCCCACAGTGCTACTTAAAAAGCACCAGAAACTATCTACTATCTTAATTGTGAGATTACTTTTTCTGACTGCTGTGCAAATGTTTTTAGAACTTGACTACAGTTCGAAGTAGTTTGAATAATCCACAAAACAAAAAAAATGATTTGAATGCTGTTATCAGAACTACTTTTTGTTCAGATTAAATTTGCCTTGAAACAAGTTGCATTGAGAAATGAGTAGTCCAATAGAGCTTCACCTAAGGATTGAACATGACTGAGACAAGCAGAGGTCATGCAGAAAAGGAAATTTGCTCAAAAGGGAAAAAGAGGAGGCAGAGAAATATATGTGTGGCAACTTCTACGGTCAAATTGCAAACAAAGCACAGCAAAATGTTTTCTGTGCTTTCTGTATTTGACCTACCACAACAAATCAAAGATTCACCACTGGGTCACCAGGAATATATATTCTGGACCTGGCTAATAACTCCAATCTCTCACATGCATACAAGCAATTCCCCCACTGGTAGGACTGATGTGGAGGTGCCAGTGTTGAACTGGATTGGATAATGTTAGAAATCACAGGACACCAGGTTATAGTCCAACTGGTTTATTTGAAATCACAAGCTGCATCAGGTGAAGGAGCAGCGCTCCAAAAACTCATGACTTGGTGTCATTTGACTTCTGATACTATTAGTATTGTTCTAGAGGAGCCTCCAGTACTCAGCTGAATGATATTAAAAATCTGTGAGCAATATGCAATGCAACATTGGTAATATCAGGGAATAACCCTTACCACTGTCTATCCAACAAGAAGCTGATGAATGAGCTTAAAAGGAGAAGGCAAATGAACAAGTTGACAAACACTATGAAGCTTATTTCTGCCTAGGCTCTACAGGATCAAATGACTCCCTGGGAATAACAGAATTCTCAATCACACCAGTCCATTCACTAACAGTAATCAATACCTCACCCTTTCCACCAACACTCAAAGATCACAGATTAAAATTGGAGAGTATAATGAAAAGAAAAGTATTATTCATACAGAGTTGGTAATACCTACAGCATGGTGTTGGAATCAGATTTTGTAGTAACATTCAAAAGGCAATTTGTCATGTTCTTCAAGAGCATGATTTTGCAAGGCTTTGAGGGGAAAGCAGAGGGGAGGACTATATTCCTGTAGAAGCAAAGAAGTAATGGGCCAGACAGCTGCTTGGACTGTCAGATTCTAAGATCATCCTCCTCCTGACAACAAAAAACGAACTCCAGAAAATCAATGTTCTAATCAGATTTTGCTATCCGTGTGATCCTATAAAGTGTTTCCTAGTAGCTGAAGTATGGTTGGTGCAAGGTTGCTGAGATTTAATGGAGTTAGGCCATAAATGCCTTTGGATAATCTCAAACAGTTCTGAACTTAGAGGACTTGATTTCAGATTGCATTAGTTCAGCTTACGCTAGCTAGCTAGCTAGCTGACAAGCAAGGACATGAGCATAGTGACGAGTAGGAGCAGGAATGGTAAGCAACCCAAAACAACTCCATCATGGAGCTACTACTGTTCTGTTGTCAACAGTCCTTGGAGAACAAATGCTAGCTACAATGGTTGTCCCTTTTAATCATGGTATTTGTAGCCAATGACAGCAGCAGTCTAAACTACCAATGCTGCACAGACCTATGATAGGAATAGCTATGCACTGTAATGGGAATGGAGTTCAAACGTTGTCTTGGTGGGTTCCACAAAAATATGCTGATAGAGGTGACCACCTATTTGACAGTGGAATGGATGGACTTCAAGGTTCGCATGAAGCTTGTAGCAAATTGATGTGAGCCCACTGTGTTTGATATTGTCCATAGGTTTTCCACAGTGCAGCAAGCATTTAGTTTTTATACCCATTAACCTTCTTCCACAATAGAATGTGTGTCACTATGACTCCTACTCCTACATTCAGCAAGGGCCACTCTTACTGTGGCATTTTAAAGCCTACCATTTGACAGGGTGCCAGAAGGGACTGGTTAGTGACTTCCCATATTTCCCACTCCTTGTACCAAACAATGTTTGCTGATCCAGCTCAGAAGGCGACTCCATTTGGGGTTCTCCGATGGGAAGCAGGTAGTAGGTTCAACATTTTGTTTTTTAAAAAAGGCTGATCATTAATTCATGATGAAATTTCAAAGGGCCATGACAAGAGTAAATCGCATTGCTCACAGTCTGTACTCACAAAGGTTAAGGACAAAATATACCACAGTGCCCTTGATGAGGAAAGTCAGACAGAGTCATTTACTAGCTACTTTTATAACTGCTTACTGGTAAGTTTTAAATCAGTGATAGTTACTGTAATACTTTTATTACAAACTTCTTAACTGAATTTAAAATGCTCAGCTGACAAAGCAGAATTTGAATATTTGCCACCAGATCATTAGTTCAGACTCTACATTACTAGCCCATTATTGTCATCACTATACCATTGGTCATAGCTACAGCTTGCTCATCAGAAGTGATTGTGGGATCAATTAAAGTTAAGAGGGTGGATAGTTAGGTACGCACATACCTTCTACATTTATCCAGTCAGAGGCCACGACTTTAAAAGGTGCCCCTTCTCATGGCAGCCAGCACCATTTCCTCTACTGGGTTTTTAAAATAAAAAAGCAGGCATTTATCTTTTACTGGTTCTTTCTGGTTTCCTGCTGTTTTTGACCCATATTATAATCTTAGAAAAGGGGTCAGTGAGTCTGTAGGTGTCCTGCAATATATTAAGGTGACGTGGCTGTCATGTTTGAAAGAGTGCCAGTTTGTGCGAGCTATGAGATGGGAGTGATTGTGAAAGAAGTGGATAGGACCAAAATTAAGCACAAGTACTGTTTGATGGAGATTATTAGGTAGATCTAAGGACATAGAAAGTGAGGTGTGGATGAGACTATCGGTGCAATGGGTGAATTTTTACTTGAAGATTGAACACCGACAGCTAATGCCTAATTATTAAACATCCTTCTGCTCTGCATTAAGATTCTTGGAGTAATATTCCTGTTATTGGTTTCCACTGATATTTCCTTTCATTGTCTCCCGGACATATTTGAGGATCTGCTGCTCCCTCAGTGAATAGAGGATCTGTTTTTCTCTTCCAAAGGGTCTCCAAAATATTTTCTGAAAATTTCAGTGCTCGTTCTCTTATGCCTTCAGCTATTTCTCAAAACCATACACACTACAGATTCACTTTTCAAGAACTGCCACCACTTCACACCTCTCCTCTAAAAAAGAGCGAAGGCTGCCTTAAGTAGAGCTGGTCACTTGCTATCAGGCCCCTTGATGATGTATAGACCAATGTAACAGTGATCATATGCGCTAAACATTTAAAACAGTACACAATATGAATTGGACATGCTGCCTGTACCACAAACAGATGTGATGCCAATTCCAATAGAGTTTTCAAATTTAACCCCTCCATCTCTGAAGGCCAGTCAAATCAGCAGACCTAAAGAGAGGATGTTTCAGAAGAGCATAATTTTTACATGCTCCAGGTTGTAGCAGCAGCTGGATATTTTGTTCTGCACTCTCATGATCTTTCTCTGCTTTGATGCAAGGAGGACACCTGCCACTGAATATAACTTTGGAGTCTTTAAAAGAAAAGGACATGGTAGTGCTGCAGCTACTATACTGTTCTAGAAGATTATCCCACTTTTAAAAATCACTTGCCATAAGTGTACTGGAAGAATTCACAGGATGATCATCAACTTGTTTGGCCACATCATGATCTAATCTTCTTTAGCAATCAAGTCCTGCAATGGGACTGGAACCTGGAGTTTCTGGCTCAGAAGCAAGGATGCTACCCATGGCACCACACTAAAAAGGCAATTAGCAGATTCAACAATTTTTATGCTTATAGTCACAAGAAGAAAGGAATATTTTAAATCAAAACAGAGAACATTTTGTCCAGGAAACAACAATACAGAGGCAAAGGCCTGTGCAAACTCAATTTCCATCGCATTTCCAGCACTTACTGAGTGAGGGGCTGCACTTACACTTCCCATGGTGAATGGTAAATCAAAATTAATAAAGTTTGCTAAATGACCCATCCCAAATGAAGAAATTATGAACAAGGATCCCATATGTAGTACTTCTACAGTTATCTAAATCAGCTCTAACAACATGCTGTCAAAGGACCCTCACTGAATTTCTGCAGTGCATCTTGTAGATTATACACATTGCTATACTGTGCAGTGGCAGAGGAAGTGAATGTTTATGGATGTGGTGCCAATCAGGCAGACTGCTTTGTCCTGGACAGTGCCAAGCTTCTAGTGTTGTTAGTGGTATACTGATCTAAGCAAGTGGGATTATCCCATCACACTCCTGAATTCTGCCTTAGTGTTAATCACCAGGCTGTTTGGAGTTAGGGAGTTCCTTGTTGCAGGATTCCTAGCCGCTGATCTGTTATTGTAGCCATGTGCTGAGTCCAGTTTAGTTTCTGTTCAATGGCAACTACTACAGTGTCTGTAGTGCAAGATTCAGTGATGGTAATGCCATTGAATGTCAAGAGGCAATGGTTAGATTCATCCTTGATTAAGGTGTCATTGTCCAGTGCTTATGTGGTGTGAATAAAACCATAGAAGATATAGGAGCAGAATTAGGCCATTTGGCCCGTTGAATCTGCTCTGCCATTCAATCATGGCTGCTACATTCCTCAGCCCCATTCTCCTGTCTTTTACCTGTAACCATTGGTCCCCTTACTAACCAAGAACCTAACACTATCTAAAATACACACAATGACTTGGCCACCACAGCCTTGTGAGGCATTCAGTTCCACAGATTAACCACCTTCTGGCTGTAGAAATTCCTCCTCAGCTCAGTTCTGAAGTGCAGTCTCTTCATTCTGAAGCCGCGCCCTTGGTTCTAGTTGTTCCCACTAATGGATACATACTTCTCCACATCAAATCTAACCAGACTTCTCAGTACTCCAAAACTTTCAACGAGATCACACCTCAACCTTCTGAACGCCATTGATTTTAGACCCAGAGTCCTCAACCGTTCTTCAAATGGCAAGCCTTCATCCCCAGGATCACTCTTGTGAAAATCCTTTGGATCCCCTCCAATACCAGCACATTCTTTCCTGGATACGGGTCCAAAACTGCTCAGAATATTCCAAATGCAGTCTGACCACAGGCTTATACAGCCTCAGCAGTACATACCTCCTCTAGTATTCTAGAACCTCTCAAAATAATGCAAACATTACATTTGTCTTTCTATCTGCCAAGTGAATCTGCATGTTAACTGTAAGAGCATCTTGAACTAAGATTCTCAATTCTCTTTGTAATTCAGATTTCCAAAGCCTATTACCATTTAGAAAATAGTCTATGCCTCTATTATTCCTACAAAATGCATAACCTCACACTTTCCCACATTTTATTCCATCTGCCACTTCTTTGACCATTCTCTTAGCCTGTCCAAGTCCTTCTGCAGCCTCCCCAACATTGCTTGTCCCTCCACACGTATCATCTGCAACTTTTGCAACAAAGCCCTCAGTTCCTTTATCCAGATCATTAACGTATAATGTGAAAAGTTTTAGTCCCAACACAGAGACTTGCAGATTTCCTCTAGTCACTAACTGCCATCCTGAAAAAAAAAGACCCCACTGTCTGCCTTCTGCCTGTCAGCCAATCCTCTATCCATGTCAATACCTTGCCCCTTACATCATAGGCTCTCATCTTATTTAGCAGCCTCCTGTGTGGCACCTCAAAGGCCTTTTGGAAATCCTAGCTCTCCTTTGTCTAAGTTTGCTTGTTACCTCTTCAAAACAATTCTAAACAGATTTCTCAGGCATGACCTCCACCTGCTGACTTAGCCCTATTTCACCAAGTATTTACAAGTTCTCCACAATCTCACCTGTTAAAAAATGGGACTCTTAAAATATTACCAACAACTGAGATCAGGCTAACTGGTCTACAGTTTCCCATTTCTACCTTTCTCTCTTCTTAAATCTATTCTTGACACTTGTTATCCTAAGTCAGGATAACATTCGGGTCTTGCTGCATTTGAACATAGAGTGCTTCACTATCTGATGGTGGATGTTGTGGATTGAAACTTTTCCCTCAAGAAAATTTCAAGTGACCCCTTTACAACAGAATCAAACAGAAATCATTTTCACACAAACACACATTCTTAAAAGTAATTTTTAGATTCTAATAACATTTTGGAATTAAAGTTTGTACTTGTTCTGGATCTGGGTTAATGTCCTCACAGAGCCAACAGAAGCAGGAATAGTTTTAGCTCAAGTAAATTAAGTTCAAGTCAGTCAATAGGCTGCAGAAAATAAAATAAAATTCAGACATTTAGGATAGATTCAGAAGGAAATTGTTAGCAAAGAGTTATCCTTCTTTAGAGCACTTTAAACTTATGACTGGAAGAACTCCAGCGAGATAGTCAAGTTCAAGCTGAGGGCTTGGCCTACAATTCTGCTGACTGGAAAGAACAGTACAATAGTTCAGCACAGTGAGGCAGTCAAGAAAAAAAAAACTCAAGTCCTACTGGCACAATGCACAATCAATTGGAAGACAGATTTTCTTAGGGCAATAATGGAAAAAGTATTCTAAACTTAGCATGATTTCACCATTTGGATTTTTACTGAGCACAGGACAAAAGTATCACATGGTAAATTAACAGATTTAATGCATTTGAATGTTATGGAAATTATGACATAAAAGTTACATTCTCCATGTTGTGAAATGATCAGGGTAACTACATGTAGCTACTATTCTGGAGCAGTAGAAACAGATAAAATCAGAGTAAGCTTCATAATGAAGTCACTGGGTAAAAAAAAATCAAGATAAAAGCGTATATAATGCAGCTGTTAAGCTGCTGCCAGTTTTCCGCCCATGGCCAAAGTGAAAATTAACCACCTAGTCACTGTGCCATAAATCAGGAAACTCAGTTTAATCATGAGCCTCAATATCCATCCTAAACTTTAAAAATCCTGTTTTACATTCAGTTGGTTTTGTTAAATGCCACTGTACACGGTTTTATTTTGGATTGGATCTCCAACAGACAAAATAGAGTTTAGGAGAAAATCAACAAAACTCAGAATAAAGGATAATGGGAACTGCAGATGCTGGAGAATCCAAGATAACAAAGTGTGAAGCTGGATGAACACAGCAGGCCAAGCAGCATCTCAGGAGCACAAAAGCTGACGTTTCGGGCCTAGACCCTTCATCAGAAAAGGGGGATGGGGAGAGGGTTCTGCAATAAATAGGGAGAGAGTGGGAGGTGGACCGAAGATGAATAGAGGAGAAGATAGGTGGAGAGGAGAAGATAGGTGGGGAGGTAGGGAGGGGATAGGTCAGTCCGGGGAGGATGGACAGGTCAAGGAGGCGGGATGAGGTTATTAGGTGGGAAATGGAGGTGCGGCTTGAGGTGGGAGGAAGGGATAGGTGAGAGAAAGAACAGGTTAGGGAGGCAGGGATGAGCTGGGCTGGTTTTGGGATGCAGTGAGGAACAGGGGAGATTTTGAAGCTTGTGAAGTCCACATTGATGCCATTGGGCTACAGGGTTCCCAAGCGGAATATGAGTTGCTGTTCCTGCAACCTTCGGGTGGCATCATTGTGGCACTGCAGGAGGCCCATGATGGACATGTTGTCTATGGAATGGGGGGGGGGGGGGGGGGGGAGTTAAAATGGTTCGCGACTGGGAGGTGCAGTTGTTTATTTCGAACCGTGCGGAGGTGTTCTGCAAAGCGGTCCCCAAGCCTCCACTTGTTTTCCCCAATGTAGAGGAAGCCACACCAGGTACAGTGGATACAGTATACTACACTGGCAGATGTGCAGATGAACATCTGTTTGATATGGAAAGTCATCTTGGGGCCTGGGATGGGGGTGAGGGAGGTGGTATGAGGGCAAGTGTAGCACTTCCTGCGGTTGCAGGGGAAGGTGCCAGTTGTGGTGGGGGTGGAGGGGAGCGTGGAGCGGACAAGGGAGTCCCAGAGAGAGTGGTCTTTCTGGAAGGCAGACAAGGGTCGGGATGGAAAATTGTCTTGGGTGGTGGGGACTAGGGGATTCTCTTTGGGTGGTTATTGCGGGGGCAGGGTGTGAGGGATGTGTTGCGGGAAATGCGGGAGACACGGTCGAGGGTGTTCTCAACCACTGCCGGGGTGGAGGGGTAAGTTGCGCTCCTTGAAGAATGCGGACATCTGGGATGTGCGGGAGTGGAATGCCTCATCCTGGGAGCAGATGCGACAGAGGCAAAGCAATTGGGAATAGCGGACAGAATTTTTGCAGGAGGATGGGTGGGAGGAGGTGTATTCTAGATAGCTGTGGGAGTCGGCGGGCTTGAAATGGACATCAGTTTCTAGCTGGTTGCCTGAGATGGAGACAGAGGGGTCCAGGAAGGTGAGGGATGTGTTGGAGATGTCCAGGTGAACTTAAGGTTGGGGTGGAAGGTGTTGGTGAAGTGGATGAACTGTTCGAGTTCCTCTTGGGAGCAAGAGGCGGCGCCGATACAGTCAATGTAACGTGGAAGAGGTGGGATTTGGGGCCAGTGTAGGTGCGGAAGCGGGACTGTTCTACGTAACCTACAAAGAGGCAGGCATAACTTGGGCCCATGTGGGTACCCATGGCCACCCCCTTTGTCTGTAGGAAGTGGGAGGAATCGAAAGATAAGTTGATGAGGGTGAGGACGAGTTCAGCTAGGCGGATGAGGGTGTTGGAGGTGGGGGACTGGTTGGGCCTGTGGGACAGGAAGAAGCGGAGGGCCTTGAGGCCATCTGCATGAGGAATGCAGGTGTATAGGGACTGGATGTCCATGGTGAAAATGAGGTGTTGGGGACCAGGGAATTGGAAGTTCTGGAGGGGATGGAGGGTGCAGGTGGTGTCGCGGACGTAGGTGGGGAGTTCCTGGGCCAAGGGGGAGAAAATGGATAGGGTGGAGATAAGTTCGGTGGACAGGAGCAGGTGGGGACAATGGGTCGACCAGGGCAGGTGGGTTTGTGGATTTTCGAAAGGAGATAGAAACGGGCAGTGCAGGGTTGGTGAACAATAAGGTTGGAGGCTGTGGGTGGGAGTTCACCTGAGGTGATGAGGTCATGGATGGTATTGGAGATGATGCTTTGGTGCTCGGGGGTGGGGTCATGAATAAGGGGGTGGTAGAAGGTGGTGTCGGAGAGTTGGCGTTTGGCCTCGGCGATGTAGAGGTCAGTGTGCCGTACTACAACTGTGCCTCCCTTGACTGCGGGTTTGATGGTGAGGTTGGGGTTGGAGCGGAGGGCTGCACATTCTGCGGGGGAGAGGTTGGAGTGGGTGAGAGGGGTGGAGAGGTTGAGACGGTTAATGTCTCGATGGCAGTTGGAGATGAAGAAGTCAAGGGAGGGTAGGAGGCCTGGGGGTGGTGTCCAGGAGGAGGACTTATGTTGGAGGCAGGAGAAGGGGTCAGTGGAGGGAGGGTTAGGCTCCCGGTTAAAGTAGTAAGTGTGGAGTCGAAGGCAGCGGAAAAACTGCTCTATGTCCAAACGTGACTGGTATTCATGGATGTGTGGGTGGAGGGGGACAAAGGTGAGCCCCTTGCTAAGGACTGACTGTTCGTCTTCCGTCAGGGGGATGTTTGGCGGGTGGGGGGGGGGGCGGTATGGTGAAGATTCAGCTGTGGCTGTCTCCTCTGGAGTTGCTGGCTGTGGAGGCTGTGGGTGGAGCAATGTCGGCATCGGGTGTGGGCGGGGTGCCGCTGTCTTCAGTGGTGGGGGGAGTTCCATCAGCAGTGAGACAACATGTCCATCCTGGGCCTCCTGCGGTGCCACAATGATGCCACCCAAAGGTTGCAGGAACAGCAACTCATATTCCGCTTGGGAACCCTGCAGCCCAATGGTATCAACGTGGCCTTCACAAGCTTCAAAATCTCTCGTTCCCCCACTGCATCCCAAAACCAGCCCAGCTCGTCTCCACCTCCCTAACCCGTTCTTCCTCTCACCTATCCCCTCCTCCCACCTCAAGCCGCACCTCCATTTCCCACCTACTAACCTCATCCCGCCTCCTTGGCCTATCTGTCCTCCCCGGACTGACCTATCCCCTCCCTACCTCCCCACCTATCTGTTCCTCTACCCATCTTTGGTCCGCCTCCCCCTCTCTCCCTATTTATTTCAGAACCCTCTCCCCATCCCCTAACTGTGTTCATCCAGCTTTGTTATCTTAAAACTCAGAATCAACCTCTATATCCAGAGAGTTACTAGAATTTGGCAATCGTTATCACAGGGAGTGGTTGAAGCAAATCATATAGATGCATTTAAATAAGGTCAAATAAATACATGAAGGAGATTGTAGACAGGAAGAGATTCCAGGGGAACATAATGCTTCCATTAGGCCAAATGTCCTGGTGCTGTGTTGCATATTTCATGTAAAATAAGTCAAAAGGCTTTCTATCGTGTTGAGAAATAACATTTACCCTTTCTAAGCCACTTCTATTAATATCTTATTTGTTCACATTTTACAAATCTAAGAAAGTGGGAAGAACAATACTAACTTTACAGATAGATATTAATGAGCAGGTAGCAAGCTCTCTGGTCAAGTGCACTCCCAACTGTGTTCAATAACGCTATTTTGAGACACTTCCACAGCAGGCTGGCAGGAAGGAGGAGATTTATCTGGCAGGTCTCCACGCAGAGAAACTCTTGACATTGCAAAACAAAAAGTCAAAGATAGCTGAATACTTCTCCATTATAAACAGGGGAATTACTTTAAATAAAACATTATTCCTCCCAGCTTCAGACCTTTCATCTTGTTGTTCCTGAGATCTTACAGGATGTGGGATTGTACTGAATAAAAATAGAATTCCATATTAGCTTAGAATGAAAAAAATTTAGTGAGTACTTCAAAACGACTCATTGAACATGAAGGGTTTTGGTTTGATCAGAGAAAAATAAAAAAAATTTAATACCATGACTTCCTCCTTTAATAGGCATTCCTTGTTTTCTAAGTTGTGTGCTTGGTGGATACAAGCATTTAGTTGCATAGAAAGGTGGCACCTTCCCACCACCATCCCAATTGTGCCTTCCAGCCTGCCACCAACTAAGGCCCTTAAAGTGACCAACTAATGCTGGTTAAGAGCCTCAATCTGCCACCTCTGGTATTCAGCTACACCAATTGGCCAGCAGTCTAAAACAAGCAGGACCTCTGCATCCGGAGCACTTGATCCTGCAGAAAAGCCTATATTGGCCCATGTTGAATGTGGCACATTTCCAAAGAGAAGGTGACAGGGCTCTTTGAATTTAACTTTAACTGTTTTTAAAATTCATTTACAGGATGAGGGCATTGCTGGCTAATTGCCTAGAGGGCAGTTAAATGTCAACCACACAGCTGTGGGTCTGGAGTCACATATTAGCAAGGTAAGGAGGGCAGCTGAGGTTTACCAGACTAATTCCTGGGATGGCAGGATTAACCTATGAAAAAAGGTTGAGGACATTAAGCCCATATTCTGTATAGTTTAGAAGAAAGAGAGGCCATCTCAATGAAGTTTATAAAGTTCTTAAAGAGCTCAACAGGACAGTTTCAGAAAAGATGCTTGTCCTGACAGATGTAGGCAAAGATGCATAGGCACGTGGGTACGTAGATAGATATGATGTGGAGGTGTAGGTGCAGTTTGGTGTGTGTCTATATGTACATCTGGTTCAATTCTCTATCTTAAAAATGGTTGCAGAAGCTCAATTATGGAGTAGGTTCATGATGGAGGTGATAGTTTTCTACAAATTAATGACATCAAGGTATATGGGGAACACTGAGGAAAATGGCAGGAAATGATTAGCCATGATCTAAAATAGCACATCAGACTCTAGGCTCTGAAATACCTGCTTCTATCTTCCTAAGTTTCAAACATTGTCAGAGAGACAATTTCCCATGACCTCCAAGTCTATGTCAGGCAGGCAGATCAGACTTACAGTGATCATGAAAAGAGCTGTATAAATGCACGTGCCAATGCAATAATGCATGTACAGCTAATAAAAATATATTTGCAGTGTAAGCAGTTTGCATTATTGGAAACACAGCAGCCAATTTGTAAATAATAATCAGCCACAAGCTACAAGGTGATGACGACCAGATAATGTTTTTGTGAAGATAATAAAATGTGAGGCTGGATGAACACAGCAGGCCCAGCAGCATCTCAGGAGCACAAAAGCTGACGTTTCGGGCCTAGACCCTTCATCAGAGAGGGGGATGGGGTGACGGTTCTGGAATAAATAGGGAGAGAGGGGGAGGCGGACCGAAGATGGAGAGAAAAGAAGATAGGTGGAGAGGAAAGTATAGGTGGGTAGGTAGGGGGGGGGGGGGGGATAGGTCAATCTAGGGAAGACGGACAGGTCAAGGAGGTGGGATGAGGTTAGTAGGTAGGAGATGGAGGTGCGGCTTGGGGTGGGAGGAAGGGATGGGTGAGAGGAAGAACAGGTTAGGGAGGCAGAGACAGGTTGGACTGGTTTTGGGATGCAGTGGGTGGAGGGGAAGAGCTGGGCTTGGACAGGACACCAAGGATAATTGTTTTACCCTTCTTCAGAATAGTGCCATAGATTTTTGTTTTACACAACCATTAAGAAAACATATGAGATCTGGATTTAATACTTCATCTGAAAAATGGCATTTGAGGGTGTGGCGCTTCCTCAGTATGGCAATGAATAATCAAGTGCTAAGTAGGACTTCAATCCAGAACCTTGTGACTCAGAAAAGATTGCTATCAAATGAGTAACAGCTCACATTAAGAAGAACAAAGGTCCAACTCTAATACCTGGGCACTTCTAGTGCGTAACCTTCTCCAGTCCGAAAAACAATCCTTTATCTCTTTCTTTGATAACTTTTTGTTAGTCAATTTTGTATCCATGCAGACACTGCCCCTTCAATCATTTTAGCCAATACATCTATTACTTGGTACCTTTGATAAAGTACATTGAAAGCATCAACACCATTACTTTTACCCACGCTCTTCACAAATACAAAGAACAAAATCAAGTTAAATCAAGGCAGGGATTGGTTTTGGGTCCACTTTTGTTTGTCATTTATGCAAGTGATTTAGATGACAACACAGAAAGCATTGTTAGTAAGTTTGTGCATGACACCAAAATTGGTCATATAGTTGATGATGAAGGTTATCCAAAATTACAAAGAGATCTTGATCAATTGGGTCAATGGACTGAAGAGTGGCAGATGAAGTTTAATTTGGATAAATGGGATGCATTGCATTTTGCTAAATCAAATAAGGGCAGGACTTAGACAATTGAAAATGGGGCCTTGAGTAGTGTGGTACAACAGTGGGACCTAGGGGTTCAGGTTCATAATTCTTTCAAGTTTGCGTCATGTATACAGGGTAGTTAAGGCAGCAATTAGCATACATGCCTTCATTAGTCTGTGCTTTGAGAACAGGAGTTGGAATGCCATGTCGGAGGCTGTACAGAACATTGGTTGTGGCCTCTTCTGAAATACTGGTCACCCTCTTGTAAGCAGGATATTATCAAGCTAGAGAGGATTCAGAAAAGATTTACCAGGATGTTGCTGGGAATGGAGGGTTCAAGTTATAAAGAGAGATTGGATTGGCTGCGACCTCTTTCCATTAGAGTGAATGGAGTTGAGGGGTGACTTTATATAGGTTTAATCAAATCATTGGAGGGTATAGATAAGGTGAATGGCAATGTCTTTTCCCCCAGGGTAGCTGATTTCAAGACTTGGGGTGTTTTTTAAGGTGAAAGGAGAAAAGATTAAAAAATAGTGAGGGGCAACTTTTTTTATTTTAAACACAGAATCATGTGTGAAATGGATTTCTCGAGGAAATGGTGGATGTGGTTACAGTTGATTTTGGTATGACACAACAGTTCCATTCTCGTGCATCTCGCGTTATAAGAAAGTCACGCAATAACTGCAACACTTAAAGTGACAGGGACAGAATCGCGTTATAGCCAATGCAGAAAAGGGAAAGTTCACATCCTGCAATTCTTCAACTGCGTTAAAACCAATCTGCATTGAAGAAACGCATGTTATATCAGAACCAACTGTACAGTTACAACATTTATAAGACATTTGGATAGGTCCATGAATAGGAAAGGTTTGGAGAGATACAGGCTGTATGCAGGCAGGCGAAACGAGTTTAGTTTGGAATTATGGTTGGCATGGATTGGTTGGACTGAAGGCCTGTTTCTTGCTCTATGATAGGTTAAAGTATATGACAACTGGTGCACAAGTATGAAAAGTAACTAACAGATTGAATGAAGTATTAGTCTTTGGCTCAACAAAACTAAAGTCTACTGAAGTTATGTAGAGCTTGGTAGAACCCTTCTGCAGTACTGCAGTTCTGAACAATGAGCAACAAGAATAATAATGCATCGTCCAAGGCATATAATACATGTTCACTGAAATAATGGGGTCTTAATTCTTAAGGAATAAACTAGGAGAATAGTTTGCATCAACAAGTCTTTCATTGACTGTAGGGCTGAGGGGTGATCTAATCAAAGTGTTCAAGTGACAAAAGGAGTTTTACTTCCAGTGGGGAAATCAAAATAACAAAAATGGTCACAAAATGAGACCTACGCTGTTTAGGAGGGAAGTGGAAAAAGCATGCCTATAATCAAATGGTAAATGAAATGCAACAGATATTGGGGCTTTTTATTTGAAAGAGAGAGAATGATGCATTTCCTGCTGAGTAAGACAATTGAGGGATCAGTGAACAAATAAAATTGAGGTATAGATCAATTTTGAATGGCAGAAGATTCTTGATACTGTTTAAATGGCTGCTCCTATTCCTCTTCATTCGAAATTGGGAAAGGATTTTTACCAAATTAAGTTTTTAGATTCTACTCTTGTAGCTGGTGAGGTGCGGCAGGGGAAACATCAGCTAAATTTAAAAAAAAACCACAGACAGAGGGATTTTCTTTTTCCAAAAAAATGATGTGCAGGGAATGATACAGGTCAAAATGCTGAAGAATTCATCTAATTTGGTTAAGATGGGCTACTGACATGGGATAATGTAGTATGTTGCTTAATTTATCCTTATACAGAGATAAGTTATATTCAACAAACAAATCTATTCATAGCAGTTGCTCTGTGCATTCCTGTAAACTGCACTATCACTGAATAAATGATTCTGTAGATAGTGCATCAGTAAACCTTAAATCATCAATAAAAAAAAACTATAAACCGTAATCAATTATTAGGGATGGACAATAAATTCTGGCCTATCCAGTGATGCCTGGAGAAATGAAAAAAAAAGTTGACTACATACAATAATACAGGATTTTAGGGCATCTGATCCAACAGATCTATGCTATAATTTTGCTCTATTGAAATGTTCTCCTTCTAGTACCTAACTACTTGCTGTTGATTCTGTAACGTTTTTAAAAAACCAAACTATGTTTAAATGTAATGGAAAGGCTTCAGTAGCTGAAATTATTTGTTCGTGTAAAGATGCATTTCAGCAAATACAGTTGCATAGAAAGTACTTTCAATAAAAAGCCTGTCTATGACTGAACAAGTCCCAGCTTTAACTGGAAAACAACGCAATTAGCCTATGCTGGAATACATTTGCTGACTTGTCATCCAGGTGGTTGTCCAGCAAGACCAAAAGAAAATCAAATATTGTGGATATTGGAAGTATGAAATAAAAATAAAGTGCTGGAAATACTTAGTCTAACAGATTCTAAGGTGACAGTCAGTCAATGTTTCAAGGCAAATATGACTTCTTATATCTGAGAAAACGAACTGATGAAACAGATTAAAGAATTTGGACATGACAGAAAGAACAGATTGTAAAATTATTTCAGATAATACGGAAAGGATGTTATGGACAATACACAGGTGACCAAAACAGAAAAAGTAGTTGGTTGAAAATGGACAATGGTGGATTTAAGTAGAATCAGCGTGGACTTCCTCTGAGGGTATTGACAAAGTGGAAATATATACTATAAATGCTTTCAGTGCCATTATATAGTATAATAGTATAGCAATGCAAACATTAAGCTTTTTAAACATACTTTCACATTAGGACTGTTTATCTAATTCTACAGGATCATTATGACCTTTACTGAAGAACAAATCCAATGTTTACACCACATAAACACAACCTTGAAGCAAACCAGAGCTGGCCCCTAGTACGAGTTACCAGAAGGATGATGCAATACCAGCCGCAGCTGCATCATCTGAAACATGTGGGTCTAAAACATTTTGCCCGCTACGTCAAATGCTAACGGTTGTTGAGATTATTATATCAATCAACTCATATACTAGGTTAATGTTCTGAATGTTGGTTTATTTAGGCTGTGAAAACCATATTTCAAAGCTTTAATGAGGCAAAGTGAAATATTTGACAACAGAGTGGCTCTGTTCACATTACTCTATTATTTACTGGCCCAGATTCTAGGAGTATTCCCCTTGGTACAAAACATATATCCAGTTTCTCTGCTTCAAGCCGCGAAGCATGTCATGGTCCAACATCCTTCTGCAAAACAGAAATTTCTCCTGAGGTCTCACTTTCTTAACAATATCTTTCTTTCAATAACCTCTTTTGTCATTTTTCCCCTCAAAGGAAACAGACTTTCCCTATTCATTCAATTAAAATCCTACAGGTACAAGTGGCATTAATAGATAGTCGAGTCATAGAGTTATACAGCATAGAAACAGGCCCTTCGGCCCACCATGTCTATGTCATCCAACAAACAGCAAGCTACACTGACTCCATTTACTTGCAGTTGGTCCTTAATGTACCATGTCCTGGCAGTTTAAATGCTTGTCCAGATGCTTCTTAGATATTGCAAGAGTAACCATCTCCACTACTGTCTAAGGCATTATGTCTTCTTGCATATCCTCAATTTCCATTGCTATAACACTGGTGGATTTCCCATCAACCATCCAGACCCTAGGCTCTGGAGTTCCCTCCCTGTATTTCTCTCTCTCTCTCTCTCTCTCTCTCTCTCCTTCCCACGATAATCTTTAAAACTACCTCTTTGGTCACTTGTCCTGACGTGTCTTTCTGAGTCAGATTTTGCTCAATAACTGCTCTTGTAAATGCCTACAGTTACCCCTCTGCACATAAGATTCCACGTAAATGCAAATTGTTGAATCTACCATCTGAAGAGGTACCCACATACTTTCTGTTGGTTCAAGTTGCTTTTCACAGGTTTTCTGTTCATAACAAACAAGAGGAAACCATCAAGTTCCTCCAGCCTGCTCTGCCGATCAATAAGTTCATGGCCACCCCAACCCTCCCTTCTTGCCCAACATCCCCGTGTACCTTTAACCTGTTCAAACCCCTAGAAAGCTATCACCTTCTGTCTTGATCATACTCAACATCTATATATTCACAGCCTTCGGGGGAGAGAAATGCAATGATTCAGAACCCTTTGGGTGAAGACATTTCTCCTGGCTCCCGCGCTAAATAAACTGCCCCATAGAATTATAGAATCCCTGCAATGCAAGCAGACCATACAGCCCATTGAATCCACACGGACTGTCCGAACAGCATCCCATCCAGACCCACCCCATCCCTGCATTTCCCATCGCTAATCCAGTTAGTCAGCACATCCCAGGACAGTATGAGCAATTTAGCATGGCCAAAACACCTGACCTGCACACCTTTGGACTGTGGGAGCAAACCAGAGCACTCATAGGAAACCCACACAGACACAAGGAGAATGTGCAAACTCCACACAGACAGTCACCCGATGTTGGAACAGATGGATGAGGCACATTGCTAACCATGCTGCCCTTCTCATGAAGCTGGCTCCAAATTATGCGATAATCGGGCAGAAGGAGCAGTTTCTCAGCATCTACTCTGTCGAGCTTATTCTTTCAGAATTCCAGGGAGGCAGGTCTAGACTACTCAGCACAGAGACTGCAGTGGCTCTCGAGGGCACCTCACCAACACCTTCTCTGGGACAATTAGGGATGGGCAATAAATGCTGGCCCAGTCAGTGACACCCACATCTTGTCGAAGATTGAAAAGAATCGTCCTCACAGGACAAATCTGATGAATTGTCATCGTACTTCCTCTATAGGGTGCATAAGGAGACGAGAATTCCAGGTGTGGTCTCATCAATGGCCTATATAACTGTAATTGCACATCTTCACTGTCCTACCCCAAAAAATTGCTCTTTGTTGTTAGTTCAAAAGGGGAGGTGAAGAGCTGACGGAGGTTTATAACGAGCTGAGAGGCTTTGAGAAACACAGGTGCGGAGATTATTTTGTGTCTGGTGGGTCAATAACCAGAAATCACAGGGTGAAAACCTTTGGCGAGAGATTGAGAGGGAAGAGGCAGAAAGTGTCTCTCACTCAGAGGATTGTCAGAATTCAGAACATTGTAATCCTCCGCCACCTTTACAGAGTTTCTTGAGCAGAGTCATGGGCAGCTAGTTGAGTTGGCAGTTCTTTGAAAGAGCCAACATAAGTGTGATGGAGTGAATGGCCTCCTCCTGTGGTGCAGTGTTCTATCATTCTGAATAAAAGCAGGCAGCTGAGGGACTATTGCACTGCAGCTCTGTGTACACAGACAGGAAGACGTTGGATAAAGTCATCAAGGAGCATGCATGCCAGTGCGAGCTCTGAGAAATCTTTCTTGGAACTTTAACTCTGGAGAATTGAAGTTAAAAATAAATGTAATAATCAGGTTAAATGAATCCTTAAAAATCTTTACTGGCACAGTAGCGGGCTCCACTAAGTCCAGAGTATACCAAACTAAATCCAACTTATCAAATCTGCGTCTTCTACTAACATCTGTTGGCAGCCAGACAATCTGATTTAATATCCTACACACTCTCACCATTAGCAACGTTCAAGTAATGTGAGAAGACAATTTCCAACTGGATATCAGTCTTCATGCTATTTTTTATGAACACAAAAGGATGCATAAGGAGCCCAACCAATCCAGCAAGCCCTTGAATTTGCTCCATCATTCCATCGAATCCCTACAGTGTGGAAGCAGGCCAATTGGCCCCATCGAGTTCACACCAATCCACCAAAGAGCATTCCACCCAGACCCACCCAACCCCATCCATGTAACCTGCATTTCCCATGGCCAATCCACCTAACCTGCATAACTTTGGGCTGTGGATGGAAACCAGAGGAACTGGAGGAAACCCGTACAGACACAAGGAGAGCGTGTAAGCTCCACATTGACACTGCTGGGAGGCTGTGATGACCATTCCCATGATGGACAGTTGGGAAATCCTTCTAATTTCCACGGGCAATCTGTCTCCTTTTTTTGAAGGTGATTTGAGATCTCCTGGCATGCTATCCTGGAAGTGAGTTCACAAAAGACATCCAATTACCTACCAAAAGTTATGTTGAATTCTGATTCCACTGGGTTTTCATGCATGTAGTCCCAAATTTTCTCAATACATGGCATGAAAACATTTCTCATTTCCCCTCCATTTATTTTGCTGGTTATTTTTAAAATGTACGATTTCAGGTCACTGACTTACTTTCCTGAGGAATCAATTTTCCCCGTTTTATCACAACTTCTCCATTTTGGATACCTCTATCTGGTCTCGCCTAGCCATCCCTGCTGTAAGAAGAGCAGAGCTTCTCCAATCCCTGGTATCATGTGAGTAATCCTCCATTACATCCAGTAGAGGGACTTCACAACCTGCTTAAGTGTGGTTCACAGAATTATACACAATATTTTATCTGAGGGTCTACAGAGTTTAAAATTAGTAAAGCATTAGCATGACTTCCTTATGTTTGTATCCAATGTCCATACAAAGTCAAATATTTTAGATTCATTCTTAAACATTTTACCAACTTGTCCCTTCACTTTCAAAGATTTGTCTCCTATTCTTGTGTCACCCACACAATAACAACATTTCGTTAATATTGTCTCTCCTTGTTCTTCCTCCCAAAGTGTACCACCACATCTATCCATAAAATACTGCAGCTGTATTAGTCTGCTCATTTGGCGTCCACTAACTTTGATATATGTGGCAGTCTCCACAATCCCCTCCTCAAAATTCCAACTTTTAAAAACTAATTTATAAGTACTGATTAAGAGAACATACGAATGCCACTCTAATGAGCAGCAGTAGGCAATCTGGCTCTCGAGCCTGTTCCATCACTGTATATGATAATGGGTGGTCTAATTGTAAGCACATCCACATTGCCCTCAACCCCTTGCTAATAAGAATCTTTCAATTTCTGCCTTAAATATTCAAGTAATATACTGCTTCCACTGCCTTTTCAGGAAGGCCATTCCAAATTTTTCAAAGGATCATAAATATTTTCCTCATCTTCGTCTTTAAAAACAAAGAGTCGCCCATTTACTCCTAAATTTTCCCATAAGAGGGGACAATCTCTTCACATCCACTATCAGTGACTCATCAGGATCCTACATGTTTCAATCAAGTCTTGCTCTTTTTAACCCTTGCAGATGCACACCTAGCAAGTACGAACCTTCTTCAAAAGACAATCCACTCATTGCAGATATCAGACTGGTAAACCTCTTCTGAAATGCTATCAACATATTTACATTTTTCCCTGAATAAGGTGACCAGTATCGTGCACAGTACTCCAGATGTGATCTCACCAATGGCATCCTCCAAACCCACAATCTCCACCAGCCAGAAACATAAAGGGAACAAATACATAGGGAGATATTATTTGAGAGTTCCCTTCCAAATTACACATCATAAAAATGTATGTACCACCATTCTTTCATCATCACTGGATGCACTGTGAATTGTAGCAGTTCAAAGTATCAATACCTTCTCTCGTGCAATTAGGGATGAGTAATAAATGCTGGCCTTCCTTGTGATGCCAACATCTCATTCAGAAATTGTTTGTTTTAAATGCCCTGAAATCTAAGCACGAAACCAGGACAGGTAAGCTATCTACTTGTGACTCAGCCAGGCCCAAACAAGTTAGGGTATTTGCTTGCCAGTTGTGGTGTAGAGTGGGACGAATACCAACCCCAATAATGGATCAACTTGTACCAGGGTGATGGCTTAATCAGGGAGAGTGCCCTCAAACATTACAGGTATCTGTACAGGTTGGCAGAGTGAGTGGATAAGTCAAGATGGAACCCAGAAACAGGGGAAAAAGAAAGGGATTGTTGATAGTAAACCAGGGAGGAAGCTACATTAGTGATACCGGGGCACCTTGTCCTGAAGGCTATACTTTACTCAAGCTGAACAATAGGTGCTGTTCCTCCAGCTTATGGTTGAACCTCATTGGACACCATGGCCTACTCATCTTCTACTTCCCACACCTCCAAGGCACCTTCCCATGCAATTACAGAAAGTGCAACATGTGCCCATTTACCTCTTCCCTCCTTATTATCCAAGGCCCCTGACACCTTCCAGGGGAAGCAACAACTTCATTGAATCTGTTCTACCATACCTGCTACTCACAATGCAGTCTCCTCGACAACGTGCAGTTTGGATGACAGCTTTGCAGAACACCCATGTTCTACTTGTAATATTATCAAGTTTCCAGCTGCCTGCTACTTCAACAGCATTCCAATGCCAACATTTGTGTCTCAGGCCCACTCCAATGAGGCTCAACACAAGTGGGAGGAACACTTTATCTTCCACTTAGGTACCTTATAGCCATCAAGACTCAAAGTTGCATTTAACAATTTCATAGCAAGAACACCTTCTCCCATTTCTGTTACCTGCTCCCACAACTCCAGGTCTCGTCACAAAATGGGTTGCTTTCAGCACAGCCAACCCATTTTCAACTACTCAGAGCCACCAGTATCACCTGGCTTACTATCAACATTCCCTTTGTCCACCTATTCTTGATTTCCTCTCCTTCTGGGCTCTGTCTCCACTTACGCACTGACTCTGTTTCCCCTGCAGCCCGTCATCAGCATAAATACCACCTTTCCTAGCTACTTTCAGTTCTAAAAAGAAGGATTACTGGACTCAAAACATTATCTCTGCTTCTCTCTCCAAAGATTCTGCCAAACCTGCTGTGCTTCTCCAGCAATTTCTGTTTTTGCTGTTCTAGATCTCCAGCATCTGTAGTTCTTTGTTTTATCTCACCCCTTTCCTGTTTCAATATCTGGTGATTACTGCCCAAAACTACAGCATCACAGATGTGAGGAAAAATATTTCCCCTCGGTTCATGAGTCTTTGGAACATTCTTCTTCAAAAAGGCTGTGGAAGTAGAATCTTTGAATAACTTTAAAGGCAGAGGTAAATTGATTCTTTAAGTAAGGAAGTGAAAGCTTATTGGATGTAGAATGTATCGTGGAGTAATCAGATCAGCCGTGCTGGAGCAGGATTGAAGAGTTGACAGGCTTGTCCCTGCTCCAAGTTCACGTGCTCTGAAACTTGTACACATCCATACTTAAATAAATTGCAAGGAAATGATCAGAAATAGCTTCCTCTTCAAATATGTCAGTGACAGGAGATGGAAGTTTAACTTACATCTAAATATAAATCTGATGTGGTTTAGCAAACATCACACAATGTTTAAAAATAAGTTTATATATAAGCAGATTTTCAATCAGATATCTTAGCAGTGTCAGAAAGTATATTGATAATGGGAACTGCAGATGCTGGAGAATCCAAAGTAATAAAATGTGAGGCTGGATGGACACAGCAGGCCCAGCAGCATCTCAGGAGCACAAAAGCTTTTGTGCTCCTGAGATGCTGCTGGGCCTGCTGTGTCCATCCAGCCTCACATTTTATTATCTCAAAGTACATTCCTGGGTTCTACAAGTGCTCTGCCATCCAATTAGATTTTACAGCTGTATTATGGAGAATTAAAAGCTTGTAGCAGAAAATTTTTTAAAAGGCTCTTGTGAGCCATTAAAAAAAATGCATTCCTATCAGCGTTTTATTAACAACCTGAAAACGGCCCTGGTCAAGCATCTTCAGAAAACTGAATTCACTTTACTGGACTAAAGATCCTGAAAGGGACACTTCACTGGAGAATGTTGCTAAGTATTTATTCTTAGAATTGATTATACTAAAAAGCAGGTACAATAGAAATGACTCATTTGGATAGCATTTTATTATTATGAATCATATTTGAATTGGGAAAGACTTCACAAAGCTACAGCAGAGGGATTTGGGAATCCTAATGCATAAAGAAAAAAATCACAAAAATCCACTACATGCATCCAGTAAATAATAAAGGAAGGACAAATAGAATGCTGGCCTTTATTTTAAAGAAAGCAGAGTATAAAAATAGGGACATCTTGCTAAAACTATACAAACATACTACTTAGGCCACTCTTAAAATACTGTGAACACTTTTAGTCCCCTTATCGAAGGAAGGATATACTTCTATTTGGAGCAAACCAAAGAAGGTTTACCAGGTTGATCCTAGGTATGGAGGAATTTTCTGATGTGAAAAGGTTGAATAAGTTGGGTCTGTAGTTACTGGAGTTTAGAGGCAAGAGTGACAAGTTTATTGTAACATTCAAAATTCTTAGGGGTGTGATAGGGCAGATGCTGAAAAGTTATTTCCCCTTATGGGAAAGTTCAGGACCGGAAGATATAACCTCAGAGTAAGGGGTTGTTCGGATAGGATAGATGAGGAGAGAATGGTTTCTCTCAAAAAGAAAGCAAATCTGTGCAATTCTTTATTTCTGAAGGCTGGGTCAGTAGGCCTATTCAACATTGAGAATGACAATTCTTTAAATCAATAAGGGAATCAAAGATTATGGGAGAAGGCAAGAAGAAACTGGAGGTGGGGGTAAATTACATCTCACTGAAAGGCAAAGCAAACTTGGTTGGTTTATAGCCTATTTCTGCTCTTACATCTTATGGTCTTAACATTCTAAACTATGTCACGGCAGCTTAAAAGAGTTTTTCCAAACAAGAAATACACTGAATCAAATAAGGAGATATCATGTCGATATGCAAAAGCTCATTCAAAAGAGGAAAGAAGAGCTGCGAGTTAGCAGTTCTGGTCTCTGGCCTATGTACCTGATGGCAAACCATCAATGTCGAGCAATTTTAGTTAGATGTGTGCATGAGGGCAGAATTGGAGCAGAGATAAAACTCAGAGGATAACTCACAACAGTCTAGAATTACAGAGGAACAGCCCTCAGAGGGATTTGAAAACATTGTTTAAATTTAAAAGTTATGGCATTGTTTAACCAGAAATAAAATGTATGACAATGAGCACAGGAGTGCTGGCTAAATTTAAGATAACCCTAAGTTTATGGAGGATGGCGGCTGGGAGGCTGATCAGAACTATACCATTATGTATAAATTTGATTTTCAAGTATGGACAAGAGTTTCAGCAGTAAATGAGTTGGGTTAGGCAATATCAAAATAAGTGGCTTTTGTGTTGGCGTGCAAGGTCAGAAAATCATCTTGAGTTCAAATAGAATAACAAAATTGCAAACAGCCTGATTTAACCTCAGATAGTTGCCTGGAAGAGAGATGGAGTGGATGGCTAGGAAGCAGACTTTGTAGTGGGATCCGAAGACAATGGTTTTGATTATTTCAGTAACTGGGAGGAAATCTACTCATTCAATGTTGAATAGTTGACAAGCAATCAGATCATACAAAGTTGAGCTGCATGTTGTCAGCATATTTTTACAAATTCACATCTATATTTGTATTTTAAAGGAGGTTGTTGGTTGTTGTCAGAAGACATATAGAACATAGAACATTACAGCACAGTACAGGCCCTTCGGCCCTCGATGTTGTACCGAACTGTCATACCAATCTGAAGCCCATCTAACCTACACTATTCCATGTACGTCCATATGCTTATCCAATGACGACTTAAATGTACCTAAAGTTGGCAAACATGTAGGTAGGAAATAGGAAGAAGCTAATTAAGAATGGAACCAGAAGTAAAGAGTAGTACACGTTGTCTCCCGTGGTCATTTTACATTAGATGATCAAAATCATGACACAGAAATAAGTAAAAAGGCTGAAAGACAGACTACCCATCTAATTTTAACAGATATGATTATAAAATTTAAACAACAGTAAATAAATGAGAAGCAGGAAAAATACAGCCATTAACACAGCATCTAAGGAGCAGGAGAGTCAACGGTTCAGGCTGAAACCCTTTCATTAGCATAGTCATTTCATATTATACACACTAAGAGACCTGGTTTCTTTTGTCAGTACAGACAGTAACATTAGAATGGTTATGACAGGCTAATATATTTTTATGTAGATCATTGAGGGAATCATTCATTTTATAAAACATCAGCTGTGGGAGAACTTGTTAAATTACAAATTGTAAGCTGTCCCAAGTTGTTACTTAATAACATGCAACAAACCTAATACATGCTTACTTTTTTATTCCATGGCATTGTTCTTTTGAACATTACTGTACACAAAGCAGTATGTTACTGAAAATAGTTAATGTCACCTCAGAGAACACCTTATAACTGCCAAGTGCTTTTGTTTAAAAGCAACTCGAGTGGCCTTGCAGTTTCACAAAATTATCCTGATCAGCGAAGGAACTTAGTAAAACTCAAATTTCATAGATAGAAAATGAAATGTCTTCAGATTGTAAAACAAATTATTAAAGCGTTACTAGGTCTCGAAAATAACACGGCAGTTTAAATATTAAACTATACGTAACGCTATTATTTCCAAAAGGAAATCAAAAAGCAAATCTTGCACCATTTTACCTGGTTAAATTTTCTATGTTTGGTGGTATAGTTTTAAGTCTGTTTCCCCCAAGTGAAAGTGATTTGAGTCTTTGCAATTCTAGAAGCTGAGAGGGAACCTCTTCAAAACGATTGCCACTGAAATTGACAACTTCCAAACCCATCTTTCCCAAGTCCTTGGGCAGGGAGAATTCGTCCATTCTGTTATTTTTGGCTATTAAAGTCCTAAGTTTAGTCAGCTCGAGGATATCGTCGCAGATGAAGGACAGTCCATTGGAGCTGATGTCCAGGAACAGTAAGTTCCTAAAACAGGCGATACTTCGAGGGAAAACAGTCAATCTGTTGTGTGTCAACAGTAACTGTTGAGTCTCGATTTTCTTTTCTTCGCTGACGTCTTCCAAAGACACCGTATCCAGATTCATTCTGGACAGGTTCAACACGTTGTCTCCTTCCATATTCTCCAAAACATCCATAGCTGACCCCGGCAAAGCGAACATTTTAAAACTTGATCAGAATGCTGAAGCGAGAGGAACCATCCAAATGAAGTTCGCTGGTGGTGACACTGCTCAAATAGCTCGCCCGATTTCAAGTCCGCGCCCCGGAATCCGAATTGCCCATAACGGCCCGCGGAGGAGGAAAGCTAAGAGCGCGGGCACGCAGCGTCCGGGGCGGGCCGGAGCTGTGTCACGCGGAGTCTGTGCAAAGGTCACAGCGTCACTACGTAAACCCCGCGAGGGAGGTTGGCTGAAGTTGGCGGTTGGAGGGTCACATGGTGAGTCCTCAGTGGGAGAGTAAAGAGGAAGGAAACAGCACCACTGAAAAATTACAGCCGGCCCGCGACGTCTTATTAGTGACTGGCAAAACAGGTCAATTGGTATACAAAGCATCCCCCATCTTCAGTACTGAGAAAGTAGAGAAAACAGTGATCGCGCAGGAGGTCACGTGAGTTCACACTGCCAGCCTGGGGTCTGAAATTTTGGAGATTACACTCTTTAATTCAGCTTCGACCCCCCCCCCCCCCCCCGCCATTCGGATAATATTTACGACTTTCTCCCGCCCCAAAATGGCTCTTCTAACCATTCTTTGCTGATGTTTGTAGCTACCCCAAGCTGTAGATCTGTCACGGTTTTCCATGGCACTTTTATACCTTGTGAGATTCTAGGTTCTTCACGAGTTTGGCTGCTGCCTTTGCTCACTGACATGACATTCGGGCTTGGGCAGTTAAGTGCCAAGTAACATTTGCACCACACAAGTGCCAGGCAATCACTAACACAAGAGAATGTAACCATCAGCCCTTGACATTCCAAAAGCGCTACTATTTCTGAAGCCCCATTATCAATATCTTGAGGTTCTCATTCGCAAGTAACTGACTGGACCAGCCATTTAAATACAGTGGCTATACGAGTGGATCAGATGTTCGGAAACGTGGGACAAGTAAACACCTGATTTCCTAAAAACTGTCTGCTATCAATGAGCCAGGAGGGTGACAACACGCTGTCCATTTTTCTGAATGAATATGTGAATACTGACTGGGAGTAAGCCATTGAGGTCCTCAAGCCTGCTTCCCCCATTTAATAAGATCATAGCTAGTTTGATCGTAATCCCAAAAGTGTGTAAATCCCAGGGACCTGATCAGATGTACCCTAGAACTCTGTGGAAAGTTATGGAAGTGATTGCTGGGCCCCCTGCTGATATATTTGTATCATAGATGGGAAGAGTGGAGTTTGTCTAACGTGGTGCTGCTGTTTAAGAAAGGTAGTAAGGCAAAGCATAACCCTTGGAGACCGCTTTGCAGAACACCTCCGCTCAGTTCGCAACAAACAACTGCACCTCCCAGTCGCAAACCATTTCCACTCCCCCTCCCATTCTCTAGATGACATGTCCATCATGGGCCTCCTGCACTGCCACAATGATGCCACCCGAAGGTTGCAGGAACAGCAACTCATATTCCGCCTGGGAACCCTGCAGCCTAATGGTATCAATGTGGACTTCACCAGTTTCAAAATCTCCCCTTCCCCTACTGCATCCCTAAATCAGCCCAGTTCGTCCCCTCCCCCCACTGCACCACACAACCAGCCCAGCTCTTTCTCCCCCCCCACCCCACCCACTGCATCCCAAAACCAGTCCAACCTGTCTCTGCCTCCCTAACCGGTTCTTCCTCTCACCCATCCCTTCCTCCCACCCCAAGCCGCACCCCCATCCACCTACTAACCTCATCCCACCTCCCTGACCTGTCCCCTCCCTACCTCTCCACCTATCTTCTTTACTCTCCATCTTCGGTCCGCCTCCCCCTCTCTCCCTATTTATTCCAGTTCCCTCTCCCCATCCCCCTCTCTGATGAAGGGTCTAGGCCCGAAACGCCAGCTTTTGTGCTCCTGAGATGCTGCTTGGCCTGCTGTGTTCATCCAGCCTCACATTTTATTATCTTGGATTCTCCAGCATCTGCAGTTCCCATTAACCCTGAAATTGGTGGTGGGCAAATGTTGGAGGGAATCCTGAGGAACAGGATTTACATGTATATGGAAAGGTAAGGACTGATTAGGGATCATCAACATGACTTTGCACATGGGAAATCATGTTTTATTAACCTGATTGAGTTTTTTTGAAGAAGCCAGGCAGCATTGCTGTGTTCTCTCTGACTTCAGCATCTACAGTTCTTACTATCTCTGGGTGATGGTGGTGGAGGCCTGTGATCGGTGGTGTGCCACAATGATTGGTGTTGGGTCCAGTTTTTTGTTAAGGGAAGGATTTATACACTTAATGGTAAGATCCTGGGTAGTGTTGCTGAACAAAGAGACCTTGGAAAGCAGGTTCATAGTTCCTTGAAAGTGGTGTTGCAGGTAGATAGGATAATGAAGAATGCATTTGGTATGCTTGCCTTTAGTGATCGTTGCATTGAGTGTAGGAGATCCACCTGTACAGGACATTACACATACAGGACACTGCCGGAATGTTCATGCAATTTTGGTCTCCCTGCTGTAGGAAGGGTGTTGTGAAACTTGGAAGGGTTCAGAAAAGATTTACAGGGATGTTGATAGGGTTGGAGGGTTTGAGCTATAGGGAAAGGCTGAATAGTCTGGGACTATTTGCCCTGGAGCATCAGAGGCTAAGGGGTGACCTTATAGAGGCTTATAGAATGGTGAGGGGCATGGATAAGGTAAATAGATGAGGTCTTTTCCCTGTGGTGGGGAAGCTCAACCAGAAGGCATAGCTTTAGGGTGAATGGGGAAAGATTTAAAGGGGACAGCATTTTCATGCAGAGGGTGATGCATGTACAGAATGAGCTGCCAGAGAAAGTGGTGGACACTGGTACAATTACAGCATTTAAAATGCATCTGGATGGGTTCATGAATGGGAAGGATTTAGAGGGGTATGAGCCAAATGCTGACAAATGGGACTAGATTAATTTAGGATATCTGCTTTGAATGGACAAGCTGGACTGAAGGGTCTGTTTCCATGCTATAAATATATTTTCTCACCTACCCTGGTAACTTTTCACCCCCTTACTTAACAAGGCTTCATCTACTTTAAAATGTTTTCTGACTCCACTAGTTTTTTATGAAATGAGTTTGAAAAACACATAACCCTCTGAGAGAAAAAGATTTTGCCTCATCTCTGTGACTCCTGATTTTGGGGCTTGGGTATTTATCCAGCTGTGAAAAGAAGTTTATTGTTTGTTTGAAATCCCTAAGGCGAACTGACCCATTGGACAGTACAATCGGTATGACTGGTGCTGCCTGCTCTGAAAATTTTATTGTTTTGATGATTCCTTTGCTCTCCAGTCTCCTGATTTTTGTCTCTACTTTTGCACATAAGACTCAGGCATTGGGAGGTCTTACGGAATCATAGAATTGCTTCTTGGTTAACATGTAAGGTGGCTTTTGCCCTTTGAAATTCCCTAGACTTGTCCTGAAAATCTTTCAGGTATTTTATTAGGACTTCAATCAGGCAGCGTTTTGCAAGTGAAAAATATTGAGCCGATCAAATTGAATCTCTCTGAACCAATTTTGTTCCGTCAAGCTTGTGCCCAAGCCTTTACCACGATCAGTGGTAACTAAACCGCTGTTTCTCCTAAGAGACCAGAACCGATGTTGTATCATTAATCTGCACAGTTTCCCTGGTAGATGTTCTCAGTGTGGCTGAAATCTTACACAAACTTAGGAGTTGGAGTCCAGAGCAAATTTGGTAAAGTCTGCCTGCGTAATCACTGATACAGCCGCAATGGTATTGACCTCCATTTGAACCAGTTGATCATTTAACTAAACGATTGCTTAGCAGCATCCAAATCAGAACCAATTTAACTATTCCAAACCAGCTATAGATGGACTTTCCAGTGTGTGTAGTCTGCTGGATCCCAGTCTATGAGTTATTTTGCTCAAATCAGGCCTTGTGTAACTCTTTTGCAGTTTTGAATCTGCATTCTGGCAGCAACTACAATGGCCTCAGCCTGGATCCTTGGGAAAATGTTAACAGTTTGGCCAAGGCTTGACTTTGTTTTGGGGTTTTCTGTGGGCTAACCTAGAGTCTCTCTGTTCAGGGTACACCCCGAGTGAGGCTATGCAATTTCCTTCACCCAAGTGGTGACCCCCAATCTCAGTCAGCCTGGCGAGGGTGTCCACTTCTGTCGGAATACCCAGTAACTCACAAGCTTCACTTGCTGTGCTTTCTAATGACAAAGCCAGTTGTAATGCCTGTTGGAATTGCAGTTGGATTTCAGCTAATACTGTTTTTACATGGTTGTATCATTAATCCTGCTCTCATTGCCACTGAAATAAATCCATCAGGGCTGGTATCTTATCACCAAGTCACCCTTTATTTACACATGCATAGTACAAGACACTGACCCAGCCAGCTCAGAGCTGGCCCCTGGAGTGAACAGAACCTTTGACTCTCCTGTTCAATAATTGTCAAACAGGACTCCCTGATTGGACCAAGCTAGCAGTCTCAATCAGGGAATTTGTATTCTGTGAGATCCACCTGGCTGACCTCATTCCAATCACTACAGTCTTAAAATTACAAGATTCCACCCTAACTCTCCAGTTAGAGTAACTTCATTGTTGAGCTCACTTTATTTCTGTTGTTTTTGTTCTCCACCAGCCCACATGCTACTTCCACCATCACCACTAATTGTTGACGTACTCCCATCCTTTGATCCTCCATATACTGTGTTTGTGCCAAGCAGTACTCATCAAATAAAATCATTACCTTATGTATCCCTTAAACTGACTAATGAAAACAATTGGGACAAACAAAATTTGAGTATCATTATTATAGATAGGAACTGTTTTGAGATGTAAGGAAGCAGCCACCAGAATTGTGCATGATATTTGGATGAACAGAGACTAATGTAGCTGGTCCACCATCTAATTTTCCTTTGTTTTACATTTAGAAAGTGATCGCATCTCAGGCAGAACGTAATGGAAGTTAACCACAAAATGTCTTTGAGGCTCACTTTGTGATATATTTGCCTTTGCATCAAACTCCATATTTAAACAGAGAGAATAAACTGACATTTGTATTAATGTGGTTCTGCTGTGTTTTTAAGTTTTCTTTTGACAGGCAATTAAGTCAGGACAGTGTTCAGGTGGATGTTAAATGTAGGAGTTCTGATGTTCTGTCAACATTGCTATCTTGGTCAACACTGGCAAAAACAAATTAAGTGATTTCATTGTTGTTTGTAGGACTTCCTGTGTTTGCATACAAGATATCAGCAACTGCATCTCAAAATAATTGTAAATGCAATGCTTTGATTGTTTCTGATAAATTTATTCTGACCCCATAAAGACAAGAAATGTTAGATCTGCCAGCAAATGATGAACCTTTGTTTATCAAAGGAATATTGATGAAAATTACATTTCAATTTAGTGCAATATGTCTATGTTTCTCTATGGGAAACAGTTTTCTTCAGATGAATTTAATATTAGGTACTTTAAATGTGAACCCTGGAGATTTGTAAGGGGCTGTACACTATGTTGCATGCGCTTGTTGTCATTATTCCATCCTGCCAATCATCCAGCTATAAAAAAAGTAGGATTGACAGGGGGTGGAGACTAAGGGCTGAATCTGAGTGTAGTCACATCCTGATTAATAGTCTCTCTCTTCCATTGAGACCTGATGGCAAACAAAAACTTATGCTTTGAATACAGTGTTATTTATGAACCTTGAAGTTGTTGACCATGCTAGGTGACGTCATCAGTGTAGCTTCCGATGAAGCTTTGTAATTCTACTCTGCTTGGAATTTATACTGTCTGGTCTGTTAAGGTGAATGGAGTAGAATAACATTGTTTCATCGGAGGCTCCACTGATGATGTCACTTAGCAGGTGACGAAATGGCTGAACAAAAGCAATATCAGCGAGCGAGTCGACAACCTCGTCTACAGGCCAAGCTACAGATCTTCACCAAAACTTTAATTTCTGAATCTTCAAAGGTTGCAAAATTTCTCCTGCCTGTCTTTTCTGCTACTTAGTGAGACCTAGGTTGCAATACAGCTTCTAGTGTACTCTTTCCCTGTAGTTCCAAGGTTTTTATATTTTAATTCTGTTGTGATTTCATAGTTTTGCCACTGAGATTGGAAAGAGTTCCAATTGCCCACATCTCCTTTCATTTGGAAATCACCTTTTCACTCTGGGACAGATGGTCTATTATAGGCTTTCTCTAGGGGGGAGAAATGTGGTTGTTGCTGCCTATTCACATTGTACTGAAGGAGTACAACGAACAACTTAAAGCATGGAATGGCTTCACAAGACACCTGCTAAAGGTATTCTGCGTTAATGTAGTTAATTGTTATGCCTCAGTGGGTGTATGGTCAGTATGCCACAGAAGTAAACTTATCCATCTGTCCTCTTCTCACCAATCTGTCACTCACAGTTGATCCTTTATCAGATCCCTCAATCTGTATAGTGTCATGACATAACAGTCTGACTAAGAGAGAATAAGACAGTAGTGTAGACAAGGTGAGCAGCACAGATTTTTCTCTGAAGTGACAGCTGCAACATCCATATGGCACCGTGCATTTCTTCCAGTACATTTCAACAGTACTGATTGGTGATATGGCAAAAATAGTCAGTGCACGCAAGCCCACAGATGTGATTGAAAACGTTATAAGATGCATGGCTCTCGATCCTTTTTGTTTTACTTTGTATTGCTAGGGTGTGACATAGAGGAGACTCTGAAGGAATGGGTTCTGCTGTGTCAAGATTCAGCAACTAGGACTTGCAGATTTTAGTGGAGCATGTACAGAGTAGGAAACAAGTTCAGTACCCTGCTGGCTGGTACAACCCACCCACCACAATGAGGAAGGCATGACTGGAAATAATGCTGCAGTAAACACAGCTGAACTTAGTAGATCCTGCATTCAGTCTTAGAAAAGGTTTCACAACTACATTCTGCTAAGGTGAGTTGTTTGACACATGCACACAAAGGTCCAGGTAAAAGATCATGGTTGCATGTTGCTGTGAGATGTGAGACCTATCACCTTGTTGAATATTGGAATTTAAGCCAGTCATGTGGTATGCACAATACAGATGTGAGTGAGCACTGATTACTGTGTAGACACATTAAAGAGAATTCTCCCTGCATGCGTTATAAACCAAACTAATATAAATATTATCTTTTGACCAGCTGTTGCAGCCACAGTATTTATATGGCTGGTCTCATTCAGTTTCTGGTCACTGGTGTTCCACAGGATGTTGAGGGTTCAGTGATGATAGTGCCAAGGTTGACAGTTTGTTCTTCTGTTATTGGAGATAGTCATTGTCTGGCACTTGTGTGCCACAAATGTTACTTATCACTTGTCAACCAAAACCTGGATGTTGTCCAAGTGTGCTGCTGCTGGGCACAGACTGCTTCAGGATCTGATGAGTCATGAATGGTGCTGAAGATTGTGTAATCCTTAATTAACACTCACACTTCTGACCTTATGATGGAAGGTTAATCACGATGAAGTAGCTGACAGCGGTATACAACCCTGAGGAAGTCCTGCAATCCTTCAGGCAATAACCACAACCATTTTCCTTTGTGCAAGTTATGAGTGCAGCTACCAGAAGTTTTGTCCCTGTTCCCAATGTCTCCAATTTAGGGCTTCTTGATGCTACACTGGGTCAAATGCTGCCCAGATGCCCAGGGCAGCTGTTCTCACCTCACCTCTGGACTTAGTCTTTTCTTCACGTTTGGACCAAGACTGATGAGGTCAGGAGCTGAGTGTTGCAGGTGGTGCCCAAACTGAGTATAAGTGAGGAGGTTATTCCTTTGAACTTGTTGCTCAATAGCACCGTCAAACACTTTCCATCACTTTGCTGCTGATTGGAATTAGTCTGAAAGGGTAGTAATTAGCCAGGCTGGATTTGCTTTTGTATCTAAAGCATCTGTGTGTGTGAAGGTGCCCTGCCTATTTCATCTTTGTTCTGGTACAAAGTACAATGTGCCATATTCTCATATACTGTCCTAGTTACTTGGGCGCCTGAGTCAGTAGGGTGAAATGTTCCGAGTGCAGTTGACTTGCAAATAAATTTTTGCATCTCTGTAGTAGTTAATGCAACTTCTGAGTGATTTCCAAAGGCGTCCCTGCACCTCTCCCACCTATCCAGGTAACTCCACAAAATTTAGACCTGTGCCTACCAGATCTAATCTGCACAAATTGTATTTCTCACTATTGGCTAACGAAAATCAGACCTGCCCTGAGACAGTTGTGATTTCATATAGACTGTATGTGTGAAATGTAACTTGACCCCATTATCCTCAACCTTCAAAAATAACGGTAGGGTGTGGTGTTTGGGGTTGACCTTAAGAATACAGGTCTCTGTCAATTTTTTTTAACATTTTTATGAAAATTCAGGCCCTCATATGGCAATGTAAAATATTGCACAAGTCAATTTATACTCCGTTAGAGCTCTTTTGCATTTCTATTAGAACTGTTATTTGGTGATTGTTAAGAACAAAATGAACATTCTATATAAGTCCTTAAGAAAACATTCTGTAATAAGGAGAATTTACAATCTTTTGTTGTCCCTCAGGCACCATAGTTACATGTCCAATAAATGTTCAGGTGCTAAACCATTCAGAACCTGAACTAGCTGTATCCCTAGCCATGATAATAAAATGTGAGGCTGGATGAACACAGCAGGCCAAGCAGCATCTCAGGAGCACAAAAGCTTTCCGGAGGGAGGAGGGTAACTTCTTCAGGTTAGTATCCCTAGCCAAGCTGTTCTAATGCTGCTACAACTTTGACATTGACCCAACAATGAGGAAAATTGCCCAGCTATGTCCATTGCAAAAAAGGAATAAGCCCACCCAACCTAATTATTGCCTCATTTGTCTAATTTTGAACATCAGCAAAATGATGGAAGGAGTTGTCAACAGTGCTGTCAAATGATACTTACAAAAACTGTTCGCTGTGCTCAGTTTGAGTTCTGCTATGGCATCTCAGTTTGGGCTGACAACAGCAAATAACATTTGTGCCATACAAATACCAGGTCATATAAGTACTGTGGCTACAAGAGCAGGGCAGATGCTAGGAATCTTGCAGCAGGTAACTCACCTCCTGACTTCCCAAAGATGGTCCACCATCTACAAACCACAAGTCAGGAATACGATAAAATATGCCCTGCTTACCTGGACGAGTGCAGTTCTAACAACAAAGAAAGAGCTTGACACCATCCAGGACAAAGCAGCTACTGGACTGACTGTTTTAAACATTTGCTACCTCCACCTCTGACACATTATGGCACAGGTGTGTTCCACCTGCAAAAAAATATTACAGCAACTTACCAAAGCTCCTTTAACAGCATCTTCAAAACTCACAAACTCTGTTACCTTGAAGACCAGACTGATACATAGGAACACCATCTAGCTCCCCAACAACACAGATACCATTGCTCCCTTATGTTGGCTAAGTACGAACATGAAATATTAGTAGCAACTATCCAACATTGCCATTCAACATAATCATAGTTGGTCTTCAGACTCCATTCCAGTTTCCTGCTCTTTTCCCATATCTCTTGATTCCTAGAGATAAATTGAATGTTTACCTTAGCCTTAAACAGGTGCAACAACTAAATGTCCATAATCGTCTAGAATAGAGAATTCGAAAGAGTTACAATCCTTTCAGCAAAGAAATTTCTCTTTGCACTACTTGAAGGAAATACCAAATGTTGCAAAGTTACAGAATGTAGTCTGAGACATTCCACTTTCAGCACCACAAGTGGATCAGTAGTGCCACCACTGCCTGTGCTGTCCAAGTTCTGAAAACATTGTTGCCAGACAGAGTTAAAACAGATGATGAAAGAACCAATACAAAACACTAATGTGCCACACCCTGTTAACATAGAACATAGAACAGTACAGCACAGTACAGGCCCTTCGGCCCATGATGTTGTGCTGACCCATTATTTAAATAAGATCAATCTACTCCGCACACCCTACATTTTACTATCTTCCATGTGCCTATTCAAAAATCGCTTAAATGTCTCTAAAGTATAAGACTCCACTACCACTGCTGGAAGCGCATTCCACACGCCCACCACTCTCTGTGTAAAGAACCTACCTCTGACATCTCCCCTTTACCTTCCTCCAATCACCTCACTAATCTACATATGACAGATACATCTGCCCATGATTCTGTTATTGAAAGTGATCACAATGTGGATCTTTTGGAAACCAAGTTTAATCTTTACGCTGAGGACACCCTTTATCATGTTTAGAGCGCTACTAACGTACTAAATGAGGTATGTTAAGATCAGATCTAGCCTCAGAAAACTGGGCATCATCACTAGAAGAATTACATTCAATCATATAATGTAACATCATTGCCCAGCGTAGTCCTAATTTTTCTATCACTACCAAGCCATATTACTGGCCCAGGTTCAATACCAGAAACTGTTAACAGCTGTTTCTGAAAATCAGATGTCTGTCTGCTGCAGTACTATTTGCATGCCAAATAATGGAGGCAGTATGATACATAGCTCAAAAAAAAAGCAAATGATTGGGTTAAAGCTCTGGAATCTTGCCGCATTCAATTATGAAAGGTTGTGGACAATTAAATAGCTCACAGGAGGCAGAAACTGCATGAACAAATATTTGCTAATGATGCTTGTTCAGATAATGAAACAGTCCATTCCTGCAGGCAACAAAATTTGTACAACATTCAGACTTGAGCTGGCACATGGCAGTGATAGATTGATACCACCACTGGAGAAAATAATTGTTTTCAACAATGGAAAGTCTAACCATCATGTTACTATGACCACTGAGTTGTCCACAATATTCTGGGCATCAACATTAGCCAGAAAATCAACTGGACCAGTCAGCTGTTGATGCCTGAGTAATTCTTGAAACTGAGATTTCTGAAGTATCTGGCTTATCACCTGATCCTTAAAAATGCTCCACAGCCTACAATATGCAGGTATTCTCTACATGCCTGTAGCAAGAAGCTCAAGACCTCGAAGATGATTAATGTTTCAGGTCTGTAAATTTCTCTTAGCTCTGTTGAAAATCATCATCCTGAAATGTCAAATCTCTCTCTTCACAAATGTTGTCCAGCTTGCTAAGTATTTCTATAACTTTTGTTTCAGATTTCCAGTGCCCGCATTAGTTTGCCTTTGTATTACCATTCCAGGATAAAGCAATCCAATTGATCGACACTTCATCTATCACCTTAAATATTCAACTATTCACTGGTACACCATACCTGCATATGTGCACCATCTACTGAATACAAATCAACTCATCAAGGTCTCTTCCAAAGTATGATTTCCACCATCCGGTAGGACAAGGACAGTAGCTGCTTGGTCATGTCTTCACCTCTAAAGTCACTTTCAAGTGTTTTATCATATTTTTTTTTCTTTCTGAATTGGACTTATTACGGCACTAACCTGAAATTAGGTCACTGATCCTGAAGAAGAAGCACATGGGTTAAATTTCTACAGGCCATGTTCATCCTTTTGCTGACCAGAATGTCAAGGGGAAACCCCATTTGCCTGGTTCTGGAAACGCTGGTAGGAATTTATGGGCACCAGGCAATTAATCATCTGCAGTCAAAGCTTCAATCCCTTTAGGGGATGATGCTCCACTCTTAAGATTCACTGTTCTTTTTCAGAGGCCAGCGCTTCTTCCTTCCCAGCAGTACCAGTGTAAATGGTGGTACTGTTGATACGACAAACAGGCAGTCGGAATGCAGTAATGTGGATTGGGTTTTCCTGGGCTCGTCAAACAGGTTCTGATGATGGACACTGATGGGAAGTGGGTTGCTTTCTAAGCCCAGTGAGTCACAGAGTCTCTGACCAGAAAGCATCCTCTTCCTCCCTGCTTTCTAGGAGCACTAAGAGGTTGTCTGAGTGTACTTGGCCGTCTCTTCACATGGCAAAATGTTGTCTAGCATTTGTAATACAATGAGAGACCCTATTGTGACTCTTAATTGGCCAGTTAAAAGCTTTAATTTGTCTAAGGGTGGGGTGTCTGTCATCTTCTCTGTTCTCTTCCCCCCCCCCCCCCCCCCCACGCTATCAAAGTGCAGCAGTGGCAAGAAATAACAGGTTCATCAACGTCAACCACTCCATCTAACTTCTCATTACACTCTTGCATCCCAGCTAGCTAAGGCCCATAATAGCTTGACCATGGTCTCTACTACTGCACTTGAGGCCCTCCATGACCATTCAACACCGCAAGAACAGCAGAATGTAGATGGTGGAAATAATATTAATCCATGTGATGTTTCCTTTGATTTGGGTTTGAACTGGTTGTTATTAGTTGTGTTCCTCTGCAAAAGGGGCAGTTTTATTAATCAGTTTACTCAGGGATGACCTTTAGCACTTCCAAAATGATAGAGTAGCTAGTTACATTGGCAGGGACTTTGTTCCATTCAGTCTGCTTCAAAAGTAATGAACAGACAATTGGAAGCACTACCAATCAGGTTATAATACCTGAAAAATTGAAAGCTCCATGCATTGAATTTTTCTCCAATTCTGAATGTCAGAGCTGAGAAGTGAGGCTCTGTGCTAAAAATACTTATTGCAGGATAAATTCATTGAGTCTATGATGCTTTCACACAGAATGTCTTCAGACCAGCTACCAAATTAGTTAACACATTTTAAAAATTATTTTTAAATAATAGCACAACAATTCTCTAGCACTTACGATACAAATCATTACAGTCAGGAATGTATCCAAAAAGCAGAGGACAAAGCTATGTATGAGTCCAATTTTTCAGCCCATGTTCTCTATTAAAGCACACGATTGTAAAATTAGTTCATTTAATAAATTACTTTGTAATGCTTTGTTGTTGCACGAGACAACCTGCTGTCCACTTTTGAAGCATTCTTTATTTTAAACACGAGCATTTGTGCGTACATCTCCCAACCATTTGAAACAAAGTGGATTCCCACTTGCATGCTAGTGCTGTTGCATTTTTACTTTTGTAAGAGCACTTAGTGTTTACTTGTTGTCAGAGGGTTCTGTTTGTTTAATGAGGCGGATTTTCCAATCTGGCAGCAATCCGACAGTGTTGGCAGAAGGGAAGACCTTGTGTTTTCCTGCCTCATTTACACTAACCTAGTGCAGTTGTTCTCAAGCCATTTCAGTTGAAGGATCTCTTTTTATAAACATGGACCCCTCATACAAATTACACAGTAAATGTCTTACATGATTTTTAATACACCATTCATTAAAGTCCTGTTAAAAGGACTTGTATGAAGTGTTACCAGTCTTTCTGGTTTGATAAACATTGATGTCAAGACATTTACCTTCATTTTAGTTAAAGATAAACCTACAGGCTCAACAACACATCTGTTGAATACTTCACTGCTTAACATCACCCTTCTATTCCAGGAGGTGATTAGGCTCCTTGAGGGACACTGGCAGTTTTAGATTTGACCTTCTGCCACCTACCTACTCAGTGCACGATTGCTGGGCATTTTCAGGGTGTTTGCCTCCCCATCTGCAGTTTACTGGCCTGCCTTTGCTGGAATATCATTGAGACATTGCCCATTGTCTGACATTTCTGCCATCAGGACACTGCCAATAAGTGGGACCATAGCTTTATTCTGTGGCCTGTCACAGGCCTAGTAGCTATTCTTAATTATCAAAGCTTGGCTTGATCATCATTTTCAGGCCTCTGGACATGGTGGCCATGGAGATTTCTTCCTACTCTTTCCCTAGCCCTATGAATCCATTCCCTATCCCTCTGGGGCCTCTTGTACCCTTTATCAGCATTCTCAGTCAGTATGCAAGCCAGCTATTCCAGACACATGTATTATACGAAGCAACCTTGGCCCCATTGCCAGCCTGGCACTGTCTGTTTGTCAAGTGCAGCAGACATGAAGCCTTACATTGAACTCCCTGTGACATGAGCTATTACACCAAAGTAATAGCCAACAGTGCATGCTGATCCAGTGTGTCTAACTCTTAGGAAGTAAAATAAACAACACTTTGACCTTGGATACATGAAGCGGGTTTGTGAAGGTGACTGGTTGAATGGGGATTTGGTGGATTGTGGTGCTGTTGATCATGTGAACAATGAATGGATAGTCACAAGTGTGCATGGTTTGTAGTATAAAGCAACCAAATAAATAATTTTGGAGATGGCAAGGACTGCAGATGCTGGAAGTCAGAGTTGATAAAATGTGGAACTGGAGTAGCACAGCAGGTCAGACAGCATCCAAGAAGCAGCAAGGTTGACATTTCAGTCGGGACCCTTCATCAGGACTGGGAACGGAAAAGGGAGCTCAGAAATAGAGGGAGAGGGGTGAGGTTGGGGGAAGGTGGGTGGAATGGTGATAGGTGAATGCAGGCAGGGGATTGTAGAGATTGACCAGTGGAAAGAGTGGGTTGGATAGGTGAGAAGGGAGATGGATAGATCGTGTCAGGTCAAGGAGGTGAGGATGAAAGGGACGGCTGGACATGGGATGAGGTTGGGGGTGGAGAGATTTTGAAGCTGGTCAATTCTTTGTTGAGGCCATTGGGCTGTAAGCTCCCAAGGTGGAATATAATGTGTTGTTCCTCCAATTTACGTGCAGTCTCATTGTGACAGTGAAGGAGGCCCAGGATGGACATGTCGCCAAGGGAGTGGAAGGGCAAGTTGAAATGGCTAGCAACCAGAAGTGGTGTTGATTGGAGCGTGCGGAGCACAGATGCTCCGTCAATTGGTCGCTGAGTCTGCACTTAGTCTCTCCGATGTAGAGGCGATGACCATCGGGAGCAACAGATGCAATTGAGCAGGTTAGAATATGTACAGGTGAATCCCTGTTGGATTACGAGTGATTGTTTGGGGCCTTGGATGGAGTTGAGAGGGGAGGTGCAGGGGCAGGTGTAGCACTTCCTGCGGTTGCAGGGAAAGGTGTTGGGTGTGGTGGAAGGGTTGGTGGGCAGTGTGGAGCAGACAAGGGAGTCATGGAGTGAGTGGATAGGGGTGGGGAGGAAATATCTCTTTGGCGGTATGGTCTGATTGCTGATGGCAAAAATGGTGGAGGATGATGCATTGGATTTGGACATTAGTGGGGTAGCTTGTGACGACCGGGGGACTCTATCCTTATTGTCACTGGGCAGAGCAGATTTGAGGGTAGAATGCGAGAAATGCAGGAGATGTGGCTGAGGGCATTATGAATCATGGGTGAGGTGAAGTTATGGTTCTTGAAGTAGGGGTGACATCTGGAATGTGCGGGAGTGGAATGCTTCACGCTGGGAGTAGATGTGGCGGCGATGGAAGAATTGGGAGTATAGGATCGCAAGAAGTAGTCTTATGGAATCACTGCATTGTCATCTCTGTGCTGGCTGACTCAGACTTATAGTCCTACTCAAATCATTCAACTGAGATTCCCAGTCTCAGTCTCACACAGTCTGTCTCGTATTTCAAGGACAAAGTAGGGAGTTAAAATAAAGGACAAACTTCTTTAATACAGATCTGGTGTCAATTTCAAGCTGTCACAGCAACAGGTCTCATTCACAAGGCTTTTTCTTAAACCTGTCCCCTCCAATGCATCCTTTGAAACTATTCAAAGAGAGTTTAATTCTTCCCAGTGTCCTGGCCAATATTTATCTCTCTTTTGTTATTATTTATTTGTGTGTTTGTTTCTATCCCCCACCAGTAACACTGAAATAGGTCATCAGAACTTCAGCTTCTAAACAGTTCATGGAAAAGTTAGAATTTGTCAGGACAGCATGTTTCAGTGACTGTCCCTGGTTTTCCAGCCTATCACCCCCCCCCCCCCCACCGAAAGTTGTTTTGGGGAAACACTAGCTGGATTGTATCCCTTAATGGACAATAGCCTACCTGCCAAAGTTGGTAACCATTGAAAAAACTGAAAATTCTGCAGTTCCAGAGGCACCACCAGAAGTGGTGGCCAATGCTGAGATCGAACTTCCCTGAGAGAATTATCAATCAACTATGCCTTCTCAGTCACAAGTGGATTGCAACCAGTCAAGGTCACTATTAAGAGTAGGGGTTTGTTGCCAGAGGGACAGCCATTGCCCTAAGGGGGATGCAGAGTGCCTAATCAGGAGACACTTCCCTCTGTCTGTTCACCTTGTAGTCTCCTTGTGAACTTGGGAAAATGCCAACAGAAAGCAGAAAGAGACCCTTAATTGGCCACTTACATGACAGAATTGGTTTCTGTCCAGGAGGGCAGTCCTGTACTTTGCACACTGCTGGCAAAGAGCCATGGTGGTGCAGAGGTAATGGGCATTCCACTTCAGCCTTCCCTCCCAATTTTGCACCACCGCCTCTTCTAACTCAATTTTGCAGGCCCTGTGTGTGTCTGTGTATCTGTGAACTGACAGCTGCATTGCTTGCATTACCATAATAGCTACACTTGACTGTGAAGTGTTTGGGAACATCCTACAGAAGTTGCTTCAGAATTGCAAACTCTTTCTGGCAAGTGATTTAGACATATAGACTGTTTTCAGACAGTTAACAACTGGGAGGTTTGGGTATCCCTGTCATCTGGTAGGATCCTGCAATTTGAATTTACAAGGAACAAACTAGTCACGATGAAAATTATAAATAAGCCTTCCATTCTATTCGTTTTGTTGTTTGCTCTATTTTTGTATGGCTCCCAGAGTTTTTAAGCATGTTTGGTAGTTCTGATCCTTTTATCAAATGCTAAACTGTAAATACAACCTCCTCACTTTAAAATGGAGCAGTCTCAGATGAATTATTACATTGACTTGGCCCTGATAACAACAAATCCCTTTTAACAGTTTACCTACAAATGAAAATAAAAAGTAAACTTCTGCAGATATTGGAAAGTTGAAGTAAAACAGAAAAAAGCTCAGTAGCTTAATTGACATCTCCGACCACATGGAGAGAACAGCAGACAAGTTAACAGTAGACCATACATTAGGACATCAAAATTCTGGTGAAAGCTTCACACTAAAAACATTGGTTGCAAAGTTCATCTGCACAAAGCAAGCTGAAGGACCTCAAAATAATGGACATAGTATTACCAGTTAGCTCAGGTATGACTTACCTCCAGATAGGTACGAGTGCCAATGTGCTGTGTGGGTAACTGAATGTCAGTGGACGTACTTCAATATTAAACAATCTCTCATGATTTAAGACATGCTTTTCCAATTCAGTTCACTCTCTATGCTAAACAGTTGTCCTGAGTGGACAAGGGACCCCCTGATCAATGTTATTCACGGAGCTAGTCATCCAACTTGGAGGTGCAGTATAGTTGATGTAACTTTGCTCTTGGAAGCATTTTGGTGATTTGCTGGTGTGTGTTGCCAGATTTTGGCTCAAGTCAGAGAAGATTTTTGATCTGCCCCCAGAATGCCTGCTACAGTTATGCAATCTGTAATATGACCGGGAAATGGAGCTGAGGCTGCAGGGAAGGGAAGATGTCCAGAGTGCAGCTCGGCTCTCGCCAGAAGGCAATATCCAACAATGGTCTTCAGGTAGCATGTCATGAACCTCCACGTAGGAGCAATGTGTAAGGCACCTGCTATTCACATGTAGATGGTCACAGAACTGAGCCATACAACATTCACCATAGCCTATCTCCAAGTTTATGGCAGTCTTCTCCACGAACAACCTCAATATTGCCTTGCTAAAGGGCAGCTAAAGGCCACGTTAGCAAGAGGAGATAAAAAGGAGCAAAAGCAAGCATTCTGGACCACTTTGCTCTCTCTGTGCTATGAGCAGTAGTGAGACTGGTTCGCTTAAAGTGTCATCCCACCATTGCTCAACTCCCCGTAATCCTCATTCATCTGGAACATCCCATCACAGCATCCTCTTAGCCAAAATCCTGCAAGCATGAATCTCATGACCTTTGTCTGACCCAGTCTGCAGCACTGAGATTGCGGCTTTCAGTCTGTGCTGCATAGAAAGCAGGGGCAAGGACCACTGGGGATCTTATCATGCTGGAATCACCCTGCAGTCTTGGCATTGGCCAGTAATTTCACAATGGAAAGCATAGCCTCCAAAATCTGTGCTGTGCCTTTGCTTTATAAAGTCTAGAGAGTAACATGAGGCTGCCTGACAGACCTGTCAATGCACCAAGTACCTCAGTTTGCACACAAAATGTAAAAACATCTTGTAAGCTAAAATCAGAAATAAGAACGATGCTGGAATACTCAGGAGGTCAGGGAGCACCTCATGAGAGATATTGAGTTAACATGCCAAGCCAATGACCCAGTGATCTTCTTGTCAGAACAGAGGGAAGACAAATGTTCAGGGAGTTGGGATGGCATAGGAAAAATGAAAATCTCTGAAGTAGGATGGGGTGCAGGACTTATTAATTAACAAAATATTTTATGATGCAGAAGCCAAACAGTAATGGTGCTGTGAAGAGATAAATGCTGTGTCTAGCTGAGATGTGATTGGCTACAAAGCAGCTATATGAATGAATACATCATCACAGGCTAATGAAAGTAACCAGTTAGCATTGGAAAAAAAACAGATAGACTCTTGTGGTGTACTGATAGTATCCCTACTTCTGAGTCAGGTGGGCCCAGGTTCATATCCTACATGGTTCAACAGCGTGTAATAATATCACTGAACAGGTTGATTGAAAATGTCTTTAAAAATAACCTCTACCTTGGTTAATACGTTATCATTATAGTCAACAACTTTAAAAGTCCAGAATTGTATAGTGTGCCAAAAAGAAAGACAAAGGTGCTCTTTCTTGAGTCTCATTGGAATACTGTTGCTTGCTATGGGTTGAAATGTCAGATTCAGAACAAAAATGGAGAATTAAAGTGAATAATGACAGCAGGTTTGGGGTCATATTTGCAAACTGAATGCTGCAATGCAATCACCCAGTTTATGTTTGGCCTCTCCAGTGTTCAGGAGACCACATCGTGACCAATGACCATAGTACCAATGAATAAGTTAAACATACAAATAAATTGCTGTTGCACTTGGAAGGATTATTTTGGGACTTGGATATGAGAGGGGATGAAGAAAAAGGGGAAGTGTTGCATGTCCTGCACTGAGATAGACAGGAGCCAGCGGGTATTTTGGGGTGACTGAGGAGTGTTGTGGAGGAAACAATGTTAAATAGAGCAGAGGAAGATGTGTTGGTAGTGGTAACACACTCAGCTGGCAGAAATGGCAGATTATGACCAACTGAGGTGACTAGTCAACTAGTCATGGTTCTAAGAGGGAGATAAAAGGACAAGAGCAGACTGTGTGAATCTTCAGTTAAGGAGAAAAAGTATCAGAAGGACTGGTGTGAAAGGGTGCATTACCAGAAGAGCTGGAGGAACACAGCAGGTCAGGCTGTGTTCCTCCAGCTCCACACTGTATTGACTCTGACTCCAGCATCTGCAGTTCTTACTATCTGCATTACCAGAAGACATGTACAGAGATGGACTAACTGAGAAAAAGGAGCGGAGTTTTTACAGGATAGAGTGTAAGGAATTGTAGCCAAGGTAGCTGTGGGAGTCAGTGCATTTGTACGTAATGTTAGTTGGCAGACAATTTTTTTTCAGAAATGAAGATGCAGAAGTCAAGGAAGTGGAAGGGAAAAGTCAAAGATGGACCAGGTGAAGTTAACGGAAGGGTGGAAACTGAAAACAAAGTCACTGAAATTTTCCAGTTCATGAGTGCATCGGTAACGGTGATAAGGGAGGGGGTATATCCCTGGATAGGACTGTAATATCTCCCATAAGGCATACGTGGCTAGGATCCTTCAAAGGTACATTGTAGCAATGCAGCGGAGACTGAAAAATTAGGACAAAGTTTTAAAATTATGCATTGACAAATCATGAGCCAATATAGTCATGAGGACAGGAATGACCCCACAAAATTTATTTGGTATTAGTTTCTAACCCTAGCTTTTTTTAGACACTCAGGTCTCAAAATGGACTTTAGTAACTCCAGACCTTAGTTTTCTCCCTCTTTCATTTCTTCAAAGGCAATTCTGTATGCATCATAGATAATAAAATGTGAGGCTGGATGAACACAGCAGGCCAAGCAGCATCTCAGAAGCACAAAAGCTGACGTTTCGGGCCTAGACCCTTCATCAGAGGGGTCTCTGATGAAGGGTCTAGGCCCGAAACGTCAGCTTTTGTGCTCCTGAGATGCTGCTTGGCCTGCTGTGTTCATCCAGCCTCACATTTTATTATCTTGGAATTCTCCAGCATCTGCAGTTCCCATTATCTCTGTATGCATCATGGTGTGTTAATGATTAATTTCGTATTTTTACATGGCCATATGTCAGGTTTCATTACTTGTCTGAGTTGTGTTAAGTGGAATCTTCTGTAACACCACAGCCACAGGAGTCTATAGAATACTCCACAGGCAATAATCCAAGTGTCAAGTTTGGGAAAAAAAAGACAAGCTTATCCAAGACAAAACAGATTTTACTCTCTTGAACATACGATACAAAGCTTGTGGAGTAATTGACAGAAGGATACAATATGCTAGTTTTTGATCAATTTAGCTAGTTATATCATACTCATTTGGTAAAATGGAGTCTAAGGGGTAGAAATTTGTTTTCAGGTGGTAATTCACCACTTGTTGTACTCAATGCCTTAAGTTTAATTATATAACAAGCAGCAGATCTAATAATGGCCACCACCTGAGACAAATGCCTACCATAGACATATTGTATATGAATGATAAAATTAGAACAGAAAAAAGTGTCATTTTGGTTATCAATAACAGAAACCATGATTTTTAAAAACATTTTTGTAAGAAAATTTATTGACATTAAACCCAAAAATGCCAGAAAAGTACAAAAGGAAACTACAATACATGAAATCCTCTTATGATAGTTTGGTCAGAGTATACATGGTTCTTATGGTTCAATAAGATAGTAGTTCAAAACAAGGTCACAGAATTACAGCCTTTGAGCCCACAACAATTAACAACATTGAAAGTAAGAAATATATGGTGCAAACATATGCAAGTTGACACTTCATAAAATTTTGACATGTCAGGATGCAAAAACTGATCAAATATTTATTTTTCAGCGATGATCTTTGTTTCCTATGGGTGTGGGGTGGGTTTGTCTTGATAATATTCAATCAGATTCATTAACTACAGCCTGCAATCGAGTTCCAGAGAAAGTAAGGTGAAAAGCAAACTAACACAATGACTAGTGCTTTTTTTTTTCAAAAGCAAATCATTTCATTTGCTTTAATAGGATAATACATGAATACAATGGCTGATCTTACCTTTCGAAAAATAGACCAAAGACACTTCAAAGTGTTTGTTCCCATCTCTTAATCGTTGCTTGTAACCTCATTCCTGAAACTATGACATTCATACTTTAAGCATCCTTCTGATTATTGAAAACAGCAAATTGCATCTTTGGGGTCACCTCAAAAGTTTGTGAAACTCCATTTGATTCAGATCTCCTTACATCTTGTATTATCTTGAAAAACCAAGGTTGAGCAAATATTGGAAAAGTCTAAGAGCTACAAAGATGCACTGTTAGCTTTCCTTTAGCAATGACTGTGCTTCCCTCACCATTATCAGTCTATACAAGGTCCACTTGGAGATCAAGCCACTAACATAATCATTGCAAATTACTCTTTGGATGGGAATGTATAACTCAATGTTAGAGCAGAATCTCAGCAAGAATTTTTTTTTGTTGTTGTTGAAGTGATCCTCAGTTTAGATGTGGAATGATGCTGATTCATATGGTATTGAGAATGTTACTGTTTCCCAGAAATGGTGTTGTGAATACGTGAGATTATATACTATTGTAATAATCAATTTACAGCATCATGCTACAGTGTTGAATAGACTCGCAAATGCAGAGGAAGCATTTCTAAGACAACAACTCTGCCCGGTGTACAGTTCACCTTTTTCAGATTTTTTCACAAGTATTTCAAGCGGATATCGGCATTCTACAGCATACTGGTAAAAGGCAGTTTCCTCCTTTTTATTGAAACAATGGCAATTTGACAACCTAACATGCTGATTTGTAGACTAACACCACCAATTTCCAACCTGTCCTTAGGCACTTTTTTAATAATGTTCAACATTGTGGATGCTCTTTGAAATGTACAAGAGTTTAAATAAACTTTTGAACACTCCGGAGGTTACAAAAAAAACCCTGCAAATAATACATCAAGTGTATACAGTATATATAATAAAGAAAAGAAAGAATGTAGCACCATTGTGAAATGTCAATAGAGTGCTTGTAAACCTTTGCGGAAGATGGCTAGCTACAGTTAAGTTTTCCATAATCCTCTACATTACCTACAGATCATGGGGAAAAATCTATCACAGACCAGACAAGCAGCGTATGGGGAAAAAAAAATATCAGCAGGGGCTATAGGGGTGTTATCCCTGTCAACCCTTGTAGTGATCTTCCAATGTTACATTGCTGGATATTAAACTGCATGGCCTAAATTATGTGATTGAAGGGCTCTTGTTGCACAGTGGTAGTGTCTGTACCTCTGAGCCAGGAGGCCCAGTTCAAGTGTCACCTGTTCCAGTGGTTTGTAAGAACATGTCTGAACAGGCTGCATAGAACTTATTTCAAAGATGTGGTTGGGAAACCAAAAGAGGACAGGAGTGAAAAAGTGGCCTCATACATTATATTTTATATCATTATTGGTAGGGCAATCCCAATTCTTAATGCCAAAATGTTACTGCAATCCAACTTTGCTCAGGCAGCCTTAAGAGATTAAGAGACACCCATCTAATGGGCGACTAATCGGCACCACCTTGTGCCAGAGCTAGCAGAAGGAAACAGTATTTTTCTCTGGTATTAAATGGAGATGGTCTGTATAACCTGCTGCGATAGAAGAACCTGCCAATCGCAAGCTTTTCCACAGTTCCTTTTCAACGTGTCCCAAGCACAGACAAAAACTCCCCAAAGAAAGACTGAATTGAAGAAATAAAATAAAATGCTGGAGAAACTCAGCAGGTTGAGCAGCATCTGTGGAGTGAGAAACAGAGTTTAAAAGTGAGTCCAGTGGTCCAAAAAAATCATCTTGGACTAGAAACGTTAATTCTGTTTCTCTCTTTACCGATACTGCCAGACCTGTGGAGTTTCTCCAGCACCTTCTGTTTCCATTTCCGATTTCCAGCATTCATGGTGTTTTCCTTTAATTGTAGTGGTGCAATTGTTAGGTCGATGGAATTCCTTTCCCACTATGCTTTGGTAACTCAGGTACCCAAAATCAATAAGAGTGATAATGGGAACTGCAGATGCTGGAGAATCGAAGACAACAATGTGAGGCTGGATGAACACAGGAGGCCCAGCAGCATCCCAGGAGCACGAATTTGTGCTCCTGGGATGCTGCTGGGCCTGCTGTGTTCATCCAGCCTCACATTTTGTTGTCTCAAATTCAATAAGATTTGAGTATCTAAACTGAAGAGATCCAAAGTGTGACACAGCATCAGCCAAACAGCTTTTTTGAATCACTTTATAAATGAGTATTAAGTACAATGTAATCACTAATTAATATTTTAGACATTTATTTACAAGAAAAGAAATGACTTTAAATTGTATTAAATAATTTCTATCAAAGTTGTTTTGGCACCAGAATTCTGGGTAAATTGAAAGCTTTGGTTATCAATGAGCATTAAGAAGCAAAACAGCATCTATGGACTCACTGAACTCTGCCAGTTCAAAGATCACAATTCTATGTAAGTTAATGAAAATTCAATTTTTCAGTAATTTTTATGCCATCACTCTATTCGAAGTTGCACCCAGAATTTTAGGACTTACTGGGAAGCTTTAATCTCTAGAATTCTGGTCTAGGTGGTGCAGTCCAATGAAGCTCCACCCGTGGTTCTGTGTGTAATACAGAGGAACATGGGTAACCAAAAAGGAGCAGGATGTGATTTCCACCATCTTCCACAGGACTACGCAACTGTTACAATCGAACTAACAATTTACCATTCACGGCTAACTCTTTTACTAAACTCTTGTTTAACAATACAGTACATTATGAGAAGTCTGTTTGAATAAAACCAAGGACTGCCTTTGTCCCCAACACAAAGCCCAAAAAAATACTGTTTATAATGTGTATATATATTTAGTAGTGATTGTTGAAGTTCCGAATGTTTACTGGTTGGCTGAATGGAGAGAAACAGGTTAGAAAATAAAGATCAACTTTGTTCCCCTCCACACCATGTATTTTTAGGTCTCCTTTATGTTCACTTTCTCAGCCTTCTCAGCAGTCTCCTAAACAAAATAGAAAAATAAGCTCATTAGTGCTTCTGTGTGAAGCCATTTTGGAAATATCAGAGATAAATTGGTAATGTTCCTTAAGTTAGCACTTTGCATGCAATCTTTATATGAGATTGACTACTATTGATAAAATAGAAAAGCTACATCTAAAATGTAGCAATGTGATTGTAAACTTCAAGACTATGCCTTTCCACAATGGGCCACAGTGTTGCAACAGACAAAATTAGGATCTTCTCAAATTTGAATTATGTCAGGCATTTTAAAACTATGCAGATATTCTGTCACCCAGATAGACATTATTATTTCAGTGTAGACTGGTGTTGTACACGGGGACCCTGCAGAATTCCCAATGCAGCAGACTGTGAAGAAATTGCTGGGGAAATTGAAGATTCTGCCAGGCAACTTCTCTACGCCTGGAACCCTCTGAATGTTTCCATTTACAAATTTGAGAATTTGAAGAGTTGGTAAAAGTAAGTGAATAGGTATTATGTAAAGTTAGAATATTAACTACATAGTCTAACTCCTGTGCAACTATTCAATTGATTCCATATTTACTTCAGACATCCCCAACTGCATCTCTCCCACTCCACTTACAACCACAGAACTGGACAGGATCAGCCTGTCCTGCCTGAGACCAGCTTCCCCTTCAACCATTCCAGACCCAAATCCAATTCCCTACTGCCAAATTGGAAGCCCTTCCTAACTCTTGCAGCTGATCCTCCCCTTCCCTCGCAGCCATACACAACCCTCCAGGAGTTAACCACCATTCTCCCCTCCCCCCCACAACCCTTCACCTGCTCCAGACCTGATTCTCCTTTACTCCCTGAGAGGCAAACCTTCTTTCCCTACACTGGCACCAACCTCCCCATCCTCCAATCCAGACTAATCTGCCTTTGCCTCCCCTACCCAGAAACCACCTCCCCACTGCTGAACCTGTACTTCACCCTGCCTTCCATTATCCCTTGCTAGACTCACTGGTCCCATCGACCCTGACCTACACTAAACATTACAACACTTCATCACACTCTACCCAGCTGACACCCTACTCAACTGGCCCTCTGAAACCCTAGCTAAGTGGCACTCTACCCTCACATTTACCTAACGCACACATAATTTGGCAGCAGCTGCTCAGAATATGGCAGCTGACTGCTGTAAACACAAATTCTGGCCTGCTGTGTTCATCCAGCTCCACACTTTGTTATCTCTGAACATTGTTTGCCTTCCCCTGTCATTTCAGCACATTGAGAGAATTGTCAATATTGAAGTACAGTTCCACAGTTCTGAGTGCTGATTAGAGTCTCCTGTCAGAAATATGAAACTCCCTCCTTTCATAAAGAATTCTGCCTGAAATTGCCCCTCCTCAGAAAATTTGGCCCTTTATCTGCCATCACATTGATGATCACCAGTACAATAGATTTTGGAATCACTGCTGCCAATTGCACAGTCTACCAATCTCTAATGGTTTGATGCACAAGTACACAAGGTCAAAAGAGCTGGAGCAAGTCAATTAACTTCGTGAACCTGACCCATCATTCAACATGATCAATAATGATCTTATTGTGACTTATGTCTGCATTTCTGCCTAGCCCATAATCTTTGTTTAACAACAGAGTCAAAACACGACTATTAAAAGGCTGAATTAGACAATGATCCACATCCCAATGCTCTTGAGGGTACCGAACTGCACAAAGATTAACAATCCCCAGAGAAGAAGGAGCCTTTTCATTTCTTGTAAATGGCACACCCTTAAGTTTAAACAATGCTGATTAGTTATAGATTCCCCCACAAAGGGTAACAACTTCTCAGCAATTACTCTTTCAAGTCCTTTTAAAATTTACTATGCTTCTGTAAACTCACCATCATCTACTAAACTCCAATTACAATAGATCCAACTTGCTAGGGAAGGGGAGGATAGCAAATGTGGTCCCCCTGTTCAAGATAGGGAGGAGGGAGGATAGCAAATGTGGTTCCCCTGTTCAAGAAGGGGAGTAGAGACAACCCTGGTAATTATAGACCAGTGAGCCCTACCTCAGTTGTCGGTAAAGTGTTGGAAAAGGTTATCAGGGATAGGATTTATAATCATCTAGAAAAGAATAAATTGATTAGGGATAGTCAGCATGGTTTTGTGAAGGGTAGGTGGTGCCTCACAAACCTTATTGAGTTCTTTGAGAAGGTGATCAAACAGGTAGACGACAGTAAACCAGTTGATGTGGTGTATATGGCTTTCAGCAAGGCGTTCGATAAGGTTCCCCACAGTAGACTATTGTACAAAATGCAGAGGAATGGAATTGTGGGAGATATAGCAGTTTGGATTGGAAATTGGCTTGTTGAAAGAAGACAGAGGGTGGTAGTTGATGGGAAATGTTCATCCTGGAGAGCAGTTACTAGTGGTTTACCGCAAGGGTCAGTGTTGGGTCCACTGCTGTTTGGCATTTTTGTAAGTGACCTGGATGAGCGCATAGAAGGATGGGTTAGTAAATTTGCAGACGACACTAAGGTCGGTGGAGTTGTGGATAGTGACGAAGGATGCTGTAGGTTGCAGAGAGACATAGATAAGCTGCAGAGCTGGGCTGAGAGGTGGCAAATGGAGTTTAATGCAGACAAGTGAGAGGTGATGCACTTTGGTAGGAGTAACCAGAAGGCAAAGTACAGGGCTAATGGTAAGATTCTGAGTAGTGTAGATGAGCAGGGAGATCTCGGTGTCCATGTACACAGATCCTTGAAAGTTGCCACCCAGGTTGACAGGGCTGTTAAGAAGGCATACAGTGTTTCAGCTTTTATTAATACAGGGATCGAGTTCCGGAACCAAGAGGTTATGGTGAAGCTGTACAAAACTCTGGTGCAGCCGCATTTGGAGTATTGTGTACAGTTCTGGTCACCGCATTATAAAAAGGATGTGGAAGCTTTGGAAAGGGTGCAGAGGAGATTTACTAGGATGTTGCCTGGTATGGAGGGAAGGTCTTACGAGGAAAGGCTGAGGGACTTGAGGCTGTTTTCATTAGAGAGAAGGTTGAGAAGTGACTTAATTGAAACATAGGAAATAATCAGAGGGTTAGATAGGGTGGATAGGGAGAGCCTTTTTCCTAGGATGGTGACGGCGAGCATGAGGGGGCATAGCTTTAAATTGAGGGGTGAAAGATATAGGACAGTTGTCAGAGGTAGTTTCTTTACTCAGAGTAGTAAGGGAATGGAACGCTTTGCCTGCAACGGTAGTAGATTCGCCAACTTTAGGTACATTTAAGTTGTCATTGGATAAGCATATGGATGTACTTGGAATAGTGTAGGTTAGATGGGGTTGAGATCGATATGACAGGTCAGCACAACATCGAGGGCCAAAGGGCCTGTACTGTGCTGTAATGTTCTATGTTGCTCAATCTGGCCTTTAAACACAAGTCATTCATCCTGTGAATCAGCCTTCTGAACTGCCTCCATGCAAGTATAGTGGGCAGAATCTTACCAGGGTCTAAATGAACATGGGCTATGTTGAGATTTGTGGCAGAATCGAATGTGAAGTCTAGAAAGGCCTAGCTCAACATCAGGAGCCACTTGCTGCACATTTATATGTGTGAGTTTCTCACTGTTGAGTTGCCAACTAAGGGGCATGATAGCTTGTTAAACAACTTATCAACACCAAAGTTGACCTGGTTAATATTCAGCTTCCTAGCTTAGCAAATGCACCAAACAAGCAAGACACTGAGAATACTAAACATAGAAGTCAGAACAGGAACCTGGTGACTTCAGCCTGATACTGGGCATGGACAGCCTTCATGTCACTCAACTCCAAAATCATCTGAGGGCACCTTCCGCAGTCACTAGTTGTACACACTCTAATCCACAGACTGGCTGGCATCCAACACTTGGAACACCCCTCACTATCTTCATGGTACGTCTCCGATCCGTTTGCAAAATGTTTGGGAAGCAGGGACTTGTATTGCAGGGCACACTGGCAAACAGTTTTGAAAAGCAGCTGTAAAGACACTTGGCACACAGACGCAGGCACCCAATTCATGGACTGGATCAAGCTGCATCTCAGGGCTGTTATACTTGTTAGCAGGACTCTATCTGGGCAGAACTGGGAATATGTTGCTGTATAGCAGACTGGGAGGGCAATCTCACACCCAGGGTATGTGTCAGCTACCTGCACATCAAACACACCACAAGGTTATTCATCTAAATGGCCTTGTGGAAAATACGTGTGGGCTAGTCCTCGGTCTAGTCGATGAGGTATTGTTGCTTGTCAAGGCAATAACCCTGAACACTGGCTGACTGTGTCCAAGCTCATGGAGTGGTATTAGAGACTGCTCTTGGCTTATTGTGCCAAGGCATCCTGGAGTGAAAATTATCCCTTTTTACTTGACTGAGGATTGCTGACAACTATGATGAGCTTTATGGTATTAATCTGCACAGCAATATAGGAGCAGTCCCTCTTCCGCACCTACACAGGCCCCAAACCCCACCTCTTCCTCCGGTACATTGATGACTGTATCGGCGCCGCCTCTTGCTCCCCAGAGGAGCTCGAACAGTTCATCCACTTCACCAACACCTTCCACCCCAACCTTCAGTTCACCTGGGCCATCTCCAGCACATCCCTCACCTTCCTGGACCTCTCAGTCTCCATCTCGGGCAACCAGCTTGTAACTGATGTCCATTTCAAGCCCACCGACTCCCACAGCTACCTAGAATACACCTCCTCCCACCCACCCTCCTGCAAAAATTCCATCCCCTATTCCCAATTCCTCCGCCTCCGCCGCATCTGCTCCCACGACAAGACATTCCACTCCCGCACATCCCAGATGTCCAAGTTCTTCAAGGACCGCAAATTTCCCCCCACAGTGATCGAGAACGCCCTCGACCGCGTCTCCCATATTTCCCGCAACACGTCCCTCACACCCCGCCCCCACCACAACTGCCCAAAGAGGATCCCCCTCGTTCTCACACACCACCCCACCAACCTCCGGATACAACGCATCATCCTCCGACACTTCCGCCATCTACAATCCGACCCCACCACCCAAGACACTTTTCCATCCCCACCCCTGTGCTTTCTGGAGAGACCACTCTCTCCGTGAATTCCTCGTTCGCTCCACACTGCCCTCCAACCCCACCACACCCGGCACCTTCCCCTGCAACCGCAGGAAATGCTACACTTGCCCCCACACCTCCCCCCTCACCCCTATCCCAGGCCCCAAGAATGACATTCCACATTAAGCAGAGGTTCACCTGCACATCTGCCAATGTGGTATACTGCATCCACTGTACCCGGTGTGGCTTCCTCTACATTGGGGAAACCAAGCGGAGGCTTGGAGACCGCTTTGCAGAACACCTCCGCTCAGTTCGCAACAAACTACTGCACCTCCCAGTCGCAAACCATTTCCACTCCCCCTCCCATTCTTTAGATGACATGTCCATCATGGGCCTCCCGCAGTGCCACAATGATGCCACCCGAAGGTTGCAGGAACAGCAACTCATATTCCGCCTGGGAACCCTGCAGCCTAATGGTATCAATGTGGACTTCACCAGTTTCAAAATCTCCCCTTCCCCAACTGCATCCCTAAACCAGCCCAGTTCATCCCCTCCCCCCACTGCACCACACAACCAGCCCAGCTCTTCCCCTCCACCCACTGCATCCCAAAACCAGTCCAACCTGTCTCCGCCTCCCTAACCTGTTCTTCCTCTCACCCATCCCTTCCTCCCACCCCAAGCCGCACCCCCATCTACCTACTAACCTCATCCCACCTCTATGACCTGTCTGTCTTCCCTGGACTGACCTATCCCCTCCCCACCTCCCCACCTATACTCTCTCCACCTATCTTCTTTTCTCTCCATCTTCGGTCCGCCTCCCCCTCTCTCCCTATTTATTCCAGAACCCTCACCCCATCCCCCTCTCTGATGAAGGGTCTAGGCCCAAAACGTCAGCTTTTGTGCTCCTGAGATGCTGCTTGGCCTGCCGTGTTCATCCAGCCTCACATTTTGTTGTCTTGGATTCTCCAGCATCTGCAGTTTCCATTATCTCCAAATATAGCAGGAGTGAGAGTTTGGTATTTCTGGTTGATGGGGCAAAGTGCAAAATGCAATAAAAGACAGGAATGCTGTGAGCATCCAAGTAAGCTCGGAGGTAGTGAACACTATGACAGCAAGTGAACAGCCCAGAGAATTTTTTTTTTGTCTTCTTGTCCAGTCCAGTCCTTTTCCACTTTTATCCGTGATTCTTCTGACACTTTATGGCAGTTTCAGAATTTCCAGTTCATTGGCACCAACCACCTCCTTTTTACAATGGACGGGCAATCCCTTTATACATCCATCTCCCATCAGGAAGGTCTCAGGGTTCTCCACTTCTTCCTGGAAAATGGCCTGAACTGTCCCCATCGACCACCAGGCCAAACTCATCCTCGCTTGGAGCAATTCTCCTTTAACTGTTGTCACTTTCTTCAGATCAAACATATAGGTACCTACATGGGCCCCAGTTATGCCTGTCTGCTTCTGAGGTACGAGGAACATTCCTTGCTCCAATCTAACTTGGATCTATCCTCACAACTCTTTCTGCAATACATTGATGCATCGGTGCTTCTTCCTTCTCTCACCGAGAGCTGGAAAAGTATTTCATTTCCACTTTTTCCCCGCTCTCATCTTCACCTGTTCTATCTCTGACTCCTCCCTTACTTTCCTCAACATCTCTGCTTCCATTTCTGGGATCAGGATGGCCACCAATATCCACTAAAAAACCCACTGATTCCCACAGTTACCTTGACTGTAAATCCTCACATTCTGCCTCCTGTAAGGACATCATTCAATTTTCTCAGTTCCTCAGTCTCTTCTGCATCTTTTCTGATGATGCTACCTTCTGCAATGGGGGGTCTCAGAAATGTCCATTTTTTTCTCAACTAAGGATTTCCCACTACTGTGATCAACAGGGCCCTTAGCCGTGTTTGACCAGTCTCCTGCACTTCTGCCCTCACTGCTTCTCCTTTCCTCCCACAGGAGAGTTCCTCTGGTACACACTTACCATCCCACCAGCATCCAAATGCAAAGAATTGTTAGCCACTATTCTGCTACCTCTAGCAGGGTACCACCACCAGACACGAATTCCCCTCCCTCCTTTGTCAACATTCTGCATGGACTGCTTCCCTCTGGAATAACCTGGTCCACTCCTCCTCCACTCCCAACACTCCCACAGCGCCTTCCCCTGTAATTGTAGAAGGTGTACCTGCCTGTTTACTTCCTCCCTCCTCACTATCCAAGGCCCCAGACACACCTTCTATCTGAAGCAGTGATTTTCCTGCAGTACTCAATTTAGTCTACAACAGTAGCTGCTCACAAATGTGGTCTGCTGTATGGAGATGAAACACACTGTCCACAGAAATGACCCTGAGCTTCCAGGTGACTGCCACTTCAACACGACAGTGTTCCCTGGCCAATATCACTATCTCACGCTTGTTGCGGTGCTCCGGCGAAGCTCCGTGAAAGCTGGAAGATCAGCATCTCATTTTCTGCTTTTGGGCCCTGCAGTCTTCAGGACTCAACACTGAGTTCCATCAGCCTGAATACCTTCTTCTAAATTGTTACAACTTGCACACCCCAGGTTATCATATAGGGAAAGTTCAGCACAGCCAATCCATTCTCACCTAGTTATGGTCCCCATTAGTAGCTTTCCCGTCTTCCTGGCTTATCAATAGCCATCATTTTGTCTGCCTGTCTTTCTCTACCTCTTGGATCTATCTCTAACTATTGCTTACTTCTTTAACCCACCCCCTGATTTCAGCATATATAGTCATCATTTTCTTGCTATCATCAGTTCAGACGAAAAGTCACTAGACCTGAAATATTAACTCTGCTTTCTCTCCACAGGTGCTGCCATGCCTGCTGAATTTCTCCAGCAATTTCTGTTTTTGCTAGCTTAGAGATGCAGCCTGGTCCAGTCCACGAGCTGGGTTCGTGTCCCTGAGTGCACAGCATCCTTGTTGCAGCCTTTTAGTGGTGGTTACCTGGGCAGCCTGAGGTGCAGCACTGAAGTGCAGAAATTTTCCGCATGTGGGCTGGAGATGTGCCATGAGGGTTCTTAAGCTGACACACACTGGATGCCAATATCTGTAGATGTGGGGTATATGTGCAGCCCATGAATCATGTCCTGAGATAATAAAACTAAGAAATAGGAACAGGAGTAGGCCATTTGGCCCTTCGAGCCTGCTCAACCATTCAATAGAATAGTGGCTGATACAATATTCCTTATGTGCACTTTCCTGCATTTTCCCCATAACCCTTGAATCCTCTACTGATCAAGAAAGTAGAGTCTTTTGCCCTCCTTTCTGAAATGTGCAGCATCACATTTTCCCACCATTATACTCTGTCAGCTTTTCCTTCACTTGCTCAACCTGTCAATATCTCTGTAAACTGTGTGTATCCCTCTCACAATCTGCCTTTCCAGCTATTTGTGTGTCATCTGCAAACCTGGCTACAGTACATTCATTTCCTTCCTCAAAGTCAGTCATATAAATTGTAAACAGTTGCGGGGTTAGCAGTGATCCCCGTGGATATCCATCTGTCGTGGGCTGCCAACCTGAAAAAGAACCCCTTAACCCTACTTGCTGTTTCCTGTCCATAGCCAATTGTTTGTCCTCACCAATATACTACTCCCACACTGTGGGTTCTTATCTCATGACTTAACATTTTATAAAGTACCTTCTCAAACATCTTGAAGTACAACACATCTGGTACCCCCCCCACTATCCGATCTTGTTGAGGCTGCCTCAAAAAAACCTAATAAATTTGTCAGACATGATTTTCCTTTCATGAAGCTAAGCACAGATAGGCACAGGAATTCCCAGAATCCTGGTACTCCACGAAGAAAATCATCAATAGACACACAGAACTCAATCCCATATACACTCCACGACTAAGGAAAACTGGAAGTGAGGCAATCCAGCTCAATGGACTCCTGAGTATAAAAACCAGGTGGGAAAACACAACAATGCTTCATTGGAGGCTGCACTGATGATGTTACCCACCAGGGAAATGAAATGTCTGCGAAATAACATGCCAGCTTGGCGAGCCAACCAACCTCAAGTCCCCTTAGTTTTAAACAATGACCCAGCTTTCTAGATTCTCCCATAAGAGGAACCATTCTTTCCACTCCACCTGGCAAGACTCCTGAGGATTTCATAAGTTTCAATCATGTTGCCCCTGATCCTGCAAAATCCCAGGAAATACAAATCTTAACTGTGCAACCTAGTGCACAGATAAAAATCAGATTTTGATCTACACAATTTTTTTCATTTTACTTTAATTATTTTGGCAACAGAATGAGGTTGTTGACTTGCTCGCTGAGCTGGCTTGTTTTTATTCAGATGTTTCATCACTGTGCTAGGTAACATCATCAGTGAGGCCTCCGATGATGTAATGTTGTTCTACTCTGCTTGGAATTTATATTGTCTGGTCTGTTATAGTGAGTAGTGTCATTTCCAGTTTTGTTCTGTTTGGGTTTGTATATGGGGTCCAATTCTATCTGTTTGTTGATTGCATTATGGGTTGAGGACCATGCCACTAGAAATTCCCGTGTGTGTCTATATTTGGCTTGGGCTACTGTAGTTACATTTTCCCAATTAAACTGAAGACCTTCATTGTCTGAGTGTACTGATGTTATTTCCTTAATATCAGTACACATGGATAATGAAGGCCAACAATTTAACTGGGACAATGTAACTATAGTAGCCCAAGCCAAACACAGACATGCACGGGAATTTCTAGAGGCTTGACTCTCAACCCATAATGCAATCAACAAACAGATAGAACTGGACCCCATATACAAACCCAAACAGAACAAACCTGGAAATGACACTACTCACTATAACAGATCAGACAATATAAGTTCCAAGCAGAGTATAATAGCATCACTACATTGGAGGCCTCACTAATTATGTCACCTAGCATGATGACGAAATGGCTGAACAAAAACAAGCCAGCGCGACGAGCAAGTCGAGCCTTGCCATCAACCTTTTGCTAAAACCTTGACAACATAATGCCTCACACTGACAAACATTAATTGGTAATCGCCACTCATTGGGACAGTTTAGGTTAAGACCCGAATGGTCTGGTAAATCTATAACTCAGACTTGTGTTCAGTGGGGACAGGTCTTGAGGTGTGTATAGAGAAAACTAATATTCCCTGAGTGGATGAGAGATAAACACCCATCTGTCACCCATGAAGCTTACCCTTCAGTCTCAGACTGCTTTTGTACTAACCTGATGCTTGTTGAGCTCGTGAACATATTTTGTCCACTCCTCCTCAGTCATCTCATCATTGGCAGTTGTTTGTAGCTGCTCCTCAGGAATGCCCTTATTTTTATCTTCATTGATGAAGCCAATGAAGAAAATAAAACAGAGAAAAAGAAATGAGTGAATCATGTATGGAAAAGGAAATTCAAGAAAAACTGCAGTAATGGGGAAAAAAAGGTAACAGAGATTCTGCAAGAAGCACAGGCTTTACGATTCTAGTACCTACTATCTCCAAGTTAATTAATGGCAAGTCTGTACCACAATTACTCATCAACAACTAACAGAGTAATCAGATTATCAATTTGAGTCATTTCATGGCGTGAGTAGATTGTAGCTAGGTATGAAGGGAAGCAAAAAAAAAGTCTTGACATTTTACACCTAATTCAGTATTTTTGAGGTGTAGTCCCTGTTATAGTGTATAGGAAATCATATTGAATCTTACAGTAGAGAAGGAGAGCATTCAATCTATTGAATCTGTACCCGCTCCCTGAAGAGCTAACCAACTAGTCCAGTTCGCTAGCTCTATCTCTGTAGCCCTCTAAATTCATCACTTTCAAATGCAGCAGCCAATTTGATGGTTTTTCTTGACCATATAAAATAAGGCTTATCCAATGCAGAAAGGCAACATTGCCAAATGTATTCTTTTGTGCAGATTATCCTTTTAAAGTACAAGTTTCCAAATTGGGGTTCAGAGGGACAGTTCTGACATGATAAGGCTAAATGTAAAAGAGATGAAACCTGCATCTTTTTGCCCTATTAATGAAAATGTAAGGATCTGTACAACCAATTCCACACTTCACTCTTTTCAAAACACAGGCATCTACTACAAATGGGTGTTCTTAATATTCAGATAAAAGCAAGTTATGGTGGATGCTGGAAATCCGAAGTTAAAAAAGAGAAAATGCTGGAGAAACCCAGCAGGTCTCGGGTCTTTGGGAAGTACAGTTGTATCAGACATGAAACGTTCACTCTGTTTCTTTCACTGCATAGATGCTGCCAGACTTGTTGAGTTTCTCCAGCATCCTCTTTGTTTCAATGCTCTTCAGATTAAATATTTCTCTTCCGGCTATTAAAAAAAATGTGTTTGCCTTTCTGGTCAGTATCTATGTGCATCATGAGTTTATTCTTGGAAATGCTCAGGCACCCTAATGCCAAGAGAAACAATAGTAGCTCCTCCCATCCCAGTCCCTGCCCAATGCTACTTCCAAGCCCATCTAAAATGTTCTTTACTCTGAATTAGGCAGTTCTGTGGATTGTCACTTATTTTTTGTTCTTATATCCTTATAAACCTTTGCGTGTCCATAATATTTAGAGGGAATATATAACAGTGCTTTAGTTCAAAAAAATGTCATCTCAACACAGAAATAGCATTTTATTGCCCAGTGGTCTGTACCTTTTTGGTAAGTTAAATGTTGCTTTGCTTGGCTTTCCACTTGCTGGTTTACTGGATCATTTTAAATTATACAGAAAAGAACACAGGTGGCAGATGCATGGGAACACCACCCAGTCTCCTTTCCAACTCTACACCAGTCTGACTTGGAACGATATTACTCTTCCTTTACAATCGCTGAGTCAAGTTCTTGAAACACCCTATCTGAAAACCTTCTGGGTATTCCTACACCTGCAGCAGTTCAAGAATTGACTCACCATCATCTTCTAAAAGATGCAGTTAGAGAAAGGGCAGCATAGTGGCCAGTACCACTGCCTCACAGCGCCTGGGTTCGATTCTCAGCCTCTGGCGGCTGTCTGTGTGGAGTTTGCACATTCTCCCTGTCCAAAGATGTGCAGGTTAAGCAGACTAGCCACGCTAAATTGCCCAGTGTACAGGGATTTGTAGGTTAAGTGGATTAGCCATGGGAAACGCAAGTTTACAGGGATGGGGTATGTTTGGGTGGGATGCTCTTCAAAGAGTTGGTGTGGACATGGGCCAAATGGCCTGCTTCTACACTGTATGAGTCCTATGAAAATAATTCCTTGCTTCCCCAGTGACAACCAGATCCTGTGACTAAAAAAAAAATCCTTAACAGTGTCTGCACTCATTAATTCTCAATAGTCGCACAAAAGAACATGTATTTCACTTTCTCCAAAAGAATTAATTGTTCTCTACCTGAAGCTAGCTACCACAGGCACATTTTGGTTTTGAATACAGAAATATATATAGGTAGGAAGAAGGTAAATTGACACCGCCCTTCCTTTATCTGAAAAATCCTGGAAGAGATGGGTTAACATTTCAACTTACCGTCACAGGTCATGGCAGTACACACCCAGTTGCCACAAGCACAGACGCATCGGTTACACTCCACTGTAGTCTCAGCTCCATCCTCATAAGTCTCATCTTCCAAAGCACATTCTTTGACACAACAAAGGAAAGTCACTTTTATTTCAGTATCCAGATAACTTGTGTCAAGCAGGAAATTGGCAGAAAGGAGTCCTAAGCATGTCAGATAACCTTGAGTGGCAATCTACTGATGTTGGGTCTAACCAGGGTGTAAAATTAAACACCTATATTATCTACAATCAAGATAGGAAACTTATGAACAGGATTTCACTACTCTGCACTGTATGGTGTGCTCACCTCTCCGTGGTTTTGCAACTGAAGGGAGAGGGGGTCAGATTTTATTCTCAGGCTTTCAAGGTGAAAGTTTGATCGTACTGCAGTTCCCAAAACACCCACACAACTGGCTTTTCCTGGGACCTTTGCCTTTTCAAGCAAGGGACAGCTTGCAAGTTGGGTGCAGCCTCATGTTTGGGGATGGATGAGGTCAGGCTGTTGGGGTGGGGTGGACCGGACCAGCTTGAGGCATGGAAGTGACGGACAAGTGTGCCAGAGTGCAGCATTACCACATATTGTGGAAGGAAGCACCTGCCCAGAGACATGGATTCCGGTGACTTTAAGAACAAAGAACGCATGGGAAACAGAGTAAAGAGCACAACACAGGTGGGCAGGAGGAGTTAATGTTCACAACAGAATAAACACCACATTTAGTAGTGGATGCTGTATATGAGAGAGATATGAAATTCCCTTCACAATGGCACTTGTTCTGTAGTAGAACAGTTTTTGTTAGGGGATTGGGCTTGCTAGGATTTTGATTCATTGACATTGAAGAAACAGTGATATTTCCAACTCAGATAGTGAGTGACTTGGAAGGGATCTTTCAGGTTACTGTATCTGCTGTAGCTGTCCTTCTGGTCAGTACAGGTCATAGGTTTGGAGGGGTTATCTAAGAACCCTGGTGGGTTTCTGCGGTGCAGCTTGCATGTGTTTGACCACATTCTGCACATTTGACCTGATGCCAGAAGACTTTGTTGAATCCAAAAGATAAATGTTGAGAGCTCCCAGGGCAACTCCTGACTGTAAACCACTGTGCTAACACCTCCACTAGACCTGTCCTGCCAGGAATAATGATGTTGTTAGGGCCTGGTCTGTAAGATATAATTCTGAGGGTATGGCTATGTCAGGTTGTTGCTTGACTAGTTTGCAAGACAGTTCTCCCCATTTTGGTATTATCCACCAGGTGTTGATAAGGATGACTCTGCATGTGGACATGGCTATGGTTTTCCATTGTTGTTTCTAGTGGTTGTACCAGTCTTGCCCATCCAGTTTCGTTCCTTTTTTGAGGTTTTTTAGCAATTTGATACAACTAAGTGGCTTGGTTAGCCAGTTCAGAGAACAGCTAAAAATTAACTACATTGTTGTGGGTCTGGAATCCCAGAGCATTACCCAGATTACTAGACAAGCGACAATACAACTGCACCATCGCCTCCCATGGGAGGGGAGCTGCAGTCATTGAACAGGACTATTTCATGAGTGGTAGAGTGAGGTGCAGCAAATCTGAGGCAGTGGCATCCATACATTTTGAAGGAATCTCACTGGTCTCAGATTCCGAGGCCCCTCAGCCTGATACTCTATTTGCTTTCACGTCCAAACAAGGATGGCTGTGGAGTTTTTTAAATTAATTCACGGGACGAGGGCTTGGCAGACCAGGTAGCATTTATTGCCCATCCCTAATTTCCCAGAGGGCAGTCTAGAGTCAACCACATTGTGTAGCTGTGTAGGTAGTGTAGTCAGTAGGAGGGCTCTAATGGGTCCCTGCACAAAAGCATCAACTGCCTCAGTCACATAGGTTGCCCAGCTCCACAGGTGAGTACAACGTAAGAATATCTAAAAGCAGAGGACATATCATGTACATTGCTAAGTGGGTCACTAGTGTTCAGATAAGTTGAGTAGAGTAAGATAACATGTGCAAAGTTAAACACAAACCTTTATCTGTGCAAAATGTTATCTATTTATACTATAATTACAAAATACTGGACTTTCCACATGGCCAAAGGTCTTTTAATACCTCACCCACCACCACATCCAGTTAGTCTTGATCAGTCTTGACGTGTTTGCTTGCAGGATGTTCCTAATGATTCTGTTTGTGTCTCAAGAATTCTCCACTGCCTTCCAGCCCAGGTTTTACTCTCATGGAAGGCGCCCGTCATGTGACACACTGTTGTGTCAGAAGATCTTGATCCACTATGGCGTTCCCGCATGGATTCCTCATGGCCTCCATGATAATGTTGTCTGGCCCATCTCTGAGGCCCTTACTATTGAAATTTATCCACACTATCTTCATCCATGTGGAATTCCTCCTCTTTCACCTCCTAATTTTCACTGGAGGACAGGCTTCCTTCCTCAGCTCCTCTAGTAACAAATCCTTGCTCAGAGCCCAGAGCGAGGATGTGGCATGTGAGGAAGGTTACAATGATCTGGACTCCAGTACAGTTAGCATCCTTGTGAGGTGGTGCCTCTCACTGTACCTTCTCGGTGGTTGGCTTTGTGGTCAACAGAAGATGATGTCAGAGTTTTAGGGAATAACTCAAACCCCATCCATGCATCTGGAGGGGGTTTCAGTCAAAACATTCAAGCAGCCCAAGCTCCCTTAGGATTACCTCTGTATGTGATGCAGTGTCTATCTGAATTAAGAAACTGTGCCAGTCTGGTGAATAGGATGTGGATGACATCTGTGTGTTGCTGATTGAAATTAAATGACAGAGGCTGCAAGGCCTTTGAGTGGCCTATTTGTCCATGGTCTCAGACAGTGTATGACTTGATTTGCAGAAAAACACCCAAGTTCTGTATTTTGGAGAGCTGATTCATATCTCCAGGAGGAGAGAAAATCTGGCACAAGGAATCTGATGCAGAAGTACAGTTAAAACTTTGTTTTTTTTCTAATATTACAGAGTAATATTGTATTGGTAGCACCAGGAAACAAAACAGCATCTTTATGTCTCAAGCCTTTCATTACTAAATATGGAACCTTGTTATCAAATTCTTAACCTCTCCTCTTAGGCTGGGGCATCAAGTCTAAAACTGAAGTTTTACGAATAAGCTGAACTAGAACTTATGTATTCTTATCTAGCACCATCTACAGGCTGGTATGATAAAATAGCTTGGGATAAGTTTAACTACCCAGCAGGGGAACTCGAATTTAAAAGTGCTGCAAAAAGCAGCTCTAGCAATTTTGTCATTTTCTTTCTCCATCTTTTACCAGGTATGTCAATTCTCACTGTCCTTGCATTTTTCTCTCTTTCAGCTGGGAAAGCACTAGCTTGAACATTTTCAGAAAGGCTTCTATTTAAAAGACACAGTATTAGAAGCATGTTGTCATTCTGAGCATTATTTCAAGTGCTCAGCTCCTGTACAACAGTAAGCGCATTGCACTGAGTGGATAGGAGCTAAATGTCTCACTACAGGTGAGAGCAAAAAAAATCCAAACATGCTTCACAGAACCATTCTGTTTTTGGCAATAAGCTTTTCAACCTGTCCACTTTGTGGTAAATATGGACACAGTGGGAGTGTGGGCGGTCCAAGTTGAAAATAGGTAAAAAGAATGTGTACCCTTTGCTGGATGGCAAACGCCTAAAAATAAAAAAAGCCCAAACCTTTGAATGTTGAATTCTTTAACTTTTCAATTCCTCACTTAAAGATTTTGCAACTGACCTTTTTTTTTAAGGATATGACTAAAAGATGACCTGTGTAGCTCTCCTGACCACCGATTGGGTAATACATATATTTGGCCTGGTACTGAACTATACAGACCCAAAAATGCCCCAGATTTGAATCTTAGTCTTTGTCCAACAACTGGTATCAAAACTCTATCAAGTTAGGAAGGGGCTAAATTAAGTAGAATTGCTGCTCCTCACATCCACGCTATGTTCCTCATTGGATATCAGATCAGCACAAGGTCAAAAGTACAACAAACTCAAATGTCCAACCTACCTCCTAAAGACAACCAAATACAGTAATAGGGAAAATAAAGTGAGGAACCTGGAAAGCAGTGTGGGATAGACAATAAATTGCTGAATATTTTGTACATTAGGTGTAACGTAAAGTCAGTTTGTACTTACTTTTCTCAGGTGGCACAAAACCAGGATTCAAGCAGTTCAAAAACTCATTGAAGCTGAGTTTCCAGTCAGCATTCTCATCAGACAGTTCAATCAGTGCATCAACACAGAGGCCGCTACAAAAAAATGATGCACGGCTCAGTCTGTGTTAGAATATAACCCTTATCGCTGCAGTTTTAAATTTATCCACCAATTAAATTCATCCACTAATTTCAAAACATAATTTCCCAAATTAAAAAAAAATGCATGTACAATGGAAGAAAGAATCTGTGGGTCTTTGATCCAACATACTTAGCAATGTTGGTCCATGGGATTTGCTGTTGCTCATTCTGTAAGTGTGCAGAGTAAGGAGTTGGTTCCCCTTGCTTTTAGAGCAAGTTGGCATGGCCATACTACCCAATTACATGCAATTCTAGCTAGATGGACATGGGGACAGGGGTGGTGATTTTGGTGATTTCTTTGCGGGAGGGCTCTTAGTGCTGCTTTGTGTGGTGCCACTGGCTAGAATTTACCCCAACTAGGTGCTATCTGTGGATCAAAGCTGAGATGTAGGAAACTTCCTAGTTGGGGATTCCCTTCCTCAACTTTGCCTTTTTACACACTGGGTACCATATTTATGGAAGCAGATACTGTTCCCCAAACAAGCATCTGGGCAAACTCAGTGAGGTTTTGGACCCTCTACTTTCCAGTTCCCGAATTAGTGGACATAGTTCTGCCATGGTCCATGCAATTCACAATTTCTGAAGGCTAATTAACACAGCAAATTTTCAGTTACTGTGTAAAGTTGAAAGTTGTTTAGAATTATTGCTTTTGTTTAAATAAACGAGTGTATGAGAAGCAGGTTTGGTTCTGACATTCTGTATCCTCACAGATATGAGGGAAGCAATGGCCTAGTGGTATAATCACTAGATTATTAATTCAGAAATTCAGCAAATGTTCTGGGGACCTGAGTTCAAATCCTGCCATGGCAGATGGTGGGATTTGAACTCAATAAAGAACCTGCAATTAAGGGTGTAATGATGACCATGTTGATTGTCAGAAAATTCCATCTGGATTCACTAATATTCTTTACAGAAGAAGTCTGCTGTCCTTACCTGGTCTGGCCTATGTATGCCTCCAGACCCACAGTAATATGGTCGACTCTTGACAATTAAGATGGGCAATAAATATTGGCCCAGCCAGAGACACTCACATTCTGTGAGTGAATTAAAACAAAATGGATTCCAACTGGCTGCTCTAAACCTTCAAAAGAAACAATTTGTTTATGTTCTGCTGCTTTGTGTGGTTCGACAAAGACAATGATGATTCTACGGGGACAGAGAATGCCACAGGCATCAATGATGAAGATTGTGCAGATAGAAGACCACATGCCATCTGCCCCCAGGGAATCAGCACAACTCTGTATGGAGCAGCTTCAAGAGGTACTCTGCAAACAACTGGTATTAGTAAAAAAAATAGGAACTGCAGATGCTGGAGAATCTGAGATAACAAAGGTGCAGAGCTGGATGAACACGCAGGCTAAGCAACATCAGAGGAGCAGGAAGGCTGACGTTTCGGGCCTAGACCCTTCTTCAGAAAAAAATGTGAAGAAGGGTCTAGGCCCAAAACGTCAACTTTCCTGTTCCTTTGATGCTGCTTGGCCCGCTGTGTTCACCCAGCTCTGCACCCTGGAATCTCTAGTACTGTTAAAAATGCTATTTTTAAGCTTTCTCCTCCTATGTCATCTGCTGCCATACAACTCAATCACTTCTAAGCTTTTCAGTTGTGAAACTCTCCCATAACTCCAGTCAAACCATTTAGCTGTACCACCAAGTCAGCCAATTCATTAGGTGCAACATTTTCCCCCTTGCTTCGTTCCTCACCGAAGAAGTCTGGTGTCCTCCTGTTCAGTGTACGAGGTAATGTTGATAACAGTCTCATTGTGTTCTACAAATTTCAGGAACTCATTAGAATCTAGGTAGGAGTCACCATCATCATAACTCTGTCAGAAAAGAAATTAAAATTCTTGCTATTATTTTCAAATATTAGATTATGAGACACAATAAATAACTTAGATAGGCCAAGGCACAATATCCAGGCGTTTTCCTTAGCATCTTCCATAACTCTGGAACTGATAAAGCTTTCTGTGGATCTGAAGTTTCAAATGGACCATGAGAAGAACCTCTGCAGAAGTAAATGCTGGCAGAATTTGGATTCTAGACATTTAGGTAATGTCCACAAACCAAGCAATATTCCATAATTTACTCACACAAAACACATTTAGTCAGCAAGCACATAATTTAAAATTGTCACAAATCTCTAGGCATTTATCTGATTTTACCTGAACTGGGAGGGGATACTAGTCATGATGAGCATATTAAATGTGTTCAAACAGCTAGGACATTGCCCTCTAGTGGCACACCAGGGTTTCTGCTCATCTGAGAAACTGGTATTCCTCCCTCACCCTGAAGAATTTCCTGTAGTCACTGAAAAGACTGGCTTTAAAGGTCAAGGTACAGCTTAAAAGGGACTTGACAATTTAACAAGTTTGCGGAGAAACTGACCAAAAGATACCAATGCAGATTCTGTTGGCTCCCTACTTTATGCATTTGAAGTATTTGACATGGCCCAGTAACACGGGTTTTCTTGAGAGTGGTTTATTATTTGTATAGTATCCCGCATGGACACAGAAGGGAAAACAAAAGACAAGGACGTGGAGGGCTAACATATAGCTGAGGCAGATGGAGCAATGCAGGAAATAGCAGTCAGAAAATTATTTCTAGAGAGGCAGAGCTCAGGTGCAGTTGCAGTACATAGAATTTGCTTCCACTTGGAAAGAATATATGACAGTACATGAACAAGCAGAGGAAGATCTGCAGAAACCTGGAGAAGTCCCAAGTTTGAGGAGAATGAAGCCATCTGAAAATTTAATCTCATTAATTTTTTCATTAAAATCTTTGGCTTTTTACTCCAAACTATATTTATATTATGTTTCAATGATCTATCTACCATCAAAGAACTGTGCCAATTTCGTTCATTTAAATTCATATTGCATTTTTTGCCAACAGTTTGAGAGTGTTTAAAGAATAAATTACATTTGTAGATCATATTAAACAATCAGATCCAGTTTCCAGCAAAATTTCCAGGCACCAACTTCCTAATGTTAATAACATAATATGAAAGATTTCTTTGTAATAAAATTTCTTCAAGCTCAGTAATTTCTGCCGAATTCCTTTTTTCTTAGATAGCTAAAATTCTAAAGAATGTTGACCAAGAAAGAAAAATGATAATCAAGGACAAAAGCCAGTACAATACAGTTGAAAGCACAACAGTAAAACAATGCCCTATACCAAATGGAGTAGAAAACAGTGAACAAAAGAATTTGAAATGAAACAGGAACTAAATATAAACCTCAATCTTGTTGACTACCCAAATGTTGCTGCCACAGTGTCCAACATATTCCTCATCCCGTTTGCTCCCATACAAACAAAAAATCTCAAAGCTTTGCATCTCATACATACTCATGTCCAGATTGTCACCTTCAAGATGCAATACAAAACACAAGATTTTGAAAAGCGTGAATATTCCAATGTCCCAAAGCCAGACAAGAACTTTAATCAACTGTTTTACGATGGCAAAAGAACATGCTTTCCTTTACCTTCAGCAAAGATTTACCTTTCTCTGTGGTTGACAAGGCTTTTGACGGAGTTCATTCAATTTCCCAGACTTGCGCTCTCAATCAGTCTTCCTCTCAGAAAGGCAGCAGGATTCCCCTTGTCCTCTGCTTTCATCTCCTAGTTTCCATATCCAACAGGACATCCTATTCATAGAATCCCTACAGTGTGGAAACAGGCCCTTCGGCCCTAAACATCCACACTGACCATAGGAGCATCCCACCCAGACCCATACCCCTATAAAACAACTAATCTATACATCCTTGAACACTACGGGCAAATTTTCCATGGCCAATCCACCTACTCTGCACATCTTGGACTATGGGAGGAAACTGGAGCACTTGGAGGAAACCCATCCAGACACAGGAAGAATGTGCAAAGTCCACACAGACCCACCCAAGGCTGGAATAGAACCCAGGGCCCTGGTGCTGTGAGGCAGCAGTGCTAATCACTGAACCACCATGTCACCCAAATCTCTGTCAGAATCCTCTGACAGTTTCCTAGTGTGTGACCCATTTGCAGAACTTGCCCACTCTTCACCTTTTGCTGCATTTCCCTGTTATGCTGACGACTTAGAGACACTACTGTTGTAGTCAGCCCAAACTGTTACTTCTTTGTGGGGACATGTTACCAAATCTTCTCTCATTCCTCTGGGGATGCAGCAACAGCCTCTGATACGTCCAGGAACACCTCCAAAAACACTACAGTATTTTCAGATACAGAGGATATTTAAAATAATTTTATTTTCAAGTTGTATGTCTAGTTTTTAAGTATTACTAGGGCTGATCCCAAACTGCAGCTGAATGCTTGATCTTTGAGAGTAATGAATGAATTTGTTGGATGGACCCACATGATCCAAGGTTGGAAAGTGGACTTTAAATTGGCTGGTTGGGCTTTAACAGCTTTAAAGAATTATTCAGTTGCTGGACATACTAGTGAGAATGAATGCTTTCAGGTATACCAGCAGGCTTAAGTAGCCATGTGTAATAACCAATTTGAAGGTCCTGAAGGAAGTATTTATTCTATATTCGCCAACTTTAGGTATATTTAAGTCGTCATTGGACAAGCATATGGACGTACATGGAATAGTGTAGGTTAGATGGGCTTGAGATCGGTATGACAGGTTGGCACAACATCAAGGGCCGATGGGCCTATACTGTGCTGTAATGTTCTATGTTCTATTATCTCCAGGCCACCCCTGTTGCAAGTAAAGGGATTCTCTTACTCAGAGTATGAGCAGTCAGCTAGGCAAAAGGAAACAGGTCAACATGAGAACTCTTCCATTGTGAATACTGGAATTCAATCACAGTTGAAAGGAACCAGAACAACAGAACCTCAATCAAGCTGCAAAACTAAATCTTAAAATCAACTGTTTAATTACCAATATAAACGCTACTGGTAGCCTCCACTGCAACGGCCGCAACATTCAACTGTCCACTTTTCATGCATAATTCAGAGATTGATCTGATTTTCTGTTTTTGAACATTTATCTTCTTAGGCAATTACACTGATTAGAAATAATAAGTAAGTGTGTTGCATTAGTATTCTTGCATTTCAGAATAAATTTATTCTTTTTTTAACACAAGAAAACCTGGTTGAATGGGCTGCTTTCAAAATACAAGTTTATTTGTACCTGGGGGAAAGGTATCCAAAATGAAAGGATCCATTTTTAAAATCAATCCTTTTTCAACCAACTGAGGGGGAGGTGAATAAAAGAGAGGAACCAGTTCAGCCCTTACCTAAGGGTTTAATGGTTTCGGTTATCCCATCTGGAACTGCAACAAATTGGGGAATATTGCTTAAGGTCTGGGCATAATAGTATAAAGGGAACAAACCCTGCCATAGCTTGCTGCAGTTGAGAATCTAGCGCTGCCAAAGTCATGAGGGTTCAAATAGCTTCCTTCCACAATATAATTTCGATGACTGTATCTTTGACTGATTTGCTGCATCACATGATGCAATACACCTTTAATTCCTGCACTTTTTTCATGTCACCTCTACTGCTCTGTGTACAATACTGCATAATGGAAAAAATGTTATATAATTACTAACAATGTAACAGAACGATAACTCAAGATTGCAGTCGTAATCCTATGACAAACTGCTACCAAATACCCTGGAGTTTTTCCATGGTTGTTGCTTTAAGTTGAAGTGTGGATCGTTTTTTTTTTGTGAAGACCACATGCACTGTTATTTAAAGGGCCTGATCTGAGTACAGGCTAAGCCGGGACGTTTAAGTTGCTACGTGCTAGTGCTTAGAGGGAGCATTGATTACTTTGCACTTTATTTGTATTTTGTTGAGATCAACCCCTTGCCTACCGTGAAGTATTTGTTGAGAATATTTGTATAGTTGATGCCCTTCGAGAACCACCCATCAGGAACGATTTCGGTCTCCAGCCATTCCATGACACGGCGCCGAAGCTCATCACGGTCTGTCTGGTAGCAGACAACTACAGGAGAAAAGATCTAAGTTAATCAACAGCTTTGTTCAGTCATAGGAACAGGCCATAATTATCCCAACAACAACACTATAATACAGTACAAGTGACAACTTCAGTCAGATGTTGGTTGTTGACCTGGAACTGACTTACAACTCAATGTGCAAAAGTAAAACAAATTACAGGATACATTTTACTTTGAGGGTCAAAACTAAAGACCATTAAACAGCAAACAGTACTCTATCCAAATATACCCAAATTGATAGGCCCTACAAACTAAATAACAGACTGGCTTACTCAGTCCCATGTCTCTGAAGTCAGCCACTGAACTGCAGGAGGGCAATGGTGATAACCTTGTGAAAAGAATCAGTTTAATCATGAAGAAAGAATCAAGTAAAAAGGATCTTTCTTTTGTTTCCAGTTTTTTTCCCCCACTAAGTTATCGCTTGTCTCAAATATTAAGTTAGTATTTAGTTTCTAATTCAGTGTTTGTGCACTAACAGAACCCCAATCCTTCAACTATAATATTAGCAACAACGATAATAACACACTAATCTTTTAGACCTAACATCATCATAAATAACGTGAGAATCAGAACAAAGAAGCTTTCCATGTTTCTGTTTATCGTTCTTGCAAAGCAATGAATTGAGTGGTGCCAGTAATGTATTAAAGACACTCGAGATTGAGTGACTGCAATAATCTAGCTTTTTAAACTCTGTCTCCACAACAAACCTTTTAAAGCTTGTTTAAAGCCAAAAGGTTGTCATGAGTCTATGGGTAGGATCGAGAGCCTAAGCTGTGATTATTATAACAAAGTTGTCAATGCAAGGTACCTTAGGAAGGAATCTCATCAATACCTGGCGATGTAGTAGTCATTTCCATAGAAACAACTGACAGTTACAGAATTCCTCTTAATTAAGAATGGTGAAATATCAAGCTGTAATCTGAGCTGTTCTTACCCACGACAGCTGGTGCAGTTCATCGCAGGTTCAGTCAGGCATTAGAAATATCAAGCTAACTGACGCTAATATAAACTTTAACCACTGCAACATGGCATCAATATAGAATTAAAGCAGAAATATCTTTTTGGGTCGTATTGCTTTGCTTTATAAGAACTACTGTAGTATATTGCAACTGTGCCAAAATTTACAACCCTAGTTCATACTTCTTACAAATCCCTCTGTACATCATGGATGCAAAACCAAGGCCATAACAGGATTTAAAGCTGTGAGAAATCCACAGTACACTGTATAAACTTGAATGCAGGCATGTCACAAGAAGATATCTTTCTCTTCTACAAGAACTGTCTAATTACCTAAAGCTGAAAGGTCAAGCCAACTTGCACTGTAACTCTCTTTTAGACTTACATTTCACAGATGAGAATCTAGAATCAGTGTCTTTCACATATCTTCTGTGTAACATTGACATTGATTTTATATGTGTTTTGCTTACTCAGGGTAGAGGATTAAACAATGTGATAATATCATCCTAGCTGAGATCTACTGTAACTAAAGCAATCCAGATATAGAACTGGTCACATAACATAATTACGTAAACAATGTAATTACTTCCCCAGTGATAATCTCTTAAGTCTGTTCATTTGAGGACAAAATTTCTTTTCATATTATTCATTCGTAGGATACAGATGCTGATGGCTGGCTATCATTTATTGTCTGTCCCTAATTGCCCTTGAGAAGATGGTGGTGAGCTATCTTCTTGAATCACTTAAATCCATGTGCTGTGGTTGATCCAGTGCCATTAGGGAGGGAGTTCCAGGATTTGACCCAACAACACTGAAGGAACAGCAATATATTACTTGATCAGGATAGTGAGTAGCTTGGATAGAAATTTTCAAGTGACAGTGTTTCATGTATCTGATGCTCTTGTCCTTCCATATGGTATTGTTTGCGGGGTTGAGCGATGTTGTCTAAGGAGCTTTGGAGAATTTCTACAGTGCATCTTGTAGATGATACGCACTGCTGCCACTGAATGGCGACATGAGGCAGTGAATGCTTGTGGATGCAGTGCCGATCAAGTGGGCAGCTCTATCCTGGATGGTGTCAAGCTTCAAGTGTTGTTAGAGCTGTGCCTATCCAGGCAAAGAGGGAGTTGCATCACAACCCTGACTTGAACCTCGTGGACTACGATCAAGCTTAGGGGAGGTGGGAGGAGAGTTACTCGCTGCAGTGTTCCTAGCCTTTGACTCACTGTATTTGTATGGCAAACCCAGTTAAGTTGCTGACCAATGGCAAGCAACCCCTCCCCCCTCCACCCCCAAAAGGAAATGGTTTATTGCAGGGAATTCAGCCATGGTAATGGAACCAAGCATCAAGGACTGATGGTTAGATTCTCTCTTGCTGGAAATGTCATTTTTCTGGCACTTGCTGGAGAATTTCAGTGGGTCTGGTAGCACATATAGAGGGAAAATCAGAGTTAAATGTTTAGAGTCTGACATGACTTCTTCAGAACTACTTTGTTTTGTGCCTGTTTAGGACTTCCAGCATCAGCAACATTTTGCTTTTATTTGCTAATTATTAGCTGTAGTCTAGATACTGTCTGGGGTTTGCTGCTTTTAGACAGAGACTGATTCAGTATCAGAGGGGTCACAAATGGCGTTGAGCATGGATGATTGTGCACTGAACATCCCCAACCTCTGACTTCTGATGGAGAAGAGGTTGTTGATGAAGCACCTGAAGATAGGTTCAGCTTAGGTCACTACGCTGAGAAACTCCTGCAGAGATGTCCTGGAGCTGAGATGACTGACCTCCAAAAATTGCAACCATTTTCCTATGTACCAGGTATGACTCCAACCAGCAGACAGTATGCCCCCAATTCCGATCTTGCTAGGGATCCTTGATGCCACGCTCAATTGAATGTAGCCGTGATGTCAAGGGCTGTCACTCTCACTTCATCTCTGGAATTCAGTGCTTTTGTCCATGTTTGAACTAAGGCTGAAATAATTTCAGGAGCAGAGTGGCCCTGGCAGAACCCAAACTGAGCGTCATTGAACAGATACTGCTTGACAGCACTACTGATGTCACCTTCCAACACTTTACTGATAATCGAGAGTAGGTTGATGGGGCAGTATGTGGCTGGGTTGGATTTATCCTGCTTTTTGTGTACAGGACATACCTGGACAATTTTCCACATTGTCAGGTAGATGTCAGTGTTGTAACTACAGGAACAGCTTGGCTATGGGAATAGCAAGCTCTGGACCACTTCTTTAGTTTATTGCTGGAATGTAATCAGCACCCATAGCCTTTGCAGTATCCAGTACCTCCAACCATTGGTTGATATTATGTGAAGGTAATTGAATTGGCTGAAGACTGGTGTCTGTAATGCTGGGGATCACTGGAGGAGGCCGAGATGGATCATCCAATCGGCACTTCTGGTTGTGAATGCTTCAGCCAAACCTTTTGCACTGATGTACTGGGCCCACCATTATTAAGAATGGGGATATTTGTGGAGCTATCTTCTCCAGTGAGCTGTTTAATAGTTCATCATCATTCACAACTGGATGTGACAGGACAACAGAGCTTAGATCTAATCCACTGGTGAAATCATTTAGCCTTGTCTGTTACTTGCTGCTTATCCTTTTTGGCATGCAAGTAGTTCAGTGTTGTAACTTCACCAGCTTGTCACCTCACTTTTGGTATTAGCCCTACATGTTAGTAAGGAGAACTATGCAGAGTTGATAAGTCTGAGTTTACTGTTGCCTAGGGGCCTTTACAACAGGCAGTTAAGAGTCAACCACATTTCTGAGATAACAAAGTGTGGGGCTGGATGAACACAGCAGGCCAAGCAGCATCTCAGGAGCACAAAAGCTGACGTTTCGGGTCTAGACTCTTCATCAGAGAGGGAGATGGGGAGAGGGAACTGGAATAAATAGGGAGAGAGGGGGAGGCGGACCGAAGATGGAGAGAAAACAAGATAGGTAGAGAGGAGAGTATAGGTGGGGAGGTAGGGAGGGGATTAGTCAGTCCAGGGAAGATGGACAGGTCAAGGAGGCGGGATGAGGTGGTAGGTAGGAAATGGAGGTGCGGCTTGAGGTGGGAGGAAGGCATGGGTGAGAGGAAGAACAGGTTAGGGAAGCAGAGACAGGCTGGGCTGGCTTTGGGATGCAGTTGGGGGAGGGGATGAGCTGGGCCGGTTTTGGGATGCAGTGGGGGGGAAGGGGAGATTTTGAAGCTTGTGAAGTCCACATTGATACCATTGGGCTGCAGGGTTCCCAAGCGGAATATGAGTTGCTTGTTCTTGCAACCTTCGGGTGGCATCATTGTGGCACTGCAGGAGGCCCATGATGGACATGTCATCTAAAGAATGGGAGGAGGAGTTGAAATGGTTCGCGACCGGGAGATGCAGTTGTTTGTTGCGAACCGAGCAGAGGTGTTCTGCAAAGCGGTCCCCAAGCCTCCGCTTGGTTTCCCCAATGTCGAGGAGGCCATCGAGGTGCAATGGATACAATATACCACATTGGCAGATGTGCAGGTGAACATCTGCTTGAAATGGAAGGTCATCTTGGGGCTGGGATAGGGGTGAGGGAGGAGGTGTGGGGGCAAGTGTAGCACTTCCTGTGGTTGTGGGGGAAGGTGTCGGGTGTGGTAGGGTTGGAGGGGAGTGTGGAGTGGACAAGGGAGTCGCGGAGAGAGTGGTCTCTCTGGAAGGTAGATAAGGGTGGGGATGGAAAAATAGCTTGGGTGGTGGGGTAGGATTGTAGATGGCGGAAGTGTCGTAGGATGATACGTTGTATTCGGAGGTTGGTGGGGTGGTATGTCAGAACGAGGGGGATCCCGCTCGACCACATTTCTGAGAGTCTGGAATCACATCTTGGCTAGATCATGTAAGGCGGCACAAAGGGTGGCTGTGGATGTTGGAGGTTAGTCATCTTCATTCCAGGACATCTCTGCAGGAGTTGCATTATTATTTCACAGGATAAAGTCATCACTAGGCCAGCAGTTACTGCCCACCTCTAATTGCCCAGAGGGCAATTAAGAATCAACCACATTGCTATGGGTCTGGAGTCACATCTAGGCCAGATGAGGTAAGGAGGGCAGCTTCCTTCCCTCTAGAATATAGGTGAACCAGATGGGTTTTCTCAACAATTGAGTCATCATTAGGCTCCGCATCCCAGATTTCCGATGAATTCAAATTCCACCATCTACCATGGCAAGATTTGAGCCCAGATTCCCAGAACATTACCTAGGTCTCTGGATTAACAGTGCAGCAATAATACCACTAGGCTATCACCTTTGTTTTCCTCAGGGTAGTGTCCTTGACCCAGCTGTCTTCATTGCTTCATCACAAGCTTAGAAGTGGTGCTGTTCGCTGATGATTGCACAACGTTCAGGGCCATTCACAACTCCTCAGTCACTAAAGCAATCCATGTCCAAATGTAGCAAGACCTGGAGAAAATCCAGGCTTGGGCTGAAAAGTGGCAAGTAACATTCAAGCCACACAAATGCCAGGCAATGACTATCTCCAACAAGAGAGAATTGACCCATCATCCCTTGACACTCAATGGTAAGATCATCACTGAATCCTACAATACCAAATATTGACCAGTAAGTGAACTGGACTAACAATATAAATATGATGTCTACAAACATATGTCAGATGTTAAGAATCCTGCCGTAGATAATTCACCTCCTGACCCCAAGCCCCGTGGCACCACCGACAAGGCACAAGTCAGGAGTGTGTTGGAACACACCCTACCTGCCTGGATGACTGCAGCTTCAACAACACTCAAGAAGCTTGACACTATCCAAGACAAATCAGCCTGCTTGATTGACACCACATTCACTCCTTTTATCACTGAAGCTCAGTATCAGCAGTGTGTACTATCTACAAGATGCACTGGAGAAATTCATTAAGTGCCCTTAGATAGAACCTTTCAAACTCATGAACATTTTCATCTCAAAGGATAAGGGCAGCAGATACATGTTATTGCTACACTTGCAAATTCCATCAAAGCCACTCACTATCCTGATTCAGAAATATATCACTGTTCCTTCAGTGTCGCTGGGTCAAAATCCTGAAACTCACTCCCTTATGGTATTATGGGTCAACCTACTGCACATGGATTGCAGTGATTTAAAAAGGGCAACTAGGGATAGGCAATACAATGCTGGCCAGCAAGCGACACCCATATACCATGCATGAATAAAAATGTCAGAATTTCTTTCCTAAACGACAATGAACCAAATGAGTTTTTACAACTATTAACAGTGGTTTCATTTTCATCTTGCATTGGAATCAAGTCAGACTCTCACTAGCCAGAAAACGGAAGGAACAATGCTTCTAAGACTAATAAATTTTGAAATTTCTATGAGAAAGAATTTCATACAACTGCTCTTTAATTTCCACGGTACACAGCATAGTTATTCTTTCTCTCCAACAGATGACAGTAGAAATTCAAATCCCATTTCAGATAGTTAATTATTGCAGCACTTAAATCTGGTATGAATAACAATATACAGTTTGCATAATTATTGGCTGATGCTGAAATTGGACTAATTCTGAGCTCAAAGGCCCAGAGCATTATTTAATTGGAATTGGTTGCTCCGGAGCACGAGTGTTGAGCGTGCTCAGTTTAAATGATAATTTGCTTTTATATATTCTCTATGATATATTCCCTTGGTGTTTAAATAGCAGCAAACTAATCTAACCGGTAAAACCATTCCAACCAAATATTGCCAGTCTCACTAAATATGGAATTGTATTTTTCCTAAAAAAAATTACTGTAGTTAGGAACAAGGTGTTGATGCAAACAAGGAAGCGTAATTATTGGCAAGTCTCATCATAGTCCCATAATAGATGTTGGACTCCATAAGCTGAAGAAAACTTTTCTTCAGCCTCACTATGTATGATGCCAAAATATCTGAAATCCTACTTAAACCACCGAGACATGGACAGTCACACAGGCATTAATGTCCCACAGAAATCGTAGCTATTCTATACCTGGACTACTGGCTGCTGCTTTTTCATTCTTCTTTTCTGTAAAAGAAATCCAAAAAGGAATCCGTGAATAAGTTGTATCTCTTCATTCATGACATGTTATTTTATATTTAGTCCATGTCGCTGTCCCATGTGAACCACTAATCTCAAAAGCAATGATTTTTCAATGGTTTACCTTCACAATGGCCATCGTGAGCGACCTGAATCTTCATACCAGTGAGGCACGCATCACGGTGAAGCTCACAGTGGTTACGATAAGTCTTTCCGTTGCTTCCACAAACCACTCGCTTGTGATGCTTGCATTCCTTAAAGAAAACACAGATGTATTAGAAAGCAGTGCAAGTTCATCCACTATGAATTTGCGGTCCTTGTACACTCTGATTCACCAAGCTCAGCATCAGTCATAACACCGAGAGAAAATACGCTTTAGTTTACAGTACTGTTGAAAACAAAAATCCAATATATTCTGAAATATGTTCTTAATCTGTTCTATAGCCAAACTTTATTGAATAACCATTTAATTCACTAAATCACAGCACACTATGAAATATTGCACTTTCGTAATGCCTTACGATTTCATAAATGTTCCACTGACCAAAATTTTACACCCTGCCTCCTCCAATGAATTGATCTGGGAGTTGGTGGAGGTGTGTTAAATAAGACAGGGTGCATCATCATGCCCATCATTTTCCTCATTCACTCATATTTTATCATTGACAGGTGGCATGTGCACCACCTGCCCTTAAGGCCAATATGCAATCAGATTTAAATGCCCATGATTGCATTGGCAACCTGGGAAATAAAAACAGATGGGAGATTAACCTTTAATGTCAAATGACTCCATGGGCACATTAGAGGACTGGCAAACCCAGTGCCTGCATGTAATGAACATTTTTTTTGCCTTTAACTGTGGAACTGGCCTTTACCCAGCCTGAAGCTAAAGGCACGTACAACAACATCACATCACTGGATCACCCAAGATAGCAATGGTTTATCATACCCATGATGCAACAAAACAGATCCTTGTACAAAGCCCTAGCAGCAAATTTAACTTTCAACCAAGATGGCAGAAAAACAATTAAATGTACATACAACTGCTTCTCTTTGCAGTGGATGGTTTGATCTGTTTTTCTCTGGCTATTTAACCAAGCTGTTCATTTGTTTAGGTTAAGTAGACAAATGCAAAACATTTATCAGTCATTCCTGGCAAAAATAATTTCTACAATGTCAGTTGCTATATTTTCAGCTCAACCTTTAAGTGTGAAGCATTCTTGGCTATTTTGAAACAGACTGAAAAATGACCCTTTAAAAGAACATGTGACCTTTATGGCCATTGTCCTATTAAGCAACATAGATTTTTTTTTCCCTTCTGATATCCATTCCCATAATTATTTGTTTAATCCTTTGAAGCCCCACTAAATGAAATTTTAATAAATCCACTCCACAGGGATCCTGGACAAGGCACTTGTTATATTCCTCAGCACAGTGAGAGCTGTCAAGCACAACATTTATCAACATATTTCTATCATACTTTATGAAAGGAGCCGTCTATGCTTTAAGATTTCATACTTTTCTAAATAAAATAAACCAGACAAAAAGATGTTAAGGCATTTTACTCTATGTTCAGGCATGTCACTGTAAAGTTACTATATTGAGAAATTAGAACACTTCTTTTAGACATGAGTCTTATTTTACATACAAAATTCTCCAAAAGGGAGCAGTTATCCTAGAACATTTCCTCAAATTAAGATCCACAGTCTGGTTCTAATGCAACTCCCTACAAGCCACCAGGGGCTGACCTACAGTCTCAGCTTTTTCAGTTCTAAATGTTTATGTTTATTTTGTTGGATTTAAGTTCTCCTTACAGCAGCAATGCTACATGAAGTTATGTTTCATGGGTTGCTGACCTCATATCACTGCCACGGATGGGTCTGCTATCCCTATAGACCAGCATGCTTTATTCTGAGATTGTAGCAAGTCCAGAAATCAAATTTAACCTCTTGAATGGTTTTATCTGATGAACTCATCCGATTTTCTTGGCTTTCTAGTTACTAGTTACTTTATGTGACTTTGTGTAACTTTCTTTGACTTTTTGACTAGGTGGTTTCATTAGACCATAAGATACAAGATCAGAATTATTCCATTCGGTCCATTTAGTGTGCTCCACCGTTCGATCATGGCGGATATATTCCTCAACCCCATTCTCTTGTCTTCTCCTGAGGGCTCTTGATCCCCCTAGCAATCAAGAACTTATCTATCTCTGACTTAAATACACACAATGGCTTACCGTCCGTAGCCTTCTGTGGCAATGAGTTCCACCGATTATCCACCCTCTGCCGAAGAAATTTCTCTTCATCTCAGCTCTGAAAGGTCATCCCTTTGCTCTGAGGCTGTCCCCTCCAGCCCTAGTCTCTCCTATTAGTGGAAACATCTTCTCCATGTCCACTCCATCCAGGCTTCTCACAATTCTGTTAAGTTTCAATCACATTCCCCGCCTCTCCTTTCTAAACTCTATCAAGTACAGATCAACAGACATCAACCACCCCTTATATGACAAGCTCTTTATTCTCAGGATCATTTTGTGAATGTCCTCTGGATCGCCTCTAACGCTAACACATTCATCCTTAGAAACTGTATGGGACCCAAAGCTGCTCACAAATTCCAAATGTGGTCCAATCAGAGCTTTACATGGCCTCAGCAGTACATCCCTGTTCTTGTATTCTAGTCATCTTGAAATGAATGCTAGCATTGTTTTTGCTTTGGTATGAACGCCCCCTCCAGGTGGCATGGAGAGCAGAAGGCCACCAAGATTCTCAAGTGCTGAAAAGCAGCTGTCTGTCTGAAGATGATGCTGCCAGTCTGCCTACTATTAGGGACGAAAGAAGCACAGAGTGAGCACAGCCAGAAAACATGGCGAGGTTTTTAATGAGTATTTTGCATCTGTATTGACGATAGAAGAAAGACAATACAGCCACGGAAGTCAAGGAGGGGGACTGCAGCCTATACGTGAACAAACCTGCATTAACAGGAAGAAAGCATTAGAGGTTTTAGGAGGCTTAAAACTGAATAAGCGGGGGGAGCTGATTGAGATGTACAAAGTTACGAGGGGCATATTTGGGGTAGATAGGAATGAACTTTACCCCTTAATAGGAGGGGATCAATAACCAGGAGGTATGAATTTAAGATAAGGACAGGAGGTTTAGAGAGATCTTGAGGAAGATTTATTTTCATCCAGAGGGCAGTGAGTATCTGGAACTCACTGCCTGAAAGTGTGGGAGAGGCAGGAACCATCACAACATTGAAGAAATATTTACATGAGTATTTGAAATGCCATAGGAGACAAAGCCACGGGCAAGTGTTAGAAAATAGTACTCGAATAGGTAGGTGCTTGATGAGCAGCATGGACACAATGGGAAAAAGGGCTTCTTTCCATGGTGCAAAACTTTAATACACTACAAAAATTCACAAGTAGATGTGATACAGCAGCAGAGCTTTGATCTGACCGTTTGATTGGGGGAAACTAAGTGTTTGTCCATCCAGTCAGAGAGTAACACAGCATGGAAACAGGCCCTTCAGCCCAAACTGGTCCATGCTGACTATTGTGCCCACTCAGCTAGTTCCAATTGCCTGCATTTGATCCATATCCTCGAAACCATTCCTATCCATGTACCTATACAAATATTTTTAAAATGTTGCTATTGTACCTGCCTCAGCTACTTTCACTGGCAGCCTATTCCATATACGCACCACTGTCTGTGTGAAGAAGTTGCCCCTCAGGTCTTTCTTAAATCTTTCCCCAACATCCTTAAACTTATGCCCTCTAGTTTTCAATCTCCCATTTCTGGGAAAAAGACTATATGCATTCATCCTATGTATGATGTAATACACCTCAATACGGTCACCCCTTATTCTCCTACATTCCAGGAATGAACTCCTATCCTGGCCAATCTCTCCCTATAACTCAGGCCTACTTGTCCTGACAACATCCTTGAAAATCTTCTTTGCACACTTTCCAGTTTAACTATGTCTTTCCTATAACAGGGTGACCAAAACTGTACACAATACTCCAAGTGCGGCCTCACCAATAACTCATACAACTGTAACATAACATCCTAACTCCTATACTCAATACCACCACTTCTTCATCACCCTGTCTTCATATGACGCCACTTTTGACAAGCAATGTATTTGTACTCCTAGGTCCTACTGTTTCACAACACTCCTCAGGACCTTACCATTTACTGTATAAGACCTACCTTGGTTTGACTTTCCAAAGTGCAACCCTGTGTTGTAATTTCAACAGGTTTGCATTGCATTTTTAAGAACTCCTGGCATGTTTTTCTCTATTTAATCACAGCCTGACAGGAATGGGACAGTAAGAGACATTGGGTTCCAAGAGGCTCACGGTGGCTTGTTCACTTATCTGGATATTAATTAGAAGTAACAGTTTACAGCACCAGTGAAGGAAAAATAGAAGGGTTTTCTTCAGCCCTAAAGTGGCTTTTACTGCAGGGAAGAGAAAGCTCTTCTGTATCTAGTTCACCATTCCAAGCTGTTGCTACCTGAGAATCAATCACAGCTATTAGCAAGGAGAAGGCCTTTGTCATCAATAACTAGACATCAGTCCACAAACCAACTAGGTATTCATACCAACCAAATCTCCATGTGTGCACAACCCTCTGCCTCAGATGGTCTACAACTACACTTTAACCAAGCAGATGCGTTAACAGTTTCTCAGCTCGGTGGGCTGACTCTCTTTCACTGAGCCTGGAGTGAAGAAAACAGGCACTAAATAGGCTTTCAGTGCTCACTAACTGATCAGTTAAGGATTTCAACTGAGGTTGGAAAGTTGAGCTTGGGCCTTCTGACCCACAAATTAACTCTGGCATAGATGAGAAGATTGGGGGTGTGCGGGTGAGGTGAGGTTCTGGGATCCACCATCACACTAAATGCGCTCCACCTTCAGGACTGGAAGATTCACCTTTAATTTTCCTTCAGGTGAAGAACAGGACAGAGCAACAAATGAGTAAGCTTACCGCAATGCACAGGCATGTGGGTTCACCCTTCTCTGTCACCGCACACTCCCTTCCAGCGCCGCAAAACACATTGGCACAAATCTTGGACTTGCTACTCACTTCCTGTGGGAAAAACAAAACATATCAGTAAGTCAGAGTTATGCAAAAGATTATCAGCGTTACATTTGTGTTTGATCCAGCAATGTCCATAAGTTTAATTGTAAATTTATAGTGTCAATATTTTCTCATTAAATTTCCTTAAAATAGGTTGTTACCTGGAGCTGACCAAGGTGGGGAAAGTTCTAATTATCACAGGCCCAAAATTTCCGCACAGGAGCTGCCAACGAACCAGAGATATATTTACACCACCATCAACTTATTTCCTCATCCACTGGAGCGGTAATTGGAACAAAACCCATGTGTGAAACAAGAGAGTAGAAAGTATGCTACTAACTGAGCCATTACTGACTTAGCAAGTTACATCCATGTGAAACATAAGCCACACACTGCTGTAATTACCATTCCCATCTGACTGAGGGGCAAAACTAAGATGTCTTTGAGAATCAGTATTTAGGAAACACAGTCATTCAGAAAGCTGAATTTAGCTCTTACCCAGGATTACCTGTAATATGCATTTTAGCCACTAGATGGCGGTGAAAGATCGTGCAGTGAAAGTGAAAACAGAACTAGGTGGGGGTGGAGGCGGGAAGCTCTAAGTTCAGAAAATCGGAAATAAACAGAGAAAATACTGCAGATACTCAACAATTATGACTACATTTCAGGCCATGGATCCTTCATGGAGTAATCAGAGTGTGGTACCCACATTAAAGACAATGAAAACCAACACAGCTTTAATGCTGAACTTACAAAACAAGAGAAAGCTATTAGCTCCTTGACCATATTTCACTATTCAATTCATAGCTATCTGTAACTGACTACATGTACCTCCCTTAGCTTCGTATGCATTCCCTTTTGATGAAGAAAATCTATTAAATCTTGGGCACAAAATTGATCTAGCATCAACTGTCATTTGAAGAAGATGGTTCCAAAACATCACCCCCCCACCACCTTAAACTGACAAGTTTTAATATGCAGATAAAAAAGAGACCCAGCATTTCTGGACTGTACAAATTATTAAGTTCTGCTCTGTAGAACAGATATGGCCATACCACCCACAACCTCAAACACACGACACCCTTAATACGGGGAAACATCTCCAGGCACTTGCCAGGAGCAAAAAGTCATTACCGAGCCAGAGGCTGAAATGTTAGCAGTAATGACTACACTTGGCTGAAGAGGTAGGTATCAAGTTATAAGTGGGTAGTTATGTGAAAAATGTGCTTAGGTCAGCAGGGTTGGAACTATAGGGATGATGACGCCACTGGTTCAAACTTAAATACATACTCAATCGTTAGAGGACAATGTTGTATTTCTAAGCGCACAGCAGGATTAACAAGCTGTCTTCTGCAAAGAAAATTACGTGTTTAGAGCCAATAGTATCCAGCTTTCCTGCTTTACCAATAATGGGTGCCAGTTCACAAAGTTGCTGGAAAAGCTCAGCAGGTCTTGCAGCATCCTTATCCTTGACCTTTTGTCAGAACCAGCCCAAAATGTTATCTCTCGATTTTTTCTTCGCAGATGCTGCCAGACCTGCTGAGCTTTTCCAGCACCTTCTACTTTTGTTCCTGATTTACTGCATCCACGGTTCTTTTGTTTTATGGGTGCTAGTTCTATTGGATCAGACTCTCTCTACCAACACTCACGAAACCCATATTGGCTGGTCCAACCTGTCGCCCGCATCTGAGACTACAATTTTATACATTGCAGCTAATTCAGAGCAGGTTCCCTCTCTCCTGGAGTCAAAACATAGTGAGCATGATCTTAGATAAAGTGATGTTAAGACTACCATTTTAATGGCTATTGCAAATGCAAATTTCCTTGACATTGATGTTTTCATTAAGGTCAGTGGGTTTCCAAAGCCTATAGGAACAATGCTACGTTCATGAACTTTGGAAGAAGGCTGTTATGAAATGGGAGCCTTTTCGACTGGTAAGTCTCCAACTTCAAGTATAATAATCATGTCATATCTCATGCTTTTAGCATGTTTTCAACTGAGTGACTATCCTTAGAATGGCAACCTTATCGAGTTCTTTGAGGATGTGACTAGAAAAGTTGATGAGGGTTGAGCTGTGGATGTGGTGTATATGGACTTCAGCAAGGCATTTGATAAGGTTCTCCATGGTAGGCTCATTCAGAAGGTCAGGAGGAATGGGATACAGGGGAACTTAGCTGTCTGGATACAGAATTGGCTGGCCAACAGAAGACAGCGAGTGGTAGTAGAAGGAAAATATTCTGCCTGGAAGTCAGTGGTGAGTGGTGTTCCACAGGGCTCTGTCCTTGGGCCTCTACTGTTTGTAATTTTTATTAATGACTTGGATGAGGGGATTGAAGGATGGGTCAGCAAGTTTGCAGACGACACGAAAGTTGGAGGTGTCGTTGATAGTATAGAGGGCTGTTGTAGGCTGCAGCGGGACATTGACAGGATGCAGAGATGGGCTGAGAGGTGGCAGATGGAGTTCAACCTGGATAAATGCGAGGTGATGCATTTTGGAAGGTCGAATTTGAAAGCTGAGTACAGGATTAAGAACAATGTTGGCAGTGTGGAGGAACAGAGGGATCTTGGTGTGCAGATACATCGATCCCTTAAAATGGCCACCCAAGTGGACAGGGTTGTTAAGAAAGCATATGGTGTTTTGGCTTTCATTAACAGGGGGATTGAGTTTAAGAGTCGTGCGATCTTGTTGCAGCTCTGTAAAACTTTGGTTAGACCGCACTTGGAATACTGCGTCCAGTTCTGGGCGCCCTACTATAGGAAAGATGTGGATGCTTTGGAGAGGGTTCAGAGGAGGTTTACCAGGATGCTGCCTGAGGGCTTATCTTATGAAGAGAGGTTGACTGAGCTTGGACTCTTTTCATTGGAGAAAAGGAGGAGGAGAGGGGACCTAATTGAGGTACACAAGATAATGAGAGGCATTGATAGAGTTGATAGCCAGAGACTATTTCCCAGGGCAGAAAAGGCTAACACGAGGGGTCATTGTTTTAAGCTGGTTGGTGGAAGGTATAGAGGGGATGTCAGAGGCAGGTTCTTTACACAGAGTTGAGAGAGCATGGAATGCGTTGCCAGCAGCAGTTGTGGAAGCAAGGTCATTGCTGGACATGTATATGGTCACAGAAATTTGAGGGTGCATACATGAGGATCAATGGCCAGCACAACATCGTGGGCTGAAGGGCCTGTTCTGTGCTGTACTGTTGTATGTTCTATAACTGTAAAATACTTTGTCTTGTAGATAAAAGTGCTCCTTAGCATCTAATAATCCAAGCCAAAAGGTGTTACCTGGACACTGTATTGAGTTTAATATTGATGTAAAGTGCCATACAGAGAACTGTTGAGCTTTTGAAAAACTTTGGACTTGCATGGGGCCTTTAAAACAAATGAAGCAGATTCCTGGACATCTGGTCAGCCAGTCTCAGAGGCAGCATTGTGTCAAGCTCTGTAGGGTATATTTATTCAGTTTTGCAAATGAATGCATGATTGAGTTCCAAATCCATTAGTGAATTTAGCTCAGAACAGGTTGTTGACATAGCTTAGGAAGGAATTCCACAATTTGTTTATGATTATAAATCATAAATCAGGTTACAGCTTTTTAAGAGATTTACCCAAACTTTCAAAGACTTCCTGTGTTAGTATCTTGTTCATGTTTTGCACAAAGTAGGTACTGGTGAGTGGGTATTAAGGAAGCACAGGGGCATAGTGATGCATTTGGGACATGGGAAGCGTGTTGGGGGAGGGTTCACGGGGAGTGCTGGGTAGCCAAACAACTGTGTGAAAAATTGAGTCACAGTCTCAGTGCATGAAAGCCTTTAGCCTTCTAGTGTCCTTAGTAGGTGTCCGAATCCATTCTACCTTAGGCCTGTTGTTTCAGGAGACAGTAGCCACAACTCCAGACCAACCTAATTATGGAAAGTGAAAGTTTTTTGTGAATGGACTGGCTTTCATAAGTTGGGAACATGGCCTCCAGGGAAATGGTGATGTGGTGATAATGTCAAGGATTGGACATCTAGAGGCTGAACTTAAAACACTCTGGGCTCGTGGATTCAAATCCCACCACGACAGGGGCTAGAATTTGAATTCAATCAATAAATCTGTCATTGGAAGCTGATCTCCACCACAGTGAGCATTAAATTGTCAATTCGTTATTGTTATAAACTATCGGACTCAATAATGCTCTTCTTACCTGGTCTGACCTACTTGTGAATCCAGACCCAAAGCAATATGGTTGACTTTCAACTGCTCTCCGACACAGAATCCCTACAGGAAGCAGGCCATTCAGCCCATCAATTATGCACCAACTCTCTAAAGATCATCTCATCCAGATCCACTACCCTTACTCTATCCTATCTCTGTAACCCTGCAATTCCCAGGGCTAATCTACTTAATCTGCATATCCCTAGGCAACATATCATGGCCAGTGCACCTAACCTGCACATCTTTGGACTGTGGGAGGTAACTGGAACATCCAGAGGAAACCCAAGCGAACTTGGGGAGAATGTGCAAAAAATCCACGCAGACAGTCACCCAGGTTGAGATTGAACCCAGGTCCTTCGGGTTGTGAGGCAGGAGTGCTAACCACTGAGCCACCACATACTGGGATGTCCTACTGAGCCTCCAAGTTCAAGGGGAAGCCTGCTCTTACCCAAGTTGCTCACATTCTGTGAAAGGACTTTTTAATCTGGGAGGCTCAAGGTGGGCCACTTAAATAAGGAAAAATCCAGCTCATTCCCGCTGAAGTGTTTGTCCCAGCAAGCCTCCGGGCTGCCGACTTAAAACAAGTGTTTTATAAAGTACAGAATACAAAAAGCATTTCAGTAAACCCATTTCCAGAGGCGTAAATTTCAAAGAAACTGGTGTAAACTTTTGTTCTGACAAACAGTCAATGATCTAAAAGGCTGAGATAACAGTGTGGAGCTGGATGATCACAGCAGGCCAAGCAGCATCAGAGGAGCAGGAAAGTGTGACGTTTTGCGTCTAGACCCTTCTTCAGAAATGGGGGAGGGGAAGGGGATTCTGAAATAAATAGGGAGACAGGGGAAGGCAGATAGAAGATGGATAAAAGGAGAAGATAGAGTGAGAGGAGACAGACAGGTCAAAGAGGCGGGGTTAGAGCCAGTGAAGGTGAATGTAGGTTGGGAGTTAGGGAGGGGATAGATCGGTCCAGGGAGGAAGGACAGGGCAAGGAGGCGGGATGAAGTTAGTGGGTAGGAGATGGGGGTGGGGCTTGATGTGGGAGGAATGGTTAGGGAGTCAGGGACTAGTTGGGCTGGTTTTGGGATGTGGTAGGGGGAGGGGAGATTTTGAAGCTTGTGAAGTCCACATTGATACCCTTGGGCTGCAGGGATCCCAAGCAAAATATGAGATGCTGTTCCTGCATCTTTTGGGTGGCATCATTGTGACAATGCAGGAGGCCCAGGATAGACATGTCATCCAAGGAATGGGAGGGGGAGTTGAAACGGTTCATGATTGGGAGGTGCAGTTGTTTGTTGCGAACTGAGCATAGGTGTTCCGCAAAGCGGTCCCCAAGCCTCCGCTTGGTTTCCACCATGTAGAGGAGGCCACAATGGGAACAGCAAGTGCAGGTGAACATCAGTTCGATGTGAAAAGTCTTCCTAGGACCTGGGATGGGCGGGGGGGGGGGGCTGGGGGGGCGCGGGGGGGAATGGAGTCCAGATAGGTGGAGATGAATTTGGTGGGGCAGGAACAGGCGGAGACAATGGGTGGACCAGGGCAGTCTGGTTTGTGGGTTTTGGGAAGGAGATAGAAGCGGGCAGTGCGGGGTTGGGGAACAACGAGGTTGGAGGCTGTGGGTGGGAGGTCACCTGAGGTGACGAGGTTGTGGATGGTTTGGAGCTCGGGGGCGGGGTCATGATCCAGGGGGCGGTAGGACCTAAAAGGCTGTTCAGTTTCTGTATGCAAAACAAATGTTGCCTGACTGGCTGGGCATTTCTAACATTTTGTTTTTTTAGTTCAGATTTCTAGCAATTGTAATATTTTGCTTTTTCATGTTGTACTTCAGTTTAGCTTCCTCCAAACTCTCAAGCCAGAATGTGAATGATTCAATCAACAAATTAAATCACTTAAAAATACATATTCAATAAAACTGAACAGCATTTGACGAACTGGGTTGGAGGTGATTGTAACAGAATAAGGTTACACAGTGAGTAATGTTCCTGTCTCTGCTCACTGCTTCAGGTACGAGCCCTATTCCAGACTTGGATGGTCAAGAAAGGTGCATGGAGATCGTAGCCAAAAAGAGTACCAAGCTGCAAATCCTCCATGCCAACAGCAGAGGTCCCCAGTCAGTCACTCGATTGGGAAAGCATGTTAAACCTTGATCATCATTATCTACAGCTCCAGACTACAACCTGCTTTCCAAGCTCATATGGGCACACAATTTTGACTTTCTGACTGAACTGTAACACACCAAAATATAGGCACAACATAAACAGAAATTGCAAGAGAAACTCAACAGGTCTGGCAGCATCTGCAGAGAGCAAGCAGGGGTAACATTTCGAATCCAGTGCCTCTTCACCAGAATCCGAACATAGGAAACTGACTTTTCTGAACTTGCTGGTGTCAGAATGAGACCTGCCTGTTTCATTTAAGATCATTAGCTGAGAATTAAAGCAGGTTGTTTTAGCCAAAATGGCTTAAGAAAAGGTATCAATATGTGGCATTAAAATAATAACGATCAGAACATCCAGGTGACTGTGTTTGCAGGAGGCAATAGGGCATACTGGGCCTGATTTTTACAGGGTTGGGAGGAGGTGGATTGAATGGCTAGCTTGGTAAATCGAAATCAACATTTCCAGGGTAATACCAGCACTAGGTGTTACTGGTTTAATCACACTGCTTACCACCTTTATGTTTCATTCTGATTTTGATCGATGGCTCTGAGCCAAAACCTGCCTAAACCTGGGAATGAATATAAGAGCTGTTGTTGATTGCTTTAATTAACAGAATTCAATTTGCTCCACATCTCAACTGAGAGCCAGATATATGACACATGACCTCAATTAGTACATCTGAAGACAGCATTCAGAGATTAAGATTCTGAATTCACTGTGCGGTGTGGATTATCTGTCCGTTATGGGAAGGTTCAATTTTATTCCACTGATTTACTTTTCCCTCAATTTTGAGGAAACCTGATTAGTTGTTTTTATTCTGAGTAAACACAATGCTGCCAGAAAGTATTACTATCAGCTTGGGGCGGTAGAGGGAAAGCATGCATGCTCATGCTGGTGCACGTCCCAAAGGTTAAGCAGTTTTTTGTTTGCCCTGTGGCATCCAACTGAAAGGGTACGGTTGAGGATTAATATCCTGACAAGCGTACTCATCACCAAACAAATCCCTGAACCTCATCTAATTCTCTGATATCTTTTCCTCTTTGGAAATTTGCTTTCTGCACTAGTTGAACTAAATCTCACTTTCTCTGATATCTCTCCATCAAATGAAACACCTATCTTTCCATATATGGGTTTTCTCTGCTGAAGATGCATTTCCTGGTTTTACACAGACACCCTTCTAAGTATGCTAGACAAAGAACTGACATACAAAGGGTGAAAACTAAGTATCGAAATGTCAAAAATATGATATATTGCACAACCTCAATTTCCAAGAAATTTTCTCAGTTATGTTGGTCAATCTGAAAAATGTGCGATAAAACAGCCCTGCCTTTCTAGTGTCAAATTTCACCAGGTGTGTTGGCACCCCCACTGTCCTCCAAATCAATTTCATGCTTGCACCTAGCATGGCACGGTGGCTTAGTGGTTGGCACTGCTGCCACACAGCACCAAGGATCCGGGTTCAGTTTCACTCCTGGGGAACTTTGGTGCTCCCACAGTCCAAACGTGGGCAGGTTAGGTGGATTGGCCATGAGAAATATGGAGTTAGAGGGATGGGGCAGGTCTGGGTGAACTGCTCTTCAGAGAGGCCAAATGGCCTGCTTCCACACAATAGGTATTCCATGATTCTTCAATCCTGCAGCATGAGCCACTTACACACCTATGCATTTGAACAGTGCTTACCATCCTTGAAAATAAATATTTGTTTGTGTAACTTTAGATCTTTACTAACATATGATTAATGATTTCAAATTTTTGAGAAGATTTGTAGCTCGGGTTGTGGATGAGGTTGTAGATTTGCTCGCTGAGCCAGTGGGTTTGGTTGAAAACTTTTCATCACCCTGCTAGGTAACATCATCAGTGTGCCTCCGGTGAAGTGTTGATGTTCCATCCCTGGTATTTATATGCCTCGGTTTGCTGGGGTGGTTGGCATCACTTCCAGTTCTGTTTCCGGTGGTTTCTACATTGGGTCTAGTTCAATGTGTATTGCTGGAGTTCCGGTTGGATTGCCAGGATTCCAGGAATTCCCTGGCGTGTTTGTTTGGCTTGTGCTATTATGGAGTCGTCCTGGTCAAATTTTGTGTCCTTCTTTTTGTGTATTGAGACCAGTGAGAATTGGTCATGTCTCTTGATGGCTAGTTAGTGTTCATGTATCCTTCTTGTCAGTTTGCCTCCAGTTTGGCCTATGTCATGTTTCTCACAGTCCTTGCAAGGTAGTTTGTATATTACATTAGTTTTATTGATTGTGGGTATGGGATCCTTTACGTTTTTTGAGAAGGTGACCAAACAGGTAGATGAGAGTAAACCGGTTGATGTGGTGTATATGGATTTCAGCAAGGTGTTCGATATGGTTCCCCACAGTAGGCTATTGTACAAAATGCGAAGGAATGGGATTGTGGGAGATATAGCAGTTTGGATCGGAAATTGGCTTGCTGAAAGAAGACAGAGGGTAGTAGTTGATGGGAAATGTTCATCCTGGAGAGCAGTTACTCGTGGTGTCCCGCAAGGGTCGGTGTTGGGTCCTCTGCTGCTTGTCATTTTTATAAATGACCTGGATGAGGGCGTAGAAGGATGGGTTAGTGAATTTGCAGATGACACTAAGGTCGATGGAGTTGTGGATAGTGACGAAGGATGCTGTAGGTTGCAGAGAGACATCGATAAGCTGCGGAGCTGGGCTGAGAGGTGGCAAATGGAGTTTAATGCAGACAAGTGTGAGGTGATGCACTTTGGTAGGAGTAACCGGAAGGCAAAGTACAGGGCTAATGGTAAGATTCTGAGTAATGTAGATGAGCAGAGAGATCTTGGTGTCCATGTACACAGATCCTTGAAAGTTGCCACCCAGGTTGACAGGGCTGTTAAGAAGGCATACAGTGTTTTAGCTTTTATTAATAGAGGGATTGAGTTCCAGAATCAAAAGGTTATGCTGCAGCTGTACAAAACTCTGGTGCGGCCGCACTTGGAGTATTGCATACAGTTCTGGTCACCGCATTATAAGAAGGATGCGGAAGCTTTGGAAAGGGTGCAGAGGAGATTTACTAGGATGTTGCCTGGTACGGAGGGAAGGTCTTACGAGGAAAGGCTGAGGGACTTGAGGCTGTTTTCATTAGAGAGAAGAAGGTTGAGAGGTGACTTAATTGAAACTGAGAAAATAATCAGAGGGTTAGATAGGGTGGATAGGGAGAGCCTTTTTCCTAGGATGGTGACGGCGAGCACGAGGGGGCATAGCTTTAAGTTAAGGGGTGAAAGAGAAAAGATAGATGTCAGAGGTAGTTTCTTTACTCAGAGAGTAGTAAGGGAATGGAACGCTTTGCCTGCAACGGTAGTAGATTCGCCAACTTTAGGTACATTTAAGTCGTCATTGGATATGCATATGGACGTACATGGAATAGTGTAGGTTAGATGGGCTTGAGATCGGTATGACAGGTTGGCACAACATTGAGGGCTGAAGGGCCTGTTCTGTGCTGTAGTGTTCTATGTTCTATGTTTGTCAGTAACTGTCGCAGGGTGGTTGTTGATTTGTGGGCTACCCTGATATCAAGGGGCCTGAGTAATCTTGTGATCATTTCTGACATGTCTTTGATGTACAATAGAGTGACTAGTGTGTCTGGCCATGTTGTGTCTTCTTGTTGTGGTCTATTGTGGAGGTAACAGCAGATTGCGAATTTTGGGTCTCCATTCCTTTTAAAAACTCCGTATAAGTATTCCTGTTCTGCTTTGTGCTATTCCAGGTTGCTGCAGTGTGTTGTGGCTCATTTGAATAATGTCCTGATGCAGCTCCATTTATGCGTGTTGCGATGGTTGCTGGTGTAATTAAGTCTGGTTCATATGTGTGGTCTTTCTGTATACACTAGCCTGGAAATCCTCATGTTCTTACGTTCTACCATTATATCTAGGAAAGGTAGTCGGTTATTGTTCTCTTTTTGTGAATTTTATCCCAGTGAGGATATTAGTGTGTCAATGAGCTTCTTATAGTCTTGTGTGTTTGATAAATCACGAAGGTGTCATTGCAGCCTCAAGAGATTGGGTTGTATAGTGGGGAGTGCTGTCCATTCTAGCCTTTGCATTACTGCTCCTGCAATCAGTCCTGATATTGGGGATCCCATTGGTGTTCAGTTGATCTGTTTGAGTATATGGTCATTGAAGGTAAGGTGGGTTGTGAGGGACAGATCCAGCAGTTTCAGGGTGCTGTCTTTGCTGATGCTATTGGTGTCGTGGGGTGCCTGCCTTTCTGATTCATCTGGCAGAGTGGCAATTGTCTCTTTGGCTATGTTGATGTTTTACAGATGTAAATAATGCTGTTATGTCAATGGATATCTTTATCTCATTCTCTTCTGTTGTGGTGTCCTTGATGATGCAAGGAATTCTTGGGAGAATGGATGGAGTGGGTAGTGTCATTAACTGAGTATTTCAGGTTCTGTTGTAGTTCTTTAGCTGGTCTACATGTTGGCATGCCTGGCAGTGAGACCCTGACTTGAGTACCTTGGAGTCCATAGAAGCAGGGTGTGTTGGATCCCTCTGGCTTCATTTTTTGGGTGTCTGTCTTGCTGATATTTCCTGAGTAGTGTAATTTCTTCAGGGCTGTTGTAACCCAGTTCTCTAACCGTGGTGTTGGGTCTATCGCTATCTGTTGGTAGGTGTCGGTATCTGCTACTAGTTTATTAGGTTTCTCAGGGTAATTAGTGATTTAATTTTGAAGTTTTTTTGTAGAATGCGATTCTCAGAACATTTCTTCGACACTGCATCAGGCTCACAGAAAGTAAGTATGGTGGTATGGTGGAATGTTAGTTTTGCATTGAGCAGGAGTATAATGACCAAAACCATGTGGGAACAGAGAAGTTTAAAAACAGATCGACTAGCATCAGCTGACTGAACAATAAATACCAGACAAGTATCTGCATCAAGAATGGAATATTCCACTTAAATGAGGATCACAAATAAGAAATGGTAATTCTTTACTGAATAATAACATACCACTTTAAAAATGTATAGACGAGGGCATAAGAGATAAACAAGAAAAAACCTGTCTCACACTGTAGTATGGTAATAGAAATATGTGCACCATCATTGCTGCATCTTGTTTAGGGCAACGATGTTGATGATTAGATGGTGGGTAGTTACCATAATCCCTCAAATCCTGAAAGGGTCAGTGTTGGACTGAGCAGTGTAGGTACCCACTGAATTACTGACAGGGTGTTGCTCTAGGAGTCTTCAATATTGACTCCGGACTCCATGAAGTCTTATCGCTTCAGGTTAAACATGGGTAAAGGAAACCTCCTGCTGATTACCACCTACTGTCCTCCCTCAGCTGATGAATCAGTACTCCTCCATGTTGAACAACATTTAGAAGTACTGAGGATGGCAAGGGCACAAGATGTACTCTGGGTGGGGGATTCAATGTCCACCACCTAGAGTGGCTCAGCAACAGTAGTACTGATCGAATTGGTCAGGTCCTAAAGACATAGCTGCTAGACTAGGTCTGCAGCAGGTCACAAGGGAAGTAGCAAGAGGGAAAAACAAACATACTTATCCTCATCCTTACTAATCTACTAACTCCAGTTGCATCTATCCATTGCAGCCTTGGTTCAAACATGGAAATCATCTCAGCTCCAGGACATCTCTGCAGGAGTTCCTCAGGGTAGTGTCCTCAGCCCAACCATCTTCAGCTGCTTCATCAATGACCTTCCCTCCATCACACAATCCTTGTGGAGACCAAGTCCCACCCTCGCATGGAGAACAATCTCCCTTGTATTGTGATGCATCACCACCGTGCTAAATGGGACAGACTTCGCACTGATCTAGCAACACAAGGCTGGGCATCCATGAGGTGATGTGAGCCATCGACAGCAACAGAATTGTACTCCGGCACAATCTGTAACCTCATGGCCTGGCAAATCTCCCACACAGCCATTACCATCAGGCCAGGGATCAACCCTCATTCAATGGAGAGCACAGGAGGGCATGCCAGCAGCAGCACCAGGCATATCTGAACAGGAGGTATCAACATGCTGAAGCCACAAACAGCGAAAGCAGTAAATGATAGGCAGAACTAAGTGATCCCACCACCAATGGATCAGAACTAAGCTCTGCAGTCCTGCCACATCCAGTTGTGAATGGTGGTGGACAGTTAAACAATTGGAGGAGCTGGCTCCACAAATATCCCCATGCTCAATGATGGAAGAGCCCAGCACATCCATGTAAAAGATAAGCCTGCAGCTTTAGCAGCAATCTTCAGCCAGAAGTGCTGAGTGGACGATCCAGCTGGCCTCCTCCAGTAGTTCCCAGCATTACAGATACCAGTTTTCAGTCAATTCAATTCACTCCACGTGATATCAAGAAACTGTTGGAGACACTGGATATTGCAAGAGCTACGAGCCCTGACAACATTTCAGCAATAGTACTGAAGACTTGTGCTCCAAAACTTGCCGCTCCTTTAGCCAAGCTGTTCCAGTACAGTTACAACACAGGTATCCACTCAACAATGTGGAAAATTGTCCAAGTATGCCCTGTACATACAAAAAGCAAGACAAATCCAACCCAGCCAATTACCACCCCATCAGTCTCCTCTCAAATCATCAATGAAGTGATGGAAGGTGTCGTCAACAGTGCTATGAAGCAGCACCTGCTCAGCAACGCACAGCTTGTGTTTTGCCAGGACCACTCAGCTCCTGATCTCATTACAGCCTTGGTTCAAACATGGAAATCATCTCAGCTCCAGGACATCTCTGCAGGAGTTCCTCAGGATAGTGTCCTCAGCCCAACCATCTTCAGCTGCTTCATCAATGACATTCCCTCCATAAAGTTAGGAAGTGAGGATATTCGCCAAAGTTCAGGGCCATTTGTGACTCCTCAGATACTGAACCAGTCCGTGTTCACATGCAACAAGACCTGGAAAATATCCAGGCTTGGGTTGACAAGTGGCAAGTGACATTTGTGCCATACAAATGCAAGGACATGACCATCTCCAATAAGAGACAATCTAACCACCACCCCTTGACATTCAATGGTGTTACCATTACTGAATTCCCCACTAATCAACATCCTGGGGGTTACCATTGACTAGAAACTCAACTGGACTCACCACATAAACACCGTGGCTTCAAGAGCAGATCAGAAGCTGGGAATACTGAAGCGAGTAACTCACCTCCTGACTCCTCAAAGCCTGTCCACCATCTACAAGGCACAAGTCAGGAGTGTGATGGAATACTCCCCACTTGCCTGGATGAGTGCAGCCCCAACAACAGTCAAGAAGCTTGATGCCATCCAGGACAAAGCAGTCTGCTTGATTGGCACTACATCCACACGCATTCACTCCCTCCACCTCTGACGCTCAGTAGCAGCAGTGCATACTATCTACAAGATGCATTACAGAAATTCACTAAAAGATCCTCAAACAGCACCTTCCAAATCCAAGACCACTTCCATCTAGAAGGACATGGGCAACAGCATATGAGAACACCACCACCTCCAAATTCCCCTCCAAGTCACTTACCATCCTGACCTGGAAATATATCACCGTTCGTTCACTGGGTCAAAATCCTAGAATTCTCTCCATAACAGCATTGAGAGTCAACCCACAGCAGGAGGACTGCAGCCGTTCAAGAAGATAGCTCACCACCACCTTCTCAACCACAACTAGGGATAGGCAAGAAATGCTGGCCAGCCAGTGACGCCCATATCCCACAAACAAATAGAAAAGGTTTTGGGCTATCTGACTGTCCCTCATGTTGGCAATGTCCGGTATGCACATACACAGAAGATCTGTAAGAATGAGAGAGTTATGTGTTCTGACAAGGTCACAGGCTGAAAGACAAAAGAAACAGTGTGAATGTTACAGTCTCCTACATCATAATTAAAGCTGCAGAATCAGAGTTCTAGACAGTAATGTGCCAGTAATAAGCATCTGCTAAATACAGGGAGACTGGAACTTTAGAAGCCCTATAATTATCCATAGTAAATGTGCATCCTGTTGTTGCTAGTTATTTTACTGGTCTAGTCTAGGGCTGCCTAATCGTGAATAGATCATCTATATTTGCAGTGTATTCAATCCATTTGCTGCTGAGTCAGAAGGTAGAACCATTTGCAGCAGAACAACAACATTGCTAGAAGTTTATTTTTGTTCTCACTTTTGCCATTGTTTTCAATCCTTCCATCAACCTGGTTCAATCTTTCACTGACACCATTACCCAGCCAGGACTTGCTCTACGATCATCTGTTGTGTTGTTTTTAAACTCATTCGTCAATGGACAATCAAGAATCTCGATGGATATTCCCTCTGGAGGAGGATTTAAGTGTCCAGTTTCTGTCATAAGAGAAATTTCAATCTGAAATGGACACTCATTAATGACATTTTATAGAAAGTAAATAAGGTCAGGTAAAAAAAAAACACCTATTTAGTTCCTGCATGTGTCAGTAATCAGAGCTCTCTGTTGTGGAAATTGCTAAAACGTCCAAATGATATCTCAGGAGTTAACATACAAGAGCCACAACTATGAATGAAACCAGCAAAGGCTGATCACATTTCACACAATACAACACTGTATCAGTTTGCAATTAGACATCGTTTCACTGCATTCTGATTGTGAGTACCATGCTATTGCCTCCAAAGAGGCTAAAGCAGTAGGGAAACCAAAAAAAATAGGCAACAGGTAATATTTCATAGGAGAAAGGCAACTAGTTTATCTCTTTCCTTAATTTATCTCTTCCTCATACTCCAGACTCCCCAACTATCTAAGAATATCGAGAACATGAGTGGCTAAGACCAGTTACAATTCAGCAGCAAGAATAAATCTAAGTCTAATGTGTCAGATTTCAATCTTTAATAGAGACTTTTGTTTGACCATTTAAAACCACTTGAAGCCAGGGGTCTTGAGAGATGGACTTTTATGATCATTTTTGATAACCTAAATAAACTTTCAAAGATAAAGAGTTAACTTTAATCTGATTTGGCAAAAGATTTGTTTTGATAATCGAACTAAGGCTCATTCGGTCACCAGGATGAAGGGAGTCTCTGGCCATGGAAACATCTCCTGGAAGAAATTGGGAGTAGCATTTCCCTGCCTTGAACCTGGCATCTCATGTTTGTAAGGGTGGGGTTAGGGCATGGGCATGGATCCTGGAAGAAGCTGACCATTTAAATGACCAGCAGACTCCATTGAAATTGTTACTGTGGAATCTTAAGAGTTTAAAACCTGAAGTCATTGATGTATATTGTAAATACTGCAGGCCCAGCGCTGATCCCTGTGGCATTCCACTAGTTACAAGTTGCCATCCTGAAAATGCCCCAACACTTTGTCTTTGATTAGTTAGGCAATCCTCTATATCCCTGCTAATATATTACCTCCAACTGCATGGGCTCTTATTAAATAGTCTGTGGAATACCTATCAAATGCCTTCTAAAAATCCAAATGTATTACATCTGCTACTTCCCCTTTATTTTTCCTGCTTGTTACTTCCTCAAAGAATTCTAATAAATTTATCTGGAATAATTTCACCTGCATGAAGTCATGCTGACTCTGATTGGTCATTTTATGTTTTTTTAAGTGCTCTGCCAAACATCCTTTATACAGTCCAAGATAACAAGGTGTAGAGCCGGATGAACACAGCAGCCAAGAAGGGTCTAGAAGACCCGAAACGTCAGCTTTCCTGCTCCTCTGCGTGCTTGGCCTGCTGCGTTCATCCAGCTCTACACCTTGTTATTTCAGATTCTCCAGCATCTGCAGTTCCTACTATCTCCGAAACACTTTCATGGAGTCCAACCTACTTTATGACAAGTTTTGGTTGAGAACATCTCAGAGGTACAAACGTGCAATACAGTACCTGCTGGAAACCTATCCCCATGATGCCATTCCCGCCTATGCCCATACACGTAATCCAGGTGTATCCCTTCCATCTCATGCTTCATCCACCCGCTATATCCTCTCATGACCCCATGCAAAGCTATAGCATTTCCCAGCCCATTCACACACTATTCACTATATAAAAGCTGCATCCATTTCATGCTTAGTGAGTGAATGAACATTGATCTGGCATGGGAGACATGGATGACGAATGAGGACTGTTTGGGGTGGATGGGGAGAGTCTGTTTTTATAGAAACTAGAATAAGTCACAGGATCAGGGTGGGAATTTTAAATCGATTACCTCTTCACACCACAGACCCTCTGGTCTATGAATAAATCCATTAATTGTTTGTTAAGTTGACTGCTGCCCATGTTCCGTGTAAATCCCAACGTAAATAAACAGTGTAAATCCCATCCTTGTGGTTATTTTCTTGCAAGGCAGGCAGGCAGACTAAGTCAGAAATCCAAGAGGGAATGTATTTCCCATCAGTTATTTATAGTAATTAGCATAAGAAAGGCATAGCAATCTATGATATTAGTCAAAGTGTCAACTTCAAAGTAGAAGTCAAAAGAATCCTGGTATTCATCTGGCCTGCTGACCAGGTAAATCATATCTTGATTGAGAGATGGATCTTGGGTTCTCCCAGGAGGAAATAGAAGGATGTTAATGTACCAGCTAGGATTTGGAGTTTAAACCACTCCATTCTGTCAGACATTATTGTGCTAAATTTAAAAGCTATTCTCACACCCTGTCAGAAAGATAACAAATCAGCACTATTACATCAAGATGAGAACAGTCCAGTCTCTCAGAGAGATGGCAATTATTCTCCTTTAAATGTAGCAATGGAATAGAAGTCAAACATTAGCCTCACCATCTCCACTGTAACACATGCCAAACTGTAATTAACTGGGCACTGTCAGGACCCCAAATACATCATTCCGCATTGAAATTAGTCATACAGATCTGGATGGTCCTCAATTCAGTAGCCAAACACATTCGAGACACTGAGCAATCAGTATCCTTAACTTTGGTGAAGAGGCCTTTGCTTGTGGCCATTGTCCAGTGAACACTGTTGTAAAATTAATGTGTGGACATACAGCTGGGAACAGAAAGAGATCACAATACCTCCCATGATTGAAAAGCCTCTGCATTACATCATCATATCCAAGCACAAAGAAAGACTAACCAAACAGTGGTAAAGTGTTGGAAAAGGTTATAAGGGATAGGATTTATAATCATCTAGAAAAGAATAAATTGATTAGGGATAGTCAGCACAGTTTTGTGAAGGGAAGGTGGTGCCTCACAAACCTTATTGAGTTCTTTGAGAAGGCGACCAAACAGGTAGATGAGAGTAAACCGGTTGATGTGGTGTATATGGATTTCAGCAAGGCGTTCGATAAGGTTCCCCACAATAGGCTATTGTACAAAATGCGGAGGAATGGAATTGTGGGAGATATAGCAGTTTGGATCGGAAATTGGATTGCTGAAAGAAGACAGAGGGTGGTAGTTGATGGGAAATGTTCGTCCTGGAGAGCAGTTACTAGTGGTGTACTGCAAGGGTCGGTGTTAGGTCCACTGCTGTTTGGCATTTTTATAAATGACTTGGATGAGGGCGTAGAAGGATGGGTTAGTAAATTTGCAGACGACACTAAGGTCAGTGGAGTTGTGGATAGTGACGAAGGATGCTGTAGGTTGCAGAGAGACATAGATAAGCTGCAGAGCTGGGCTGAGAGGTGGCAAATGGAGTTTAATGCAGACAAGTGTGAGGTGATGCACTTTGGTAGGAGTAACCGGGAGGCAAAGTACAGGGCTAATGGTAAGATTCTGAGTAGTGTAGATGCGCAGAGAGATTTCGGTGTCCATGTACAGAGATCCTTGAAAGTTGCCACCGAGGTTGACAGGGCTGTTAAGAAGGCATACAGTGTTTCAGCTTTTATCAATACAGGGATCGAGTTCCGGAACCAAAAGGTTATGCTGCAGCTGTACAAAACTCTGGAGCGGCCGCACTTGTGGAGTATTGTGTACAGTTCTGGTCACCGCATTATAAGAAGGATGTGGAAGCTTTGGAAAGGGTGCAGAGGAGATTTACAAGGATGTTGCCTGGTATGGAGGGAAGGTCTTACGAGGAAAGGCTGAGGGACTTGAGGCTGTTTTCATTAGAGAGAAGAAGGTTGAGAGGTGACTTCAATGAAACATAGAAAATAATCAGAGGGTTAGATAGGGTGGATAGGGAGAGCCTTTTTCCTAGGATGGTGACGGCAAGCACGAGGGGGCATAGCTTTAAATTGAGGGGTGAAAGATATAGGACAGATGTCAGAGGTAGTTTCTTTACTCAGAGAGTAGTAAGGGAATGGAACGCTTTGCCTGCAACGGTAGTAGATTCGCCAACTTTAGGTACATTTAAGTCGTCATTGGACAAGCACATGGACGTACACGGAACAGTGTAGGTTAGATGGGCTTCAGATCGGTATGACAGGTCGGCACAACATCGAGGGCCGAAGGGCCTGTACTGTGCTGTAATGTTCTATGTTCTAAACATGAATTAATAACTTCAGGGAAGGAAGAAGTTAAGGGTAAGAGTAAAGTTACTTCAGAGATCTGAGACTAAAAATACAGAATTCCTCTTTCTACTTCAATAGGTTGAACGTAATCTTTTGATAGACTTAGTCTATCTACTCATTTACAAGCCACACTTCAGTCTCCTGTGCACTTGAAATTTGCTTCCTTGTACAAATTCCTACCCACTGAATTGTGAAGTACGTAATAGAGCACTTTGACAGTGATCACCAGGATTCCCATATTAAACTTGACAAAGTCCAAATATGCAAAAAGCTTATTTCCTATTGTAAATAAAAACAGAAAATATTGCAGATATAGGCCAGTCTCTCCATAGATCTGGTGAGTATTTCCATGATTCTTTAATTTTTGCTTCAGACTGCCAGCATTTTGCTTTGGCTTTCCTTACAACTTTTAAAGGACATGATGGCATGTTAATGAACAGTTGGATAAACGTGATCTGAGAACACCCATTTTGTTACTTCTTGGAAACAATTCACTGCTCATTGTTTGGCAACTTTAATAGCAACAATGAAAGAAAACAGCCAAAATAAAATAAAATAAAAACTGAAAAGGTTAAATCCAGAATGGCTGACAGTTTGACTATTTTTACAAAGTGCGATGGAAGAGTTAACTCTCCAACTTTAAAATGGAAAATGGTACCTCCCCTGGAGAATGCGTTTTTGTGTCGGGGAAATTGGAGAATTCCAACTTGTAACAGTGTACCTGAGAAAACCATTTCTTCTTGGGTAATAATACATTGTGATCCCACCATTTTTCCACTACTCAATTTTAAATATTTGGGAAAGGTATAACCACATATTAAAATGGAAGAAAATAAGTAAAGGACTCAGAGACCTTCAAATATATTTAGATGTACAAATTAGAATCATAAGCTACTATATTGTATTATTTGGACCCATTAAACACTAAACACATTTTATCTTTGTGGTGTAGCAGTGCCCTATCTAAATGGTATTAAACAATTTAATCTATTCTTGCATTTGTGCTGTTTCAAAATCGTTTTGTACCACTTCCGCCCGCCATACAATACTCTGTGTCTGGGGTAAAGGACACACAGTCTGTTAACATTGACAATTATTTTAGCAATGGATAGAAAAACCGTCAAGAACTATGATTGATTCCCTCCTGAGTGGCATCACTGCTAAGTGAAATGTGATGTATTCATTCCAATTTTCACCAACATTTTGGTAAGAAACCAAAAGCAGGCTATGGAAAGCAGCTTTTAAAAGACTGCAGTATCCTTTTAAAATAGACTGTTATTAAAACAATGTTACCTTCCCAAGTGTTTATTTGTAATCCACCCTCACTAATATGGCTTTTAAGCATTTGCATACCATTAATGGAATATGAAAGTGCGTTTTGGAAATCCACAGCCAACATTATTCCATAAAATATCATTTGAACTAACTGCCCGTCTGGTTGGCAAAACAATATTGATACAAACAAACAAAACAAACACACAGTCAGGAAGCCCAAAAGATTTGAAAAAAAAATCCAGTCTACATGACATTCCAATATTTCACCTCAAGATTCTGCACTGAAAATGTCTACACTGCTGGGGATTCAACAGTGCTACAGCTAGCACGTTGGCGGAATACTGATATCAGGCTGAGATGCTGATATGACAAATGCAAAAATAGTTCCTTTAACACACTGGCTTTTTTCCCTTTGCTGCCTATTGCATCTGATCGACCACCACTGTACAAGGAAAGGCACTGAATCTCCTGTCAATCAGAATTAATCAATGCACTTATCTGCTCTCCTGTCAATCAGGATAACCAAGTGTACTTGTTCCCCACTAGGAGCACTGAAGGTGTAACCAGCAGGGTTATACCCAATTAACAAGAAATCATTTCTCATTCAACTGCACGTGGGAGATAAACAGGAAACAAATATAAATATAATAGAATGGTTTGTAGCCTAATTTTTGCAAAACAATTCTTTTTCGGTTTCCTACTGCAGGAAAGGCTGTTTCTGATCAGCCATTTGCCAATTGTTACTTCCTGCTACTTGTCCAGCCTGGGGCTACCCTTTTGCTGACACAAACATACAAACCTGAAAATACTGAAGAATGACTCTGACCCCTCAACCTGGAGAAATCACTTGGTGAACATTGAAAATTATCAGAAAATGCTCATATTTACCTTGTTTTAAAAATTTTACAAGCACAAACTCTGAAATGACCAACAAATGGTGAAATGATGAGCGAAGGCAGGAGGCTGGCAGCCTTCCGTCTTTCACAATGGCATCAGGAAATGTTGGGGGTGGGGGCAGTAGCCCTCTGCAATGTTTTTGCGGTTGGCGCGGCGCTCCTGGTGAGCATTCCTGCTGTGTTCTGGAGGGGTGGGTGAACCTTTTTCATTCAAACACTTGTCACCCCCTCCAAATACATCATATCATTAAGGCCTGTCCCGCTGACCCAAGTGCCCTGCCACCCCTACTAGGGAACAGCACGTGGCCTGTACTCAGTAGGCCTCATCCCAGCAGTGGCACTAATCTGATGGGCACTAGTGACCTGCTGGCTCTTCAACCATTATATTAGAGGGACCAGAGCCCTGACAACAACTAATTATTTCTTGTACAGCTAAAAAATATGACTGTGGATCCTATAAGTGGCAGAGGCAGGGCTGCCAGCATCATCTCCAGGCTTTTTGGCCTGTTGTTAGGGTCTTCGTCACACTTCAAATTCTGATCATCCGTTTCTTGCTGAGCTGCCCAGGGAGTTACATTTAAGTACAGTCTTTGACTCAAAGATCAGCCTAGGTGTTAAAACGTGTGGGATCAGAGGAAAGACAGAAAGAAACTGGGGCTTCTCATCTTGAAAACATCAGACAAATGATCTGGTTGCATTACAAGGCTGTAAATGACAGATAAATCCAGAAAACTTTTAAGTTAATGCTGAAAGTAGTACAAACGTTTAAACTGGTAAAATAGGAAACGCAAAAAACTAGTAAACACATTCAGGCTGATATCAGGGTGTTCTTCATTATAAAGAAAATGGAATGGATTTCCAGATATGGTAGTGGGGTCAAAAAATTTTGAATGATTGAAGATAAATTTGGAAGCTGCAAAAGGCACAATCCAGAATCGCATGCACAAGGATACGATGGGACAAATGGCCTTCTCCATTTTTTTTTGTTTGTGTTCAGCGTGTAGTAAAGCTGAGGAGCACTGCATTGTTTCGAAAAAGAGAAAACCAGTCCTCAAGAGATTGCAGGGGGTTGCAAAGAAAGTGGGTCCAAGTGAAAGCACACAATGCAAGGTCAATTAATAGAAAGAAACCATGAAAAAGAAAAGAAGGACAGGATAACGATGGGCACAGCAGGAAGAACTGGCAGCGATCGGCACTTCAAGGTGCACAGCAGGTCAGTCTACCGCAGTGACCATATTCTGTTCTACGCTAGCAGAAGAACCACATATCATCAATTCCCAGGGAACAGTTCGGTGACCTGGACTTTACCAGCATGATGGCAGTCTTGTCTGAGACAAAGTGAGATTCCTGTGGATGAAAGGTGGGATCACAGTAGATTTCATTGGCTGTTGATCTTTTCTTATTCATGGGCGGTGGGTGTTGCTGGCTGGTCAGCAGTTTATTGCCCATCCCTAGTTTCCCTTGAGAAGGTAATGCTGAGTGCCTACATGAACTGCTGCAGTCCTGGTACTGTATTTTGGCCCTCAATGCTCTTGGGGAGGCAGTTTCAGGATTTTGACCCAGCAACAGTGAAGGAAAGGAGATATATTTCTAAGTAAAGATGGCGAGTGGCTTGTTGGGGGATGTTGAAGTTGGTGGTGTTCCCATGTATCTGCTGCCATTGTCCTTCTAGGTAGAAGAAGTTATCAGTTTGGAAGGTGGTGTTTGAGGATTTTTAGTGAATTTCTGCAGTGTATCTTGTAGATAGTACACACTGCTGCTACTGAGCATTGGTGATGGACGGACTGGATACTTCTGGATGTGGTGTCAATCAAGCTTTGTCCTGGATGGTGTCAAGCTTCTTGACTGTTATTGGAGCTGCCCTCATCCAGGCAAGTGGGGAGTATTCCATCACACTCCTGACTGTGCCTTGTAGATGGTGGTTGTCAGCTTTGGTGAGGCAGGTGAGTTACTTGCCACAGTATTCTTAGCCTCTGACATGCTTTTGTACCTACTGTGTTTATTGTGGTGAGTCCAGTTGAGTTTCTAGTCAATAGTAAGCCCCCAGGACATTGATAGTGGGGAAATTCAGTGATGGTAACAACATTGAATGTCAAGAGCAGTGGTTAAATTGTCTCTTATCGGAGATTGTCATTGCTTGTCAATTTCATGGCAGAAATGTTACTTGCTACTTGTCAGCTGAAGACTGGATACTTTCCAGATCTTGCTGTATTTGAACACGGACTGCTTCAGTTTCTGAGGAATCATAAACGGTGCTGAACACTTTGCAATCATTGGCAAACATACCCACCTCAGAACTTAGAATGGAGGTGTCCTTATTCGCCATGGGTTTCCCCTCAGTAGGGCATAAGGAAGGCAAAGAAAGGTCCCTAACACATCTCATTGCAGGAAGCAACCAAGAACCATTCTGAGGAAGGGTCACCTGACCCGAAACATTAACACTGATATTTTTCTTCACAAATGCTGTCAGACCTGCTGAGATTTTCAGCAACTTCTGTTTTTGTTTCTGATTTACAGCATCTGTAGTTCTTTCGGTTTTTATTTTGTCAACATTTGTTATCTAGACTAAAGGATATGTTGCTTCAGTGAGATACTGGACAACATCAGTCCTCATTCTTCTAATGAGGCATAGAACTCCAGGAGATCTAGTAATAAAATGGTACCTTTTCTTCACACGTGCTTTCATGGCCTTGTCTTTCCGGATCCCTTCAAATTACTCTAGCCTCACACGTAAAGTTTACCACTACATTCAAAAGGGAGGGAGTCAGAAGACCAGAGCGTACATGCCAGTTAGCTTAATATCTATCATAGGGAAGATTTCTGAAGTTATTATTAAACATTTTGTTGTACGGCACTTTGAAAGGCTCCGGACTATCAGGATGATTCAGCACGGTTTTGACAAAGGGAAATCACGTTTTTCCAATCTAAACATGGGGCAGTAACAATGTGCTATGGATAAAGGGGAACTGGTGGTTGTCTTGTAACTTGGATTTTCAGAAGGCATCTGATAGGGTGACCGAGAAAAGATTATTGCAGAAAATCTCTTGGTGTATTGGATGTGTAGGAGATTGTTTGCCATAGCAATCAGTATTGGGGCCTCAAAACAATTTGAATAAATGTCTTGGATGAAGGGAATGAACGTGCAGTTGCCAAATTTGCTGATCATACAAAGAGAGATAAGAAAGTAAGTTATAACAAGGACACAGAAGGTTACAGATGGATACACATATGTTAAAATGAGTGAGTGGACAAGAGACTAGCAAATGGAATCTAAAATTGCAAAACATTGGTCAGATCACATGTGGAGTACTGTTTACAGTACTGAGTACTGTGAGGTCTCCTAATTTAAAATAAGGATATAAATGCACTCGAAGAAGTTCAGAGAAGGTTTACAAGATTAAATATCTGGAATGGGCAAGTTATAAGGGAAGGATGGCCAAGCTAGGCCTGTATTTGCCTGAGAGAAGAATTAGAGGTGATTTTATTGAAACATCCATGATCCCGAGGGGCCTTGATAGGGTGGATAAATGTTTCCTCTTGTGAGAGAATGTAGAACGAGATGTCACTGTTGAAAAGCAGGGATCAACGATTTAAGACAGAGATAAGGAGAATGCTTTGTAAGTCTTTGGAATGCTCTTCCTGAAAAAAAAGGATGGTGGGAGCAAAGTCCTTGAATATTTGTATGGCAAATGTAGATTGGCTCTTGATAAAATGAGGTGGTGATAATTTATTGGAGGTAGGCAGGAATTTGATGTATTCAGGCTGGTATAGGCTTGAGGGGCACTGAGTGGTTTATTTTTGCTTTAATTCATAAGTTTGTAAACTTACAGGATATCTGCACCCTCTAATGCTGGCCTCTCATGCTCCTCGAATTGCACCTTCTGTATTCGCGGCTGTACTTACACCTGCCTAAGCCCATTGCTGTGCAATACCCTTTTGTCATCTGGCCTAATATCTCCCAAATGTGGCTCGGTGACATAGTTTATTTCATATTTCTGCTGAGAACAGCATTGGGATATTTCACTGTATTAATAAAAAGTGCTATATAAATAGTAAGTTGCTGTTATTGGATTAAGTGACAGGTTTCAGCTATCAGTTGCCATGAGAAGCGTTGACACAAATCTGCAGTTGGCCCAATGTAAAGTGCAACAGATATCTTTAAAGTACATTGGTTTTGCTGAGTAGCAGCAGCAGGCTGTGATGGTATAAAAGTGATGGATATACATTCTCCCAATTCAATTATTTTTCAAATCACAATGGAGTGGATTTACAACTATAAGCTATACATTTGAAATGGATCCAGTTTATTTATTCTTAATCCTTATTCTATATCTAGACTTTGAGGAGACAGTTGCATCTAAGCTTGAAGTTATTTGAGAAAGAACAGCTTCCAAGAGCTACTCAGTTGCTTATAATTTATATCAGGCTTCATTCCAACAGTCTCAGACTGGGATTCCCAGACCTGTTGCAATGATAGAACCCCATCACGTCTTTATTTCTAAGAATTTGAAGCTTGTAAATTAATAATTCTGGATTTCCCCTCAGGTTAGAGACTGTTAATTTGTGATTTAAAATAAATGCCCACGAACATGAAATCAGTAATGAAAAGCACATTTAGAAAACATCAGCTGGATAAACACATGTAAATTCTGCTGGTTGCTTTGTGTCAAACATGATGCTCTACAGCTTGGCTCGCTTATTTTCCCCTGGAAAAAGTTCATACTTTTGGTCCCTGCTATCCTAGGCATCCTCAATTATCATTACTTTAAACTTAAGAAGGATCTTGATTGGCGCAGGCTTGAAGGGCCAAAGGGCCTGTTCCTGTGCTGTAGGTTTCTTTGTTCTTTGTAAACAGTCGTAATCATTCCTAGCCTGGAGGGTGGGTCGGGATGATTGTGTTACTCAGTACTCGAGGGAGTATAAACATTCCAAATTTGAAGATTTTGTACTGTCAGTGTTTCAATTCAGTCTTATCCCATCATCGGGCTTTTTCCCAGAGGCAGGACGAGCATCAGCTTGGCCACCTGCCCCAACTGACACATAGGAATTAAAAGACTGGCAATGATTGACGGGAATTAAAGATTGGCAATGATTGACTGAGAGTCACTGGAGTTTTCCAGTTTGCCTTCAGTCCCCTGGAGCTGGATCAGCTGACTGCAGTTGCCCCGCAGCAGTGGGCCAGAGACATGCCAGGCAGGCTTTGAGGCCCTTTTCATTTGCTTGGTGTCAGCTATGTTTATAGGCTGCTCTGCAGGCACTCACTAATGGTTTTTTTTTGAACTTAAAAATGTAAAAAGTTCTAGAAAGGGTGCCTCAACATTGAGGTTGCCCCATCGCTTTCTTATCTATACAAGCAGCCAGTCAGGCTACCATCTTAGCATGCCCGCCAAGTGTCTTAAATTATTATTGGTTACTATGTTCACTGGTGGGCAACTGTTTCTCCACACAATGCAGGATTATGATTTTATTTGCCTCTGACCAAAACCCTGCCCAAGCTTAAGAAATAGAACACAATAGAGTACCCTGTTCTGTGGTAGAGTCAATCCAAATAGCATTCCTACAATTTTACAAGCCTGGAATAAATGCTGCCTATTCAAAGGGGGTGAAGATTTTATCTGCTAAAAGTCATGTTTAAAATGAATTTTGTCTGCCAAACAGATCCCAGTGGAGAAGATAAAATATATATTCACAGATTCAGCTATAATGATGCTATTTTACTGAACAAGACCCAAAAGGTTACTAAAGATACAAACTACATAATGCATATTTATTACAGCATACTATTCCATAGCCATGTTAAATTACTGCACAGTCTAATGGAAATAGATCACTTAAAAGAATAAAGGCTCATTTATGTAGCATTGGCTGTTGTGGGGTTAGGGCAGCAAAATACATTCTGAAATGTAATTACTGTTTTAATGTAGGAAATGTGACAGGCAAACACGTAGCTTCAGGTGATGTTCATGACACTGTGGGCAGAACGTGTCTTTTGGGTTGGGTGCCTGATGTCGAGGTGAACTGTAGGTTACATCCAGCACTATGCAAGGACCCTCCCCTGCATTGATTTTCTCAAATTTACCAGTGGTGACCGGAGGTTGAGCTCACTGTCTACTTAATGGGGAGGGGGTGGGATGAGCAGGCGCTCTAGGCTGGAGGTCAATTGGACACCCTCCATCTTGAAAGGCAAGCAAACCTGCAGTTGGTGATGATCTGATTAAGAGACGAGTGTGGAAGCAGGCTGTGTTTTCTTATAGTCTCAGCCCCTTTTCTGGCACATCTGATTATTGCTGCCGTGGCAAGAGGACAGGGCCTAGCGCACACACGCAGGCACAACATGAACTCAGCAGGATGATTTGAACTTAATGCAGAGTACTCCATCTTTCATCCTGTACAGGCTTCAACTAGCCTTAATAACAACGAAAAAATCCCACAATGAAATCGATGCAAACACCCACAGGCTGGATAAACTCTGTTTTAAGTGTTTTCATTTCAAGTTTTTAAATTCTCCACTCTTTGAAAGTGAAAGCTGAAGCAGCCTGTAAGAGTTTAAAACAAGGTCTGCTGATCTGCTTTGATTGACAGACCATATAAGATTGTCTTTTCCTCAATCCCCAGAAAAACATTCCCTGAAAGTTAAGCGCTGTGTGCAGCTGCTAGACAATCCGTGCATGGTGATCGCCATGCTGATTCAGATCACAGCACTGACATTCCAGTTCCGGCACTGGAATTCAACCCACACAGTTGGAATCACACACCAGCCATCCACCCAACTGAGCTAACCGATCCTGGACTGTTGGCTGGCTGGTTGGTTGGTTGGTTTGCAATGTGGAGTAATGCCAACAAATGGGTTCAAGTCTCACATCAGCTAAAGTGGTCATGTAGGTCTCCACTTCTCAACCCTTGATTGCAGTGACCCTTAGGTTAAACCACCATCAGTCATCTCTGTCAAGACAGGGCAGCCCTATGGCCCAGTAGGACTATGGTGACTAACTTTAAAACCCTCTCAAGATTTAATAGATAATGTTCAGGACATTACAGTAGTTGAAATGAACAAAGTACTATACATTGAACTATATCACTGTTGAGGACTTAAGTCCTTTGATATTTCCATACAGGTTCTTTTAAATTTCAATGTGGTTGAAGTAGTAGTAGGGAAGTGTAACCAAACTCATCATCAACTACGGTTACCTCTGATCTGCAATCTGTTTGTAGGCACTAACAGACAGACAGTCTACAGTGATCTCAGGAGAGAGTATTAATGGGCTCTGCTGAAGGTGATAAGATACAAATTCATGCCTGTTGTCTAAATGTCACATCACTGATCTCATGGAGATGAGTAACTTCTCTGCGGGCAAGGAAAATTAAATCAAAAAGGCATTTGAAGTGTGCTCCTGATCTCACTGCACAGTTGCAGATGTCTGAGAATTGCTCATCTGTTCTCTCTAAGACACATTCCTAATGAATAAATGGAATGAAATTAGAGGATTTCTATTTACATCTGAAAATTCTGATTCTCAAAACCCAATTCTGAGTTTGTATGCCTCAGTATTGAATTCAAACAATTACATTCAACAATGGTTTCCCCTATGCATGGATCCTCCTATACATGCCAAGTGCCACCACTTCCATTTATACATGTCATCGACTGATCACCCTTACTTGGTCAATCAGATGACGCACACAGAAAATCAGTCGCATGGATTGAAGTGGTTCAAGAAAGCAGCAGCTCACCTCCACCTCAAGGGCAGCTAGGGATGGGCAATAAATGTTGGCTCAGCCAGTATGCCCATGTCCCATGAATTATTAAAAGAAAAGCCCGAAGACAGGCCTTGGTCATGTCAGAGATCAGGTTGATTAGAGTAGGCAGGTTGTCACAAAGGGACGGTACAGGTGAACCTAACACTGGAGGAGACTGTAATAGGTATCGGGGAATCCAGTCAGCACTAAGACACGTCAATTGGTGGGACATAGGCGTAATGTTGTATTGGTGCATGTCCTGATCTCCTGTATGTGCAATTACTGCGGCAAGAAACTGCCCATTTCGCACAGTGTGCCCTTGACAATGATGTCCAGCTAGGGATATGTCGGGTATCAATCAGCCTTGGCAACATCCTACAGCCCTTTGAGGTACAGAATTCCAAGGAATCAACATCCTTTGAATAAAATAAATTCTCATCTCTGCCACAAATACCTTGCCACAAAGGTTAACACGCCATTAACCTTCCTCTTAGCTTGCTGCACCTGCATGGTAGCCTTCAGAAACACTTACACTTTCCATGGTTTCAGCATTTAAGAAATATTACGCACATTTGTATCTTCCACTAAAGTGGATAACCACACGTTTCCCCACACTAAATTCCAAATGTTACATACTTGCCTACTCACTAAGCCTATCCAAATCTTCCTGACAACATTATACATGTTTCTCACAACGCATTTCCGCTTAGCTCTGCATCATCGTCAAATCTTATATATATAAAAATTAGATAATGCCAGTATTTTGCTTGCCAACCACCTGTGAATGACCTTATCAAAAGTCTTCCAAAAATCCAAATATACTTCATCCATTAACTCACCTTTATTAATTTTGTTAGTAATATACTCATAAAAACTCCAAAAGTGTCAATCTCAACTTTTCATTTGTAAATGCATGTTGATTACGACAATCAGATCATTTTTTTCTTTCAAAATGGCCATCATGCCCTTTATAAATCGATTCCAGCATTTTTCCAACTACTGATGTAAGGCTGATAGGTCAGTTGTTACCTATTTTTGTCCCCCTTGCTCCTTTCTTAAATAGAAAGATCGGTGTCAGCACTTATTGTTCATCCCTACTTGTCCAGAGGTAACTAACATTCAACCTCATTGTTATTGGTCTGGAGTCATGTGGAGGCCAGAACAGGTAAGGATAACAGTTATCCATCCACAAAGGATATTAGTGCACCAGATGCGTTTTTATGACAAATCAATACATGTCGTGATTTGGTTTCTGTTAGGCAAGCATTTTATTGAATTCAGATTTCATCAGCAGCACAGAGAAAGTGTGTCAAGAACTTTGAAAGAAAAAAATGTGCAATATTCGTACCAACTCACAAGAATTTCTTGCTGAGGACTGCGAAACTGGAGAAGCAATATCCACGAAAAATTGCAAACCATCTTGAACATCTTTGAGAGCTGTCCTCCAAACAACTGGAGGAGACTGAAATTCTACTGAACGGCCTCTTCAAACAGCACAAGGCCTGGTGTGTGGATCCAGCATTTGAATGTTTAGATGCCTTGCATTTGGAAAAAAGTGCCAGTCTCAAGGGAGGGTCTAAGAAGCAACAACCGATTTGTGTCACATTAGGTATAAAATTCAGACAATATACCTTCTTTCAAGCCAACAGGTAAAGAAACATAAAACAATTACAATGTAATTAGAACATTAAAAAAAAAGAAGCAGAAGGGGATCATTTAGCCCCTCAAGTCTGACCCATCATAGCTGATCTGCCCTGGCCTCAACTCCTTGCTTGTGCCAGCTCCTCTTAGCCTTCAACGTCTTGATATTTTAGAAAAATCTACCTACTTCCTCTGAATATTTTCAGTGACCCAGTCTCCCCAACTCACTAGGGTAGAGAATTCCATACATTGGCTACTCTCTTGGAAGTGAAATTCCTAACATCTGTCTTAAATGTGCATCTCTTATTCTGTAACTATATCTCCTAGTCTGAGGTTACTTCACTAGAGGAAACATGTCCTGTCAACCCCTTCAGTATCATGTATATTTTAATAAGTCTACCTCTCGTTCTAAAAAGTTGATCTGTTTAGCCATTCTCGATTAATCAACCTCTTCATTGCAACCTAATGGATATCTTTAGAACTTCCTCCAATGCCAGTTTATTCTTATTTAAATATAGGTATCAAAACTATACACAGTATTTGAGATGCGGCTTCACTGGCACCATTGTGCAGTTGTAACAAGACTTGCTTGTTTTTAAACTCCAACCCCTGAGCAACAAGGCCAAAATTCCATTTACATTGTGTATTACTTGTGCATCTGCATGCTTTTGTGTTTCATGCACCCAGGCACCTCTGTGCTGCAAGTTTTTGGAGTCTCCCTCCATTTAAATAAAAGTCTGCCTTTTGATTCTTCATGCTTAAGTGTATAATCTGTCACTTTCCTACACTAAATTTTATTTCCCAAGTTTTTGCTCACTCACTCATTCAATCTAGCCATATCCCCTTGCAGATTCTTTATGTCCTCATCAAAACATGCCTGCCCACCAATTTTTGTATCAGCAGCAAATTTGCATCTTCCTCCTAGTCATTAATAGAGACAGTAAATAAATGAGGTCCAAGGCCAATCCTGCATCTTTCAATCTAAAATAGACTCATTGATCCAGATTATCTTGACATATGTTCATCTGACTTTAATCCACGCTAATGTATTAGCCTTCGTAATCATGAACTCCTTTCTTGTGAAATAAGCTCATGCATCCTTATTAAATGCCTTCTGGAAGCCAAAATACACTACACTACTGGTTACTCTTTATCCATACTGCTTATTACATCCTCAAAAAGAAATCTAGAAAATTTGTTGAACATGATTTCCCTTTCACAAAGCCATGTTAGCTATATTTAATTGTGCTTACCTTTTCTAAAAGTCCTATCATTTCATCCTTAATAACGACCGCCAACATTTTTCCGCTGACATGATTCAGTCTAATTGATCTATAGTTTCTGCGTTCTGTCTCCCTTCTTGACCAGGGCATTGGAAAACTGTCAAACTGCTGGAATCCAACGCCTCCTACAAACTCAGTTGATTTGGTTTGATTTTATTAATTACTGTGCCTACGTACTGTGAAAATGTTGTTTTGCATGTAGTACAGGCAGATTATAACATTAAAAGGACGTACAGATCATAGGGTGATTGAACGGAGTGAGGCATACAAAGTTAGGGATGCACAGGAGGTATGCAAAAGCCAGATCAACATTAGATTTGAAATTAGAGATGTCCATTCAGCAGTCTAATACCAGCAAGGAAGAAGCTGTTCTTGAACCTGTGGGTACGTGTGTTTAAACTTTCTAACATCTACCATGTTGTGATTACTACTCTGCCTGGAGGATCTTTATGATATCGCTTATTAATTCTACCTCATTTTACATCACTAGATGTAAAATAGCCTTTTCCTGAGTAAATTCTGCAATAAACATCTCCTAGAAAAAAACCCCTAATACATTGAATTTATTAATCTTGAACATTAGTCTTGTCGATCTGATTTATCCACTCAATAAGTAGATTAAAATCCCCAATGTCAACTGCACAGTCCTTTTTTATTTTACACAGCTCCATTAGTTCCTGATTTATACCTTGTCCTTCAGTGAGGCAACTCCTTAGGGGTCTCCAGACTATTCTCACTCATGATTGCTTCTCCTTGTTATTTCTTTTTGCTATCAAACCAATTCAATAACACTACTTACTGCACCTATAATCACTACTGAAACTAGAGATTATCCAATCATGCCCTCCCCCTAATTTGTGTATCAGCAGATTTGGATACGTCTTCCTCCAAGTTATTAATAAAAATGAGACAGTAAATAATTGAGGCCCAAGGACAAATCTTGCATCTTTACATCTAAAATAGACTCATTGATCCATATTATCTCTATATACGTTCGTCAAATTTTAATCTGCAATGAAACTACCCTTCATTAACAATGCTACCACGCCTCCTTTTCCTTTATTCCTACTCTCGTTGAATACTCTTAAATATGGAGACCTGTAATAGCCATCAAGACAAATTCATTTATTTCTATTTGTACTTTCAACTCATCGAATACCTTGTTACAAATGCTGTATGCATTCAGACAAACTGTCTTAAGCTTTGACTTTTTCCCCCCCACTATTATTAAACATTCTGGCTCTAATTTCTGCTGCACTCATCTGCTCATATTTTCTAAGATAATGGGAACTGCAGATGCTGGAGATGCTCATATTTTCTATCACTTCTGGTCAATTATCTGCCTCTTCACTACCTTGCAGGCCTGCTCTCGAGTTTTTCCCTTTTGTTAAAACTTCAGTTAAATCCTCCCCCCAACTAATTAGTTTAAAGTTTCATCTGTAACCCTTTTAAATGACTCACCAGGATTCTGCTTCCTGCAGGATTCAAATGACATCTGTCCTAATCAAGCAGCTCCTTTTGTCCAGTTACCACTGCCCGTGCCTCATGAATCAAACCCCATTTCTCCCACAGCCAAATTTGAGCCATGTGTTTACATCTCATTCACTCATCCATACTGGGATCAAGAACCTCATACCTATTGGACAAGAGCACTGGGCGCAGGTTCTCCAAAGCTAAATTCTGGATCCCATTATTGCCTCACTTGCAGACAAACCTTTGAGTTCCTCACCAAGGGCCACATTCGATGTAATTAATCTAAGGGGCATGACTGTCTCTTGAACCGCACTCTACCAAGTGATTCTATCCCTTCCTAATGTATCATAGCATCCGCAGCCTAGACCGCCAGCTCAGCAAATCTGCACCAAAAGTTCCTCAAGCAGCCAAATACTTGCTTCAGATGTGGTCACTTTGGATCTCATCAGCAACCAGCAGTGCCTACATACTAGAGCTGTAACACATCACCAAGTCTTATTCTATTTAATTAATTTAGACGCTAAACATCTTAGAGGTGAATTTCTAACTGTACTCTTCCACTATCATATCCCCCCTTTAAACTACTAGGCAAATCAAAAGAGGCAGGGAATTAATACCCATCAACCCTCTACCCAGTTTACTGGGATATCACATTTTGGCTCTGACAAATAGAAGCGTGTTGGGGTGGGGGGGGGTGGGGGAGGGATGCTCTCTGCTGCCAGTTTTTAAATCTGCAGCCTCTGCTGCCCTTCTCAGGCAGGTCTGCTGTCCCAACCTGGTGCACAAGTAATTCTGTCAACCCCACAAAAAGCATAACTTAGTGAATAATACTTTTGCCAACCACTCCATTTTTAAAAGACAATTTTTTAAAAATTGCATAATTCATCATGCTATTCCAAATGATTGCCTTGTCATATAAAAAACATGACTGTAAATAACATGAATGATAATTCTTTAATAAATACTTATTGCTATGAAATTCCTGCATAGAACTGCTGCAACAATTAGGGACTATTGGAAATTTACTGAGGTGCCTGTCAAACGTCTCTCTTTATCTCTACACACATGCTCTCTCTCCAGTTACTCGGCCTCAGAGACTTGAAGCTTAGAACTCCAATCCCAATCCCCTCCAAACTCTCTCAGAACTAAATATAAATAAGAAACAAAAGAAAATTTACTTGATGGCAATGTTTGTGTAGATAGTACATGTCTGCCTGGGTGGAGATTAGAAAAACATTGCTTGCAATCAAGGCAGCTTTTGAATTGTAAATTCCCCTGTACATTCTAACCTATTGACATAGAGGGGGCTTAATGATTACATATGTAATTCATTTCAAGTTCTGTTACAGCCAGCCAGTTGCTATAACAACTGAAAGAAAAGAAATGCGCAACAATTTCTCTAGGAAATGCCAGGGATTGTTTATGAAGAACGGATTCTTGGAGCTTAGGCTCAGAAGTCTGAGCCCACTTCAATCAATCACAATGTAACTGCCCCTCTATGGTACCTCTTTGACTGCCTGTTGGTTGCCATGGCAATCAAGGTGCCCTTCACATAGTGAGACACACTCACTCGTCTGCATTGCCTACAGCCAAGGCATTCTTTTTGTTTGAAAAAAATGTTATGTGAATCTGCAACCATTTTGTTTGCTGAGATGATTGAAAACTTGTTAACCCTCTCCTGCTGGGAATAGCTGAAAACAGCTGTCAGAAATTCAAAACTAGATGCATTTTAAGACAAATCAGGAACAACTAAAACCTTGATAACAAAGTGTGAAGCTGGACGAGCACAGCAGGCCAAGCAGCACCTTAGAAGCACAAAAGCTGACGTTTCGGGCCTAGACCTTTCATCAGGAAAGGACTTAAACCTTGTTTGATTGGCAAAACCAAGTGAGTAGGCAGTTAAAAATTCCCAAGGTTACCTAATGGGCCCCACCTATCTAAGCACTGGGGAACTTTTGATGACATCTCTTGAACATTTGACAAAGATGTCCACCCAAAGCCGAGGGAAAGTGGGTGGGGGTTCTGATGACTTCATTAAAGGCTGAGCGCCCTTTGTATTCAGCCGCCCAACAGGTTGGAGCTATGGGTTTCTCATCAAATCAGAGATAGGGGCCAGTACAGGCACAAAATTAGAAACTTAAAAAGTTGCTTTTTTCCACTAAGTGGGCCAGGAAGAGCACTTATATTCCTCCAGTCACCACAGGAAACTGTAAGCCTCCCCTACCATGAACTGGTCCTCCCTCCTGATCTTCCAGTAAAAGGACATCCAGGCAGCTGATTCCACTACTCACTTTTTTGGGAACATCTGGGCCATGTACTTCTTTCCCCCATTTCTTCATCTCCTCCCAAAATATAAAAAAGTCAGCAGGTTTCAAGTTGCGACAAGCAGGAATTGAAGCCAGTGGTTCAATTTCCCATCTCTTGGTAATTGAAATCACATCCCTCCTCCCATCATTCTAAATTCTATGGTGTGGCTTCAATATGTTGATCTTGCAACCTATTCTAATTAAAATGCAACATTTTGGGAAATTTGCACATGCTACATACCAACGACATTATTTGGCATCACCAGCAAGGCAGCATTTATTGCCCATCCCTAATTACCCAGAGGGCAGTTAATAGTCAACCACATTGCTGTGGGTCTGGAGTCACATGTGGGCCAGACCAGGTAAAGGTGGCAGTTTCCTTGCCTGAAAGGACATTAGTGAAACAGATGGGATTTTCCAACCATCCACAATGTATCATCATTTTAGTCTTAATTCCAGATATTTATGGAATTCAAATTCCACCATCTACCATCACCGAATTTGAACCCAGGTCCTCAGAACATTAGCTGGGTCTCTGGACTATCGGTCCAGCGATAATCCCACTATGACATTATTGAATATGTAGAATTTACAGCATTCTAGACGTGATAACGGCCAAACTGGAAATTCTTCGGATAAAACCAGCCCAGGAGGAGGGCTACCTCTATTTAACTCCTCTGTTAATTTTTAACTAGTTTAAAATTTAGATTCAACTAACCTGTCTAAATACAATAGTTATTTGGGGTGATGAAAATTGTTCACAACAAAGGATACAGATGAAAGAAACCTATATGTTCTTACTACTTGTAAAGTACAGAGTCCTGTGTATTAATATGTGTAGCTTCCATGATAATCCTCAACTGTTATTTGTGTGAAGAATTACACTAGCAAATCTTGTCCATTGCAGAATCACTCCACTTGACCAAAAAAAAATCAGTCCAGTTATTCTCTACCACTATCCATAGTAACCCTATCTTTACTGGTCAGTGTACATATTAGGGTTCCACAGTTCTACCTGCTGGAAGATTGACCTCAGTGGTAACAACTTTGTAAAGAGGACCCAAGCTATTTGTTCATCCTACACACTTGATGCTTGAATTTAGCATATCAAAGCCATCCTGTCGAATATAATGTCGACCTTGATCACAGTTTTACGCTGTACATCGTGCATTCATGAAAGTCCCTAAGTCATTCAGTTTTGTTCCTGAAAATGTACCCAGTCTGTCCACTTTACCCTTCTAGGGGAATTTCTCTCATAACTTTGAGCAATAGGTGAAAATAGATGTTTCACACTGCTACTGTGCAGTAACAACAAGAGTGTTGTGTGCTGTTAACAGATGCTGCTGTCAAGCCAAAGACTGGGTGTGATGCCCAGTACACAGGCTATATGTCCCAAAGATTGGCCGTTCATTTAAAAAAGCGTATCACTTTGGCTGTCTGCAACCAGCAACACACTGGCCCTACCCAAAAAAACCCATGCTTGCAAATTTCATAAGGGGGTCCAACATTCAATGTGATTCAGCAATTGGACAACATTTGTTGGAAATTCCTGAGTGAGCAAGGTCTTACCCCAAAAACAATTTAGGATTAAAGACCAAAAGAACTGCGGATGTTGTAAATCAGGAACAAAAACATAAGTTGCTGGAAAAGCTCAGCAGACCTGGCAGCATCTGTGAAGAAAAAAAGTCAGAGTTAATATTTAGGATCCAGAGACCCTATCAGAGTTCACTTCCTAGCCAATCAGCACTCTCCTTTCATGCAGCATAAATGTTAGTTTTCCCGTTGAATTGGTATTCTTGTGATGCATGCAAGGTATGGCGCTTCTGAACAATGTTCTTTTTAAAAAAAACCTAGCTGGCAATTCAAAAAGTTACCAATTTTGTCATCTGATTGTTCTCATTTCCACAACGTAATTACTTTGTAGCTTTAGTGCTGACAGCAATAATTACTGTCACAGTATATTAGAGACAGCATACACAATGATTCAAATAACCTGAACAGCTATTTTATTAAAATTGCCCATGAATAATGATTTATCTCCTTGTAATTGTAAGATAAAAGGTTAAGATGACGTCAATGCTAGGAGAAATTTGTTTGAAAATTCAGAAGAGAAGCTTGAAAGAAAATTCGTATTTGAAAGGAAATATGATATTTTCCAACAAAATCATTTGAATTTATGGGTTTTTCGTTCTCCCAATAAAGAACAGTGAAACAAAGGACTTAGATAGAAGCAAGAGTGGGCCATTTGGGCCTTTAGGCTGGGTTTACCACTTGATGATCTGGTTGTGCTACCTTCCCATCAGCATCTCAATAATAGGCTGAAGACCCTCAGAAAAGAAATTGCTTTCCTCATCACTCTAAAAAAGGGAGACCTCTCATTTTTAACCTGCATCACCAAGTTATTATCTTCCCGAGAAGAGGTATCAGAATCCCAGTATCGATACCATTAAGTTTCCTTAGTGCCTTTTATTTTTAATTCTTCCAAACACCAGTGTGTACATATACCATCTGTTCAACCAGTCCTAGGAACAACACGAAATGAATCTTTTCAGCTGCTTCAATTACGATTATGTCCCTTGAATACTTTATGGTAATCAGTGTGGAATCACACCGGAGCCCTGACCACCTCTAGTTAAAAAAAAACTTCCTCAGTTTTATATTTCATTTCCCTTGTGATAAATTCCAATGTTCCATGTGCCCTCCTAATCACTTGCTGTAACTGCATACTAACTTTTAGCAATACATTTACCAGGATACCCAGACTCCTTTGTACCACACAGTTCTGCAATCTGGCTCTATTTAATACAGTAAAACACTTTTCTGTTACTCTTGCCAAAACTGACAAGGTTCCATCTTCCCACATTTCACATCATCTGGCAATTTTTGCATCCATTCACAACTCACATATTGAAGAACTGGAGGGGTGAAGGGGGTCGGTTCCTGTGCTGTAATTTTCTTTGTATATTTCTTTGTAGGTGGTTTACTTCCTCTTCACAACTCACTTTCCTACCTATCTTGGGAATCAACTACAATTTCACTGCCAGGCATTTAGTTCCTTCATCGAAGTCATTGACATCATTTGTAATTTGTTGAGGTCTAGCACTGATTCCTGTTATACTCATTATAGCCTGTCAACCTGAAAATGACCCATTTTTTCTTACTCTCAACTTCCTGTTAGCTAACCAACTATATAAACATGCTTATGTTACTCACCGCACCCCCAACACCCTATGAACTCTTATGTTGTGTTGTAATGTTTGATGTGCAACTTGATCAAATGTCTTTGAGATCCAAGTACACCATATCTACAGGTTTCACTTTATCTACCTTGCTTGTTCCTTCGTAGAAATATAGAACATGGAATAATAGAAAACATGAGCAAGAGTAGGCCATTCAGCCCTTCAGGCTTGATCTGCCATTTAATAGGATCATGGCTGATCATCCAACTCATTACCCGTTCTTGCTTTCTCCCTTTAGCCACCAGTATGGCTAACTCCTTCTTGAAACATTCAATGTTTAGGCCTCAACTGCTTATTGTGGCAGAAAATTCCACAGGCTCACTACTCTCTAGGTGAAGAAATTCCTCTGTACCTCCGTTCTAAAGATCCTACCCTCTATCCAGAAGCTGTGACCGTTGGTCATGGGGACTATACTTCCCGGCCTAGTCCTGTTAGAATTTTGTTTCAATGAGGTCCCCCCGCTTACCCCGCTCCTCCCACCCCCAGTAAAAATATAGTCTGAACTGATCTAGTCTACTTCATACGTCAGTCCTGCAATCTTAGGTATCAGTCTGGTCTCTCCACAAAAGAACTCCAATACATCAAGTAAACATGATTTCCCTTTCTCAAAACCATGATGAATTAGCCTGATGTCATTAATGATTTTCTATGCATCCTGCTTTAATCTCTAGTAATGGATTGTAGCACTTTCCATCCAAGGGACATTAGGCTAATTGTCTGTAGTTTCCTGTTTTCTTTGTCTCTCTCCCCCCATTTGTTATTTTGCATTCCACTGGAACGTTTCCAGATTCTAAAGGGTTTTGGAAAATTGCAGTAATGTGTCTACTACCTCTGCAATCACTTCCTTTTCAAACCTTGGGATGCAGGCCATATCAGGATGTGTCGGCTTTTGTTGTTTTTAAATTTCCCAGTGTTTTTGACTCGTGATGATAATTGTTCTAAGTTCCTCCCTCCTGTTCACCTCTTGATTTTCAAGCGCATGTGCTAAGTTTAGATCCTCTAGAGTGAAGACAGCATAAGATCCCTGTTAAACACTTCAGCCACTTCCTTGCTTTCCATTACTGGCTTCACAGACTCATTCTTTAGGAGAACCAATACTCACTACAGTTACTGTGGTTTTAAATTTATTCCTGGGAGGAGGGCCAGCATTATAGTCCATCCTTAATTGCCCAGAAGGCAATGCTGTGGGTCTGGAGTCATATATAGGCCAGACCTGGTAAGGATGGCAGTTTCCTTCCCTGAAGGACACTAGTGGAACTAATGGGTTTTTAAAACAACAGCCAACAATGGTTTCATAGTCATCACTAAACTTTTAATTCAAAATTTTTATTGAATTTAAAATTCCACCATCTGCCATAGCAGGATTTGAACCCTTGTCCCCAGAATGTTACTTGGACCTGTGGATTTATGGACTAGCATCTATACTGCTAGGCAGTCGCTTCCCTATAATTTTATTGCTTGCAAAAGAACTCTTCCCAGCAGTTTCTTATTTTCCAGCCAGCTTCCTTTCATATTCTACATTCTCCCTCTAACTTTTCTTAGTCATTTTTAAAATCTTCTTGCCACTTCTAATCTTCTCAGAATTACAGCATTCCTTTTAATTTGAAAGAGTCTTTCATTTCCTTATTTAGTCACAGATGATGCATTCTTTTCAAAGCATCTCTTTCTCACTGGGATTAATCTATGCTGAGAGCTATTAAAAGATCTCTGCAGAAGTCCGTCACTATCAGCATTTCATGTAGAATGGCAATACGGCACAATCTATAGTAAGAAATTACACTGCCTGAGCAGTAGCATTCATACCACCATTAAGAGTGTGTTACCGAAATGGGTAATTAGTCATTAATTTTACTGTGAGAACACTAGACTTTTGTCTCTTTAAACAGGCCAAGATGTGACTAGCTCAATGGTTCAAATGATTATGAGGTTACCTGATTTTACCCATAGAACCCTGATGTAATGAATTAATATGATAGAGTTGCTTGCATTAAAGTCACAATAAACTGATGTTTTACTCATGGTAGGTTCTGTCTGTTGTTCTTTCTCGTTACTGTCACTTAAAAAATAATGGTGGTACAATAGACATAAGGAACAATACAGCAAAGCCTAAATATTTATATCATCTCATTTAGCAGACTCAAAATAAGGAAAACTGAAACACAAACACTAGTCTGCCTATAAACATGAGAAGTGAGCACAGCAGAAGTATGAACTTTGAAAGGCAGTACCATAGCGAATGTCAGGCATTAAAGCTATGAACTCCAGCAGCACTTGGTTAATAAAGCACCAAATGGGAACAGAAGTCCAAATTCCCAAAAGGACAATTATTATGTCACTTCCCTCCCCAAATAAGTTTAAAAAAAAGGAGGGCTATTTAAAAGAATGAGAAAATATCCAAAACTTCACTCCATCGAATAACAAGTGACAGCCTAGGCTTCCTTTAATCGATTATTCGAGATGCAACTTCAAGGAATGCTGCAGAAAGATTTCAGACTGTCACGCCATCCCTGCAGCCACTACTTCATGATAGGAATCCAAGGTCAAAAAAGGAACTTAAATTGAATCAGCCTGGAGTATATTGTATTCTTTCTTTCTTTCTTTCTTTCTTTCTTTGTGAATTTATCTCATTCAATGCAAACTCTATGCGAGGACTGCATAGGAAGTTACAGAATTTGAAAATATAACTCCTTACTTTGTCAGATTTCTAGAGGACAAAAATACGGATTAAAAAAAGACAATTGAAATTGGAGATCTACTTAAATCTCTAGAATTCTAAGCATTCTTCACTAAGAAAGGCAATCTTAACTGTCAACTCCTTTCACTTGTCACAATCTTCATACATTCTTCTCATCCAAACTTATTAACAATGCTTTCATACCAATCACATATTGATTTTAGCTCCTTATAAATTATTCACCAACAAATACTTAACATTATTGCAGAAATCACTGCAGACAAAGAAAAATTCATGGACATTAAATCTTGTTCATAACACTTTTTAAGAGATATGCTTTATACTGAAATCTGAAGATACAAAAATATTCTATTGTTTCCAGGATGACCTCTAAAGAAATTACTTTGATGACTCTTCTTAAACAAATTAATGAATGACCTGCATCAGGTGTTTTTGGAGTGTCAGTGTTTTTGGAGTGTGAGGTATGTTCTTCTCCAAATTATATATGTATGGCAACATTCTGATACCAAGTTCCTTAAGAGAGGAGACAGGAAGTGCTGTCTATACTTTTCATTTGTGCTGTCTAAATTTTTCTGGACTTTTTGCTGTAAAACAGGGAGATTTGCATACAAGATCTTTTCTTGCATGATACAAAGCTTTAATTCTACAAGAACACAGTGCAGCTGGCGGCTCAACATTGAGACTAAATAAACCAGGCAGTTTAGCGAACTAACTGGAAAAGAAAACAGCACTGACCAATAGGAAACTGCCAAATACATTTTCTGAAAGAGGCCCTGCACCAGAGTTAGCCTAAAAGGCTTGCTTCACAGTTCAGGAAACTCCTGAGGAAATGTCTAACACCTGGTCCTTTCTGTGTGGTTTAAACTAGAGCTCATATCCATTACACACCCACTACAAAGAAACTTCTATTAGCCAGAATTTAGAACTGTGACAATTTACTCGTGATGTAATGTTTAGAAACGTTTTTAATAAAGTAAGAGATTTTAAAGTAGCAGCGGTAAAGAAAAACACAAATATAAATTGCTCATACACAATTAACGTGCAACAAAGCATTTACATCTGAATAATACAAAGAATGTGCCACGGTGCTGCAAATATCAGTGTATGGAAAAAAAGCTCCTGAATGAGTGAGTGAGAATCTGAGAGGCCAGGACAGTGACTGAAGGCTTGGTCAAAAAAGGTGAACTCTGAGAAGGGAATGCAAAGATTTAGATATAGAATTCCAGAGCAGGCAATGATAGGAACAAAGGAAGAGACAGAAAGGGGAAAAAGAATCAACCATACAGGTTACTGATAACAGCGAAAGAATATGGGGTTGGCAGAACTTAATTTTTGCAATATTCTATTACGGGATATGGGAAATTGCTGTTTAAGCCAGTGTTTATCCCCCATCCTTACTACCTTGCAGAAGGTACTGGTGAACAACCTTCTCAAAATGCTACAATCCACGTAGTGGACTCAGACAGTACAACAAACATTGGAACCAATACTTTAAGGGATATCTGAAGAACAAGGATTTCAAATTTAAATGTAAATCAAGACTGAAGTATAGAAGGACTATTTCTACAGAAATACCATTAAAATAGAGATTAGAAGGGTCATGTTCTGTCAAATTTGGGCTGGCTTACATAGGTTGCTCTCCTTTTGCACTAGTTCAGTGGTCAATTCCACATCTCTCTTCTTCACTCCTGCACCCCTGGCCCTTCTTTAATTTCCATCGACCACACATATTTTCCCACATCACCAACTTCACCCAGCACAGTGAGAGATTTACAGGAAATATCTGAGAGGTGACTTCACCAAACTCCCTGAATATTTACTAGTCCCTTTGGAGGTTGTAGAGAGTCCAAGTATGTGAGGCTGCTATTGAGGGTCCCCAGCCCCTGTCCGGCTGCATTGCCGGTATCCAGCAATCAACTATCACTCCTGTTCATTTAAACAATGACATTTACTGTTTGGACAAGGCATGATCTCATTTGTTGCCACCTTGCCAATATTATGCTCCTGCATTGACGGCCTCCAAGCTACATGCAAGTACCCTGTTCCAACATGGGTGGGTGGTGAGTCCATGTGTCTAGTTTGAAGGTACAGTTTTCATCAGTGCTATAATATTTCACTTCCTGTTGTAGTTATTCACAGTCCTTCACTATGAAGCTCAGCGTCAGTGCCTGAGAAAGGCAGGGCTCACACAATCTGTTCCATCAAAGGTTGACATTGTTATTGGAGGGGTCGGGGTGAGGGAGCAGGGAAAACAAATAAAAAGAAAAAGGTGCCCAGTGAAATAACTCCACAAAGGCTGGTATCCTGTCGCAAGTTACCCTTTATTTACACATGGAGAGTCCTTGATACTGATCGAGCTTCCTCAGAGCTAGCTCTCAGAGCGAACAGTGGCACTCCTGCTTTTGTCTGAGAGCCAGGACTCCCTGAATGGGACTGTTAGTCTGGTCCAATCAGGGAACTCATATTTTATGATGGTTACCTGTTTAACCTTGTTATAATTCCAACATCCCTCCCCCTCTGAGTCAGGGAATGTAGGCTGGTTCTTTTTAAAAAAAAACTCCTGGGCAGTTTAGCACAGGGAGAGGTTCCTCCAACCCTGCCTCTGATATGGACAGCACGTAATGCACAGTAGCTCACCTCATGCATCTAGAGAGTATGTCTCAGAAGAAATTCATTCTCCTCTTCAGGTGGCAAAGGCACCGAGGCAGCAACATCTATGTCCAACTCAGACTCCATGGGTTCTTCAACAATTGACTGTAAAAAGAGAGAGCCCGCAGGGGTTCAGCCATGATTTAAATGGCGGAGTGGACTCGATGGGCCAAATGGCCTTACTTCCACGCCTATGTCTCAAGGTCCCACAGCATTCAGCAGAGCAGTTGGAGGAGATGGGCACAGTTTGCTGCCGCTCCATGTGAGAGTTTACAGCTTTCACATGGTCCACGTCCTTGCTCAGGACTATCACACCTCCACAAATGTTAAATGTCACTGGACCTGACCTCACATGGACCATGCCTCTTATCCATGCAGGGCCATTCCTGTGATTCCTACACCAAGCTTCATCCCCCGAAGTAAATCCGTCTGTCTCACTTAGAGTCTAAGGCATCAGGAACACCAAGTTCAGACACCCTTCACCCCAGGTCCAGGAAGGAAATGATCAGATTTAACGTGGTGTGGAATCTTCTCCCCCAGCAACACTGATGGAGCTATCCCAGTAGCTGCTTGAGGGGTGGTGCTGTAACCAAATAGGAACTGGGACAGTTTGGTATTTAATGAAGGTACAGGCTGTTTCTTTGAGCCCGCCTAAGTTTGAACTGGTCTTTCTGCCAGACCATTGGATGACGGATTGTATGGAGCTGTCCTTATAGGACAACTACTATTCGATTTTAGGAAATATTCAAAGTTCCCTGCTGGTCAACGGTGGCCTGTTATCTGTGACCAACACTTCCAGGTGTCTGTGTATTACAAAAGACACAGTTTTTCTTTCATCCCCATATTTGATGAACGAACTCTATACACGTCCAGACACTTTGAGTGGGAATCCACAGTGACTAAGAACACTGAGCCTATGAAAGGACCTGCATAGTCGATATGTCACCAAGTCAGAGTCCAGGGTTTATGTGGCCATTCCCATGAATGTGGCGGAGCTGCTGGCATGATTTCTGTCCTTGTTGGCACACTGGGCATTGCTGTACCAATGTGGATATGTCTGTATCCAATACTGGCCACCAGACAACTTCTCGACAACATCTTCATTTTGGAAACTCCTGGATGACCCTGGTGAAGTTCAGTATTTGGCCCCGACCTTTGCTCAAGACAATCTCTCTTGCTTCTCATAATAATATGCTGTCATCAATGGTGATCTGGTCTCTCCAGGTCCAAAAAGGTTTCAATTTTGTTGGGGCAGCCCTTTGGTTTCCCCCATCACCACCAACTGTTCCAGTTTTGCCAGGGCCGGATCTTTCAGCACCCAAAGTCTGGTATTGTCAGCTGTGACTGGAAGTGTGTCCAGAAAATTTAGAACCATCATGGCACTAGTGGTCTTTCTGCCAGTGGAAGGTGGCACGGCTCAACGCATCTGCATTTGCTACTTGGCCTCCCAGACGGTGGTCCAACTTGGTAATTACATGCACCTAGTATTGGAACCCACTGCTAAATTGGCCTGAAGGTATGGGAGGCAGTGCCTCCCAGACTCCATTTTCTCTGCCTTGGTGCAGCAACTTCCCACTTACGTGCATGACACCACCCACACCCTCCACCTCCTCCAAAACTTCCAATTCCCTAGTCCCCAAAACCTCATCTTTACCATTGACATCTAGTCCCTATACACTTGCATTCCCCATACAGATGGCCTAAAGGCCCTCCGCTTCTTCCTGTCCCACATGCCCGACCAGTCCCCCTCCAGTGACACCATCATCCGCTTAGCCAAACTCGTCCTCACCCTCAACAACTTCTCCTTTAATTCCTCCCACTTCCTACAGACAAAAAGGGGGTGGCCATGGGTATCCATATGGGCCCAAGCTATGCCTGCCTCTTTATAGGTTACATGGAACAATCCCGCTTCTGTAGCCTTAAATCCCACCTCTTCCTCCGTTACATCAATGACCGCATCAGCGCTGTCTCGTGCTCCCAAGAAGGGCTCCGACACTTCGACACCTTCCACCACGGACTCAGGTGCTCCCGGTGTGTGTGTTTCCATTTCAAGCCCAACGGCTCCCACAGCTACCTAGAATACACCTCCTGCCATCCCCTATTCCCAATTCCTTTGCCTCTGCCGCATCTGCTCCCAGGATGAGGCATTCCACTCCCAAAAATCTCAGATGTCCTCGTTCTTCACGGACCGCAACATTCTCCACCCCCCCCCCCATCAGTAGTTGAGAACGCCCTTGACCGTGTTTCCTGCATTTCCCGCAATTCATCCCTCACACCCCCTCCCTGCAATAACCAAAAACAAAAATCCCTCTCATCCTCACGTACCACCCCACCAACTTTTGGATCCAACGCATCATCCTCCAACACTTCCGCCATCTGCAATCTGACCCCACCACCAAAGACATTTTTCCATCCCCACCCTTATCTGCTTTCCAGAGGGACCACTGTTTCCGTGACTCCCTTGTCTGCTCCACACTCCCCTCCAGCCCCACCACCCCCGGCACTTTCCCCTGCAACCGCAGGAAATGCTGGACTTGCCCCCACACCATCTCCCTCACCCCCATCCCAGGCACCAAGAAGACCTTTCACATCAAGCAAATGTTCACCTGCACATCTGCTAATGTGGTATACTGTATCCACTGTTCCAGATGTAGCCTCCTTTACACTGGGGAAACCAAGCGGAGGCTTGGGAACCGCTCTGTGGAACACATACACTCGGTTTGCACCAAACAACAGCACCTCCCAGTCGTGACCTATTCTATATGGATTCATTTCCACCATCAGCTGACATTACCATGAAGGACTCGCCTTCTCAACCTCTCCTGTCGCCTGAGATGTGGTGACTTTCAGGTTAAAATGCCACCAGTTATCTCTGGTAGTATCATGGCGTTCTGAGTGGATGATCCATCTTGGCCTCTGCCTGAGGTCCACATCAGGACAGATGCTAGTCTTCAGCACATTTGGATTTATTTAACACAATAGTCACAAAACAGCTGAGTGGATATAGTAAAAGGCAACGGTATCTGCAACATCTGGCTTAAATGCTTGAAATTTACAATTAGCTACATCTTCAGCCAAACTGTTCCAGACAGCTACAATATGAGCATCTAATTTGCATTGTAGAAAATTGTCCAGGTATACCCTATTCACAGAAAACAGGACAAATCTACTTGAGCCAGATACTAATATATCAACACTCAATCATTAGCAATGTGAAATAAATAAAAAAAGGTGGTGTTCTCAAATGTTATGATACTACACTTACTCAGTAAGTCAGCTCAGTGATGCTCAGTGTGGGTTCTGGGACCATTTGGCTCTAGACTTAGACAAACCTGGATAAAAGAGCTCAATTCCAGCCATATGGTGTGAAAGACTGTTCTTATTAGACATTAAAACAGCATCTGACCAAGTGTGGCATCAAGCAGCTTTAGCAAAATGTAAGACAATCAGAAGTAAAAAGGGAAAGTATTCCCACTGATTCTCATCCACCACCACTCTCTCCAGCACAGCACACTATGACTGCATGGTGTGTCATCAGAAGATGTTGTCAAGCCTCCTTCAACACCACTTCCTTACCATCAGGAGATTTGGATTTATTTAATGCAATAATCAAGAAATAGCTGAGTGCACTGGATACAGTAAACTAAATCTCTTGGGAGGACAAGGGCAGCAAGTGCTTGGAAATACCACCAATTGCAAATTCTCCCCCAAGTCACACAACATGCTGACCACATCACAGACCTTAAAATCACTGCCAAATCAAAATTTCAGAAATGCCTTTTCTTAACAGCATTAACGTTTCTGGACCACATGGACTGCAACAATTAAAGCGGGCAGCTCACCAGTAGTTTCACAAGGGCAGTTAATGATGGGCAACAGAAGCAAGCTCTGACAATAAAACACATCACAAGTTAAAAAAAATTCATAGTAACTCTTATCTGATAAAATAATATCAATATCAGACATCAAAAATACCATTATCCCACACTACCTACAGAGAAGAGCTATGGCCCATCAGCACAGCTTGTCAGAAAAACTGCTTTTGATCCAAAATCTTCTTGATCCAAATTTTGCACTCTCACTATCCAGGACAACAAATAGATTTTCTTCAATAATCATACAACAAACGGTCCAATATAAAATTACAATATCAAAATAGACTGTTTCCGAAATCCCTTTTGTTGGTGAAAGTAGTATCCATTACTGATACAGTTTTTTTAAAAAAATGATCAATTGAACATAGCCATTGACATGGCTCATCCATTTTTGAGAAGACAGACAGATCACATTCAGCCTTGCCTTTATCTGTGACTCCACGAGAAAGGTCAGTTGCTTGGGGTTTGTTAAAGTGTGTTGGTGGTAATGGCCCTGCTTTTGATCTCCCCTTCCTCTTTCTGGAAAGTGATTGCTTTCTGCTCAATGTTTTACCCACAACACGGCTGGCTGGCTTCCTGACCAGTAACAGTCTGAGCAACAAGAACAATCCAGATCTTCTTCAGAGAGCACGGCCACTCCACCCGGATGCTGTCTCAATAATCCTGGCAAAATGGAGGATAGGTGGCCTGGACTGTTGCAAGCACTTTTGCACGCTATAATCTGTAGCCAGTGATGGCATCAGTCTGAACTTGTGAGAGAGGAAGCTAAGATTTCCTGGGAGTAACTGGAACTTCTACAACAATCAGACATTAGGCAGGCTGCTGCTTCTTGGTAGAAGAGTGATTGATGGGAATATGGTGATTTGAGCTCATTGCTCAGCAGGTGAGTTGCCAAGATATGACATTTCAAGTTGCATTCACTCACCTTCACCATTCATGTGTAGTCATTGAACATCTTGCCACACTACATCATGTCTGTTCAGGATTTACTGTCTGTCTTTATTTCATACAAAAATATGAATTAAGAGTAGGATGAGACCATTCAGCCCTTCCATTGCTCTGCCATTCTTTAAAATCCTGGATGATCTGATTACTTCATATTCCTGCTGACCGCCAGTAACTTTTCACCCCTTTGCTTCTCAAGAGACTGTACTGGAACTGAATGAATTACTGTGCCCAAGAGTTGTTTGAATTCCATTCATTTTGGTTTGCGGAAAGGGAATGAAACCTTCACAAAAGTCCGTGCTGGAAATGAACAGCCAATCCAATGGCCTTATGCTGGTTTATGTTTGCTGAGTACTTCATGACTTGTACAATTTTGGGTTATGTCCTTAGAAACAACATTAGAGAGTTAACTTCCCAGCCCAGAACCTTCAACAAATTTTAGTGCTGTTTTACAGGAGTTTCATATTCTTAAAAGGAAGAAAAGCCCAGAGTAGGGGAAGCAGGGGCTTTCTGTTGGTCTCAGAAGCACAAATATAACTCTGGATTCCTCTAGGGCTAATTCTCTTCTCTCGTTGGCTGTCAAGTCAGGAATGTTTCAGATGTTATCTTTAAAAACTCTACACAGGCCTGGTTACACATTCGTGTGAAAAGATCTCTGCATGTTTTGAGTGGACTTGCTTGCTGCCTACTCAGGATAGTGAGCATTAGGTTCTTGGTAGTTAATTGTGAACTACCCTCCTAGTTAATGACAGGTCTTTCCCACAATCCTACTTTCCTCCTTACAACTCTGCAATGCCTTACAAAGTACTGAAATCCTGTTTCTTTGGGGACTGTAATCTCAACATGCTTTACCCAACAAGACTGATGTAAAACAGATGCAGAGTTTAACAATACATTCCAATATAATGACAATGAGCTCAGATTACACACGCTGAGCTCAGACTCACTCCCAACCCTTAACAGTGCAAACAGTTTGATGTTAAGTAAAAAAAGTGTGCAAGGTCTATGACTGAATGGGCTTGTGACCCATGCAAAGAGTTTAAACTGCAAACAGCTGCAACACACTGAACAAAACAAAGTTTGTTCAGAATAATGACGTAATGTATAAGAAACAGCAGTATACTTAAAACAGCATTCAGCTTCAAGCCTGCCCAGCAGCTGCTGTCACCTCAGCGTGTTTCTCAGACATGGCCATTCAAACTGGTGTCTGGCTTTGTCAAAAAGTGAATATTATTATTGCAGGTGAAACCATTTTCCTAGAACTACATGCTGTTCTATCACAAAGCATCAAAGACTTGTTATTCTCATTTTTTGCTACATCTTTGCACTCCACCTTTTCCCCTCCAAGGTGGTGATGCAAGTTGCGGTATGGTCAGCCTTTGTTCATATGCCAAGTCTACATGACCTGGGCATGTGTGCGGACTGAGGTTCAATGCTAGCAAACCCACCCCACTCCTCTCCTACATTAACAAACTCACAGTTTCCAATAGACATGTTTTTCTGGAGTGGGTTTGGTGTCCCTCAATCTGCATGGATTTGTGCACATGTAAAGGAAAATAGCCAAGGATCTCTCACCAGGCTAACTCAGATCATCAGAGAAATGAAGAGATTGCAACCATTTGCTGTTACACAAAAGAGCTTGAAGACACCAAAAGGGTAAGTGGACTCCACAAGGGAAGTTCCATTTTCAGTGTCACTATTTGACAGTGCTGTGCAAAAGCGCAGTTTAATGACTGAAACAACTTTAGAAGAGAGTAACGATTCAAAAATGGACACTAAAAACAACAAAACAAGACAGAACAGGTGTCCCCGTGCTTGGCCAACAAAACAGTAAGTTTTAGAGTCAGCGAGTGATAGAGATCTACAGTACAGAATGGACTTTTGGCTCATAGGGAGAATCTCAAAAAAGCAGTGGTGGTGAGATCTACAGAGGAAGTTAGAGGGCTTCGGGGTCAGACAGCAGCAAACACAATCACCAAATGGTGTTGTGGTGAAAGAAGCACAAAAACTAGAATTGGAGGCATGTAGAGGACATGAAAGGATTGGAAAACGGAAAGGAAAGGAATTTTAAACAATAATGTTGCAGGATCAGTAACCAAATGTAGGTTAGCCTTCTGCTCTGGCATTGTTTCTGAATTTGCATCATCCTCTATGGTGAGGTCTCTTTGTAGGTCAAAGTTAAATAACAGCAGTGATGAAAGGAGGTCTTGAAAACTTATGAATCTATACTGTATAGCGACTCATGGAACCACTAACACCTGTAACAGCTCAGCTCTTCCTTTGATCTTATTTTGCAGCTTGGCCAAATGCCAGGGGAACACTAAAAGCAATGTTCATTTTCATGAATTTCTGATTTTCAGAAAGGCATTTTTGAAGAAGGGTCCTGGCCCAAAACATCAACTATCCTGTTCCTCTGATGCTACCTGGCCTGCTGTGTTCCTCCAATTCCACACTTTGTTTATCCCAGACTCCAGCATCTGCAGTTCTTACGATCTCTCTACTTAAATTAACTTTCCATCAATAGAAATTCAGTGCAGTTTCCTTTAGAATCCCAATGAGCACCAACTTTAGCTGCAAGGCCCAATTTATGTAATGACTGCAGTACATTGTACATATCTGAAGCATTATTTAGAGAATGATGATGCTTGCAACAGTTTTCACAACGAGGCTTTTCTTTGCAGCAGTAAGTATTGTTCAAAATTAACTTAATTCATTGCAAAGTACTTTGGGATATCTGGATTATTGAAAGATGTTTTCTTATATTGTATTATTCACATTTTGAGTACAACATCATAGCCAATATCAATATTGCCCAACATACTGTTCACTATTACACTGACATCATTTGCCAGAGAGCTAATCATTGTTGTCACCATTAATTTTTAGGTCAATTTCAAGCAAAAGGACTGGAATGTTTTCTTTAATGGAAGTCACTTGTCACTGGTTAAGTTAACATATTACTGCATGAGAAACATCAAGCAGAATGTTCGCCCGAATTAACATGGAAAATAGCAAGAGTAGGCCACTCAGCCCTTTGAGCCTGTCCCACCATTCAAACTGGTCATGGCTTATCACCCCATTCAGTTCCCTGTACCCAATTGTGTCCCATACCTTTTGATCCCTTTCACCCCAGGCACTACATCAAACTCTTGAAAACTTCACTTAGTTTAGGTCAAAACTAAAGTTCATCACAATAAGTTGTGCCAATTGAAAATGACCTTCTATTATCAGGAACTCAGTATGGATCAGGAAGAACACGACAGGCCAGGCAGCATCAGAGCAGCAGGACTTTTTTGTTCCTCTGATGCTGCCTGGCCTGCTGTGTTCTTGCAGCTCCATACTATGTCTTCTCAGACTCCAACGTCTGCTGTTCTTGCTATCTCTTTATGTTAGCAGTGCTTTATCTGCTGCTGTATAATCAATTAGGATCTAACATCTCTACCATCCTGTTTTCTCGCAGGTAACAGGAAGTATGAAAATTTTTAAATACGACCACGACCCAGTTCATTTGTCAGACAGAGTGCAGGAGTATGTATCTCCACTTCAGTGCAGTTGACAGGTTATATTAATTATTTCTTCAAATTAGTCTGGGATCGATGCAGTCAGAACCTATGTAGATCAGTGTTCATTAATCAAAGGTGAGGGTTGGGCTTTGATGTGATAAGCACAACTGCACTGGCCTTGCTTCAAGCACAATGTTCCCATGTGCTTGTCCTTGCAATCAATCTGTCACAGGAAAAAACCGCAGGTCATTGCTGTCGAAGAGTTTTTCACAGCTTGAAATGCAAGGAACTGAATCACTGTTTTGCTTTCATGTTCTTGGGATGCAAGAAAATGGCGTAAATCTGTGAAGCCCAGCACCCTTCCCCCATCCCCAACAAAAAGCAGCTCATCTTTATTTTCAGTGACTGCTGTTAAAGTAAAGCTTCAAAACAACTCACACACATCGATAGATAAGATCAATTTATAGATGTCTCACATAATGCTATAAAATAAATTAACACAACTATTGTAGAATTCCACCAACTTGGTGATTTAATAATTGCGGCATGCCTGTTCTCATTAAAATATATTCCAGAAGATAAAAGGAACTTCACAATTTCATTACTTTGATTGCAACGTCTGAACTATAGCATCTATAAATGCTGCTTAGAGCCTTCCAATTGTTAAATTTCTATGAACATTAAAAAGTTAGAGTCAGGTATGCAAAAGTAAGAAAATAATGTCTACAGGAAAGGCTTTTTATTTTTCAAAGTGAAGACACTCTGTGAAGTGGATCCCTCATTTAATCCATGTACAAGGCAAAATTTCAACATGCAGCTTAGCTAGGGTGAAATTATACTGACGGCAGAAAATGATACACCTCATACCGAGGTTTCAGAGCCACTGAATAGACTGAATAAATTGATAACAGCTGGACAAAGCTGCTGGGCATATAAATGAGGATTTATTTGCAATTCAGTTCAAGCCATTCTCCATAAATCTAGGGCATCTGGAGGTGCAAGTATAACAGGCAAGTTGTCTGAAAAAGAACACCTTAAAAATAGCAGATCTCCACAAATGAGACTCATTTGATATATCACACAGCTCAGAGAATCAAGAAAACATTCCGGTTGTTGCCAACTTGCAGTAAGGTGTGACATTAGCTGTTCAAACATTTACATAGGAAGACCTCATTCAATTTTCTATTCCTGGATGATAGAAATTTACCTCTTTCTATTCATGCAAAGAGAACTCAGTCCCCTTATCTTTCACACACCAAAACTAAATGCTCTTTTGCATTCATACCAGGGGAGGTATAGTTATCTTTTCATTAAAATGAAGCGGTCTCAGTCCCTTCCTGTTTACACAGTGTGGATTTAGTTCTAGCTCCAATTACACAACCCAGGGATGAGATCAAGCATTTGTTCCAGCCCTGGTTATACATTCAGAGGAACTGATGGTTCCTGATCTCACTTTCCATGTATTAGTTAAGTGACTGTAGAATTTTAGCACACATTGTTACTTTAAGTACATTCTAAGGTGACATAAAACTAAATTTACAACACTTTTACTAAACTTGTGACATCTGAAGTAGAATTCTTGAGAAGAAAATAATGTGCTGGGCAATGCAGACTGTTGATTTGCCATTGCCTGTTACATTCTAGAAGGATACTCAAACCAATCTTTACTCATAACACTTAAGAGTGAAACATTTCAATTAAGTGTCTCCTAACTTATTGACCAGCAGAATTTGAGTGACTGTTTCTTTATGGGCCGAATAATCTGCTCCAGGAGCTGGTGAGTTTGAAGGCAGTAACGGCACTTTATTCAGTGGAATGACAGTATAGACAAACCACGATGCTGTTTGTCTTAAGATAACAAAGTGTGGAGCTGGATGAACGCAGCAGGGAAAGCAGCATCTTCGGAGCACAAAAGCTGATGTTTCGGGCCCAGACCCTTCATCAGAAATGAAGGGTCTCGGCTCGAAAAGTCAGCTTTAAGGGTCTAGGCCTGAAACATCAGCTTTTGTGGTCCTAAGATGCTGCTTGGCCTGCTGTGTTCATCCAGCTCCACACTTTGTTACCTCGGATTCTCCAGCATCTGCAGTTCCCATTATCTCATGCTGTTTCATCTTCATCGGAATTACATTTGTGGTGAAAAGACCCATCAAACTGCCCAATCCACAGCTGCATTAAGCTCTGTCTCCATGTCCAACATGTCAAATGGGAGAAAGCATCTCTTAATCAAAAGCACTAAGTGCTTTATCTCTGATTTTTTTGTTCTCCCCTCCTACAAATCACTTGCCCAATTCCATGGTCCCCTGTATTTCTGGACGCTCTTCCACACAAGCCACAGCCTCCATGCTGTTGCCAACTGGGTGGTCCTTCATTACAGTTGAAGACCCACAGGCGGCATTGCCAACACCTCGTCTGGCATCAATGGGCCTTCCCTGGGGAGAGGCAGTGCCAGACTCTCAGCTGTCCTCTGGTTGCTGATGCGATCCCCAATCTTTTCACTGGCCAAACAGACAATCATTGCTCTAGTGTGGATAGGAGTTGCACTTGAGGACTCTTCAGGATCCTCATCATTGCAGACTCTGAAGGGGCTGTCTGGGAAATTGAAGATTCTGCTGGCAATTCCCTGATGCTAAGAACCCTTCTATGTTTACATTCGTACCAGAGAATGAGGCTTCCAATGAAATTCAGTAGTTACTCAGGAATAGTAAGACTATTAAATACACAGCTTAAACTCCTGAGTAACTGTTAAATTGATTCCACGCTTATCCAGACCACTTATACTCCCAGATCAAGACCTGAAAGTTCCATCTCCCTGCCGGTGCCTCTTTCCCACACCTCCCCACTCTCCACCTGTTCTGCCTTCCCAATTCCCTGTCCCATCCCTGATCAACCTCTGTACCCACAGGACTGGTTTCCCCCTTCCCCTGCACAGCTGTCTCCATCCTTGGGGACCCAAGCCCCCTCCCCACTGTTGCCCCATCCTCCCTCAAACCTGGACTCAACATCCCTCCACATCACCACCCATCCCAGACCTGACCAGTTTCCCCGCTCCTTATCCACCACACCTTCCCCTCCTCATCCACTGGTCTAGATAGCTCCCACCAGCCACTCTAAACACTGCATCATTTACCTTGCACATTGGCAATCTCCCCACCTGGCACCTTACTCCCTATGCACTTGGCACTTTCCCCATCTGGCACCCTACTCACCCTCCCCTCATTGTTAATTTTAAGACTTACCAATTGCTTTGTCAAAGTGGCTGTGTCTGAAATTCTGGACCTTTAGGAGTCAGTGTACATGAGCTAATTGCTGTGAAAAGGGGCAATGACCTGCATTCCACAGCCGACCCCCTTCCAATTCTGCTCGAGGAAAGCACTGTCAGAATGGCAGTGTGACACTGGATTTCTGACAGAGTCCTAACTGGAGTCTCCTGTCAGAGATACAAAACTCTCTCCTTTCGTAAAATTACTGGACAGAGTGGCAATCACAGAAAAATCCAGCCCAGGTTTCAACCCAGACCAGCTCAAGTGAAACATCAATTAATGCCCTCGATCTGAATCTAATTAAACACAAACGTTGTATGATAAAGATTAGATTAGATTCCCTACAGTGTGGAAACAGGCCCTTCGACCCAACATGTCCACACCGCCCCTTGAAGAATCCCACCCAGACCCATCCCCCTATAACCCACACACCCCGAATGGGCAATTTAACATAGCTAATCCACCTAGCCTGCACATCTTTGGACTGTGGGAGGAGACCGGAGGACCCGCAGGAAACCCACGCAGACGCGGGGAGAATGTGCAAACTCCACACAGTCAGTCGCCCGAGGCTGGAATCGAACCAAGGTCCCTGACGCTGTGAGGCTGCAGTGCTAACCACTGAGCCACCGTGCCACCCCAACGTCCAATAAACATTGTCCATTTACTGAAGATAAATCTCACTCCTAGATACAAATGTTTCCTATGCTTATGAATCCAAATTTTACTGACATCTCAAGCTCTATAAGAATGGGTGCAGTCTACATGTTAACTCATTCTGAAATCTGAATGTTCTGAAATTGTTCATAATGTCTCAATTAATAAAGTGCTACACCGGGACTAAGTTGCAATTTTTTTGCTTAAAGTTTCTTCGACATTTATAAAAAGTTTGTTCCAACATGTAAGATACTTAAATAAAAGTTGGGCAAATGAAACTTTAAGAACCCTTATTTTGAACCCCTGTAAGTAAAACAATGAGGCATTTCCTGAAAGAATGTGAAGCTAAGCAGCAACGTCTAGACATTTTAACATTTCCCTGGGGCTATGTAATGACACAGGAAGCATTCCCACTTCCCGTGCAGTAACACAAATAAGAAATGGATTTCTTTCGACTAATTCTTTAAAAATATGGGACCAGGCCAATTCTATGATATTGAACTTGGCTCATGTGCTCAAAACCTTATGTGGGGCACTAAAAAGTGTTCTAAATTCTCTAAGGCTTTGAGCTGTGGAACGTATTCAGTTGAAGAGTCTTCTCTCCTCTTTCTTTGCTCAACATGATTCCATTAACTTGGTAGCCGTAAGTTGGGTTTTCTGGCAAAATGTTCTATATTTAGAATTTAGAAATATGAAATGTTACATTTTGGGTTTAGCCCCTAGTGCTTGCTGATGCATGTGAGGGTAACAGTTAATCTCAGTCCTTTTGGCCCAAAGAGCATATCGCTTAGCCAAAGACCCCATCACTGATCATGGTTCAGTAAGTGAACACAGGTTTAAATTTTAGCTCTGCATTGAGAATGGATGGTCAAGTTTATAAAATTAGTTGAAATAGTGGTTGCTGTACCCGAATCCTACTCAGTAGTTATTTTGCCGGTAGCTGGGTAGTTAGCAGATAACTTCATCCCCATTTAGATACAAAGTAGGAATAGGAGCAGGCCATTCAGCCCTTTGAGCCTGCTCACCATTCAATACGATCACAGCTACTCAGTACGTTGATCCCACATTTTCCTCACATGGGGTCCCCAGCCCCCAATCACTAAGGGTCAGGCCTCTTCTACTTGACTGCCCAGCCCTGGCTGTTGCAAAGGCAACCGCCTCCTTGCTTCCTAATTAGGAAGCCCACAGTAAACCTGCCCTTACACACCTTCCTTGAGCCACCATCATTGACCTGATCCAACAACTGGCTGCAGTCCCAGAAATGGCCACTATTCCCTGTGGAGGCACTGGGACTGAAGAACTGGTGGGCAGGACCACTCCCTTTGTCTTCAATCCTGGCCTTGAACATAGCTCTGCGTAGGATCCTCTTAAAAATGTGATACACCTATTGTCACACAATATGGTGACACTCATAGGGCAGCTTCTGACAAGGAGAACAGATAAGACAGGATAGATAAGGTGACTCCCAATTAGAACTCTGAGCTTAAGATAGAAAACATTCAATCAGCACCCACCTTTCAGACCTCTGACAGTGAAGAGAAATTGCACCCATTCTGAAGCAGATGAATTGTATAAAATTGTAGTTACATTGCCAACCAAAACTACTCCACGGATTCCTGCTACCTTAAACTGAAAGATGCCTCTGTCATTTTTCAAACAGCAGGTATGTTTCACTGATGTTTCATTTCCATTGCAATTTATCTTTTATTGTTTTATAAACACTATGAAATTAGTTGAGACTTGTATTCATATGACATCTTTAAAATAAAAGTTGTACAATCAGAATGCAAATTTCATGTTCATTTCTGTACAAGTGTAGAATTTTCATGTTTTGGGCCTAACCCTTGAAAGATTACAGAGCTGCTTTACAAAAAAATATGAATTAGGAGTAGGAGCATCTATTCAGCTCTGCAAGCCTGGTCTGTCATTCAATAAGATTATGGCTGATTTGACTGCAACAAGCTTGTAATCCTGCAGGAAGTAACTCACTTCCCACTGCTCAAAGCCTATGCCCTGTCCACAAGGCACAAGTCAGGGACGTGGCAGAGTGCTCTCCATTTGCCTGGATGTGGCAGCTCCAAGAACTGGACACCATCCAGGACAAAACAAACAGCGCAACTGACCAGCATCATACCCACAGAATTTAACATTCACTACCTCTGCCTACAACAGTAACATGCACCATCTCTGTACAGAGCAGTCACTGACAGCAAGCATGCAGGTACAGCAAGTAGTCAGGAAGGCAAATGGTATGTTAGCCTTCATTACCAAAACAAGGTTGAGTCCAGGAGCAAGGAAGTCTTATTGCAGCTGTACAGGGTCTTTGTCAGACCACAGCTGGAGCATAGTGTGCAATTTTCATCTTATTTGAAGAAGAAAAATATACATGAGTCTGCAGGAAAGGAGTTCCTAGGATGGTGGGTTTATCCCACAAGAGGAGACTGGGTCGAATTGGCTGGTATTCACTAGAGTTTAGAAGAATGAGAGCGGATCTCCCTGAAACATCAAACCTTCTGACAGGTTTCAGACTGGCTTCAGGGATGATGTTTCCTGTGTCCGGGAGATCTAGAACAAGGGATCACAGTCTCCGGATACGGAGTGAGCCACTTTGGACTGAGAAGAGGAGAAATTTCTTCACTCAAATGGTGGTGAGCCTATGGAATTCTTTACCACAGGCAGCTGTCGAGGTGAAGCCAGGGAACATAATTAAGAAAGTAATAGACTGATTTCCAGACACTAGAAGCATCAATGAGTAGAGAGAGAGAGAGAGAGAGAGAGAGAGAGCACGGTAGTGCAGCGCCGACAGAAGATCGTTTTGAATTGCGTCCTCCTGCTGCCATTTTCTATATTTTTTAAATATAGAATACACTGCAGTATCATGAAACAGCTTTGATAGCACCTGCCAAACGCAGGATCTCTACAAATGTGAAAGCAAGATAAGGTCCGCAGATGCACGGGAACACCACTACCTGCAGGTTTCCCTCCAATACACACTGCATCCCACCTTGAAATTATATTGCTGTTCCTTCCTACTGCTGGGTCAAAATCATGGCATTCCTATTCCCAATCCCAACAGCACTGTAGGTGTACCTACTCCCATTGACTGCAGTGGGTGTAAAAAGTGGCTCATTACCACCTTGTCGAGGGTAATTATGGATAGGCAATAATGATGATCTAGCCAGCAAACATCCCCAATCTGCAAAGAAATAAAAACATCACTGATAACTGCATTAACACTCCTAAGGACTTCTGAACAGCAGCAATCTGCCCGGATATCATTACACTCTAGTGTACAGGTTGTACTACAACCAAAGTTACCATCTTCGAGCAAGGAGACGTTACAGATATGAAAATGTGTTATGACATACAAGTCACTTTAAAGTACCACAGCTATAGAAGCTGAAATGCTATCAAATTTGATAATCTAGTGGCACTAAAGCCCCTGATTGCATACATACCCCTTATTTGCAGGAATGGTGTGGGGGGGGGGGGGGGGGGTGGTGAGAAGAATAACTCTCATTTGCTCTTCCCCAGTAGGGCAGTACAACTTCTTTTGCTTTGTGTTTTTATGTTGACATCATGAGTTTGGGTTTAAGCCAGATTGGTTGAGGAGCAGGAAAGATCAACAACTGTCTCCAGACTGGGTCTTCTTTACTATCACTTTATTACAAAATTAAAAAAAACTAAATGCTGTAATAGATGGCATGCGTAGATATACCTGGCAGTAATTTTATAGTTAGATTATTGAAAGAATATTCCATTAACTCTACCACCTGATGCTGGACAACCTACTAGCACAGCTACAATAGCTCTGCAACATCATCATCATGTTTGCACAGGGCCCTAACTCTTCAACAATACACCTCTGCCCAGAAATGCATGCATCTTTCCTGCCATACTAGACCCAGTAGTTATTTTACCAGTAGCTGGTAGTCAGCAGAGAACTTCATCCCCTTATAGATAGAAAGTAGGAATAGGAGCAGGCCATTCAGCCCTTTGAGCCTGCTCACCATGAAAAGCAAAAGGATTTGCGGAATTAATTGCTGGGCATTTAAGCATTCAAGCAATAGTTCAGTGTCATAAATTAGAAAAAAAAGAGATAAAACTAACTACGATTCTCATGCCTAGGATGGAATTTAATACACTCTTCAGGGCACAAGTTTGGTTAATCAGACAGGTCACTTTCCACCTTTGCTCCAAATGAAGTCAGGGTGGGGAAGAAGAGATAGCCACCTCTGGTTCCTTGATTTCAGGGCTACGTTAGTATCTAAGCCACCTACAGCTATCATGTCCTTCCTAAAGAGGACATCGCCAGTCTCCTGCCAACTCTCCAACCACTAGGGAAAACCATCAAATATTCCTAAATCTTTCTCGGTTGACCCATGTGGAAGTTTGGCAGACATTGAAAGAGAGTAAAGTAGAAATTGGTCAAGTTTCCCCTTCAGGTAAGTGGATTATTCACACTCATTCTACAAACTGGTCATGGAGTAATGCTCCTCCCTGTGAAACAAGCTCTTTGAATATTTAAAAAGAAGAGAGGGACGCGGGGGGGGACGGAGGAAATACTGGAATTAATTTTAGAAGCCAATTTAAATTTACCCACTAATTATTTTTGTCAATATCTTTAAATCTTTAACTTAATGGTTTTGTACAAACACCTGATATGGTATCATCCTAGGTATGAATTCAAATATGTGTTTCCCCAGAACTGTGATTCTACAAGCTGACTGTACATTTTGAAGTCTAAGCACAGACTGTCTCTAATTTCCAAATATACATTATCAGTTATGTGACTTGGATTTCTGGTCTGTTGCACAACAATGAGGAGACGGCTAACATTCAAACGTTGAGGCAATTTTATCTACTGAAAACTATTATCCCAAAAGATAAAAACAATGGCACTTTTTTAAAAAAAGGGAAGACAGACAGACAAAGACAGTGACCACATGCAAAGTGAATCAAACAGAGACATAAACCTGCACTGCTGTCTGATTTCAAGAATCTCTGGACGTCAGGGCTTGTCTAAGAAAAATTAATGAACAGTGAAATTCACAGCTGAGCTTAGAAAAACCTGTGTGGGAGAGCTCACAGCAAAGGAGCAACCATGTGGCTTTTCGAAGTGTAACCTTAATTTTTTTGTGAATTCTACAATAGTGAGGAGAGTGGGTTCCTTTTTTTATATGTTTTATTGAGACCTGGCTCTTGATTAAACTTTAAAAATATAAAACATAGGTACGAGGCTAGCTTGGAGCAGTATTTTTTTAACCACGGTAAGACTGTTATTTTCTGGGTCTGTAGACTGTTAAAGGTGCAAAGATGGTCTTTATTAGGGTGGTGTGCTCTTCCTGTTGGATGTGGGAGATTAGGGGAGTTTCCATGTCACTGATGATTATGTCTGTAGGAAGCGTATCTGGTTGCGAATCCTAACAGATCTCATGGATCAGTTGGAGCAGCAGTTAGAGATAATGAGGAATTTATAGGAGCTAGGGGGTATGATGGATGGCAGTTTCAGGAGGGGAGATAAACTGAAGATGCAATCAGGTAGATGGGTGACCTCCAGGAAAGGTAGGAGAGGGAGGCAGGTAGTGCAGGAGTCTCCTGTGGCTATCCCCATCTCAAACAAGTATACTCTTTTGAAAAATGTCAGAGCTGATGGGCTCACAGGGGAATGTAGCATACAGACATCTTGAAATATGTCCATATTACAGAGGTGGTGGTGCTGGACATTTTAAACCGCATAAAGATGGGTAAACCCCTGAGACTTGATCAGGTGTACCCTTGAACTCTGTGGGAAATTAGGGAAGTGATTGCTGGGCCCCTTGCTGAGATATTGGTACGATCAATAGGGACAGGTGAGGTGCTGGAAGATGAGAGGTTAGCTAACATGGTGCCACTATTTATGAAAAGGTGGTAAGGAAAAGCCAGGGAACTATAGACCAGTGAGCCTGACATTGGTGGTAGCCAAATTGTTGGAGGAAATCCTGAGGGACAGAATTTACATTTATTTGGAAAGGCAAGGACTGATGGCTTTGTGCATGGGAAACTATGTCTCACTAACTTGTTTGAGCTTTTTGAAGTAGTAACAAAGAGGACTGATGAGGACAGTGCAGTGGATGTGACCTCTATGGACTTCAGTAAGATGTTTGATAAGGTTCCTCATGGTAGACTGGTTAGCAAGGTTAGATCACATGGAATAGAGGGAGAACTAGCCATTTGGGTACAGAACTAGCTAGAAAGTAGAAGACAGAGTGTGGTGGAGGGGTGCTTTTCAGACTGAGACCTGGGACCAGTGGTGTGGTACAAGGTTCAGTGCTGAGTCCACTGCTTTATGTCATTTTATATAAATGATCTGGATGTGAACGTAGGAGCTATGGTATGCAGATGACACCAAAATTCTGTCCCTCAGGATTTCCTCCAACAATTTGGCTACCACCGATGTCAGGAGATGTAGTTGACAGCAAAGGTTACCTCAGAGTACAATGGAACTTGATCAAATTGGCCAATGGGCCAATTCATGGTAAATGGAGTTTCATTTAGATAAGTGTGAGGTGCTGCACTTTGCAAAGGCAAATTAGAGAAGGGCTTATACACTAAATGGTAAGGTCATAGGTAATGTTGCTGAACAAATACTTTGCAGTGCAGGTCCATATTTCCTTGAAAGGTGAGTTGCAGGTCAACAGGATAATGCAAAAGGCATTTGGTTTTCTTGCCTTCATTGATCATCGCGTTGAACATAGGATTTGGGAGGTCATGTTGTGGCTATACAGGACATTGGTTAGGCCACTGTTGGAATACTATGTGCAATTCTGGTCTCCCTGGTATAGGAAGGATGCTGTGAAACTTGAAAGGATTCAAAAAAGATTCACAAGGATGTTGCCAGGGTTGGAGGGTTTGAGCTACAGGGAGAGGCTGAATAGACTGGAGCTATTTTCCCTGGAGCATAGGAGGTTGAGGGGTGACCTTATAGAGGTTTATAAAATCATGAGGGGCATGGATAGGGTGAATAGACAAGGTTTATCCATGAGGTGGTTTTCTGATGAAGGCCCGAAACGTCAGCCTTCCTGCTCCTCTGATGCTGCTTGGATTGCTGTGTTCATCCAGCTCTACACCTTGTTATTTTAGATTCTCCAGCATCTGCAGTTCCTACAATCTCTGAATCCAAAATTAGATAGTTTAATGTGAGAGGGGTAAGATTTAAAAACGGATCTATGGGAAACTTTTCATACACAGAGGGTGGTGCAAGTATGGAATGAGCTGCCAGAGGAAGTGGGAGAGGGTGTTACACTTGCAACATTTTAAAAGACATGTGGATGGGTATATGAATAGGAAGCGTTTAGAGGGATACGAGCCAAATGATGGCAAATGGGACTAGATTAAATAAGGATATCTGATTGGCATGAACAAATTGGACCAGGGAGTCTGTGTGGGGCAGAATTATGCCAGTTTTGATTATAGTTACATTTTACAGCTTTTCTGCTAAGAATGCGCAAGAACCTAAGATTCAGAAGGAAAGGAGTGTGAGAAATTGGGGTCAAAATGAAAAAAAGTGTAGTTCATTTGATTTTGAGAAAGACAATTATAGGTTAAGTTTTTAAATCAATTAATTATTTTCAGCTGTATTGTCAAGCGACATCCAAAAGAAGGAGGCTGTTGAGGATTGTTAGCATCCAGGCTTATCCTTTCCCACTCAGTGTAGGTTAAATGCAAGATAAGTAATAGAAAAAGGAGAGAAGAAAATGCAAAGCTTTAATAATTTAAAGGGGAACAGTATAGGAGAATTGTCAAAAAGGATACAGAAAAGGTTGCCAATAGTGGAAGGTGAAAGGATTAGGGCTAGGAGAATGTGACAGTTATAAGCATTGGGTAGAAGCACAACCATTTTGTTAAAGGGGCTTCTTGGGATCACATTTTACATGCAACCTTCTCCCAAATGTGGCCTGCAGCCATTAGTGATTACTTTCCCATCATACTGTACTTCATGACCTGAATGAAAGACAAGGCAGAATCAAAAGTGTCAGAGATAATGGGAACTGCAGATGCTGGAGATTCCAAGATAATAAAATGTGAGGCTGGATGAACACAGCAGGCCAAGCAGCATCTCAGGAGCACAAAAGCTGACGTTTCGGGCCTAGACCCTTCATCAGAGAGGGGGATGGGGGGAGGGAACTGGAATAAATAGGGAGAGAGGGGGAGGCAGACCGAAGATGGAGAGTAAAGAAGATAGGTGGAGAGAGTGTAGGTGGGGAGGTAGGGAGGGGATAGGTCAGTCCAGGGAAGACGGACAGGTCAAGGAGGTGGGATGAGGTTAGTAGGTAGCGGGGGGTGCGGCTTGGGGTGGGAGGAAGGGATGGGTGAGAGGAAGAACCGGTTAGGGAGGCAGAGACAGGTTGGACTGGTTTTGGGATGCAGTGGGTGGGGGGGAAGAGCTGGGCTGGTTGTGTGGTGCAGTGGGGGGAGGGGACGAACTGGGCTGGTTGAGGGATGCAGTAGGGGAAGGGCAGATTTTGAAACTGGTGAAGTCCACATTGATACCATTAGGCTGCAGGGTTCCCAGGCGAAATATGAGTTGCTGTTCCTGCAACCTTCGGGTGGCATCATTGTGGCAGTGCAGGAGGCCCATGATGGACATGTCATCAAGAGAATGGGAGGGGGAGTGGAAATGGTTTGCGACTGGGAGGTGCAGTTGTTTTTTGCGAACTGAACGGAGGTGTTCTGCAAAGCGGTCCCTAAGCCTCCGCTTGGTTTCCCCAATGTAGAGGAAGCCGCACCGGGTACAGTGGATGCAGTGTACCACATTGGCAGATGTGCAGGTGAACCTCTGCTTGATGTGGAATGTCATCTTGGGGCCTGGGATGGGGGTGAGGGAGGAGGTGTGGGGACAAGTGTAGCATTTCCTGCGGTTGCATCTCCAGCACATCACTCACCTTCCTGGACCTCTCAGTCTCCATCTCAGGCAACCAGCTTGTAACTGATGTCCATTTCAAGCCCACCGACTCCCACAGCTACCTAGAATACACCTCCTCCCACCCACCCTCCTGCAAAAATTCCATCCCCTATTCCCAATTCCTCCGCCTCCGCCGCATCTGCTCCCACGACAAGACATTCCACTCCCGCACATCCCAGATGTCCAAGTTCTTTAAGGACCGCAACTTTCCCCCCACGGTGATCGAGAACGCCCTTGACCGCGTCTCCCGCATTTCCCGCGACACATCCCTCACACCCCGCCCCCGCCACAACCGCCCCAAGAGGATCCCCCTCGTTCTCACACACCACCCTACCAACCTCCGGATACAACGCATTATCCTCCGACACTTCCGCCATTTACAATCCGACCCCACCACCCAAGACATTTTTCCATCCCCTCCCCTGTCTGCTTTCCGGAGAGACCACTCTCTCCGTGACTCCCTTGTTCGCTCCACACTGCCCTCCAACCCCACCACACCCGGCACCTTCCCCTGCAACCGCAGGAAATGCTACACTTGTCCCCACACCTCCTCCCTCACCCCCATCCCAGGCCCCAAGATGACATTCCACATCAAGCAGAGGTTCACCTGCACATCTGCCAATGTGGTATACTGCATCCACTGTACCCGGTGCGGCTTCCTCTACATTGGGGAAACCAAGCGGAGGCTTGGGGACCGCTTTGCAGAACACCTCCGCTCAGTTCGCAAAAAACAACTGCACCTCCCAGTCGCAAACCATTTCCACTCCCCCTCCCATTCTCTTGATGACATGTCCATCATGGGCCTCCTGCACTGCCACAATGATGCCACCCGAAGGTTGCAGGAACAGCAACTCATATTTCGCCTGGGAACCCTGCAGCCTAATGGTATCAATGTGGACTTCACCAGTTTCAAAATCTCCCCTTTCCCTACTGCATCCCTCAACCAGCCCAGTTCGTCCCCTCCCCCCACTGCACCACACAACCAGCCCAGCTCTTCCCCCCCACCCACTGCATCCCAAAACCAGTCCAACCTGTCTCTGCCTCCCTAACCAGTTCTTCCTCTCACCCATCCCTTCCTCCCACCCCAAGCCGCACCCCCCGCTACCTACTAACCTCATCCCACCTCCTTGACCTGTCCGTCTTCCCTGGACTGACCTATCCCCTCCCTACCTCCCCACCTACACTCTCTCCACCTATCTTCTTTACTCTCCATCTTCGGTCCGCCTCCCCCTCTCTCCCTATTTATTCCAGTTCCCTCCCCCCATCCCCCTCTCTGATGAAGGGTCTAGGCCCGAAACGTCAGCTTTTGTGCTCCTGAGATGCTGCTTGGCCTGCTGTGTTCATCCAGCCTCACATTTTATTATCTTGGAATCAAAAGTGTAACAGGTCAAAGAGGGGAAAGAAAGCATGAAGACAGGTAAAACTGTGTCTTCTTAAATATCATGGGACATCGACCAATTTAATATAAAAGAGAGAGTGTTTTGGTTTATCTTCCTTATTTCACAATATTAAACAAAGAACGTTTTCCTCAGAATTTAATCATGTTGTTGCTTGGTGATTATGCCGTATCATTAACTTTAAAAGCAACTACCACAGAAGGCTGAGATTCAGCCTAAGCCTATATTTCTTTCAACTTAACCATGTGACATGTAATTACATCGTGACAGCACATAGTTACCTACAGCAAATGCAGAATTCCAGCTTTGCAATTTAGCCTTGTTTAATCTTAGCTTTTTTATCAAGAGTATTCCTGGAGGGTAGAATTTGTCTGTGGTGCAAAATGTGCTCATAATGGAAACATCTCATACCACAAACAATTTTGTCTTTTGTGCAACAGGAATGAAATGGTTGGATATAGGAATGTTCTGGTGATTTGACATCAGACACTTAGGACTAAAAATGTTCACTCCTTTTCCTCACCTGGTAACTACGGAACATATAAACTGCTTGAGATCGAAGCCAGATCTATACCCTTAACTTAATGAACATTAGAGATCAGAACAGACTCAATGTATATAAAGCTCTGACTTGTGATGAGAACGTATACTTGCTGAAATCGGCTTTTAGGCACCAAGTGTCAAATCACACATCTCAAATGTTAATCACCAAAGACTGTTAGAAGTTCAGTGCAATTCAGACTTGATTATCCCTCTGAACTCTGAAGAAGAAGAATTAGGAGTTGGAGAAGGCTGTTATTCCTCTTGAGCATGCTGCCACCTTTCATAGCTTTGACTAAAACTCCACTTTGGCCCCTGATCCTCATCACATTGACACCAATGTGCATAGTATTCCAACCTCACTTGTGTAATGCTGGTATCTATGCAATATTTTCAACTTCCCATTTTCCTGTGCGAGTGCGTGCAGCAGCGGAGGTAAGACGAACCTGGAAGACTGCAGCTAAGGTAAGGCAGTTTTTTAAAATTACTTACCAGTAGCGGGCAGCGGTGTTTTCTCTTTCACAGAAGGAGCGGGAGCAGCGGAGGAAATGACGAGGACCAGAGGGGCAGCCGGGAAGGAAAGCAGTGACCATATATATCAGCAAGGCGGCTAAACCCGAGACTCTACAACTGTAGTGTCTCCCAACCGCCCTCCTCCTCTAACCTAGTTAATAAGGGAAGGTTCATTCTAAACTTACTCTATTGAATATAAGTTTGTTATTAATTTTATAGCAACTTGAACTAAGCTTTCTACTTTAGTTCTGAGTGGGTGTTCAGATAAGTGGGGTTTGGATGCTAGGGCAGTTGCTTGCTCCTCCTGCAGAATGTGGCAGGTGGGAGACATGGCACACGTCTCCGCTGGCTACATCTGCGGGAAGTGCACCCAACTCCAGCTCCTTGAAAACCGTGTTAGGGAAAAGGAACTGGAGCTGGATGAACTACGGATCATTCGAGAGGCAGAGGGGGTAATTGAGAGGAGTTACCGGGAGTTGGTCACTCCTAAGGCTCAGGACAAGGATAGATGGGTTACAGTTAGGGGGAGGAAAGGGGACAGACAGACAGTGCAGAGATTCCCTGTGGGCATTCCCCTCAGGAATAAGTATACCGTTTCGGATACTGCTGGTGGGGGGGGGCGGGGATGACCTACCAGAGGAAAGCCATAGTAGGCAGTTCTCTGGCACTGAGCCTGACACTGTGGCAAAGAAGGGAAGGGGGCAGAATAGAAGAGTACACGTGGTAGGGGACTCGATAGTTAGGGGAATCGACAGGAGATTTTGTGGGCAAGATCGGGATTCCTGGAAGGTATGTTGCCTCCCTGGTGCCAGGGTCCGGGACGTCTCCGATCGGGCATATAAGGTTCTAAAAGGGGGGGGCGAACAGCCAGAAATCGTGTTACATATTGGCACTAATGATATAGCCAGAAAAAGGATTGAGGATATAAGAAGTGATTTCAGGGAGTTAGGATGGAAGCTGCAAAGCAGGACGAACAGAGTAGTGTTCTCTAGTTTACTACCGGTGCCACGAGATATTGAAGCGAGGAACAGGTAGCGGGCGCAGCTTAACACATGGCTACACAGCTGGTGTACGAGGGAGGGCTTCAGATATGTAGATAATTGGGATGCCTTCTGGGGAAGGTGGGACCTGTACAAGAAGGACGGGTTGCATCTGAACTGGAAGGGGACCAATATCCTGGGTGGAAGGTTTGCTCGAGTAGTTTGAGAGGGTTTAAACTAGTATGGCAGGGGGGCGGGAACCTGAGCTGTATACCGGAGGTGAGAGTTGATGCAGGTGAGGCAGTAGCAAGAGGTAGACCAGCTAATGGGAAGGATTTTCCTGGGAAGGAACCAAGGAATCAGTTAAAGTGTGTTTGCTTTATCGCAAGGAGTATCAGGAATAAAAGTGATGAACTTAGAGCATGGATCAGTACCTGGTGCTATGATGTTGTGGCCATAACAGAGACATGGGTTTCTCAGGGGCAGGAATGATTGCTGGATGTTCCAGGGTTTAGAGCATTTAAAAAGAATAGGGAGGGGATGTAGCACTACTAATCAGAGAGGGTATCACAGCTACAGAAGCTTCCTTTGTCGAGGAAGATCTGCCTACCGAGTCAGTATGGGTGGAAATTAGGAACAGCAAGGGAGGAGTCACCTCGTTAGGGGTTTACTACAGGCCCCCCAATAGCAGCAGGGAGATTGAAGAAAGCATAGGTCGGCAGATTTTGGAAAAGTGTGGACGTAGTAGGGTTGTTGTAATGGGTGACTTTAACTTTCCCAATATTGATTGGAACCTCCTTCGAGTAGAAGATTTGAATGGAGCTGTTTTTGTAAGGTGTGTTCAGGAGGGTTTCCTAACTCAGTACGTTGACAGGCCGACGAGGGGAGAGGCCATTCTAGACTTGGTGCTCGGAAACGAGCCGGGGCAGGTATCAGATCTTGTGGTGGGAGAGCATTTTGGTGATAGTGACCATAACTGCCTCACATTCTACATAGCTATGGAGAAGGAGGGGATTAGGCAAAATGGGAGGATATTTAATTGGGGAAGAGAAAACTATAATGCGATTAGACATGAGTTAGGAACCATGGACTGGGAGCAATTGTTCCATGGTAAAGGCACTATAGACATGTGGAGACTGTTTAAGGAACAATTGTTGCGAGTGATGAATAAATATGTCCCTCTGAGACAGGCAAGAAGGGGTAAGATAAAGGAACCTTGGATGACGAGAGCGGTGGAGTTTCTCGTCAAAAGGAAGAAGGTAGCTTACATAAGGTGGAGGAAGCTAGGGTCAAGCTCAGCTCTAGAGGATTACAGGCAGGCAAGGAAAGAGCTCAAAAATGGTCTGAGGAGAGCCAGGAGGGGGCACGAGAAAGGCTTGGCAGAACGGATTAGGGACAACACAAAGGCATTTTACACTTATGTGAGGAATAAGAGAATGGGTAAAGAAAGAGTAGGGCCGATCAGGGATAGCATAGGGAACTTGTGTGTGGAGTCTGAGGAGGTAGGGGAAGCCCTAAATGAGTTTTTTGCTTCTGTCTTTACGAAAGAAACGAACTTTGTAGTGAATGAAACCTTTGAAGAGCAGGTGTGCATGCTGGAATGGATAGAGATAGAGGAAGCTGAAAATTTTGTCAAACATTAAGATTGACAAGTCGCCAGGCCCGGACCGGATTTGTCCTCGGCTGCTTTGGGAAACGAGAAATGCAATTGCTTCACCACTTGCGAAGATCTTTGCATCCTCGCTCTCCACTGGAGTCATACCCGAGGACTGGAGAGAGGCAAATGTAACTCCTCTCTTCAAGAAAGGAAATAGGGAAATCCCCGGCAATTACAGACCAGTAAGTCTCACGTCTGTCGTCTGCAAGGTGTTAGAAAGGATTCTGAGGGATAGGATTTATGACCATCTGGAAGAGCATGGCTTGATTAAAAGCAGTCAACACGGCTTTGTGAGGGGCAGGTCATGTCTCACAAACCTTAGAGTTCTTTGAGGATGTGACTAGAAAAGTTGATGAGGGTTGAGCTGTGGATGTGGTGTATATGGACTTCAGCAAGGCATTTGATAAGGTTCTCCATGGAAGGCTCATTCAGAAGGTCAGGAGGAATGGGATACAGGGGAACTTAGCTGTCTGGATACAGAATTGGCTGGCCAACAGAAGACAGCAAGTGGTAGTAGAAGGAAAATATTCTGCCTAGAAGTCAGTGGTGACTGGTGTTCCACAGGGCTCTGTCCTTGGGCCTCTACTGTTTGTAATTTTTATTAATGACTTGGATGAGGGGATTGAAGGATGGGTCAGCAAGTTTTCAGATGACACAAAGGTTGGAGGTGTCGTTGACAGTATAGAGGGCTGTTGTAGGCTGCAGGGAGACATTGACAGGATGCAGAAATGGGCTGAGAGGTGGCAGATGGAGTTCAACCTGGATAAACGTGAGGTGATGCATTTTGGAAGGTCGAATTTGAAAGCTGAGTTCAGGATTAAGGATAGGATTCTTGGCAGTTTGGAGGAACAGAGGGATCCTGGTGTGCAGATACATAGATCCCTTAAAATGGCCACCCAAGTGGACAGGGTTGTTAAGAAAGCATATGGTGTTTTGGCTTTCATTAACAGGGGGATTGAGTTTAAGAATCGTGAGATCTTGTTGCAGCTCTATAAAACTTTGGTTAGACCGCACTTGGAATACTGCATCCAGTTCTGGTCGCCCTATTATAGGAAAGATGTAGATGCTTTGGAGAGGGTTCAGAGGAGGTTTACCAGGATGCTGCCTGGACTGGAAGGCTTATCTTATGAAGAGAGGTTGACTGAGCACGGACTTTTTTCATTGAAGAAAAAGGAGGAGGAGAGGGGACCTAATTGAGGTATACTAGATAGAGTTGATAGCCAGAGACTATTTCCCCGGGCAGGAATGGCTAACACGAGGGGTCATAGTTTTAAGCTGGTTGGAGGAAAGTATAGAGGGGATGTCAGAAGCGGGTTCTTTACACAGAGTTGTGAGAGCATGGAATGCGTTGCCAGCAGCAGTTGTGGAAGCAAGGTCATTGGGGTCATTTAAGAGACTGCTGGACATGCATATGGTCACAGAAATTTGAGGGTGCATACATGGGGATCAATGGTTGGCACAACATCGTGGGCTGAAGGGCCTGTTCTGTGATGTTCTATGTGCTATGTTCTATGCAACATTGGGAGCAGTAATGTGTTGAAACTGTGTGGAGATGTAGGAACACAGCAGACCAGGCTGCATCAGAGGAGCAGGAAAGATGATGTTTCAGGTCAGGACCCGTCTTCAGAAATGGGTGAGGGGAAAGGGGCTCTGAAATAATTAGGGGCGGTGGGAGCAGGTAGATAGTGGAGGGGATAGGGTGGGAGAGAAGACGGACAAGTCAAGGAGGCAGGGATGAAGCTAGTAAAAGGTGAGAGTGTAGGTAAATAGTGATGGGGACTGGTCAGCGAGGTGGTGGTGGGGGGGGGGGGGGGAAGAGCTGATAGGTGGAGGGAAGACGGACAGGTCAATGAGGTGGGAATGAGAGGGAGGATTCATCATGGGATGAGGTTGAGGGTAGGGAGATTTTGACACAATTGGGTTGTAGGCTTCCAAGGTGGAATATGAGGTGCTGATCCTCCAGTTTCCAGGTGGCATCATTGTGACACTGCAGGAAGCCCAGGATGGACGTGACATCCAGGGAGTGGGAGGGGGAGCTGAAGTGGTTCAATTACTGGGAGGTGCAGTCATTTGTTGTGAACCAAGCGTAGGTGCTCCACAAAGCGATCTCCAAGCCTCGAAACTGATATCTATTTCAAGCCCACCAACTCTCACAGCTCTCTAGGCTACACCTCCTCTCACCCGCCTTCTTGCAAGAATGCAATCCCCTACTCCCAGTTCCTCCGCCTCTGCCCCCAAGATGAGGCATTCCACTTCTGAACATCCTAGATGTCCTCATATTTCAAGGACCGCAACTTACCCCCCCTCCCCCACCTCAGTGGTTGAAAATTCCCTTGACCGCATCTCTTGCGTTTCCCGCACCTCAGCCCTCATACGCCCTCCCTGCAATAAAAACAAAGACAGAATTCCCCTTGTCCTCACGTATCACCCCATTAACCTCCAAATTCTATGCATCATTCACCACCACTTCCGCCACCTGCAATCTAACCCCACAACGAAGGATATATTTCACTCCCCACCCTTACCTGCCTCCAGAGGGACTGCTCTCTCCGTGACCCCTTTGTCCGCTCTACACTCCCCCAAAAGCCCCACCACCCCCAGAACTTTTCCCTGCAACCACAGGAGGTGCTATGCCTGCCTCCATAACTACACCCCCGCCACCCCAGGCCCCCAAAAACCCTTCCACATCAAGATATTCACCTATAGATCCACTAGTGGTCTACTGCATCCTCTGTTCCCGACGTGGCTCCCTCTATGTCGGAGAGACCATACGGAGGCTCAGAGACGGCTTGGTCAGTGAGGCGGGAGGAACAGATAGGTGGGAGATAAGTCCCCACTTCATTGACCTGGCTGCCTAACGGCTTCTCCCACCTCACTGAATAATTCCCCACACCTACACTCACCTTTACTAGAAGGGATGTGGCAGTTCTGAGGAAGGGTCACCAGACCCGAAACGTAAACTGTTTTCTCCTTCACAGATGCTAATTGGACCTGCTGAGCTTTTCCAGCAACTTTGCTTTTGTTCTCACCTTTAGTACCTTCATCCCTGCCTCCTTGACTTGTCCGTCTTCTCTCCCACCCTATCTGCTCCACTCTCTACCTGCTATCACTGCCACTCCTCTTTCTATTTATTTCAGAGCCCCCTCCCCTTCCCCCTTTCTGAAGGGGGGACCCGACCCAAAACGTCAGCTTTCCTGCTCCTCTAATGCTATGTCCTGCTATGTTCCTCCAGCTCCACACTGTGTTGATAGTAATCAGGCTGTTAATGCCTCGCTAACATAGCTGGATCTCAGACTCCAGCATCGACAGTTATTACTAACTTTGAATGTGTTGATAGTAATGCTTTTCCTAGAATTCAAATTTAAACATCACAGACTTTGCACTGAAGGCCCAACTCTTTGAACATTCAGCTGGCAGCACTATAATTCCCTGCTAAAGCTCATTTGATTCTTCAACTCCATATTGCTTCTTTATTGTAAAGTCTAAGTTACTTTAAATAAAATTTTGTTTTGTCCAGCGAATTAATAAATCCAATGTACTAATTCTTTTCTGTTAGACAATTTCCATTACAATAAACTGTGATCATGTTTTTCTCCAGTTGAGAATTTGAAAGTTATAAAACAGACTTGTTATCAAATGTGGACATCTCTTTATTGAATTAAGGAAAAATAATTACTCAACAAATTGTTCATCCAAGTCCAAACTGCTACGTACATACTTAAACTTTTCCAATGCACAACCTCGTAACATCTTTGATTCTAATTCTGTGCTAACATCACAATTGTCTATGACAGCTAACTAACAGGTGAATGATTCATTCTCACTCATTAATTTATGGCTTTTCTTTTACTTTAACATTGATTCTGTTTGCAAACTAGGGGAAGCTGCTGGTGAAATTCAATTAAACAACACAATATTATCCAAACAACATTACACACCTTCGAGCATCATAATTCACAGAAGAGTAGAAGCAGCGACTTCAAGTACTGGCCTTTATGAACCTTTATGTTTTGATTGTCCTTTGCTGGTGGACAGTAGTATAGACTATGCTTCAATATTCTGACATCAACAAGACTTGATCAGTATAGGGTAACACTGTTACATTGCAAAACTTCATATTCTGCTATTATAAATGTGTGATAGTTACAATTTTTATAAAAAAAGAGATTTTGAGCAGTTTGAATACCCAGAAGGAAATGCAAGAAAGATTACATTTCAATTATGTTTTCTGCCATCACTGCTCTCATCTTTCCACCCAGAGTGAAAACGGAACACAAAGCTCACGTTTCCAGCCCCCTTCAGAAGAGGAGAATTGGATTTGAAAAGTTGTCTGTTTCTCCTTTCAGATATTGCCAGACCTGAGTTTCTCCAGCAATTTATTTTTCTGAAAATCTTAAATCCACACTCCTCTAAACAGAGAGGGAAGGCAACATGCTAATTACATTAATCTAACGCCTAGTTTACCAACACCAGATTTCCTATGACCCAAGCTTGAAAAAGTCCTCATCATCTGTCAAAGACTAAACTACCTGTGCTCCCACCGGACCAGAAACACATTGCTCCTGTATTGTAGTTACATAGGTGCTATTGTCTGCCTTTTGAGAGTCCCTCATATACAGACGTTAGCCTTTAATCTTAATCATGTTTTTATGTTCAAAGCAGCAAAACAAAATAGTACATTCAAAGGAACTAGAGTCCATTATACTAAAGCTACAGGCTTCGATTAGTCATAGATGGGATCTCAGGTTTCAGGCTGTTAATGCCTCGCTAACATAGCCCAAGTTAAACTTGAATTTGCTGCCTAGGACAGAGGTCTATATATGCATGACAATGAGTTTCTTTCTCAATAATTAAATGTTAAAAGTTTGGATCATGAAAGTGTTAAATACTTTAAATAATTGGAGATAGGTGTTAAGATGTTAAACATTTGGTTCAAGTGGTGGTCCTGTGGATACTTTTATATATAAAAAGAGTCTTCGTTAATCAGAAACTCAATTTGCCACTCCATGTGCATCAAATAGAAGTTCTCATACTGTTTCTCTGCACAGTCATGTTAGGAATCACTGATGTGAAGCTGAAGCAGCAACTGCAGTCCAGGACAAATGTCTCATAACTTTGATTGCAGTGGACAGGCTTGCATTAGGGTCTTGATAATTAATTGAATAATCCTTTAGAGTCAAGGGATATGGTTTTCACATCAAAATCAAAGAGATTGTGGAATATTGCTCCCACACCTTTAGCAAAGATCTGAATTCCAATCAATGAAAATGGAATTTGACTTTCTCCACTCACTCTAAATTGAAGATGGGAACTGTAGCTCACTGCATACTCTGACAGCCCTGAAACGTGTGAAAAAAGTGATCCAAGCCAAAAGCTGTGGAAGAGGTAACAAAGCGTGGAGCTGGATGAACACAGGAGGCCAAGCAGCATCTTAGGAGCACAAAAGCTGATGTTTCAGGCCTAGACACTTCATCAGAAAGAGGGCTCTACAGCAAGAGAGCAGTGAACAAACCTTGCAGCTAATTCTGATAGTTTCAATCTAGTGTTCGGGAGCTCCAATTCCATTGGTTATTTCCTCACACAGACATGCAGAACAAACTTGTGGATTGGTGCACTGATCGATACCTTGTGAAAGACTGACTACCTTGGAACGCAGCTCATGGTGTAGAAGATAGAATCTCAAAAGGAATTTGGCCAATGTTCTGGAATCCAATGATGTTTTGTTTTTGCAAGGTTCAAAGCAATGCACATTAGCACAACGAAGGGAAGGATCTGCCCAACCAATCGGCCCTGCCCCACATTGTTACAGTGCAATTTCTGCAACCATCTTCTGTGCTACCATACCAGGGTCTCTAAACTTTTTTTATGCTGCACAGCCAATTAATTGAAATATGTAGACCTCTTAGCCTTAGCCCAAATGGGGAAGAAACTCTGAAAAGTTCTCGTTACCACAGTGACTGATTTCATAATCATTTCTCATAATTATTGCATCACACAATGTTAGGTAAGAAAAATAAATAAACTAAGGAAAATCCGCATGTACTAGAAATACATAACTGGGTAATGAGAAAAAAAGCTGGTTGATTGGAGACGTGAGAAGCAAGGACAGAAGACCTGGATGTGGTTTTAAATGAATGTTTTATGTCTGTCTTCACAAAAGACAGGAACAATGTGGATCTCATCGTTAATGGATTCCGGCTTCTGCAGTTTTTGTCCTGTTTCTAATTCAATATCATTTCAGGGATCTATGGACATGGACTCCAAAGTTCATCTACAAATATCCAAAACATTGACTTCTCCTTTCCCCCCCAAGCTAAACAAACAGGAGGCTGGAAGAACATAGCAACCCAGGCAGCATAGATCCCTGAAAACAGCAGATCAGTTAAAGAGAGGTCTTTTTTATTCAATGTGTCACTAGCATAATCAACATGTATTGTTCATCTTTAACTCTGGTCGGATGCAGCCTTGATGTCAAGGGCTGCCACTCACGTTACTTCTCTTGTTCATGTTTGGACCAAAGCTGTGGAGGTCAGGAGCTGAGTGGCCCTGGTGGAACCCAAACTGGGTGTTATTGAGCAGGTTATTTCTGAGCAAGTGCTGCTTGATAGCACTATTGATGGCATCTTCCATCACTTTACTGATGGAGAATATATTCGTTGGGCGATAATTGGCTGGGTTGGATTTGTCCTGCTTTTTTTTTTGAGTGCAGGACATATCTCAGCAATTTTCCACATTGATCGGGTAGATACCAGTGTCGTAACTGTAGTGTAACAGCTTGGCTAAGGGAGCAGCAAGTTCTGGAGCGCAGTCTTCAGGACTGTTACTGGTATGTTGTCAGGGCCTATACCCTTTGAAGTGTACAGCATCCAACAGTTTCTTGATAATAACATGCAGAGAATTGAATTGGCTGAAGACTGGTACCAGTAATGCTGGGGACCAGTGGACAAGGCCGAGGTTGATCATCGACTCAGCACTTCGGGCTGAAGATTGCCGCGAAAGCTTCAGCACTATCTTTTGCAGTGATATGCTCGGCTCTTCCATCATCGAGGATGGGAATATTTGTGGAGCCTCCTTCTACAGTGAGTTGTTTAATCATCCTCCACCATTCCCAACTGGATGCAGCAGGACTGCAGACTTTAGATCTGATCCACTGTTTGTAAGATCACTTAACTTGATCTATCACTTCCTGCTTATGCTGTTTGGCATGCATGTAATCCTGCTCCATGGCTTCAATAGGTACATACCTCATCTTCAGGTATGCCTGGTGCTGCTCCTGGCATGCCCTCCTGTGGTCTCCATTGAACCACGGTTGATCCCCTGGATTGATGGTAATGGTTGAGTGGGGGATATGCCAGGCCATGAGGTTACAGATTGTGCTGAAGAACAATTCTGTTCCTGTTGATGGCCCACAGCACCTCACGGATGCCCAGTTTTGAGTTGCTAGATCAGTGCGAAGTCTGTCCCATTTAGCACGGTGATAGTGCCACACAACACGATGGCAGTTATTCTCAAAAGTGAAGGTGGGACTTCATCTCCACAAGGACTGTGCAATGGTCACTCTTACCAATACGGTCATGGACAAACGCATCTGCAGTTAGCAGATTGGTAAGGATGAGGTTAAGTATGTTTTTCCCCCTTGTTGGTTCCCTCATGACCTGCCTCAGACCTAGTGTAGTGGCCATGTCCTTTAGGACCCAACCTGCTCGACCAGTAGTACTGCTGCTGAGCCACTCTTGAATGTGGACATTGAAATCCCCCATCCAGAGTATATTTCGTGCCCTTACCATTCTCAGTGCTTCCTCTAAATGTTGTTCAACATGGAGGAGTACTGATTCATCAGCTGAGGCAGGATGGTAGGTGGTAATCAGGTTTCCTTGCCCATGTTCAACCTGAAGCCATGAGACTTCATGGGTTCCACAGTCAATATTGAGGACTCCCAGAGCAACTCTCTCCAGACTGTATACCACAGTGCACCACCTCTGCCAGTGAAACAGGGCCCTTCCAGGGACGGTGACGGTGGTGTCTGGGACATTGTCTGTAAGGTATGGTTCCACGAGTACGACTATGTCAGGCTGTTACTTGACTAGATCATGAGACAGCTCTCCCAATTTGGCACTAGTCCCCAGGTGTTAGTAATGAGGACTTTGTAGGGTTAATAGGGCTTTCTGCCTTTGTCTTTTTCGGTGCTTAGATCGATGCCAGTTTCTGTCTGGTTTCATTTCTTTGCGACTTTGTAGTGGTTGGTACAACTGAATGGTTTGCTGGGCCATTTCAGGGGCTTTAGGAATCGACCACATCTCCTGTGGATCTGAAGTCACATGTAGTCCAGGCCAGGCAGCAATGGCAGATTGTTTTTCCCCTAAAAAGGAAATCAGTGAGCCAGACAGGCTTTTCCAATAATCAGCAACAATTTCATGGTAATCCGCAGAATCGTAATTCCACTTGTTTTTTAAATTGAATTCAAATTCCACCACCTGCAGTGGCAGGATTTGAACCTGGGTCCCCAATACATTATCTGAGTCAATGGGTTAGTAGTCTAGCAATAATACCACTAGGCCATTGACTTCCTTAATTTGCTCTCTCTTGTTATGATAAAGACGGTTGGTTTGGAAAGTGCTGTCAAACAAGATTTAGTAAATTGCTGTAATGTATGTTGTAGATGGTACACAGAGCTGCCATTATGTACCAGTACTGTGGGGATGTAAATGTAGAAGATGGTGGAAGGCTACAGAACAACTGCACTGCTTCGTCCTAGAAAATGTTGAGCTGAGAGTGTAATTAAAATTGTGTTCATCTTTCATCTAGGCCTATGGACAGTATTCCATTACACCCTCATCTTCCCTTTGTACATAAAAGGGCAGGGTCTAGGGGCGTTCAAGAGATTATTTATACATTGCAGAATTCCCATGTCCTTAACTTCAGACCTGTTCTTGAAGCCACAACAATTATGTTTCTGGTCAACAGTAAGCCTCAGGATGTTAATGGTGGGAGTTTAGGCAGTGGTAATACCATCAAACACCAAGAGAAAATGATTAAATTTTCCTTGTTGGAGATGGTCATTGCCTGGCACATGTTTGTAGAAATTAATTTCTTCACAGGATGTTGGAGTTAATGGATAGACAGACGTTTATTGTCCATTCCTAACTGCCCTCATGAAGCTAGTAGTGAGCCTCCTTCTTGAACAATCATCCTAGGAGCGTAAATACAGGCAGGGTGCTGTTAGGAAGTTCCAGGGTATTGGCCAAGTGACTGTGAGAGAACAGTGATAATGTTTCAATTCAAAATTGAGATACTTATAGGGAACTTTACAGCTGGCTGTGTTCCTACGTATCTGCTGCCCTTGTCCTTGTAAGTTGTAGAGATCGCAAGTTTGGAAAGTGCTGTTGAAAGAGTGTCAGCGAGTTGCTGCAATGCATCCTGTGGGTGGTACACTGGTGCCACAGTGCAACAGTGGTTAGGGAAAGAGGATTTTGATGGTGGTGGATTGGATGCAAATCAAGAGGGCTGCTTTGTCCGAGATGAAAATGAGCTTCTTGACTATTGTTGGGGCTGCACTCATCCAGATACGTGGGGGAGTATTCCACCACAGTCCTGACTTGTGCCTCGCAGCTGGAAGACAAGCAAGGTGAGTCAAGAGGAAAGTTATTCACAACAGGAATCCTAGCCTCTGACCTGCTGTTGTAACAACTGTATGTGGCTGATTCAGTTCAGCTTCTCATGAATGGTAACTCACAGATGTTGACGGTGGAGATTTAGTATAATGATGCCATTGAAAATGTCAATGGAAATGGTTAGATTCTCTTGTATTTGGGATTGTTATTGCATGGTAATCATGTGGTACAAATGTTAATTGCCTCATGTTCAGCTTTTGCTGTAGATGGTGCTGAAGATTGCAATCATCCTCACTTCTGACTTTATGATGGACAGGAGGTTACTGATGAAGCAGCTGAAGATGGTTGGCTCTAAGACATTACTCTGAGGAACTCCTACAGAGATGTCCTGGAGCTGACATCATTGTCTTTCGGCAACCACAATCATCTTTCTTCACGCCAGGTACACTCTGTCCAGCAGAAAGTCTCTCCTTGTCCCTGCAGCGCTCCCATTCCTCTGCCAATTCCATTCTGGTTTTGTTAGTTTCTTGATGCCATACACCCTGCCAGCAAAGACAGTCACTACTATCTCACCTCTGGAGTTCAGCTCTGTTGTCCAGTTTGGACCAAAGTGATAATGAGTCAAATGGTCCCAGCAGAATCCAAACAGAGTGTCAGGTTAAAAGTTCAGATGGAGATAGTCAGTGAAGTACCTGACGTCTCTGTATTTTGATTACAGAAATCAAATGTGGTGGATAGAAAGGAAATTCTTGCAGCATTAAGTTAGAAATGAAAGAGTTAAGATAGCAGTGATACTTCACAGGGGCTGAGCACCTCTGAAGGATATTGTTGGGAAATGGGTTGACTTTTTGCAATGTATGTTAAGACTTCTAAGAAAAATGTTTTAGATATAGTGTTTCCTTTCATTCTTGTGTGTTCTTTTGTTAAAAAAATTTGGTCTTTGAATACAGATTGTCATCAGGAGCCTACAAGGAACCCACGTGGTCCAGCTTTTCTAATCTTTGACTACTACTTGCAGTCATGGACACTCTCCAACCTGTGGAAGTAGTTTCTCCCCATCTATCACATACGTTTCCTTCATATTTTGAAGACACTGATCAAATCATAGCTTACCCTTCTGAATTCCAGGGAATATAAGCACACATTGTACAACCTTATTGTAATTTAATGATTGGGAGTCAAGACACCGTGCTGGGAAATGTACACAGCATTTCTCTTTGAAGCTACAGATTCTTCTAAAGGTCTGGCTCCCAGGCTGCTCAAAGTTTCCAGCTGTGGTCTACCCCAGGTTTTGTACAGTTTAAGCATGACTCCTCACTCCTTGTATTCTTGCCCTGTGCATATACAGACTAACATTCCATTGGCCTAATGGATTATTATTTGTACCTATTGATGGCACTTTGATGGGTTACAAGCTGGTTCATTAGTGTTTTAAATTGACACGTTATGGAAACAGGTGCAAACCTGATGACAAAATGTTTGCCTACACTGAAACCCATTTGCTGTAGTTTTTCATTTAATTCATATCACTTCATGCTTTCATACTTGCAGACATTGCTTACAAATCCCACATTTACTATCATTAGCAAACTTGGATATATTGCTTTTTATCCTGTCATCCAAGTCACCAAAAAAAAGGGTGAATAATTGAAGCCCCCACACAAGCCAGATCCTGCCAGAGACAGCTGCTGCTTATTTCTCTGCTGTCTGTCTCCTGCCATTCAGCCATTTTCTTAACCAACCCAACTTCTGTCACAACTCTACAAGGTTGTATGCAGGGCCTTATGGCACAATGGTAGCCTTTTTATTCATTTATGGGACATCAGCACCACTGGCCATTTATTGCCCATCCCTGTTAAGAGTCAGCCACATTGCTGTGGGTAGGAAGCCACATGTATGCTAGACTAGGTGAAGTTAGTAGTCTCCTTCCTTAAAGGGCATTAGCAAACCCAAAGGGTTTTTTTCCCCCCTGACAATTGACAATGGTTTCTGGTCATTATTAGATTCTTAATTCCACCCTTCACTGTACACCATGGTGCCCCTACATCAGAACTAGCAGGTCCAGGTTCAAGTCTCACTTGCCCTGGAATCATGTAACATGTCCAAATAGGCTGATTAAAAATAAATACAAAGTAGTATTGCTAACTCAGCATCAATCTGTGCAACGGACTATCGCAAAGCAGAGACGAAAAGCATCCATCACAGCCAAATGAATCTGTCACAGGAATCTTTTAAAGACCACGTGTACTCAATTATTTATTCATTCAAGAAATCTGAGCATCACTGTCAAGGCCAGTATTTATTGCACATCCCTGATGGCCCCCGAGAAAGATGAATTGCTCTAAACAGATTTGGAAAGTGATTAGAAAGATTGTGACAGTAAAAACTGCAGATGCTGGAGTCAAAGATAACAGTGTGGAGCCGGAGGAACACAAGAGGCCAGGCAGCAAAGGAGCAGGAAAGTTGATGTTTCGGATTGGGACCCATCTTCAGAAATGGGGAGTTGGGTGGGGAGCTCAGAGATAAAATAGACAGAGGAGGGGTGATGCTGGGGAATAGTAGGTGGGATGGTGATAGGTGAGTGCAGGTAGGGAGTGGTGGGGAATAGTCAGTGAGGTGGGAGGGGCGGATAGGTGGGAGAGAAGATGGACAGGTTCTATCAGGTCAAGGAGGTGGGGATGAGAAGCTTTTGAAACTGGAAAAAATTAACATTTTGGCCATTGGGCTGTAGGCTCCCAAAGCAAAAAAAAAGAGGTGCTGCTCCTTCAGTTTCCGGGTGGTGTCATTGTGGCACTGGAGGCGGCCCAGGATGGACATATCACCCAGGGAGTGGGAAGTGGGAGCTGAAATGGTTCACGACTGGAAAGGTGTTGTTGTTTGACATGAACAGAGCGCACTTGCTCTACAAAGCGATCTCCGAGCCTCCGCTTGGTCTCAACGAAGGAGAGGAGGCCACATCGGGATCAGGGAATGCAATGGACTACATTGATAGATGTGCAGGTGAACCCTTGTCTAATGTGGAAGGTTTGTTTGGTGCCTTGAATGGGGGAAGGTAGAGGGGTAGGTGGAGTACTTCTTGCAGCTGCAGGAAAAGGTGCCACGGGTGGTGTGGCTAGTGGGGGCTGTGGAGCAGACAAGGGAGTCACAGAGAAAGTGATCCCTGCGAAAGGCAGATAGGGGTGGGGAGGGAAATATCTCTTTGGTTGTGGGGTCAGATTGTAGGTGGCAGAGAACGATATGTTGGATACGGAGGTTGGTGGGATGATATGAAAGGACAAGAGGGCTTCTGTCTTTGTTTTTATTGCGGGGAGAGGGTATGAGGGCAGGGGTGCGGGAAACGCAAGAGCTGCGGTTGAGAGCATTTTCAACCACCAAAGGGGGAGAAGTTGCGGTCCTTGAAATGAGAGGACATCTGGATTGTTTGGGAATGGAATGCCCCACCTTGGCAACAGATACGGCACAGGTGGAGGAACTGGGAGTAAGGGATTGCATTTTTGCAGGAAGGTCGGTGAGAGAAGGTATAGTTTAGGTAGCTGTGGGAGTCATTGGGTTTGAAATAGATGTCAGTTTCAAGGAATGGAGATGGAGGGGTCCAGGAAGTAGAGGGAGGTATCAGAGATGGTCCAGGTAAATTTGAGGTTGTGGTGAAAGATGTTAGTAAAGTTGATGATCTGTTCAAGCTCCTCGTGGGAGCACAAGGCAGCACCAATACATTCGTCAATGTAGTGGAGGAAAAGGTGAGGGATAGTGCCACTATAGCAGCGGAAGAGGGAAAGTTTCACATATCCTACGAAGAGGCAGGCATCACTTGGGCCTATTAGGGTTCCCATGCTCCCCCCTCCTTAGTCTGTAGGAAGTGGTAGGAGGTAAAGGCAAAATTTGTTAAGGGTAAGGACAAAGTGTGGAGCTGGATGAACACAGCAGGCCCAGCAGCATCTCAGGAGCACGAAAGCTGACGTTTCGGGCTTAGGCCCTTCATCAGAAAAAAGGGTCTAGGCCCGAAACATCAGCTTTTGTGCTCCTAAGATGCTGCTGGGCCTGCAGTGTTCATCCAGCTCCACACTTTGTTATCTTGAATTCTCCAGCATCTGCAGTTCCCATTATCTCTGAAGGGTAAGGACAAGTTCTGTTAAGAGGATGAGGGTATCAGTGGAGGGGGACTGGTTGGACCTGCGGGAGAAGTAGTAGTGGAAGGCTTTTAGGCCATCTGCAAGTGTATGGATATCCAATCCCTGTAGTAAAGGTGAGGCGTTAGGTGCCAAGGAATTGGAAGTCTCAGCGGAAGCGGACGGTGTGGGGTGTGTCCCGGACTTAGTGGGGAGAAAACAGAGTGAAGGAAAGCAGTGATAAGGTCAGTGGGACAGGAGCAGGCTGAGACAATGGGTTGGCCAGGGAAGTCGGGTTTGGGGATTATGTGCCATCTTCAGTGTGAACCATCTTTTTTTGGGAGAGACTTTGAATAGTAGCAGCAGAGTCTAGCTCAGTTGCACTGTGTCACAGTCATTAAGATTTGTGTTCAGTATACCTGTCAATATTAGTCTTGAAGATTTCAACTAACTCACTATCCATGATCTCTTGCAGGGGAGCAAATTTCAGACTTCCACTAGCCTTTGTCATCAGAAATTGCTTCTTGATTTTATTCCTAAATATTGGTTCAAATTTTAAAATTGTGCTGTGTCAACTGGGATTTCTTCACTAGTGGATGAAACTTGTATGCATCTTCCCTATTCCAAGATCTACCAATCATGCACCTTAATTAGAATACCCCATAACCTTCTCAAAGCTTGGGAAGACTAGACAACAAGATTCATAGGTTAGTCATAATTTATCCTATTAAGTCCAAATGGAATTACAATGAATCTACACTGTTCCTCCCTAGACCAATATCTTTCCTGAAATACAGTGCACAAAGCTGAACACAGAACTTCACCTTGGTCTGATCAACAGATCTATACAACTGAAATGTCACTTCATTTTCTTGCAGCCCCATTGAGATTCAGTCCTTTGTTTTGATTACTATTTGTACCAGCAAAGTAATATGTCGTAATGTGTGATGTAGATATCCAATTCTCTGTTTCTCCACAGTCTCTCAACCTAAAGAAAAAAGTTCTAATTTATCTTAAATCCAGAGCAGATGACCTCACTTCCCGGCACTGGATATATCTGGCACTCAGTGATCCAAGATCTGTCCCTTTGCAACTTGCTACTTCCATCTATGCAAGAGTTTGATGCCTCCCAACATAATGTCATCTGTAATGAATATACCAATCTTTATTCCCTTATCCATGTCAAATTATATTACGAAAGTCAGGCAATCCAGTGCAGATTTCTGGGAACACTACATGCCAGATCCCACTCATTAGAGAAATAAGCCCTCCATCCAATCATGAACCCACACCACCCAGCTCTGTTGCAAACAAGAAATGTTAGAAGTTATAACTCAAAAGGGATTAATAATACAAATAAAAGATTCAAATGACATGTAGGCATTTTTAAATTGAATATTTTTCTAGTTTTTTTAAATTTTCCAATCTTTATGAAACTAGATGCAGTAGTCACTATGGCAACAGTAATAATGTTAATTTGACGTATTTTGTAGCTGTAAATTAAGTTAATCAGTCCCTTTAAGGATTGGTGCAACAAGATTGCTCTAACTTTTGAGATTTCAAAAAATGTTGGCACTGCTTGAATATTTAGACTAGTTAGCTAAATATCTTGTATAAGCAACCATTCGATCGACTGACAATGAGAATTACAAAATGCAGTCGCTTGAAACACGGTGCTCTGGGTTGCAATGGGCGTTAGAAATGCTGCTCACAGTTAAACTGAGACAAAGTTAAGGTGTCTTTACGCTGACAGGTAAAGTGCCACTGATAACCCTGAGGGATCGCACTGGTTCCGAACTTAAACTGCTGAGCGCGCGGTAGAAGTCTACGAAGCAGTTTCACCTCTTGGTTACTGATGTGCGCGAGTGGGGGCAGGGGTCGTTTTTATAATGAAACCCACTTCACTCAAAACAAAAGTGTTCTTATGTTCTACGATAAGTTTTTGTTTCAATTCTCATAGACGTCCTGAATCCCATTCCTGCAGCGCCATGCAATTTTAATACCTCTGCACCCAAGTGCCTCATGAAGAGAAACTTGGCTCAGTTGCTCACCGGACTCCCATCTCACAGTTCACAGACACCACTTCCCGCCAGCTTTCCACTCAGTATACCGTGCATTTTTTTGCACTTAACATCAACACCAGCCCCCGCCCCTTCCCCCTCTTTCTTACAGCAACTCTCCACGATCGGGCTGAAGTTGCAGCAGCAAGCAAATTAAATGTTAACCACCCCCTCCAAAGTCAAAGAAAATCTAACCATTTGTCACGTACACACAAAATCCTGAAATCTAACTATCCTACAAAGACCCACTAGACAGATACAAAGAAACAGGATCGATCCACGTTGAAAACGCCCAAGCCTGTCAAGACAAAAATAAAAACGTCTCCTTTTTCGTTTGTTCCCCCCCAAAACAACACGAAATCGCGTGAAAAAGGGGCTAACTGAGATCGAACACTTACTTCAGCATTTATCACGGCGATGGCTAGAAGGACAAAAAACGGAATACTTTTGAATACCTGTTCAAAACAAGAGGCAGATCATCAGTGCAACAAAATTATACTGCGGCCAGTATAGAGGAGATAAAAGCTGAAAAGAGGAGAATGCAGAATGACCGGCTTACCATCTTGCAACGATGATCGAGTTGAAATAGCTGCGTGTGCGTGTGTGCGTGTATTTGAGAGAGAGAGAGAGAGCGACAAGGATTTGATCCACACCAGGCACCCGGGGAGGGATAGGATTGGAAGGAAATTTGATCAGGACTCCGGGATTTAAAGCTGTCTCACAACCCTGTGACGTGGCTTGGAACAAACACTAAAACATCAGATTTACAACAAGCTTTACCAAAACCGTCCGCAAGCTGGAAGGTGAAACCTCACAGCTTCCAGCAGATCATATCCCTCACTCTCAGATGTGGCGAATTTGAGCCGATTTGGGCTTTTCTTGGGGTGGGGGGGCAGGGCAGGGGGGGGACTGAAGGAATAGCTGCAGGAATTTGCCGTCGTTATTGGAGGAATCGAGATCACCTGATCGTTTAAAGTTACGGAGAGAGGAATGAGAACAGTTTAGGGATTTCTTCGCCCCCACCCTAGTCTCGTAAATTAGTGCAGCCAGGCAGATAACGGGAAGGATTGAGAGGTCTGTGAAACACTGGGGCTTTTTCAATCTCGCTGCTTTCCCACAGCCTGGAATTGAAATAGTTAGCCTCATGAGAATTCTGTGCAGGCATCCTCTATTTTCCTTCAAGATTTTGCCATCTTTCTGTGATTCTGTCCCCCCGCCAGCCCGAATCACATTAGAGCAACTCTTTCCTAGGGCCGGCTGGATTTGAAGTATTTCTGTGTTCCAGTGTGACATTTTAAAACGGGAATCAATGGTATTTCACAATTCCTCCTCCCCCGCCTTTTTGGAAGAGATCAAAGCTGTAAAACCTTAAATCCGCTTTCTGAGAAGGTTCAAAGCTGTTACAAAAAAGCCTTGAACGTCGTCTTAGCACAAAGTTGCCAGAAATACTTTTCCTTTGCGTTAGTAACTTACAGAAAACCTTATAGATCACTATTAAATGTAAACAATAATTGTGAAAGTATTTAGCCAAGACCTGATGGCTTGGTACATTCTCCTGCTCTGTCCCTTGTTTCCACGTTGTAGGCAGATTTTTTTTCCTGCTTCATCGAATACAGACAAACTGATAATAGTTTGATTTATGTTTGAGAGGTTGACTTTTATGAGTTTGCTCACATCGTGTTCCCTGCCATCTTTCCTTTTCCTATTGATTACTGCAACGGTCAGGCCGATACTCTGTACACTTCGCCGTTCCCACAATTGAGGTTGGAAGCATCTGTTTGTTACTGAGTCACTGTCCCCAGTGCTGCAACATCATCGCCAAGCTTGGATGGTCCCCGCCTGTTTGGAATGGTAGAAGTTACTGAAGTCGAACATTCAATGTTTCAGTCAGCCTCATTCAGTGTAAGCATCTTGATCGTTGGCTGTAGCAGCCCAATACTTTGACCAATGCTGCCTGATTGAGTGTCACAGTTAATGCTTCCTGTGTGAAGTATTAACCAAAGGCCCTGGCTACCTGTTCAGTCCAATGTGAAACAAAATCCACATCCCCATTCAAACAAGAACGGGCAGAAAAGTGGTAAATGAAAATCAATCTGGAGAACTATGAGCTTTGGGGAGGATGGTCAAGGTGAGAGGAATACATAAGAAATGAGAAGTGTAGAGGAATATAAGGATCTTGATCAATTGCATTTGCTGATCCCCAGTGAGTAACAGGTCAGACAGACAAGGCAGTTCAAAAGGCAGACAGGACACTTTTCCCTATGAATTAAGGTCTAATTAGAACAACCCAAGAGTGGTGTGTACAAGATAATAAAGTGTGAAGCTGGATGAACACAGCAGGCCAAGCAGCATCTCAGGAGCACAAAAGCTGACGTTTCGGGTCTAGGCCCGAAACGTCAGCTTTTGTGCTCCTGAGATGCTGCTTGGCCTGCTGTGTTCATCCAGCTTCACACTTTATTATCTTGGATTCTCCAGCATCTGCGGTTCCCATTATCAGTGGTGTGTACAATCTGGTCACTAACTTACAGTGTGCGATCATAGCAAAGAAAGTACAGAGATTTATGTAGCCCTTGTCAGGAATGGGGAATATTACAGATTAGATCTTTATTTGAAGCCGAAGAGGCTTGAGGGTAGATTTAATTGAGACTATTAAAATCCTGGCTGACTGAGACTGGACAGGAAGGATCTGCTTCCTTTCGAGAGAGCAATAATAAGGGAGAATACATTCAAAGTGGCAGAATAGTTCATTTCTGTTTCCATCTCCACACATGCTGCCGAATTTCTCCAGTCTTTATTTGAGGAGAAAAGTTTTCACCTATTTAGTGGGGATTCGGGGGCGGGGGGTCTGAAACCTCCACTTGAAAGGGTGATAAATTCAGAATTTCCTATCACATGTAACAAACACTTGTAAATACAGTTGTAAGGCTATTTGCTCAAAGGCCATGGATCGAAAGCTGGATTTGACTGAATTGGTCTTTTCAGTGGGCTCAGACACGATGAGCAGAATGGCATCTTTCTGTGCCTTCAGTTTCAATGTTTTGATGCTTTTTCTGATATCAAGGACAACATTTCTCTGAAACCAAGATGATTCAAAAGAAAAACCAAAAGAACTGCGGTGTTGTAAATCAGGATCAAAAACAAAGTTGCTGGAAAAGCTCAGCAGGTCTAGCAACATCTGTGAAGGGAAAAAAACAGAGTTAATGTTTCGGATCTGGTGACCCTTCCTCAAAAGAGGTTAATTGGAGATCAGTCACGTGCTTTTCGGTGGATTTTGTTGGGCATAGTAGAGTGCCACATTCATTACATAACAAAAGCAACTAAAATTCAAAAGCAATTTTTTAAATACTCTCTGGGATACGTGAGTCATTGGCTGAGCCATTATTTATTGTGTGTCCCTAGATGCCCTTGAGAAGATGATGGTGAGCTGTCTTTTTGAACTGCTGGAGTGCTTGTGCTGTGGGTTGACCCCCAATGCCATGAGGAAGTGAATTCCAGGATTTTTTTCAGTTCTGAGGAAAGGTCACTGGACCCGAAACACTAACTCTGATTTTTTCTTCACAGATACTGCCAGACCTGCTGAGCTTTTCCAGCAACTTCTGTTTTTGTTCCAGGATTTTGACCTGGTGATAGTGAAGGAATAGTGCCACATTTCCAAGGCAAGATGATAAATGGCTTGGAGGGAAACTTCACGTGGTGGTGTTTCCATGTATCTGCTGCCCTTGTCCTTATAGATGGAAGTGACCCTTGGTTTGGAAGGGGCTGTTTGAGGAGCCTTGGTGAATTTCTGCGGTGCATCTTGTATGTAATACACACTGCTGCAACTGAGCGTCAGTGATGGAGGGCAGGAATATTTGTGGATGTGGTGCCCATCAAGTGGGCTACTTTGTCCTGGATGATGTAAAGCTTCCTGAATGGTTTTTGGAGCTGCATCCATCCAAGTAAGTGGCAAGTATTCCACAAAATTCTTTACAAGAAACTTGTAGGTGGTGGACAGGCATTGGGGAGTCAGGAGGTGAATTAATCACTGCAGTCCTCCTAGCATCTGGCCTGCTTTTGCAGCCACTGTATTTATATGGCTAGTCCAGTGAGTTTCTGATTAATAGTAACCCCTAGGATGTCAATAGAGGGGAATCAGTGAAGGCAATGTCACTGAATTTCATGGGATGATGGTTGGATTGTTTTTTACTGACATGGTCATTACCTGGCATTTGTGTGGTGTGAATGTTACTTTCCATCCAATTTGTTTTGAAATACATTTGGATTTCATGAGGAAATATTGTGATGAATTTCCCTGAATCCTCCTTAGCACTGTTAGGTTGTTATCCAACATATAGGACACTGGAACAGTTCAGTAGGTTCAGGGGGACATCCCTGTCATGTAGAGAAGTTCACCATTGCTAGCCAGGACTAAGTGCCTAATGTTATCATGAGCAGGAGCTATTATTCTATGAACAAGAGGAGGCTGCATAATTGGGCAGAATTGACTCTGATGACCCATGTAGGATTATAGGCCCTAGACTGGGCCAAATTTTCATTTGTTGAATGGTTACAGAACTAAAGGCTTGGGAAAACGTCCACTGTTAATCAAACTCCTTGCAAGCAGGGTGTCAGGATTCCTTCTGATGCTGGCCCAGCAACTACTGCCACCTTCCTCCCAATGTTTCTGAGGTCATTGGGTGAACAGTAGAAGACAGGGAACAGGAATTTGTTGGTCCCTGCCTTCCCACTAGGAGGGACCATGTGGAGAAAGAGTCACCTGTAACTTTTGTAGCAGGAACAGAATTAGAAACATTATCTGTTTCAAATTTTGCCAGATGCTGTCATGAAAAGTAACAATTCCTTCTTTTGCATTATCATTACATAGAGAGCATTGTTGTCTACTAGGAGTTCAATAATGCTGTCAAAACAGTTAACCTCATGAGGTGTGGGTGTCACTAGTTAGGTCAGCATTTATTATCTGTACTGAATTACCCTTGAGAAGGTGCTGGTGAGACATCTTGGAACAGTGTAGTTCATGTGGTGTAAGGAAACACTGCTGTTGCACAGAGTTAACATTGGTTACAGTCCTATTGAAATGATGAGCGATAACAAACAATAATCTTCTCAAATAATAAAGAATAACAGATGATGAGAATCTGAAACCAAAACAGAAACTGCTGAAGGCATTCAGCATGTCTGGCAGAATGTGTAGAGAGAAAACCAAATGTTAACATTTCTACACAAACAAAGTTGCTGGAAAAGCTCAGCAGGTCTGGCGGCATGTGTGAAGAAAAAGACAGAGTTAACATTTCGTGTCCAGTCATCCTTCCTCAGAACATTCGCATTCTTTCAGTTTTTGTTAACATTTCTAGTCCAGTGGGCCTTCATCAGAACAGGGGCTGGTGGCGTGTAGCGGTTGTGGTTTGGGAAGGGGGGAAGTGAATAGAGTATATTGAAATGGTGCTTAGAGAGAGGGGGACAGGAAAAAAGGACAGGCAAACACCACGATTGCTGATGGTAGGCTGAGAGAGATAATTGCTAGGTTGGATACTAACAAGAAATGTAAATTGTTGAAAATGTGTTGGCTGTGCTTGGAGCAGCACATATACACAGGACCTAATAATGTGGAGGTGGGTAACAAACATGGAGGAAGGTGTTCACACACACCGAGATTGTTAATTGTTTTAGCTCCTACTATCTCTGTTAAATTCATCTTGAGTGCTGAAGGCTGTAAGGTACCTCGGCAGATGATAACGTGTTGTTCCATTAGCTTTCATTGAACCTTGTAGGACCACCACAGCTGTCCCGAGACAGAAACACTGCCATGAGAACACAGTGGTGTATTGAGGTAGCAAGCAACTGGAAGCTTGGGGCTATTTTCACAGAATGAGCATAGGCATTCTGTAATGCAGTTACCCTGTCTGCTTTTCATCTCCCTATTGTAGAGGAGATCACATTGTGAACAGCAAATACAGTGTTGACTGAATAAATGACAGGTAAACCATTGTTTCACCTGGGAAATGTGTCTGGGTCTTGGATAGTGAAGACAGAAGAAGTAAACAGGCAAGTGTAACACCTTCTGCAATTGCAGGGGAAGGTGCTGTGGGGGTGTGTGGAGGTGTTGGGAATGAGGGAGCCAACTGTGTGTCCTGGAGGGAATGGTCCCTGTGGAAGGCTAACAAGGGAGGAGAGAGGAATATGTGTCTGATGGTGGCATCCTGTTGGATGAAGCAGAATTGACAGATTCTGATCCTTTGGATGTGGAGCTGGTGGGATGGAAATGAGGATGAATGTGCCCTATCGTTGTTGTCGGAGGGTAGGGAAATTTTGAGAACACAAGTGAGAGAAATGGGTTGGACACATCTGATGCCGCTGTTAAGCAGGTTGGCAGGGAATCCTCAGTTGAGGAAAAAAGTGAATGTTTCATTTTTCTGTGATAATGGGAACTGCAGATGCTGGAGAATCCAAGATAACAAAGTGTGGAGCTGGATGAACACAGCAGGCTGCTTGGCCTGCTGTTTCATTTTTCTGTCCTGTTCCAGAGAAGAATCACATTCAATTCAAAACCATTGTTCATTTTCTCTCTCCACAGAGACCTGCCAGACCTGCTAAATATTTCTAGCACTTTGTGTTTTAATTTCAGGTTTACAGTGTCTGCAGTATATAGCTTTAAACTGATCTTCTCTGACCTAAAACAGAACTATCAAGATTTATAAACAGTCACATGGAGTACATCAGAGTGCTGTTCTATGTTAAAGGCACAATTTAAGTATTAAATGTTGGTGTGTTGACATATTGATACTTGATATCAGTTTGATGCCATAATTGAATCCATAATTGACACACTGCTCCTTACCTTTTTTCATTACAGTTAAAGACATTGCCTCAAATCCCAACCTTATTGTAAGGAAAAGATTTGGCAGAGATTGGAAGAACAGTCATCATGTTTGAGATCATTTGTAGCCAGTAAATAACATTTCTGCTTGGAAATGTTTTCTTATCCAAATCTGTCAAAGGAAAAGCTGCAGAACATTGTTTGACAGTTGATCTCTCCAATTCCCACACAAATGCACATTTTATACAGGCTTGTTTCCAAGAGCCAGACAGTACTATTTGCCTCTTTGCATCTCTTACTTGAAGGCTCCCTGCTTGTGTTATGATCTCTTTAAAGACTTTTAAAAAGACACGTGAATTTGCCAGTGATAATAGGAACTGCAGATGCTGGAGAATCCGAGATAACAAGATGTAGAGCTGGATGAACACAGCAGGCCAAGCAGCATCTTAGGAGCACAAAAGCTGACCTTTCGGGCCTAGACCATTCATCAGAAATGGGGGAGGGGGAGAGGGTTCTGAAATAAATAGGGAGAGAGGGGGAGGCGGATGGAAGATAGATAGAGGACTCCCCCTCTCTCCCTATTTATTTCAGAACTCTCTTCCCCTCCCCCATTTCTGATGAAGGGTCTAGGCCCGAAACATCAGCTTTCCTGGTCCTAGGATGCTGCTCGGCCTGCTGTGTTCATCCAGCTCCACACCATGTTATCTGAATTTGCCAGTGATTCACTTAAAAGAATTACATTACAACATTTCAAGTTTTGAGAAGTTTACTGCAACAAATAGTTAACATTAAGGCAGAAGCAGTCACATAGTGATAATGTCTGCCACCAGTAATCTGGATATACAGACTTATTATCTGGGAGCCCAGCCTCAAATCCCCAGAAACCAGCTAGTTGAGTTTAAATCCAATTAATGATGAATCTGGAATGTAAAACTAGTCTCAGTAATGGTGATCATGACAGCTAGCATCAATTATTGCAAAAAAGCTTATCTTGTTCCCCAGCATCCTTCAGGAAGGAAATTAGTCGTCCTCACCCAATTAGGCTGGCTTGTGACTTCACACCCCAGTACTCTGGTTGATTCTTTCCTGCCCTCTGCAAAAGTGGTAGCTCAGTTCGAGAGCAATTTGGGATGCTAGCATCACCCACATATCCTGTCAGAGTAAACAAAAATCCTCAATGCAACTTCAGTTAAACATGACTTAAACTACAAGTAGTACTCTACGCGACAGAGAAGATGCTATTTTATTCTATGTGTGTTCTTCCCACAGGCAGATCTTTGGCTCATTGACTACTGAGCAGGTCAAAGGCTTGTGTGGCAAGAAACTCACTTGATTCTTTAAACCACCAGCATCTACAAGGCACAAGTCCGGAGCATGATCGAATACTCTCCACATGCCTGAACAAGTGCAACTCATTGTATGATTAACAGTCTAGCAATAATACCACCAGGCTGCTGCCATTGTTCACTTTTAAGAAATGAGAAAAAAATGGGTGGCACGGTGGCTCAGCGTTAGCACTGCAGCCCCAGGGACCTGGGTTCAATTCCACCCTCAGGCAACTATCTGTGTGGGGTTTGCATGTTTTCCCTGTGTCTGTATGGATTTCCTCCAGGTGCTTTGGTTTCCTCCCACAGTCCAAAGATGTGCAACTTAGATGGGTGATAATGGGAACTGCAGATGCTGGAGAATCCGAGATAACAAAGTGTGGAGCTGGATGAACACAGAAGGCCAAACAGCATCTTAGGAGCACAAAAGCTGATGTTTCGGGCCTAGACCCTTTACCAGAAAGGGTCCAGGCCCGAAACGTCAGCTTTTGTGCTCCTAAGATGCTGCTTGGCCTGCTGTGTTCATCCAGCTCCACACTTTGTTATCTCTGCAACTTAGATGGATTGGCCATGTTAAATTGCCCATAGTTTCCAGGGATGTGTAGGCTAGGTGGCTCAGCCATGGGAAATGTAGAGTTACAGGGATAGGTGAGGGGGCTGAGTCTGGGTGGGATGCTCTTTGGAGGGTCATTGTGGACTCAATGGGCTGAATGGCCTGCTTTCACACTGTAGGGATTCTATGATTAACTCCAATAACACTCAGGAAACTCTATACCAACAATTAAATTCAAGCATTGTAATAAATGTCCAAGCTATCGTCTACAATCACCAGATAATAACAATTTCTATTGCAGCATTGGAATAGTTTTCTGATTCTTCCATTTCCATTTCCTGCATCGCTCACCTCTGCTGAAGCGGTTCCTTTTTTGGTTACCTTCTAAATTCTAAACTCGCATCTGTGATTTTAATACCTGGAAGTATGCTGTCAGCCTATTGTATCAACTTATTCCTCACCATTATCACTGTCTCTCAGCCACGCTTTCCCTCTGTTACTTCTTCCTTTTAGTACAGGATAAAAGTGAATTTCAAAATCTCAATCCCTTCAAATCATAAGTGGACCTGACATAATTTAAAAGAAAACTCATGCAAAATGAAATTCAGGGAATGAGATTGCAATGGAATTGATGAAATTCTTTTTATAGTTGTTCAGGATTTGAAAGAAATCGTCACAATTACAATTTTCAAAACCATATGTTATTGATTGGTTCAACTGTTCTTGTAGTTTGCATGTATACATAGTGTGAGAGATGCTTGCAGCTACGGTTTTAAAGCATGATTTCTGGATGATTATATTTAGAATTTAACCTCATTACTGTCAAAAGGCATAACAGCCAACGCAAGTTGTTGATTATTTTGTTTATAATTCACAGAATGTTCGCTCATTTCAGACATTCTTAAACTGTTTCTTCTTTGTTCAAAGCTGAATTATTCAAAACTCGATTCTCACAAAAATCAATTCTCACAACTATTTTAATGGGTGATAGCCAATTTCATCCACAAGCATTTATTATTAAAATCTGTAAATTGAAAATTCCTTGTTGTAAGTAAATTGGGGTAAATGTTGAGATGCTGACCACATTGGGAATGACTGTTTACTCTTTGTCACGACTCTGTTGGGAGGAGAGCTCTGGCAATCAAACTCTGCTAGGTCATGAACTGTTACAAATGTATAAATAACCAATTAAATCAAATATGATTTAATTGCCTAACTTTTAGGGTCTCTAGTACTGAAGCAACTCACATGAGTTTAACAATAATCAAAGAAATCTTATTTATTATGTACAAACTTATCACGTAACAAGTGACAAGTAGATTTTAACTACTTCTACGCACCTGAAACTATTTCTCATTTAAACTAAAAATGCACACAGTTATTCATAAAAAGGACAGACAAGACAGACAGCTCTGCAAAAATATCATGGGTGGAAAACATTGGCAAAAAATAACTTGATCTATGGATCAAGAGCTCAAAACACAAAAAGTGAACTGAGGTGACTTTCTCACAGTTTTTTTGGTTTTTAGTGATGGTGCCATTTTATTGTTGACCACAGATCTGTAAGCGTTCCTAAATTTGGTAGTCAGTCATTAGAACCAAAGTTTTTGTTTGAGCTAGAAGTTCTTTGAAGAGTCTTTAAGTGTTGTTTTCTCACTCACAAAGGGCGTGAAGGAGAAAGCCCTGTCTTGGTTGGATGCCTTTCTGGAGATCTGAGTTCAACTGTCCCTTCTCAGATTGTGAAAAACTGCATCTTAAAAATCACCAGGTTGCTTATGAACATGCTTTCAACCCAAAGGCACCCAGTGGCAGTTTGACTTTCAGAAGTATCAAATTCAGCTTCTCCAGAAATAACAGGATGTTGAGAAAGTAATAAGTGAACACCACACAGTTCCGTTTTTGACTTTGGAGTTTCACAAAAACACACAACTAGCACATCCTCTGCAACACAGCTGTGTCCAAACTTCTGTTTTTCCCAGTTTATACTCCACAACGTGTATGTAGTTTTTAACATCTTGCTGGGTAGGGGTATCACTGAAAATTCTGTGAGGGTCTTTTCGGGGCAGGTCCAGGATAGGACAGAATGTCTCATCCAAGCAATGAAAGCTGCTGATTTTAAACTTAGTCCTTTTCTGAACAATTTTTTTTTGCAAGGAATGCAACCTTATAAGTTTGTTCTGCTAGATCTTTATGAAAAGACTTCAATATTTTGGAGAAAATTGTTGCAGATAACTATCGCATAACTTATGAGTTTTAGACAGGTAATGTTTTGGTTTTGAGATTGAATTTAAATATAGTTAATGTAGACTTTAGTTGAGAATCTGTAAAACAACCTTGAATAAAGTAAGTACAATTCAGACATGGAAATTTTTTGGTTCAGAGGAGAGATTCTATTTTGTTGCTAGTAATAAGAAGTATTGGCATCTGGGATTATAAAGAACAAATGGGATCCATCTGGATGAGCCAGTTTGCCTTAAAACATCCAGAAAATGCTTTGCAGTTTGAGTAAACTGGGGTTGGGTTTCAGTCATTCATGTAGCTTACCGAGAACAACGAAGCTAAAAGAAATTTGCAAATATTATAAAAACCAAAAGAACGGCAGATACTGTAAATCAAAAGCAAAAGCAGAAGTTTGTGGAAAAGCTCAGCAGGTCTGAGAGCATCTATGAAGAGAAATCATAGTTAACATTTCAGGTCCGGTGACCCTTCCTCAGAACTGCAAATATAATGTTTCTTGATGGTACCAGCAAGTCTGGGGAAAGAGAACCATTAACTCCATTAGAAATGTGTTATTCATGAAGGATAGAGATAATGGGAACTGCAGATGTTGGAGAATCCAAGATAACAAAGTGCGAAGCTAGATGAACACAGCAGGCCAAGCAGCATTTTAGGAACATAAAAGCTGATGTTTCGGGCCTAGGTCCTGGATCAATGAGTTCTTTTGAGGATTAATGATTTACATTTCAATTGGGAATTTCTCAACAATGCCACTTTGCCAAGAAGGTAGGTTGTCTGGAAAAGTACATTTTGATATGCTAGATTTTTCCGTGTGATTTCTCACTGAAAACAACCCCCGTGGGGACAGGCAGACAATCTGTCCAGGAACTGTAGAACCAAGAACTGCTCAGTATTGAAGTAGAGATAACGAAGTATAGAGCTGGATGAACACAGCAGGCCAAGCAGCAACTGGAAGAAGTCAGGACAAGTAATCCTGGATCACAGAATCCCTACAGTGTGGAAACAGGCCCTTCGGCCAAACAAATCCACACCAACCCCAGTGCATCCCACCCCAGACCCATCCCCCATAGCCTACATTTTGCTGACAGGCAATTTAGCATGGTCAATTCACCTAGCCTGCACATCTTTGGACCATGGGAGGAAACTGGAGCCCTGGAAGGAAACCCACGCAAACACAGGGAGAATATGCAAACTCCACACAGACAATTGCCCAAGGGTGGAATCGAACCCTGGTTCCTGGCACTGTGAGGCAGCAGTGCTAACCACTGAGCCCCGTGCTACCCATGTAGAGGTCATTGAAAACCAGGGGACCATGGATGCTCCTGACATGTAAACTGCTTGAATGCTAATGCAGCAAAATGAGAAGCCAACAGCCCTGGAGGAAAATAAGGTGGTCATTTAGCCAGAAGGTAATGGAAGAATGCCCAGGAAGTCTGGGACATGGCAAATAGCTGAGACACTGAGGAGAAATCAAAGTGAATTTCAAAGAGCAATTTAGCCCAGAAGGCAAAGTGGATCAACCCTCAAGGTCTCATAATGTGTGAGAGAACCTTAGCATGGAATTATGAAGTAAAAAATGGAATTGAATTTATCGTCTGACTCTCGACAACTCTCATGTTAAGTTACTAGAGTTATAGAGTCATGAGGTCAGCACTACAGGAAAAGGCCTTTCAGCCCATTAGGCCTGTGCTGGTCAGAAACAAGCCCCTAACTATTCTAAGCCCATTTTCCAGCACTTGGCCAATAGCCTTATACACCTTGGCATCAGAAGTGCACATTTTAAATGTTATGAGGGTTTCCACCTCTGCCATACTTTAGGTAGTGAGTTTCAGATTCCCACTACCCTCTGGGTGAAAATAATTTTCCCTGCTTTCCCACTAAACCTTACGTCCCCTTAACTTAAATTTAAGTCCCTGATCAATGATCCCTCCACCAAGAGAAAATTTCCTTTCCAGTCTACCAGCCAATTTCACTTCATAACTAATCCTCTCCAGACCAGGCAACATTCTGGTAAATCTCTGCTGCACTCTGTCCAGTGCAGTCGCATTCCTGCTATAACGTGGATTTCTGAATTGCACACAGTACTCGACCTGTGGTCTCACTAATGATTTTACTGTTCTAGCATAACCTCCCTGCTCTTCAACTCTATAAAAACAAATATCCCATTTGTCTTCTTAACCACTTTATCCACCTGTCCTGCTATCTCAAGGGATTTCCTCAGTGAGCTTCCACACAAAGCTTTTCTGATTAGTGGGTCTTCCCAGGGTCCTACCGTTTGTCATGTATTTCCTTCCCTTGTTTGTCTTGCCCAAGTGAATCACATCACATTTATCTGGATTGAATTCCACTTACCACTGATAAATTGATTTTGCTTTACCTTATATAGAGTTCTGTTGTCTAAAAGTCTAAATCTAATGTTGTAATTCAATCAGTTAATGATTGAGAGTTAATTTTTTTCAATATTAATGATCTGTACACAGGCTCTGTCAAAATATTGTGGCATGGTGTAACTTCAACATAAATATCATTGTCAGTATCATATATCAGATTCACTTGGAATGGTGCAGAGCAGGTCACACACAGCACGTTAAAAGGCTCGACCTTTAAACAGTGCTGTTTGTTCATGTGAGGCATGAGTCTTACCTTCTGATCATCATTTGCACACAGCCACCACTTCAGAAACTTCCCATTTAACTAGCATGGTGACCCAGCTATTAAACAGCTCCTTACTGCATCATTTGGGATTGTCATGCCTTGTGCAGTGGCTAGGCAGGATTTCCACAATTACCTTGACCATCTGGAAATTTTCTGACAAAAGACATGTTGCTAATGTTACAGCTGTTGTCTGACTGTCTTGCTGGATGCATCATATTCTGAAAGGGTGCTATGAAAAACCTTTTTAAATTTGTAAACAAAGATATGTTGCAATGATGTAAATCATATTGAAATACATCATTATGTTCTGTTGTATTGCCAGCCAGTTAACATTGTCAGGTACAAAGGGAGCTATGGGAGATGGGATAACATTTGTCATGTTCCCTTGTTCCACTCTCCGTAAACCAGAAGTTTTCCAAAAACACTGTTGCTATATCCCAGTTCATACTAAGCTATATTTGCCCATCACTCTGTACCTTCAATACCTCCCAGTCAAGCATCACCTTCATTTTAAAATGTTCGTCTTTGTTTTCAATCCCATCCTTATCTCTGACACTTCCTCTACTCCTACATCTCTGAGATATCTACACTCCTATAATTGCTCCCTTTGAGAATGCTCAATGTTAATTGCTCCACCTATGGTGGTTGTGCTTGCAGTTCCTTAGCCCTCTCCGCAGCTGTCTTTTTTCTCATTTTAAGACACTGCTTAGTACCAACATCTTTACCAAACTTTTGGTCATCTAACCTAATGGGCAGAATTGAATGCCGTCCTGAGGTGAGTTTAGAGGCAGGGCAGGATGTGATCAGGCAGGAGGTTGCAGAATGAAAATTCTGCAATCCTCCCACCTCTCTCTGATCAAATTTGCATTGGGAAACTTCTGGGTGCTCCCCCTGACTGGATGCTAAGTGAGAGCATTAAGTGACCAGCTAAGGGTCTCACCCACCTCTGTTCAACCAATGGACCCATTAACCAGTGAGACCATCCAACAAACCAAACAAGGTTTGCCATTGGCCTTGGATTTGTGCCTCATAGTGGGAAGGGGACACTCAGTAGGAAACCACTTCCCTTCCCTTGATATTGGCACCTCTCTGGCCTGGACATCGATACTCTCCTGAACCCTGAACCTTTGCACACACAGCTCCTCTTGGGAATCCAATGGGGATTGCCAAGCTAAGACCCAATGCAATGCCACCATTGACTATTGCTCCTGGAGGCACTGGGGAGTTGCCAACCTCTAACTGGTTGGTGGTACTCAGGGAAGGATGTTCATGCAGGTTGTGCCTGCATCGTGTGAGAGATCCATAGTTGTCCAGATACGTATGTAATTGGAATTAATCACGTCAGTTTCCAGAGAAAAGTGACTTGTGGCTCTACCCAGCTCCTGAACTAATTTCTGCCTGAATATTTCCACATGGGGCGCTGTGTCAAATATTGTTTTAGATCATGTGAAGTGCCTCGTTATCGTTCATTACGCAAAATTTGATTTATGAACATAAGTTGTGATGTGTCCACCTTTTGCTCAATCACAGTGGCATTGATGTTAGAGGACTCCACAGCAGTGTTGGCCAGTGTATTATCATTGTGGAGCACATTTCACAGGGACTTCCATAAGCTACCCCTACAGGCACCTTGCTGACCAGAACATCTTCGGCCCTATAGCAAAGTAATGTTGGGGCAATGTTAACTGGATCGCTGTGGCACTGTCAACCCCTTCGGGGTGGGAGGGGGGAGTCACACCTGTGAGAGCTGACAACCAATCAGATTGACGACTCAGTAGTTTGTCGGGGGGTGGGGTCACAGGCGTGGTGTTGCGGGGAGGGGAGACCCAACAAATACATAGTTTAAAGAACATAGCACCTGGTGGGATGAGAGCAGTCCACCCAATCAAAGCTGCCCTCTGCAGCCTGCCCTCACCCACAGCTTGCAGAATTGTGGGTGGAGGAGAATTGAGGGGTATAAATAGCAGTTAGTCGTTCAGTGAATGGCCTCAGTAAGGTTAAGGGTGGGTTAGGCTGCCTTGAAGTACCACTGCAATATGGGGAAGCAACTCAGGGATGAGCAGGAAGGCCACAGACTGGCCCCCAATGTTATTTTACAAACTCACCACCATCTTTACATACAGTGGGAGGAGTCGTAAATTCAGTCCTTGTCTTGTTTTAATAATCGTTTCAGACCTTTTCCAGTAAGAGTCAACTACAATACTCTGAGTGTGGAGTCATATGTAGCCATACCAGGTCAGAACAGGAAATGTTCCTCCACTAAAGGCCTTTAGTGAATCAGTTGGATTTTAACAATGTTACCATGGCACTTGACTGATCAACTGAATGCAAATTTCACCATCTGCTGTAGTGTGGTTCAAACTCATATCGCCCACCAAGCTAGCCTGGATCCCTGAATTACAAGCCCAATAACAATCCCACTATGTCACTGCCAGCTTCTTTCCCAATTTTTCCTCTAATTCCACCTTTGCTGGCATCTCCCTGACTATTATCCATCGTTCTTGGGTTCAACAGCAGGGGACTGATGGTTGAGAGTCTTGTCTGTTCTTGGTAAGTATTCTTTAGGAAATGAGCTCCCAGCAGATAGAGGACTACAACAGTACAGCCAGTAATTCATAACTAATCAACATCCTCAATCCAAGAACCGTGGCATTGCTAGTTAGGAAAATGGAAAATATCAAAGTAGTACCTGAGTTTAGATGAGAGGTTTGAAAAGAGTCACCTTTTGAAAAAAAGGCTCACTTGTGGGACATGAGGGTTGCTGGCTGGCCAACATTTATTGCCCGTCCCTAGTTTCCCTTGAGAAGGTAATGGTTAGCTGCCTTCTTGAACCGGAGCAATCCATCTGCTGTAGGTTGATCGACAATGCGCTTGGGATTCCAGGATTTTGACCCAGCGACAGTGAAGGAATGGTAATATATTTTCAAGTCAGGATGGTGAGTGACCTGGTAGGGGGCTTGCAAGTGGTGTTGTTCTCATGTATCTGCTGTCCTTGTCCCTCTAAATGAAATTAGACTTGGGTTTGTTAGTCGCTGTCTGAGGAGCTTCGGTGAATTTCTGCAGTTGAACTTATAGATAGTACACATGGTTGCTAGTGAGTGTCGGTGGTGGAGGGAGTGGATGCTTGTGGATGTGGTGCTAACCAAGCAGGCTGCTTTATTCTGGATGGTGCCAAGTTTCTTAAGTGTTGTTGGGGCTGCACCCATCCAGGCAAATGGTGTGTATTCCATCTCAGTCTGACTTGTGTCTTGTAGATTATGGACGGACTGGCTCTTGGGAATTAGGAGGTAAGTTATTCGCTGCAGAATTCCTAGCTTCTGACTTGCTCTTTATAGCCAGTGTTAATGTGGCAAATCCAGTTGAGTTTCTGGTCAATGGTAATCTTCAGGATGTTGATAGTTGGGGATTCAGTGATGGTGATATTATTGAATATCAAGGGGCAGTGATTATATCATCTTTTAATACGGATGGTCATTGCTTGGCATTTGTGTAGTACGAATGCTACTTGTCACTTGTCAGCCCAAGCCTGGATACTGTCCACATCTTGTTACATTTGAACATAGGCTGCTTCAGTATCTGAGGAATTGTGAATGGTGCTGAACACTGTGCAATCATTGCCAAACATTTTCACTTCTGTTGGAGCAAAGGTCATTGATGCAGCAGCTGAAGATGGTTGGGCCCAGGACACTATGCTAAGGAACACCTGCAGAGATATCCTGGAGTTGAGATGACTGGCCTTCAATAACCACAACCGTCTTCATGTGTGCTGGGTATGACTTCAACCATCAGAGAATTTGCCCATTGATTCCAGTTTTTCCAGGAGTCCTTGATGCTACACTTCATTCAATGCAGCCTTGATGTCAGGGGCTGTCACTCTCACTTCACCTCTGGAATTCTGTCCATGTTTTAACCAAGGCTGAAATGAGGCAGGAGCTGAGTGGCCCTGGTGGAACCCAAACTGGGCACGTTATTGCTGAGCAGGTGCTGTTTGATTTACTGATGATGTGAGTATATTGTTTGGGTAGTAATTGGCTGGGTTGGATTTGTCCTGCTTTTTGTGTATGGAACATTTTTGTGCTGTTTTTCACTTTGTCAGCTAGATAGAAATGTTGTGACTGTATGGCAGAGGGAGTGGCGAGGTCTGGAGCCCACATCTTCAATATTATTACTGAAAATGTTGTCAGGGCCCATGCCTTTGCAGTATCCAGTATCTCCAACAATTTCTTGATGTCATATGGGCTTTATTTGTTGGAATAGAATATTGGCAAACCATAGGGAGCACTCCCATAATTTGGGATATATATACTCTTCTTGTTGAGTGTCCCAACTTCTACAGATCTCTCCCGAGGTAATTTTCTGTAAGATTGCTGCACATCTAGGTCAGAAGGTAGGAATCCTACAGCGTCTAGCTCACCTCCTGACTTCCCAGTTCCTGTCCACCATCTTCAAGGCATGAGTCAGGACTGTGATGGAATCCTCTTCACTTACCTGGATGAGTAACTCTAACCACACTGAAGAAGACTTTCACAGTACGCAGGACAAAGCAGTTTGCTTGATTGTCAATACATCTTCAAATATTCCCTCCCTCACTAATCAGTAGTACTGGTAGTGTGTACCATATAGAAACTGCACTGCAGAAATTTACCAAGGCTCCTGAGGCAGCACACGCCAAACCCATGACTACTATCATCTGGAAGGACATGGACAGCTAGTACATAGGAACATTATCACCTGCAAGCTCCCCTCCAAGCCACTCACCATCCTGATTCAGAAATATATTACTGTTACTTCATTGTCACTGGGTCAAAATTCTGCAACACCTCCTTAACAGCATTGTGGGGACGCCTATAGTAAATGGATTATAGTGTTTTAAGAAGAAAGCTCACTAGGAGTGGGCAATAAATACTGGCCCAGTCAGTAATGCCCACATCCCAAGAATGAATAAAAAACTTGTTGCCTCTGTAGCTATGACCTTAAAATGTCACTGGGATCACTGCAGAGCGTCATGACCCCCACTTTAGAATGAAGGGCCATGACGTTTACAACTCAGAAGGAGACTATTGGGCCCTTTCTGTTTGTGTTGTTTCTTTAACTACAGCAATCTAAAACTAATGACGCTGGCCTGCTCTCTGCCACCATTCTGGTATCTGCTTCTACTTCAAGTATTTTCCAATTTTCCCTCCAGGTTTAGTGTTCTCTGCCTTAATAACACCCCATGGTAAGGCATTCCTGTCTTTGACATTTCCATGGGAAGAAATTTCTCTAAACCTTTCTGTGATCATTTAAAATTGATGGCATATATTGCTTTCATGAACTGATATGCTTATTGCTTGCTTGTAAATATTGGCTATTGACTAGCAATCAATGCATACATCCTACAATATATTTATGAGCAAAAAGAACTAGAGTAATTATTTCAGTAAGTGAATCAGGTTGTCAGCCTGTTTCAGTTTGGCACATGATCATAACACCTAATAATTCTTCTTGGCATTCAAACACTGTGTAAACAAGAAAGATGGGAAACTTGGAGTTGTAGGGATATTTGTCTCTTTAAAATATTGTTCAGGATAAGCATGGTCTTGTGTGTCTCCTCCGCCCAAACACACCTTGCATTCTCTACAGTTATACCAATATTGTCCTTCCTGTGCAGGGCAGGAAACTATTTGGATTACAATAAGGTCCTAAGCATGACATCAGGAAGTGGTCTGCAATGGACACCCAGCAGCATATTGACCTTAAGGAAACAAGGTGATGGTTTCAATCAAAACAACTAATTGAAATTTTCCAACATTAACAACATTAACATGTCAAATGCACCTCCTCATTCACTCCTACACAATGCACTGCTAATGCTTAATAATCCATTTGTAGGTAAAAGCAACTCACATTTATGTCGTTAATGTGGAAAATGTTCCATCGAGGCATCAGAGTTAAGAAAAAAGCAAGTGCCCATCTAATAATCAGAGGATCTATTGAAAAGCTGTTTTAAAAGTGGAGTTAAATAAAGGAGAAGGGGGCAGTTGCCAGTGATATTGAACAGATTTTGGACAGTGCTACCTAAGGCACACCAACTAATTCTAGTGCAAATGGGACTGGGATTTTCAAGAGATTGGAGTCAAAAAAGCTGTGTGATCTGAGAAAGGGTCTGGTACTGGAAGAGGCTGTAGAAATAGAGAGTGGATGAGTCATTTGAAGCATTGCTCAACAGATGCTAGCAATCCATTAGTGCCTTTCCAATTGTATGGCAACACCATATTTTCACTGAAACAAAAGAAGAGTGGAAAACCCATTGCTACTATGATGAATTTTAACCCTCAAATCAGTTAGGTACAAATTAAAAATGTGCTTTAACAAAATAAAATGCATTAGATCTTAACCTCACCTGCCGTGGTGCACCCATATCTGATTTTAATCAATGTTGGATGGATGAGGAGAGGGCAGGATTTGGGGCAGCTTGCAGCTAACCGTTCCCAGGAGGGGCAATTGCTTGATACTTTAGTGAGATTGCAAGCCTCAGAGTTTTTGCTGTGTTGCAGTTTTAATGCTCCCTGCCATAGTTTCTAGATTTCAGGATATACAGCAGCCAAAAGGACATTAGGACATTTGTTTGGAGCAGCACTACTTATGGGCTAAGAGGGGTGGGAATGCTTTCCATCAATGATACCTTTCCAACCCATCTCCCTGCAATCCGTTCCTCTCTGCGTTGTCTACCATAGCCTGCCACTTCCTTCCAGGTACCCTCAGTGTCCTCAATGGGCCCCTTAGATTTCTCCATTGCTCCTGTTGGCAATTTGGCTGTGGCCTGGCGCCAGAAGGTTATCTGCCTGGCAACCAGAAGCCTCTCAATCTGGTGGCCATGGGGCAGGAACCAAAATGATAACTGGGCCCAGATATTTCATTGGGCAAGAACTGAGCAAAACTCCTTCTTCTGGCTTTTCCAAGTGTCAGATTAGCCCTGCATTCCCTCCTAGCCTGCCTGTTATTATGGAGTTTATGATTCTGAAATGATAAACTCAATCAATAACTCAGAGGAAGACTGAGTGTGCAGAATATCAGGTAGGGGAATTAACAGTCATGGAAGATGGAGTTTTTAGTATCTCTCATCATTATGTATGAGTTGGCAAAAGGGCCATACTTTAGAAAACTGAGGTGTGATGTTAGAACATTACAGCACAGTACAGGCCCTTTGGTTGTTGAAACATTTAAGGTCTTGAGGATCATTGACAAGGTAAGTGATGAGAAGATGCTACCACCAGTGAGACACAGTTACAGAATTAGGGGTCAGTCATTTAAAACTGAGATGTGAGGGAATTACTTCTGAAATTCTCTACTCCAGAGAATTGTGGAGACTAGATCACTGAAAGTATTTTAAGAGCAGGTGGATAGATTTGGAAAGATTGAAGTACAAGGAGCCGACGTGAAAGAAGAGTTGAGACCTGTAGCTGTATAGTCATGAGACTGAATGGCTTATTCCTGCTCCTATTTTGTATGGTCTTATATTAAACTGAAGGGGGGCTTGGAAGAGATAATGGGAACTGCAGATGCTGGGGAATCCGAGATAACAAAGTGTGGAGCTGGATGAACACAGCAGGCCAAGTAGCATCTTAGGAGCACAAAAGCTGATGTTTCGGGCCTAGACCCTTCATCAGAAAAGGGGGATGGGGAGAGGGTTCTGAAATAAATAGGGAGAGAGGGGGAGGCGGATCGAAGGTGGATAGAGGAGAAGTTAGGTGGAGAGGAGAGTATAGTTGGGGAGGTAGGGAGGGGATAGGTCAGTCCGGGGAGGACAGACAGTCAAGGGGACGGGATGAGGCTCGCAGGTAGGACATGGAGGTGTGGCAAGTGTAGCACTTCTGTGGTTGCAGGGGAAAGACTTTCCCCTGCAACCACAGGAAGTACTACACCTGCCTCCACACCTCCTCCCTCACCCCCATCCCAGGCCCCAAGATGACTTTTCACATCAAGCAGATGTTCACCTGCTCATCTGCCAATGTCGTATTCTGCACCCGCTGTACCCGTTGTGGCTTCCTCTACATCGGGGAAACCAAGTGGAGGCTTGGGGACCGCTTTGCAGAACATCTCCACTCGGTTTGCAATAAACAACCGCACCTCCCAGTCGCAAGCCATTTCAACTCCCCCTCGCATTCCTTAGACGACATGTCCATCCTCGGCCTCCTGCAGTGACATAATGATGCCACCTGAAGGTTGCAGGAACAGCAACTCATATTCCGCTTGGGAACCCTGCAGCCTAATGGCATCAATGTGGATTTCACAAGCTTCAAAATCTCGCCTTCCCCACCGCATCCCAAAAGCAATCCAGCTCGTCCCAGCCTCCCTAACCTGTTCTTCTTCTCACCTATCCCCTCCTCCCACCTCAAGTTGCACCTCCATTTCCTACCTACTGACCTCATCCCGCCCCCTTGACCTGTCCGTCCTCCCCGGGCTGACCTATCCCATCCCTACCACCCCACCTATCCTCTCCTCTCCACCTATCTTCTCCTTTATCCATCTTCAATCCGCTTCCCCCTCTCTTCCTATTTATTCCAGAACCCTCTCCCCATCCCCCTTTTCTGATGAAGGGTCTAGGCACGAAACGTCAGCTTTTGTGGCCCTAAGGTGCTGCTTGGCCTACTGTGTTCATCTAGCTCTACACTTTGTTATCTCGGGAGCTTGGAAGAGATGAGTTGAAAGAAATGGTTCAAAACCCTGGAGCTCCCTCACTATCAGCAGAGTGAACTGCCCTTGCTGAAGAAGGTAGCTTCCCACCACATCAAGAGCAATAGAGAAGTGCAATAAATGCTGAGCTAACCGATATGCTCATACCCCATGGAAGAATAAATAAACATGAAGAGATTTCTGTTGGTTCCAAACTGCAGTAAATAAAGCGAAATAAAAACTGGTACTAATCTAAACTAGGATTCTTTTGCAGTGTCTGTCTTTCCTTTGGAATGTACATGGTCCTTTGGAATGTACACGGCTCTGGTTGGCATTGTAGAGTTTGAGGGAGAAGTGTTGTCACCATTGCATCAATATTTTCAACAAATAGAGCCATAGTGATGTCATAGCTTCTGTGCTAAGTGAATTGCCAATCCATTCCAATGGTTTTAAATAACTTTTATTAAATGAGCCACCAACGTTAATGTCTCAGATAACAAGGTGTGTAGCTGGATGAACACAGCAGGGCAAACAGCATCTTAGAAGCAGAAAAGTTTCAGGGTCTAGGCCTGAAATGTCAGCTTTCCTGCTCCTAAGATGCTGCTTGGCCTGCTGTGTTCATCCAGCTCCACACCTTGTTATCTTGGATTCTCCAGCATCTGCAGCTCCCATTGTTAATGTCCTCATGTTCACGTTCACAATGTTTAAACAGTATGGATAAATAAATCATATTCCTCTTTAACTTTGATTGCAAGCATTTTAATTAGATTTTATCTCCTTTTGATTTTTGAGAGGATGTAACAAAATTAAAAAGCTTCTAAATGGGTAGGTTAGTTTTGCATATATTTGCTGCTGTTTAATTTTTAATTTTAAATTTTGGGTTACAAATTCTTTGCTGCCCTTGTGCCTGTGATATTAATTTGCTCATGACCCCACTTTGAATCCCAATTTTGAAAGTCGCTTAATAGTGGGCAATGGGAAGACAGTGAGGCACTGGAGTGGCATATCATCATACCAGGGCTGAGAAAGGCTCTAGCAGGATGAGGAGAGACAGGTTAATGGATATTGAGACATTTCTTCCCCACATCATTTGCTAGCAGTATTCACTCAAACTAAAATGTGACTTCTGCTTGCTTCCAACCAATGCAGGTCCCAACAAACTGATCAGGGTTCCTGACGATGGTTGGAGCACCAACACCAACATATAAGTAGGACATGCAGGGGAACTGCTCATATCCTCTGAGGACAATTTGCCAGCTGTGCTTGAAACTCAAGAAACTTAGGGAGAATCATATAGAAGTCTAAAAGAACTGGACAAACTAAATGCGGGGAGAATGTTCCCTCTTGTTGAGGAGTCTAGAACCAAAGGACACAGTCTCAGGATACAAGGTAAGTCATTTAGGACTGAGACGAGGAAATATTTATTTCCTCAAAGGATAGGGAATCTGTGGAATTCTTTACCACAGAGGGATATGGATGCCAAGTTACTGAACATGTTTAGGAAACAGACAGATAGATTTCTAGATTTTAATGTCATCACAAGGTATGGAGAATAAACAGGAATATGGCATTGAGATAGAGGATCAGCCAGTATCTTATTAAGTGGCAGTGCAGGCTCAAAGGGAAGAATGGCCTACTCCTGTTCCTAGTTTCTATGTTTAATCAGCTTGCTGTCAAAACTAAACACCCCATATCTCAAAGCTGCATCTAAAATTATGCAAGATATGATCTGCAATTTTTGGACTTCTCAAACTTTGAAAGGAAAGTTAATGCAAACTTTAAAAGTTTGTTTGCTAGTGGATAATTTTATGTATCCAATCAGAAATAAATATATTGAAGATAAGTCAATTGTGTTTTTCCCGATTGTGATGTAACATTTTAACGTTATTTATTTTGGATTTTTGACTTTTGAACTTGCACCATGTGGGTTTGGTCTGTTTCTGCGAAAGGGTGTGTTTGTGTTTCAGTGTAAGACTAACTCATTAAATCCAAAATGAAATCAGATTTCAGCCAACCTCTCTCCACAGATACTGCCAGAGCTACTGTGTTTTTCCAGCAATTTCTGTTTCTGTTTCAGATTTCAAGCATGTCCAGAATACCATCAGCTGGGATCATTGCACAAGGTATGACAAGTATGTAGATAAATAAATAAAATTCACATAAATTAGTAAATTTCTGCATCTAATAAAAACCTGTCATTGATCTGTTTAAGGCATGGCTTTCACAGTGAAAGTCAAGAAAAAAAATCTTAAAATATAAAATTATTTTGCATCCTGTTGTCTTCATCCACTATCTCAAAACATGTTTGGGCCTATTGTATGATCCCCAAGGGACATAAAAAACCCCAGTTCCACCCTCAAACATTGATGTCCATGTGGACATGATGGACAAAAAGCAGACTGCTCCCAGAAGGCCAATTAGGAAAGATGGGGTTATGTTGTACACCTGAGCTTTGGTCAAATTTAGTGTCCTTTATAATGGACCCTAGTCACAGTATTATTTCAGAAAAGCTGTGCATCTGGGGGCCAGGTTCTCTTATTCACTGGCGCTTTGATATCTTCTTGACTGAAAACCGAAAATAACTCGCTTGTGCTGTACTGCATCAAATAAACTGTTACTCCTCTGCCACCTACTGGCACTTATGGGAATAATGATGTATCATTTCTGGAAAATTATGGTTTAGTATTGTCAGCAGTCTTCAGAAGTCTTGCTTTGGAAGAAACAGGGGTTAGAACTGGGGCTCCAACAACATAAAGCTTATTCTGTGCTTTGTAGTTAGAAAACATATATCTCGGAGGGTTGTGCAGCTGGAGGAGATTACAGAGCCAGAGAAAGATGAAACTGGAAAGAAATTTGAAAGCATGGATGATAATTTAAAATTAACTTGCCCCTTTACCGGAGGCAGGGTAACTTACTTTAGTGAGCACAGCGATAATAGGAAAATAGGACTCAGTGAGAGTTAAAGGACAGCAGAGATTTGCATGATTTTGAACTTACAAAGGCAAGGGTGTAGGTAAAATGTCCAGGAATAAATCAGAATAGTAAGTTTGAGGGATAACAAATGGAAATGTCAGTGACTGATGAACTGAGGCAAGGAAAGTATTATAAAAGTAGCAATAGGCAGCTTTGTGGCATGAATATGAGGTCAGAAGCTCATCCTTAAATATGACAATAAAGGGACAAAATGAAATGAACTATCAATATGGGGCAAACAGGAAAATTGCCTGCATTGTTTCTTAATAATGTGCAATGTACAATGCAAATTTCTGTTGGTGATAGCAAATGGTCAAAGAAATATCCTTGGACTTAAATTTATGCTATTTCCCATCTTCATGGTACGTGCACGTGTTTCTTGATTTAGCCGATAAGAAATTGAATAGCTAGAGCTGAGCATCTACTCACAAAGCTGTTTAAAGGAACTTGTTTTCACTCATTTTGTTTTATTTAAATTTTTTTTTGACATTTTTGCTTTTAATTTTAGCTCTGTTTAGGCCAGCTCTTGTTTGAAGTGGTTTGCAGGACAAATTTTACTCCAGTCACGTGAGCCATTTGTCAGCTAGATATTCCAGCTTGAAGCTCATTCATTCTACTGTTTGTAAGTTTTCTTCCAACAGGGTGTTGTGGCAATGCTTATGTTATCCTTTGTAATATATGAGAAAAGGGGCTTGGATGTCAAGGTATTGAAGAATCTGACCTAATTTTTTACTGTTATAAACAAACATTACATTTCCCAGATACCCTACTGTCTGGACTAACATTAAGCTACTAGGTTAAAGCAAAGCAGCATGATTCCACTAGAGTGTCATCCTTTAAGGGATCTGAGGTAAGATGGAGTAGAAGACCTTTATACCCTCATGATACTTGCTATGATGCAGTGCACATGTCATGAGCATGTGTCTTGAAACTATACTTATGTACTGGCTGAGACAAGTAACAACACTACACTGCTTGTTACTTTGCAACGAGCTTCAGCATTCATCATTTTTCATTCCTCTAATGCCCCTCAGCTTTGGCGCCTCAGACACAGGAGCCAGTTGACTGGCATAAAACAGGTTTTATTTGGTGGCAAAGTAAGTGAACCGTACCAAAGTTACAGAATAAAATAATGCTAAAGATAAACATCTTTTTGTTCAAATATTGAACAACCTGCATTGCAGTTCCTTCCATTTTGTGTATTCAGATGAACATATACAATGCTATGGACAAAAAAGGAAATCCAAAGCACATTTCAGTGAAATTGGATAATTGGACCAACCTTATAGTCATTAGAGTAGCAGATGTTTCCATTTTGTAAGAACTTTTACTGAAATACAGTAACCATAAACAAATCAGCAGCTTTACTTCAGCTTTAAAGAGACAAATAGACAACAGGGCTATTCATAAATGGAACTGAAATTTCTGAGAATCTTGAGCAAAAATATAAAATGCTGGAAATACTCAGCAAGCTATTCAGCATCTGAGAAGAGAAAATAGCTTCTGGGTTTTCAGATGTGTCCTCCTCATCAATAACAAAACAATTTATGTTTATAACGACCTATGGCTCCAGGGTTGACCCTCAAAATCTCCTGAGGAGACTCAAATTATGAAAGCTAGCAGGCGCCAACCTTCTTTCACAGGGCTATCAATGACAATGATATTTATACAGTAATTTTAACATAGTTGTTTCTCAGGAGCTTTATGGAACATAATGTGACAGTGAGCCACATAAAGAGACGTAAGGTCAGATATCCAAAAGCTTAGTCAAAAAGTTAGGTTAAGAAGAATTTTAAAGGGAAGGTATTTCCGAGCAGGGCCTAGGCAACTGAAGGAATGGCCTACGTGGAGTGATTAAAAGTGAGATGATCTAGGATTAGAGGAACATAGATATTTCAGAGGAACTGTTAGAAATTACAGAGATGGCAAGAGGCAAGATTATAGGGATTTGAAAGCAAGGATGAGAATAATAAAATCAGAATTGACGTAGATGAAAGATGCACACTGAATCTACCTTTACTCTTCATTGGTGATATGACGTTTGACCAGTATTTACTGTACGTCTCATAGAAATTACAACGCAAAAATACATTAGCACACTAGTCCATGTCAATGTTCGGCCTCCATATGAGCAGTCTCTAAATCTCCTATGACAACTTTGCTGCTTCTATGGCTGAGATCTTGTCCCGGGAATGGGTGTCTCATCCACCAGTTGCAGAATCACTGACACCTCTGAGTCATGTCTTTTTGAGAAGGTCTGTCACACCTTATGCCAATCAAGCACTTGACAGGCCAATGCCATGCTTCTCCCCCAGAAACTAGCAGCCAATCACCAAAAGGTGCCAACCAACTATCGATCTGAATTCAGCAGCACCAATGAGGAGGAAATAGCTACAGTCAACTATCTAAGGCCAGTTTGAGGAGGGGCCCAGGCACAGCTCAGTGATAGCAGAATGAGCGCTAAGGGGAGGGATGGAGAGGGCATCAGCATCGAGGGCTGGGAGGTGGATCTCTGTAACCCACTCATCCAATAAACTATGTCTTCATCAGGCACCAAGTGTCTTAGGACAAGGCATGTGTCCTTCAGGCTGACAAGAAAACATGTCAAAGTGTGCTCTTCATACACCCCTAACGTTAACCCTGTCTCCCCTCCAACCTACTGCTGGGCTAATCCCTACAGCTGTGGGGTGAGGTTCCTTTAGTGGGCATTAAGAACCCAGTTAAGGATAATAATTGGTGCAAAGCTTGTCCTTCACTTTCCCACTTGGTCAGAATAGAGTTTGGGAGATGGTAGCATCCTCTCTCACCAGCCTCCAACCGAATTAATGTCTGTCTGTCAGAAAACTTTTCATAACCTATTCTTACATTTGATAGTATTTCTGCTTCAATCAAATTCCACCATCAACATTTCTGTTGAAAAAACTTGTTTATTCTGTTCTCTGTCAAATCGCATGCCTTTCTTCTACTAACTAGATCCTCCAACTCACTGAACCAGTATATTGGCAGTAGTTTTAGCCTTTCCTGTTATGAGTTAAAACTATGGGGTGGAATCTTGGCAAATTTGTGTTGGGATAAAACTTAAGGCCAGCAAGATATCAGGAGCAGCAATGGTGACCACTGCTGTGGGAATGATACTCACCAAGTTGGATTTTGGGACTGGGATCTGCAAGCATTGGGAAGGGAGGACTACATATGCAAAGTGGGCAACAGTATTAGTAAATGGAGGCTATGGGAAATGGATGGGAATGGGGTCATGCTTAAGGGGTATCATCCACAGTCAGGCTGGCTTCATGGGTGGACCAGTGAATGACCATACCTGGCATGACCACCTCATATGCCAGGGGCTGGAGGTGGAAGGTGGGTAGGTGAAAGTCTGTGCAGGTGGATTGGCTGGAGACTTAAGGAAGTATGAAGCCTGTGGGTTTTTGGGGTACGCTACCAGGAAGGAGATCTGGATGTTTGGGAACAATCAGACAGAGGCTGGAAGCCACTTGACAAGGAACACTCACTGTCACCTTCCATTGTGCTGGAAAGTAAAACTGTGCAATGAGGAAGGAAGTGTCCACTCGGTCTGGGTGGGGTAAATATCTCAACCTGTAAGAGAGGGTGCAGTACCAATGTGGGAGGGCTTTTGAAGGGAAAGAACATTATACCCATCTAGTATACAGGATACAAACCTAGGAGCCTGAAATCACTGGTCTTCCTAATCAATTGTCCTTCCAGTGTGCACCTACCTGTCACAGAAATGGCTATTCGAATCATTGACAGATAGGCTTTTGGGTGCTGAGGCCACACAACAAAGCGATGTTGCATGGGGAAGACAAAAGCCATCAGCATGACCCAATGCCATGTTCATGCATTGTTCATTTTGCTTCCATGTGATGGCCAGAATGCTGGCTCAGTGGCTAGCGCTCCTGCCTCACAGCAGGCTCGATTCCACCCTGGGGCAACTGTCTACATGGAGTTTGCACATTCTGCCCATAACTGTGCGGGTTTCCTCCAGGCGCTCTGGTTTCTTCCCACAGTCCAAAGATGTGCAGGCCAGGTGGATTGGCCGTGCCAATTGTTGCACAGTTGGTCATTCCTCCACACCCTGCAGATCTTACTGATCTGATAGCAACCTGACGGCAGAGGCCTGGTTGGCACAGACCATTCACCAGGTACTCCAGGTCCCTGTTAGTGAATTGTGGCACCATCTTCCCCCTTTCTACCATATTCAGATTCTGTCTGTTAATTAGCTTTGGAATGCCAGTGCACAGTGACCTTTTGAAGATGGCACAGACACAAGAGATAGTAAGAACTGCTGATGCTGAAGTCTGAGATAACACAGTGTGAAGGTGGAAGAACACAGCAGGCCAGGCAGCATCATAGGAGCAGGAAAGCTGATATTTTGGGTTGAGACCCTTCTTCAGACACAAGGGATGCTATCTTCTAGCGGATATCTGCTGAGTGGCAGGATTCTCAGAGAATGAGACATGGGAAGGTAGGGCTGGAAGTGGATTTAAGTGATGCCATGGGGTGGGGTCAGTAATTCATGACTTAACTTTGGAAAGACACAGCAAAAAACACGCTAGGCCCTATGGCAACAAAAATCCTCACAAAAACTTGACACATCTCAAAATGGATAAGACTCAGCCTGCTCCTTCAAATGATTCAGTAACCTCCCCTCACAGAATAGCCTCAATTCTTCTAGTTTTTGGATTTGTATTTTCAGAACTTGGCACCATGTCCCTCTGGGGAATTGTGTGATGGATACTTGCTGCCCAGAATCCCTCCCCCCTCACCCAAAAATGGAGTTTTACTATAAGAAATTCTTCCTCAGCATAACTCACTGCCTGCAACTCACTGAACAAATGCTTTGTCATTAAAGCCACCAATCCTGGAATTGTCTGACTTCATCATCATTTCCTAACACTAGCTGCAATTCCATTCATCAAAAAGTTAATTTCTTATCCAATAGGTCATGTAGCTACACTTTAAAGAAGCTGCAACTGCAGTTTCAAGGCTCTGTGTAGGAAAACTTGATACCCCTCCTCCAAGATGTACGTCTGCAACAGAGAACTCAGACATGTGCACCCCCACATTTGCGTCACACTGAAGCCACACACAAGAATTCTATGAAATACTGACAGCACATGTCTAGACCTGAAAATCACAGAGAGTCTTGAAGGAATCTGAGGTAGTCCAGGGTCTTTATTTATTACTCATACTCTTCATCTTCCTTTTCATCAGATCTAGTGACCACTTGCCTCATTTTCTCAGTTTTGCTGAAAGGTTTCCACTGAAAACCTTAATGTGTCCACACTTCACATTCTGGTGGGGCTGGCTGTGCATTTCCAATATTTTCTGTTTTTATTGTAAATGTTTATAATTTACAGCCTGTTTTATTCCAGGCGTCACTAACAATTATTCAAATCAATAGCCATTACATGGTATTACGTATTATGCAAACAGCTACAGACCAGCCGCATTTTTCCTTCCCTCTTCTTTTCATCTTTTCTTCTTTTTTCTCATCTTCCTGATGTCATGGGCAGTCAGGAGCAGTGTGGTTGGGTCTCCTGGCTTCATAGGTCTGATGCATGGCCTCCTGGACTTGGCGGTGAGGCACCGGCTGGCAGAATGGAGACTCCTGCCTGCAGTTGGCTTGGACCAGGACCCTTGCAGAGGCTTGCCAAAGTCCTGTAGCTGTGTTTGGGACCCCAGCCAATGAAGATGAACTCTGATTAAGTACTGTCTTTGTATTCTTTAGTATCTCAAAATGGTGCCAGATTGTGCCAACTGAATACATTGTCCCTAAATATGTGACAATAAATCATTCATTCATACGCTAATGCATGTCAGTTAATTTCTTGCATATAATGTGCTGTAGTAATAAAAGTTTCAGGCAAATTTTACATGCATGTTCAAGTACTGCCTGCAGTAGACGTATTATTACAATAGGTCTGAGAAAAGGACATTAGGTTTGTCGTTGTATTTTCTGAAGAAGGGTGTAGGCCTGAAACGTCAGCCTTCCTGCTCCTCTGATGCTGCTTGGCCTGCTGTGTTCATCCAGCTCCACACCTTGTTATCTCAGGTTTATTGTTGTACTTTGGCTGCCAACATTGTATAGCTTTTAGAATCAAACATGTAAACCTGTGAATTACGTTAATTGTTAATCCATTTTAGTTTAATTTTCTCTCCAAATGAAGAAGAAATGAATTGAAGGATCAAATCTGAGCCAATGGGTCAACTTGCAATATTTGACTGACATTTATGCTTAAGATTCATTTATAATACCAATCCTTGACAGTCTTAGCCAAGCTGTCTGAGGAAGGCAGTAGTAACTAAATGTTCAGCTCGTATTTTACAGAAATTGGAGCCTATCTTCTCCTCCAGAGATGTCACTTTGCAGACCAACTGAAGTCAATTAGAAAGTTGCATATTTGGAAAAATTAAATGGTTGATGTGCCTAATCCTCATAATTGTTCATGATGAATGGGTGAGGGTAATTTGAGGAGGAATTGCAGAGAAAATTAGGTGAATGAAATTTAACAATAACCTTAATTCACTGATTGAAAAGATTTCGTTCCAAAAGTGGAATAATTATGGAAGCTACACTACAACTGTAAACAGGTCATATGTCTTCGTCAACAAAAAATATGGACATTGCTGGAGAAGCTCAGCAGGTCTGGTAGCATCTGTGGGGATAGAGCCCAAAGAGAGAGAACAGCAGTTGAATAGACAAAGGAGTTGATAACAATCTGGCTAGGAGGGTGAATAACAAAGTGTGTAGCTGGATGAACACAGCAGACCAAGCAACATCTTAGGAGCACAAAAGCTGACGTTTCAGGCCAAGACCCTTCATCAGAAAAGCTTTTCTCGAGCTCCTCTTGGGAGCACGAGGCAGTGCTGATACAGTCATCAATGTAATGGAGGAAGAGGTGGGGTTTTGGGCCAGTGTAGGTGCGGAAGAGGGACTGTTCCACGTAACCTACAAAGAGGCATGCGGGTACCCATGGCCACCCCCTTTGTCTGTAGGAAGTGGGAGGAATTGAAAGAAAAGTTGTTGAGGGTGAGGACGAGTTCAGCTAGGAGGGTGAATAGCTGTCTGTGGAGACTGTTAGTGGTTAACAATAGGTAGTGTGTAAATGGCAGTCTATGTGATAACAAGGCCTAGTGTGTGGGGTCGGGGGCTAGGACATGGGAGAGTTTAGGCCCTAAAATTTGACATTGAGTCTGGATGGCTGCAGGGTGCCCAAGAGGAAAATGAAGTGTTGTTCTTCCAGCTTGTGTTGAGCTTCACTGGAACACTGCAGCAAGCCTGAAACAGAGGTGTTGACCAGGGAACAGGGTGTTGTGTTAAAGTGGTAGGCAACAAGAAGTTCAGGGTCTTTTCTGTGAGCAGAACATAGATGTTTTGCAAAGCGGCCAGTCCATGCTTTGTTCGCCCAATGTAGGGGAGGCCATATTGTCAACAGCGGATGCAATAGATTAGATTGTGTCAAATGCACATAAAGTGCTGCTTCACCTGGAAGGTATGTTTGGGACCTTGGGTAATGGGGAGGGAGGAGGTAAATGGGCAGGTGTTACACCTTCGCCAGTTGCAGGGGAAGGTGCCGTGGGGCTGTAGGGGGATGTTGGGGGTGAAGGAAGAGTGGACCAGGGCGTGCTGGAGGGAACAGTCCCTGCAGAAGGTGCACAAGGGAGGGGAGAGGAAAATGTGTCTGGTGATGGTTTCTGACTGGTGGTGGTGGAAATGATGTCTGATGATCTTCTGGATGTGGATGCTGGTGGAATGGTAGGTAAGGACATGGGGAACCCTTTTACTGTTGCAGGAGGGAAGAGGGTGGTGATGGCTGAAGTGCGGGTGATGGGTCAGACCCAGTGTGTCTTCTTGTCAGGCTGATTGTAATTGCATGCCCCAAACAGACAGTATCCCTACAGATAGTACCTGATTATGCTATCTGACATTTCCTTGAATTCTGTATTATTACAGAACATTATAACAAATTCAAACAAATTTTTACATTCAACCTAGATGACCAAATTCAGTTTTCTTTGTTCATAATCTACCCAATAAATCTTTGCAGTTGAAAATGTGACATTATGTTTGTCTTCCTTAGCCCACTGTGTTCTTAGATAAGGCTATGTCTGGCAGTCTTGTTCTTGAAGGATCACAGGATGTAGAGACATTCTGCTTCTAAAGACAATTAGAAAGCTGCTCAAAAATTATTTCTCTGTATAAGACGATGTTATAGATACAGCGGGGTGGCCTTTCACTAAAAGGGAAAGAAAATTAAAGTTACAGAAGGTAACAATCTGCGTAAGACAGTCCGTTATAACAGTTGTTAGTTGTTCATAACTTAACCCATAAGATATAGGAGAACATAAAGGTTTATTTGGCTGGTAGGTGTAGGCAATGCCAGATGATTAGAGAAGTTGAGGTTTTGATCAAGAAGAAGAATGAAACATTCAGGGTCTCAGGTCTAAAGTTCCCTGCCTTTTCCTTACCACCTTCCTTAAATAGTGGCATCACATTAGACAACTTACAGTCTTTCAGCATCTTATCTGTGGCTATCAGACAGACTAATATCTCAGCAAGGGACCCAGGGTGAATCCCTAGAAGAGTATAAAGGCAATAGCATTATACTGAAGAGGAAATCAGGAGACTAAAAAAGGGATATGCGATAGCTTTGGCAAATATGGTTAAGGAGAATCCAAAGGATTTCTGCATATTTATTAAGGGCAAAAAAGTAACAAGGTGAGAATAGGGTCCCTTAAAGATCAGTGAGGCCACCTATGTGTGGAACCACAGGAGATGGTGGAAATACTAAATGAGTATTTTGCATCAGTGTTTACAGTGAAGTAGGAAATGGAAGATAGAGAACGTGAGGAAATAAATATAGACATCTTAAAAAATGCCCATATTACAGAGGAGGTGCTGAAAGGGTGGATAAATCAGATGTACCCTCAAATTCTGCAGGAAGCTAGGGGAGCGATTGCTGGGTCCCTTGCTGAGATGTTATTCTGTCTGATAGCCACAGGTAAGGTTCTGAAAGACTGGAAGTTGTCTAATGTGATGCCACTATTTAAGGAAGGTGGTAAGGAAAAGGCGGGGCAACTATAGACCTGTGACCTTGATATTGGTGGCGGGCAAGTTGTTGGAGGGAATCCTAAGGGACAGGATTTACGTGTGTTTGGAAAGTCAGGACTAATTAGGGATAATCAACATGGCTTTGGGTGTGGGAAATAGTGTCTCACTAACTTGTCTGAGTTTTTTGAAGAAGTAACAAATGGGATTGATGAAGGCAGAGCGGCGGACATGATCTATATAGATTTCAGTAAGGTGTTTGACAAGGTTCCTCATGGTAGACTGGTTCGCAAGATTAGATCATATGGAATAGAGGGAGAACTAGCCATTCGAATATAGAACTGGCTTGAATGTAGGAGACAGAGGGTGGTGGCAGAGGGCTGTTTTTCAGACAGGAGGCCTGTGACCAGCGGTGTGCCACAAGGATTGGTGCTGGGTCCACTGCTTTTCGTCATTTATATAAATGATTTGGATGTGAACATAGGAATATGGTTATTAAGTTTGCAGATGACACCAAAATTGGAGGTGTAGTAGACAGCAAAGAAGGTTACCTCAGAACACAATGGGATCTTGATCAGATGGGCCAAATGGGCTGAGGAGTGGCAGATGGAGTTTGATTTAGATAAATGTGAGGCGCTGCATTTTGGAAAGGCACATCACAGCAGGACATGTACACTCAATGGTAAGGTCCTGGGGAGTGTTACTGAACAAACAGTCCTTTGGGTGCAGGTTCATAGTTCCCTGAAAGTGGAGTCCCAGTTAAACAGGATAGTGATGAACGCTTTTGGTATAGAACATAGAATATAGAACGGTACAGCACAGAACAGGCCCTTCAGCCCACAATGTTGTGCCGACCATTGATCCTCATGTATGCACCCTCAAATTTCTGTGACCATATACATGTCCAGCAGTCTCTTAAATGACCCCAATGACCTTGCTTCCACAACTGCTGCTGGCAACGCATTCCATGCTCTCACAACTCTCTGCGTAAAGAACCTGCCTCTGACATCCCCTCTATACTTTCCACCAACCAGCTTAAAACTATGACCCCTCGTGCTAGCCATTTCTGCCCTGGGAAATAGTCTCTGGCTATCAACTCTATCTATGCCTCTCATTATCTTGTATACCTCAATTAGGTATGCTAGCCTTTATTGGTCAGTGCTTTGAGTATAGATGTTAGTCAGTCATGTTGATGCTGTACAGGACAGTGGTTCAGTCACTTTTGGAATACTGTGTGCAATTCTGTTCACCCTGTTATAGGAAGGATGTTGTGAAACTTGAAAGGGTTCAGAAGAGATTTACAAGGATGTTGCCAGGGTTGGAGGGTTTGAGCTTTAGGGACAGGCTGAATCGGCTGGGGCTATTTTGCCTGAAGCATCAGAAGCTGACGGGTGACCTTATAAGGGTTTATAAAATCATGAGGGACATGGATAAGTTGAATAGCCAAGGTCTTTTCCCCAGGGTGGGGAAGTCCAAACCTAGCGGGCATAGGGTTAATGTGAGAGGGGAAAGATTTAGAAGGGAACTGAGGGGCAATTTTTTCACACAGAGAGTGGTGCTTGTATGGAATGAGCTGCCAGAGGAAGTGGTGGAGGCTGGTACAATTACAACATTTAAAAGGCATCTGAATGTGTTTATGAATAGGAAGAAATTAGAGGGATATGGGCCAAATGCTGCCAAAAAGGAATAGATTGATTTAGGATATCTGGTGGGCATGGACTACTTGGTCTGAACGGTCTGTTTCCACACTGTACAGCTCTATGACTGTAAAAGCAAAATAACACAGTTGTTGGAAGTATGAAATACAAATGGAAATGTTGGAAATAGTAAGGTCAGGTAACATCAGTGTGGATAGAACTTCCAGAACAGGAAATAATTAGATACATTTAACATATTAAATTTAACACATTAACACATTTCAATTTATTAAAGACTTGGGGAAGGACAGGATGAGATGGGGTAGAAGAGGTGATAGATTAAATGAAACAAAAAATCCGAAAGAACCGCAGTGCTGGAAATCAGAAACTGAAACAGATGTTGCTGAAAAAGCTCAGCAGGTCTGGTAGCATTTGTGGAGAGAAATCAGAGTTAACGTTTCGGGTCCGCTGACCCGGTTTTGAAGAAGGGTCACTAGATGAGAAAGATTTAATGAGAAATGAATATTGGTGCAAGACAAAAGGTGCTGGTAATGTTACAATAAATCTTAACTATTTCCACCATTTGTTTGCTGTTATAACATTAAACTTTTTTCATATATAGTACAGTGGTTACTTTAATTCCCATTACAGCCTTTTTTCTGCTTTCGTGATGTAAGTAAATGGAATTCTACACACCAGATTTCCTCACGCTGTGGCTGAGATTGCGAATTATTTGTATAGATATAAGTGAGTCATTTCCCATGTTTGTGACATACCGGATTGATCCTTGTTGGACAAGGGAACCAAGTGTAATATGCGTTGGATGGTAGTGTGAAACTTGAAAGACAAACAGATCTGCCATAATCTTATTGGATGGTGGAGCAGACTCAAGGGGTCAAATGGTCTGCTTCTGCTGCTGTCTGCAGACATACCAATGAAATTTAATTTTACCAGCAACAGCTTAAGGACTTGCATTTTATGTTGTACATTTAACATGATAAAGCATCCTAAGATATCTCACCAGAAATATTCAAATAAACTTAGGCACCATTCTGCTTAAGAACGGATATTAGGAGAGATTACTATGCATTTGGGTAAAGAGGCATGTTTAAAGGAGCATCTTAAAGTTGGAAAAGGGAAGAGAGCAAGGTTAAAGAAGGGAATCCCAGAGCTTAATACAGAGGCTGCTGATAGCATGACCATGAATGGTGGAATAATGACAATCAGGGAGAGTAGAACTGGAGCAGCACTGAGATCTCTGAATGCAGTAGGGCAGAAGGATGTGACAGAGATGAGGAAGGAGGAAAATCATTCAGGAATCTGTAAACAAAGGTGAGAATGATATATTCTGACTGTTACTTAACCACGAGCCACAGGATCATGTGTGATGGCTTACCAGAAAAGGGCTTTGTGTGGATATGGACAGCCAATGCGTGGATATGAATATAGTTCAGTTGATGTGGTGGAGAGCATTGGGATAGCCAAGGCCAGTGGTAATAAAGGCTTAGGTGACAATTTCATTTCAGGCACTGAGAGGTAATAGATGGTCCTGATGAGGGACTGAATATGTGAACAGAATCTTATCTCAGGTTCAAATATGACTGACTGCATACGTCACCTCTGGAAGTATTATAAAGGACAATTTCATGTCGCCCCGCCGGCCCCCAAAAAATTACAATCATCAGAAACCACATCAGTTAGAAAATCATGAGATTGATGCGGGGTTTGGGGCAGTAGTTCTGCAAATTTTTATTGGGTCAATAATACCTATAGAGCCCTTCATGCAGGGAGAGGAAAATTCAATTGAGTTCCCATTTGTGAATACTATTCAATTACTCCTGTGTACAAAAACTCCAAAAATGATGTCAGGGAAGGGGAGGATTGAGTTTTTGAAATAACCCCCATCTTACTCAAACAGACTACAATTTTGACATTTCAAGCAGCCAGTTTATTGAAAGTTACTGGTCCATGTGGAGTCATGTCTCGAAATTAGTCAACTCATTTAGAAAATGAGGTTCAACAGAGATTTACCAGGATGTTGCTGGGAATAGAGGGTTTGTGTTATAAAGAGAGGGTGGATATAGGCTGGATCTTTTTTCACTGGAGTGTGGCAAGTTGAGAGGTGAACTTACAGAGGTTTGTAAAATAATGAGGGATTTGGACAAGATCAGGCCTCTTTTCCCTATGGTGGAGAATTGCAAGACCAGGGGCATATTTTTATAGTGAGAGGAGAAAGATTTAAAAAAGGCACAGGGGACAATTTTTTTTTACAGACAGTGGTTCATGAGTGGAATGAACTTCCAGAGGGAGTGGTGGATGTGGGAACAGTTGCAATATTTGAAAGACATTTAGATAAGTATATGAATAAGAAATTTTTGGAGGGATATGGGCCAAGCACAGGAAGTCGGAACTCGTTTAGTTTGAGATTATGGTCTGCATGGACTGGTGGGGCTGAAGGGTCTGTGCTATATCACTCCATGGCTCTATAAAGAAAGAAAAGAAAGTTTAGGAAGAAAGTGAAACTATGATACACCCTCAGCTACCCACAGAGAAATGATATACCTGTCATTCAAAGGGAGCTCCCTAATACGTAACTTCTCAATATGAATTGGATATCTTTTCCTGCGCCAACTGGATGACAGTTGAATAGTGACGTCATTCACGTTCCCAAAACTGGCATCGTATGGTATCACTCTTCTTATTGTGCTTTCATTTGATTGCTTTTTAGGTCTATAAAGAAAATATAAAAGTGAGAAATTGGGTAATGCTTTCAATCTTGCTCCTTAACTGTTCATGTTGGTTGTGACGGAGGATGGAATTCAAAAATTTCTTGTTTATTTTGTTGATAGGCTATTACAATGTTAACTTGACAAAAACTCTAGATATGCCTTTGCTTACAATTTTTTTGGATCGGTTTCTGGTCTGTCACTGTAACTTGGTCAGAGGTGTGACAGGGGCCTTCTTTATGCACATAACTGGAGCTTGCACTATATTTCCAAAGAATTTCATGAAGGTAGCTTAACTGCCCTGATTTAAGCCTTTGATTTACTTGAGTCAGTAGGGTGCTATGGATAAATGTGTTGGAAATTGTAATTGTTTTTCTGCTAGTTTACATTTAATGACAGATTTAATTGTCCTTGTATTACTTTGCTTATTAAAGTGAGCTTCACATCTGTTTATCTCTGCTGAAATAACTCCGCAGAGGCCAGGTCACCAAGTCACCCCTTTGTTTATGCATGGAAAGCCCTTCAATCTGCGCAACATCATCAGAGTCAGCACTCAGTGTCAGAATTTTTGACAGCCCTCCTTTTATTCTGTCAGCCAGTGCTCCCTGATTGGACCAGATAGCCAGCCCCAATCAGGGGACTCATATTTATGAGATTCATCTGGCTGACCTTGTTACTATGACTACAAATTGAGCCAATCTGTTTCATTTTTTTGATCAATAAATGAATCAAGAGTTAGACATGGTGGGCAGGAAATTGGAGTTAAGGCCGCAATCAAATCAGCCATGATGTTATCGAAAGGTGGAGTACACTCAAGAGCCTAATGGCCTTTTCCTGCTTCTATTTCTTATGTGTTATTACATTATATCCTTGACATGTTTCCCTTCTAATGTGACTACTACAATAACTACAGTAACAACAGAACCTCTGTGAAATGCAATTAGTATTACAAGATTGCATATCATTAGTGTGCTGTTCTAACTACACTGCTTTTGAATTGGTTTCTTTTGTGGAATCGCTTGGTTAACATCCAATTGTCATAAGCACCTTTGGACGGAAAGTTCACAGATCAGATTAAGCTTCTGCGGTATTTTAGAAAGCATGCAATTGACACGATGTGCATTCTGTTTAAAAAAAATCTAAAATAAAGATTTTTTGGATTCAACCTGCTCAAAGATTTTAATACACATCTTGGGCACAGGTAGGACTTAAGCCTGGGACTCTTGATTCAGAGGTAGGGACACTACATCAGAGTGCCCTACAATTAAATACTTACATTGTTAGATGAAGGTATGATGCGTTGGAGTGGCTTTGGAATTTTATTTTGATACGTTGCTCATGGAAACCTAATTGTTCATAAAATATTTCCAGCAGAAAATGTTTCACTGGTTGGGGAAGAAATAAACATTTAGTCAATGCGTGATATGTGGATGAATTTTCTTTCAATTTCTGTTTTTTGCTCATATTCCACTGAAGAGGCCATTTTGATTTTTGCAGTATAAATTTGTTGCTGCTTTGTCCGATATCAGTTTTAGTTTTTATTACTCTGGTGGGTCTATCAGTGCATTTGCTGTGCTTTTAGTCAGATTTGCAAAAAGTGAACTTTTGCACTGAAGATGTCAATTTCTCAATTGGGAATTATATTGTGCATTGCTATGAAAAGGAAGCATTTCCTTCAGATGATGAAATGGAAGGGCCTGAACAGAAGGCAATTAGAGAGAGACGAGGCAGAAAGTCTACTCTCTGCGTACAAATACTAACTCAGCTGGGATTTCAGGTTGGAAAACTGTTCCTTAAATTTCCCTGTACCTTGTTGCATCAGAAAGCAGTCCTTCTCTGTTGGGTGGTTTGTCAATAGCTAGCTGAAGAGCTACAGCCCATTTCCTTTGGAAGAACAGCCTTGTCTGTAATAGACAACTTCACAATTGCTTTGTATTTCTTCAAAACTGGACCATACTCAACAACATTCTTAAGTAAAAGATTAGTATGTTTGTGCATTGAGATTGATACTTAAATATGGGCCATGGAATCTATTTCTTTCCCAATTAAATCAAGGAAATAGAGAAAGAGCTTTATGCAGTTCTGTAGTCTGGCAGGGTTCTCATTGGTGCGTGGGATTGTGTTAAAATGTATGAGTACAGAAAGTTGACCAGGAAAGGCACAGCAGTTGTGGTTAATCAAATGTAAATAAATGAGTCACCTTCTCGTAGCGCTGAGCACACACACTGGACAAGAAATTGCCAAGCTGCTTTCGTCATGTGACAATTTGCTGTGCCATGGCTCATGACAATAATGCATGGTTGGGGCTATTTCCCACAGTTGTAACTTGTGATATTAATGATGTTCCCATGGACAGATGTGATGAAGTCCTACAAGACACACATTTGAGCAAATCACAGACATTCGCAGGTCTCATTTTAGGTACATAATGAAAGAACCATGTCTTTTTATTTTGTGTTGGTTATTGAAATGAGGAAGAGCTGTTTTAAGCCCAATGTTTGAAAAGGGTGGCTGCAGTTTTAGAAATCAGGTAACCGAACATCCATGGCAAACATCATAAACAACTGTTTGAACAAGCAGTAACTAAGGTTTGTTGCTGTTGATTTAGAGCCATGGTGTGCTACAGATACAACTTTTTCTAGCAACAAGAAGTTGATTGGTCTATGAACTAGTGACTAGTTATCAATGGTAGAGACTTTATTACCTGCCGAGAAATGAGAAATTGATTCCAGGGTAACTGAACAGCTTGGAGATAGGAACAAGTTATAGAAAAAGAGGGCTACTCTGTTCAGTCTCAAATCAGAAGCAGCCTGTGTTAACAAAACAAATTCATTGTAAACCTGTAGGAAATCAGCTAACCTTTCCATCAACATTTGTTGCAAGCTGTGATTTTTAACTGACAAGAGAGAGTCTATTTTAAAGTGCACCGGCCACCTGGTGCCTCTAACCAACTGATGGAATCTACTGGAGAAAGACAACTGAAGTTACATGCTGGACAGCAGAACAGTCATAAAGATTACCTCAACAACAAAAGTTTTTTCCCTCGTGTGAGTGTAAAAGAGGGAGGTTGTAGGTAGATTAGCATTTTAATTAGCAGTATTATATGTTGTCAGTTTTTGTAACTTGTAGCTAGAGTCTAATTATTTGTAATAAGTAGTGATTCTTGTTCAGTACAGAAACCTGGTTCATGTTTTCTGTCAGGCTAGATCTGAAAGTTAGGTAAATTGAGGAACTTTGCATCCTTCATAAAATCTTTAACTTTTGTACTGACTCTAGGAATGGTGAGACTTGGCTTCCAGTGAGCTATCCCATGAGTCATAACATTGGGTAAAGCTGGTGGGCTATTAGCTATGCAACGTTCAATGAAAAAATGTTTGCTGCTTCAAGGAACGTAAGACAGCGCAAAACTTAAGGAGCATGTTCAAAAAGGGAGGACCATAAAGGCAATTTCTTTTTACTTTTATATATTTCGATTGTGGATTCAAATGGGAAAAGGAATATTTTAGAAAATGAGTGTTGTTGAAGGGATTGCTGTATTTTTTTTAAGATCATGTCCTGAGCAAGTTATTACAGGTGAAGGGGATGTTTGTGAAAGTGTTGCCGAATAAGTAGGCTGCTTTGAATTGGATGGTGTCAAGCTTCTCAAATGTTGTTGGAGCTATACCTTTCAAGGCAAGTGGGCAGTATTCCATCGCACTCCTGACTTATTCCTTGCAGGTGGTGGTCAGGCTTTGGAAAGTCAGGAGGGGAGTTATTTACCAGAATATTCCTAGCTTTAACCTGCACTTGTGGCCACTGTGTTTCTGTGGTGAGTCCAGTTGAGTTTCTGGTCAATGGTAACCCCCAAGATGTTGATAGTGAGGGATTCAGTGATGGTAACACCATTGAATGCCAAGGGGCAGTGGTTAGATTGTCACTTATTTGTGATAGTCATAGCCTGACATTTGTGTGGCATGAATGCCACTTGCCACTTGCCAATCCAGGCCTGCATATTGTCCAGGTTTTGCTGCATTTGAGTATGGATTGCTTCAGTATCTGAGGAGACATGAATGTGCAATGTTCAGTTTCCAATCAGTGATGAACATCCCCACTTCTGACTTTACAATGGAGGGAAGGCAGTGATGAAGCAGCTGAAGCTGGTTAGGTCTAGAGCACTTCTATGAGGAAATCCTGCAGAGATGTCCTGGAATGAGATGACTGACCTTCAACAAATTCAGATAACATTAGAGGTTTCTTTATATTGTCTTATATGCCCAAAGGATCTTTCACTTCCTGAGACACATCATTCCAAAAGAATCTATCACACTGGTATCCAGGGCCTTGGAACTTGTGGTCCTGATTCTTCAGCCTGCTGAAGTCATATGTCCATAAAATATACATCCTAAAAAAATGCCACTACATTCTTTTAAACTCTGCAGGAATCTGAATTCCCCACCTACAACTAAGTTCTAAAAGTGGCATTGCATTTAGATGGGTGAACTATCTAATCAACAAAGAAGTGAATAATGCATTCAGAATATACTTTGCTTCCAATCTGCTACCCTAATTAAGATAGACTGCTGCAAGTATCTTTTTACAGAAAATCTAATTGATATAGCCCTCGTAACATAATACATCAAGATGTCTCATTGTACACGGGTCAGAAAATCACATTGTTTCCGCAAGGATGCCAGCTATAGACAGGCTGTGAAAGTGCCAGAAAAAACACAGATTGAAATTAATCTGGCAAATAATAGAGGTTCTTATATGAATTTGCAAATAGAAATATAATCAGATTTTACACTAATCTGTGCGTGATCCCTAACCTAGTTGCAGAACCACAACTCTAGGGTAGGAGTCTGAATTTTCATCTGGCTGGAATTTAGTGTGCAAATGACCATGCATTCTTTTGGAGAAAATGTTAATTTACTCCACCTTCCTGATCTTGCGGTTTGAAGAAATTGTTAACAGGTAAAGTCTTCTACTAGTGTTAAGTCTGTAGTTTAAATCAGATTTCTTGCCACACTCTATTTTCACCCCGTCAAGGAATAAAGTTAGAATGATTTCATTCAAATAACCACTGACATGTTCTCATTATTTTGTATGACAATGTGGGAACAGTTGCATCAATTATAATTATGAAGTGAACGTTGCCCTAAGTCACCATTGCTCTTTTTGTTCGTAAGCTGTTAAATTATTTATAGCTGGCTTCCTCTCATCAAATATTTTCTTGATCCATCCTTGAAACAATAACAAAATACTTTCAGAAAAGTTACAAGTATCCAGGGCCTCCTGTTACACTGCATATAACATTGTATTGTGAGATGCGAGGTGGTTCAGGCAGCTAAAGCTACATTGTTCTGACAGTTCATGCAAGTGACTAACCCCATTGTGTCCATAAAATCCTGGGCAGGGCCCTAAATTTGTAACATTTATAAATGCACAACCTATTAAAAGGTAAGTATAGTGAATAATGCCCTGAGCCTTTACCGCATCTCATTTTATTGTCAGGTACTACAATAGCTTTCAAAAAATGATGGAAATTTTGATTTCTTTTGATGTGTCTAAAATTGAGTTGTTTGAAATTCTACTCTGAGGGTGTAATAAATATAGGGCTGCTCACCAGTCACGGTGAGTTACAAATCAATAGGTCCCAAAGGTATATCTGAGTTATATATGGATTAATAAATTGCTGGCACTATGTTACAATGTTGTAACACAATCAAGAGTTCAAATGATACCATAAATCATCAGAAGAAAGCTCATTGAGCTCATACTGGCTCTAAGGCAACCCAGCACCATAATGACCTCTGTGGTGCACATCATCCATCCATTATTAAAATGGATTCATGTTTTAAATGACAGAGTGTGCAAGTATATTGGTGGAGGGATGATACACTCACTTACCGCAGAAAGGTGGTTGACTTGATGTCATTAGGTACACTTTAACTTCCTTTGGCAGCACATCTGCACTCAAGCCCCCACGCTCCAAAAGTCCTATAATGTGAAGACATTTTAATATCAAATCTTACGCAAAACTCCTATAGGAGTAATGTAAAATGTGCAGGTAGCAGAAATAAATCAAAAGTGGATAAGGAAACTGTGATAGCAAAATAAGACCCTAAGGCATATGATCAGAAGTAGGCCATTCAGCCCATCAGGACTGCTCTGCCTTTCAATGATATCCTAGCTGACATGATAACCCTCAATTCCACTTTCCTGACTTTTCCCGATAATTCTAGATTCCCTGACTGATTAGAAGTCTATCTCAGCCTTGAATATACTTAACGGCCCTTGACAGCCCCCTGTGGTATTCCACAGATTAACTACACTGTGAGAGAGGAAATTCCTCCTCATCTCTGTCTTAAATGTACAATCCCTTATTCTGATATTAGACCCTATGGTTATAGACTCTCCCATAAAGGGAAACAACCTCTCAGCATCTACCCTGTCTTGTCCCCTAAGAGCCTTGCATGTTTCAATAAGGTCACCTCTCATTCTTCTAGATACAAATGAGGACAGGCCCAAACCACTCAACTGCTCCTCATAGTTTAGTCCCTTCATAGTTGGCATCAGCTGAGTGAACTTTTTCTGGACTGCCTCCAAAGCTGATATGCCTTTCCCGAGAAAATGGACCCAAAATTGTTCACAGTATTCCAGCTGTGGTCTGACTAGAACCTTGAATATTTTTAGAAAAATCTCCCTGCTTTTATAATCCATTCCCTTTGAAATCAAGGCTAACATTCCATTTGCCGTCCCTCTTACCTGTTAAATTTTATGCGGCATTTTGTAATTCATGGATGAGAACTCTCAAATCCTTCTGTCCTCAGCTTCCTGTAGTCTTTCTCCATGGAAAGAAAATTGAGCTGTTCTACTTTCCAGCCAAATTCCAAAATGTCACATTTTCCCACATTATATTCCAAGTGCCAGAGTTTGCTCACTTACTTAACCTATTTATATCCATTTGTAGATTGTGTGTCAGCCTCACTACTTCCCTTCCAAATTATGTTTGTGTCATCCACAAACTTGGCAATAGTACATTTACTTTCCTCATTCAAGTTATGGATATCTCTTGTAAATAACTGTGACCACAGCACTAGTCACTATGGCACTCCGTTAGTTACAGGTTGCCATCCAGATAATGCTCCCTTTTATCTCAACTGTCTGTTTTCTATTAGTTAGCCAATCCACTATCCATACTGTCTCCAGCAATAGGGCGCTTATTTTGTTGAGGAGCTGAATATGTGGTATTTTACCAAATTCTCTTTGAATATCCAAATATATTGCATCCAATGCTTCTCCTTTGTCTAATCTGCTTGTTACTTAGAATTATAGGATCAATTATAAAGGTGTACGGCAAGAAAACAGAACCTTTTCATCTGTCGAACTCATCTGTGCCAACCAGATACTCTAAATTAATCTAGCCTCATTTGCCAGCATTCGGCCCATATTCCTCTAAACCCTTCCTATTCATATACACATCCAGATGCCTTTTAAATGTTGTAATTGTACCAGCCTGCACCACTTCCTCTGGCAGCTCATTCCGTACACGTACTACCCTCAGCATGAAAATGTTGCCCCTTTGGTCCCTTTTAAATCTCTCCCCTCTCATATTAAACCCATGCCCTCTAGTTTTGGACTCCCCCACTCTGGGAAAAGACCTTGGCTATTTGCCCTATCCATGCCCTCACATCATCTTATAAATGTCTGTAAGGTCATCCCTCAGCCTCCGATGCTCCAGGGAAAATAGCCCCAGCCTATTCAGCCTCTCCCTATAGCTCAAACCTTCCAGCCCTGGCAACACCCTTGTAAATCTTTTCTGAACCCTTTCAATTTTCACAACATCTTTCCTCGAAGAATTCTGGTTAATTTATCAGCTACGATTTCCCCTTCATGAATCTATATTAACTCTTCATGATCATATTATGCATTTCTAAATGCTCTGCTATTAGATCCTTTATGATAGGTTCTAACATTTTCCCAATAACAGACATTAGGCTAACTGGCCTAAAAATACCTGTTTTTTTGCCTTGTTTCCTTGTAAGGTAAAAGCATTACATCGGCAGTCTGTCAATCCACTGGGACTTTTCCAGAATCTGAGTTAGTTAGAACCCGAGTTAGCTTAAAGTATCTCCAACAGCACCAGCAAAATGTCCTGCAAGGTGCTCAGGCCCAGCTCTGTTCAGGTGCACGGTACCCACTTTGTACAGGTGCTGTTCTCTTGAGCTGGACCCAGTTGCAAGAACCTAAAAAATTTCTCCCTCATCACAATTTCAGCCATTCATTCATTTGCTTTATCCTTTTACTTCTGCATTCACTTATACATGGTACTGAGAGTAATCTGGAGATTACTACATTTGAGGTTCTGCTTGCCGCTGCAGTTAACATTATGTGCCTGTGTTGAAATAATTACTTTAGTACTTGCATAAATTGAAAGACTGTTAACTCTACAGCAGCTATCCCAGAACTTTGGGCATATAGTTTCTGACTATTCGTTTATTTCATGTACCATTTGTACTATTTCATGTACCAATTTCAGATGCAATATCCCATATTCATTGTAAACATCAGGTAGAATCCCAAGACTTGTTTTTTTTAAACTCAGATGTTAATTCGTTTACCTTGAATAAATTACATTTTATGCTTGATCATATTATTTATTCCTCTGAGAACTTCATGTAGTTGGTATATTTCAAGCATGTCCTGCAGGATCCAGTCTTAGAAATAGTAGGGAACTATAGCTGGGCTGTCCAAGAATGAGTAGGTGTGTTATCATTATTATATTGTTAGCTACTTCAACATGGATTCAGTCACAGATCAGTTGGCCATACAGCAGCATCCTGATGGCACTCAGATGAGGAAAGGTTATTAAACGGAAACATGCTAACTCTCTGCACATATGCGACCTGACCTGCTGATATTTGCAGCATTTTCTGTTTTTGCTTATTATGCCAATGAAATGCGTCAACACTTCTTCTGTACCTATGCGTGGACAACGCTGTAGTGAGTGGCTATAGCAGTCGATGCATTGTCCATTCCTGAAGTGTTCATAACTCTCACAAGGGAATGCGACCAATGGACAATGATTCTTGATGGAGCTGATGTACACATAAATTGCTCTGATGTGGTCACAGATTAAATACTTGTAAACTGAAATAGAAAGAGCCATTTGTAAGCAGTGACAGTGTTTTGTTGAATAACCATCATTTTGAAGCTTAAGCAACTTGATAAATTCATTATATGAATAGATTAGATTAGATTCCCTACAGTGTGGAAACAGGACCTTCAGCCCAACAAATCCACACTGCCGCTTGAAGCATCCCACCCAGACCCAACCCCTATAACCCACACACCCCTGAACACTACGGGCAATTTAGCATGGCCAATCCACCTAGCCTGCACATCTTTGGACTGTGGGAGGAAACCCACGCAGACACAGGGAGAATGTGCAAACTCCACGCAGACAGTCGCCCGAGGCTGGAATCAAACCTGGGTCCCTGGCGCTGTGAGGCTGCAGTGCTAACCACTGAGCCACCGCGCCGCCCCAAATTGCTCACAATTACTATACATTGTAAATTTCTTTTAGAATATGCCTTAATTTGACTAAGAAAACATGAAAGAATAATGTTATCTGGGAAAATTTTGCTGGAACAATAAAGCTAAATAAAATGTGATTTTTTTGGGTATTATTTGTCCTACTCAGTATATTGCCTAAGATATCGAGCTTCGTAAACCTCAAAGCCAGCATTCAAGGCAAGGCAGCAATAAAAATATTTCAACTGGCGTTGGCATCCCGAGGCTTTTGAGAACAAATGAGACAAGGTTGACTGGCTTGGAAATATCTGTTTATGAATACTTGGGAAGCTGTGACTTAGTCAAAAATCAAGCACAGCTACAATGCCGTCCACAAATCAAATATAGTCTGCTTACGCTCTGTCCAGGATCACAAGAAAAGAAAAAGTGCTTAGGTGAGGTCTGGACCTATTGCTGATGGCGCCATGGGAGCAACAGAAGAGGAGATGGATAGTAAAGAGCATTCTAATGACATTTTTTAAAAATTCTACAATGGCATCTTAATTGTAATTGGGAAATTATCAAAATATTATTAAATCACCACTTTCGTGAGTGCAGTTAGAACTGGGCAATAAATGTTGGTGTTGCCAGGGATGCCCAAATTCACATGAAAGAATAAGATTAAGTAAGATAACTGTATTGGTTACTTTCAGTTGATCTACAAGTTCTCCATCAATAAACTGATTTGAGAAAATATTGGTATAGTATCTTTCCAGTATTAGTAATTGTTTATATGTCCTGCAATCCTGCAATGAGCACAAACATGTTCACTATAAATTATTGTTCAGACTAATCTACAAATATGGTGAACTCTGCTAATAGAAAGTAAAATGAACAAGGAAGGCAATATAAAACAACAAGGGTTGATCACTTTGAAAGATGCAAGACAAAAATAAAAACAATAATAGAAAATAATACAATTAAAGTGAAACAAATATAAACAAGAGAAAACACATACAGTTTAGATTAATAAAATTAAAACATGAGAAGCAGTATTTGTGATTATTTATAAATTAATATGAAATAATTTTAGATTGTGTAACATAGAATCCCTACAGTGTGGAAGCAGGCTACTCAGCCCATTGAGTCAATACCGACCCTCCAAACAGAATTCCACCTATATTGACTCCCCTATTCCTGCATTTCAGTTCTCAGAGTTAAACCTAGCATGACAGATCATTATAAGTTTCAATTTTGCAGTTTTGTTTTACTGTGACAGTTAGTCATTGAACCCTATTCTCCTGAGGCTTTCAATATTTTTTTAGCAAACACACAAAAGTTTAGAAAGATCTTAACACAATCGACAAAAATAAAGATTCAGCCTTTTTCCCCAACAGTAGCCTTTACTAATGCCAGTAAAAGATCACTTCTATTTAACACTTAACTGAAACTTTGCAGTTTTTATGGTCTCAAGATATCTTTCTAGTTATGAGGTCCTGGATTCCTTTCCATTTCTGACATCCAGGGGACTTTTACATACTCTCACAACCTGAAAATTCTTCAATCAAAATAAAATTTACTCCTCTTCTGATATGAAGCTGTTCATCTAAACTGAAATGTTAATGTGCTCAAATGGGCCCTTGCTTTTTATGTGCTATGAACGTTCAACTTCATAAATACTTCATCAATTAACTCCACAGATAAATGACCAAGGTATTTAACTTAAATCACATGCTTTCTTTGAAATGACATATTTTGTTCACTGTTCCAAATGAATTTCTGAACTCTTAACAAAAATATCTTCAGAGCCTGAAACCATTGATTTATTTTGTCTTAAATTTAAAATCAAAATAATGCACAAATTATAATAAGATGATATGCATTTTTTCTTCATTCAACGGATGATGACATCACTGGTCAAGAAGCATTCATTACCCATCCCTAATTGCTCAGAGGGCAGTAATGAGTCACCCACATTACTATAGGTCTGGAGTCATATGTAGGCCAGACCAGGTAGGGATGGCAGTTTCCTTCCCTGAAGGACATTAGTGAACCAGATGGTTTTTCCTGACAATTGACAATAGATTTGTAGTCATCATTAGACTCTTAATTCCAGATTTCCTTTTATTAAATTCAAATTTCACCATCTGCCATGGCAGGATTTGAACCTAGGCCGCAGAACATTACCTGGTGTCTGAATTGACAGTCTAATGATAATACCACCACGCCATCACCTTCCCCTCTGTAATACAGCCTCAAATAACTGAATCAGTTTTGTCAGTAAGATTAAACCACCCATGTTTTGGAATGCAAGTTTAATGATACTAAAGCATTACCTGAGGATAATAAGTGTTGAGAACATTTAGGTTGGTCTTTCCCATCATTCAGGTAAAAATCAATATGCGCAACTGGTCGAGAAATTCCAAATTCTGCAAATTACCAAAGTTATATTGAATACTGGATTAGTTATGAATTTTCAAGCTAGTGGCTAGAAAACTAGAGAAAGGAAACATGCAGACACATTGGCTTTTCGCAATACTATCAGGTATTTGTTAAAAGAAATTATATCAAAGATTGACAACTGAAAATTTGCAATTTTCTGGCTATTACACAGTGCTATTTTTCCATATTGCTTTCTGTAATTATAGATTATTTTAAGATGTAAGTTAAGGCTGTTGCTTAATAGCCTTTTCAAGACTGAACTGTCATTGTTATGGAAGTATAGATCTATAAATACAAAGATGCAGATTTTCATTATGTTACAATTTGCACAACATAGTTTGGATCTATCAGGGGACAATGTTACTCTTGTTACCACTATCCCTGTGAATTTCTGGTGAAAGGTGCTGACAGGCCCAGGATAGTGATAGTAATGGCCCTGGATGCACAGAAAGAAAAGGACAAGTGCATGTCGAAACCTCTTCGCCTTTCAGTCTTGCCCACTGGTCACTTACCTGAATGGAATGATTATCGAAAGGGTTCTAGAATAGATGAATAATCCAATCCATCAGATTATGTACCTTAATTTCCTTTCTTTACCAAAGATGCAGCAGTATTTGCTGTTAGTTTTTTCTGTCCCCCAAACTCTCTTCTGATATGACAAATGCAAAACAACCTCTCCTAGAGTGTACTGCAGGGAGGAGGACAACCCTTCTCATACTTACTATCTGAGTCACTGTGAATGGCTTCAACGAAGACCGCATCCCCAGGATCGAGACGCTGATGAACACTTGCCTTTGAAAACTCGGGCCCAGCAGGATCTAAACCTGAAAAATGGAGAAAATAGGATAATATTGAGATATTGGATTTAAAAGGATGGCACTATTTCTTTTCAGATCTATGTGGACTCCCTGTTGCATTTATTAGTGATTATTTTATATTTGTGATCCCTGATTTTGCTTTCTCCCCACAAGCTGAAACATCTTGCTAAGTCTATTTTATTAGGGTTACCAATCTGCCTTATCCATTCTAAAGGGCTTAGACTGTTCAATCTTTCCAGTTCGATGTAGCCTCTCAGTCCTGGTATCATCCCTGTAAATATATTTCTGACATCTCCAATGCTTCTAAATAAATCAGGTTCTATTTCAGGCCAAATAACATTGTTCCTCCTGAAGCATGAACTGGACACCAGAAATTAGAGTTAAAATTAATTTTAGCCACTTAAATGCTGTTTTTAATGCTGAACCATTGACTATTATGGTAATTATAGTTTTCAAAAATGTTTTGTAAATCACAAAACAGGACTATGTACTGTTTAAAGTCATGAAATATTTATTACTTCCTATTATTTAGATGATAACATTCAATGCTGCAAGACTGTATACCATACCAGTTAAGCCTGGCTTTATTTACCCATAAGAGATCAGCGTGGCTGTATTCATTGACTCAGAAAGTGAACTGTGCAGGTAATATTTTAAGGGCTTTTGGAGCTCCAACATGATAGCAGGAATATGACCACCCACAGCATTGGGAAGGAGAAATGAGAGGTAATCTTTCAGTTCCAGGTTCTCAATCCTATGATCCTTAACACCTACACGTGTGATGTTCAATCCCCCACTGTATGTTATGTCAGTCACTAATTCTTGGGGAATCCCTGAAACTACATTCCCTCAGCTCTCCTCATCCTTGTGCCAATGCAACTGAGAATTTATTTACCTCTTACCTCAGAGCACCCGATCTTTATCAATAGGTTGATATGTTCCATTGGCTCCTTTACAATGGGGCCCAAACATCAGTCTCTGGCAGTCTCAGATCTTGCCATTCTCTCGTAGCGAAAAGATGGTGCACCCCAGCATTCTCAAAATGGATCCACCTAACTTCCTCTCCTGTTGTCTGATAATTGATCTCGCTGCATTTTATAATTACTGGCATTGTGTGATTTATCACAACAGTCTGCATTAAAACAGTGACTACTGTTCTAAACTGATTCATTGGACATCAAACACATTAGTACCTTCTGAAAATGTAAACACTCCAAACACATTTTTTTCCTTTCTTTTTGTTTGGGAGTGTGTATGTATTTTCTAAACAAGGAGGAAAGTGAGGGAAACAAATAGAATTTGAGGCATGTTTATTCATGAGTAATGCTTTTCTCAGTAAAGGAGGGTTAAACAGTTTTTCTGTGTGCAAAGTTACCTGTGATCTGCCCTAGCTTTCCCTTGAACATGCGACCCACAAATCCAGCTACATGTGCCCCCAGACTGATTCCAATCAAATGGAAAGAATCTTCTGTGCTTCCATGTGACTGTAAATACAGATATGGTTAATTCTTATTTCTTCATTTTATTGGGAATATCAGAAAATAAATAATACAATATATTTATAAAGAACTTTACAAGTCTGCAGCATCCAGACAATAGATTATATTTGATGTAGAAAATGTTATGGGCAGTTCAAATAGATGAAAATAGCATAGAAGAGTAGTCATCTGGTCAGTTGAGATGACCAAACATTGGTTAATTGTATAGGTTTAAGGTAAAGACACTTAAAGGACTTAGCGCTGAATTTGACTAAAATTGACTGAGTGTCATTTTGGGCAGTTTCACAAAGGGTTTCTCTCCATGAGTCCTCATGAGTTTTCTCATGCAACTCTCCACTGCTCATTTCATTGTCCATACATATATCTCTATGGTGACCCCTCGTGCTCTAGTGTGCTCAGAAATAGCAGAAATACTTGCCATGGCCAAGATCATCCATGACTTCCAGCACTGGTATCATATTTGAAGGCCAGAGTGCAACAACACGTACTGCCAGCCAAGAATTGCCTTTCACAGTGCAAATGGTATGAGGAAAAAGCTTCTGAGAACATAATGGTTGCATAGGTAACACTTCATTGTAGATGTAAGTTCACATTCATAATTATATTGAGGAAAAAGGAGATCACATCAAAGGCAGCTGGATAGACAGTACCATCATCAAAACAGGTACAATGCAGAGGATGAATTCTTGCAGAAAGCAGGCTGTGTGGGGTATAGTCAAGGTAACTGTGTCAGATATTAGTACCATAGTAGATAACTGAAGTAGATATTGGTGCAAGCTTATCCCCAGAAATGGAAATGGTCAAGACAAGGAAGGGAAGGAAAAAGTCAAACTTGGATTAGTGAATGTGAGAGAAGGGTGAAAATTGAAATTTTTTTCTCAACCAAGGATTCCATCCCATCGCACAAACCCACCATGTTTCCCAGGGCTGTAACTATGTACGAGATCGCTCCTGCACTCGCAACTCTTCCCCTTACTCCCAGAACAACGATAGGTTATCCTCACATTCCATTTTCTAAGCTCCATATTTAAAAGATCATTCTTACCATTTACACAATCTCTAATAGGATGCCAACAGCAACCCCATTTCAGTTCCCCTCGTCTATCAGTATTCTGCAGGTACTGAAGACCTTATGGCATCCTGGTGCGCTCCTCCATCATTCCTGACACTTCCGTACCACCCCAACACCCCTCATGACACCATCTCATCTAATCACAGAAGATGCAACACCAGCCCACTCACCTCCTCCTTCCTTACTGTCTGTAGCCCAATACACACCTTCTGGGCAAAGCAGCATTTTAATTATATTTCTTTCAATTTAGCCTATGGTATTTGCAGCTCACAATATGATCTTCTTTACACTAGCAAGACCAAGCACAGAGTGGGTGACCACCCAGACCTTCCAGTTGCTCACCATTTAAATAAACCACTGTTTCCACTAACATTTTAGGGCCTGCGACTGCGTTCCACTGAGGTTCAACACAAAGCAGAAAAGAAACACTTCATTTTCCACTTAGGCACTATACAGCCTCCAGGACTCAAGATTGAATTCACAACTTCAGAGTATGGCACCGATACCCTCCTTTTCTTTCATACCTTACCGACCCCAGCTGTGCCTTGCTTGTGCCTTGTTGACTTTGCTCTCAGCAGAATGTATCCATTTCTCCTTTTCACACCTTCATTTACATCCATTCTACATCTCTGTCTCTACTTTACCACAATTTTCATCCTGACAATCTCTTCCACTTGCTCCTCCTCCCATTTTCCAGCTACTTCCAGTTCTGAAGAAAAGTCATACTAGACTCAAAACATTAACATTGTTTCTCTATCCACAGATGCTGAGCTTCTCAACGTTCAGCTTTTATGTCAATTAAATCTTGTTGGTCTTATTAAACCTGATACTGCACTGCTGTATCATGTAGAAGGAGATGTTTCTCCCGCGCAGTGTCCACATCTTTGTCCTTGGAAGACTGTTTCTGCTGTCCCAGGTCTTCAGTGTCCATCACATCCTCTCTTGACTTGTTCCAGTTGTGCAGAGCACAGTATGCTGGGATTATGTGGCACACACTGTCTACACTGTACTCCAAGACCCTCCCAGACCAATCCAAGCATCGGAAGCGCATCTGCAGAATGCCTGTCACCTACTCTATGAGGGCCCTGGTTGAAGAATAAGCTGAGTTGTATCTATGCTCAGCCTCAGTCAGGTGTTTTCATAATTGAATTATCAGCTATGGCTGCAGAAGGCTTGCTGTATCGTTCAGACACAATCTCTCTGCAACACTCAGCAATCGTGACTATGACCCTCGCAGTGACAGGTTCCTTTTGACATGATTACACTGAACCTATCAGAACGTAACAGAAAAAGAAAAGGTCCTTATTAATGTGAGCAGACAACATTTGCATCACACATGAATGATAGCTAGCTTGGTCCTCCATACAGTGTGATGAGGAGGACTCTGTCAAGGAGGGCCATGGAACACTTCTACATGGAGCTTTGACATAGTGGACCTTAGTCTGATGAATGCATTACAAGACATGTCATACAAATACCATAGGAGATTTCTTTATTCCTCCGAGCCTCCTAATATCTTGCCATTCATTGAGTTCCCTCTTGTCGTGTTACTTCTTCCAAAGTGCATCACTTCACACTTTCAAGATTAAATTTCATCAACCACAGATTTGCCTTCTGACTATCTTCAACCATTCAAACCTATTCAAACCACTGTGCTGTACTGACCCCCTTTGAAGCCAGGATGCTTATGACCATCAATGATCCCCTTCCCCCTTATATATATGTTGTCTCCCCACACAATTATTGTCCCCTTTGCATCCTGGCATGCTGCCTCCATTCCTCACAACTGACTGCCCCAAACCTCCAACTACAGCAGTGATAACCACCAACAGCCCCTACCCCATCTTGATTGTCATCAAACTCCCACCCTGACACAGAATTGCCAATGACCCATCTGCCCTGTTAGCCTTGGGCAACAATCCTGACTGTTGAATGATCAGACTCTGTCTGTACATTTCCTTGGCTGACTAACTGCAAATCCCCTGATGTTTGCATTTGACCTGCACAAGTGACCATGGCCCACTCTCTATTCTGCAGTGATACAGACCCATTGACTCCGACCACCCCAAGTGGTCAACTGGCCATGATAAAGCTCCAGGACTGAGAGTGGAAGTTATCTTTGATTTACTCGGCTAGGGTCCCCAACAAAAGGTAGTGCTCCTCGACTTGACTGATGCATGCTGCTGAAATGTGCTGTAGGTGTGACATTGATGTAACTTGTCACCCTTAGAGAAACATGACTTTCCCCTTGATGGATCATCACTGACACCCATCACAAGTGCGTGACTTTGCATCTTCACTAGACAAGTCAGATGTACTGTTAGTGCTGTCTCACATGGCAAAGCGCAGAAAGAAAGGACAAAGGAAAGTGATCATCTGAGTAGGTGCAAAATGTGTGAGCACATACTAAGACAGTGAACGAACAGTCTTGAGATACACCTTGTCCAGTCAATGAAGTGGGCTTGTTGTAATAATTTGGCCCTGTGTGCAAAGTAGCCTGGCAGCAGCATTAAAATGCATTCCAAAGTGCAGAATTGCAGTGGAAGACTGTATTCTAACTGGGTTGGAGACATGCCAGGATAATGTGGTAAGGTTGGTGAGTGTCCCCGGATAGATTTCGGGTGGTCCCTGCCCATGGAGGCTATCCCGACATGTTGGGGACTGCTAGCCAAGTAGGAACTGGTGGTTGAGTTGCAGATGCCCGCTCTGACTGGCATGTCGATTATTGTCTCTGTTTAGTTTCTAACTAGCGTGCAGGAAAACAGGAAACTGCATGTCAGTGAGGTGAAATGAGGCACTAGCGGTACACAATTGCATGAAAACAAGGCTCTCACTGCTCACTAGTGGGATTCCCATCTCACCATTCAGAACCTAGTTGCAAAATTGGATTAATTTTCCATCAATGTTGAGAACCTCATTTTTCTGATTCTGCCATATTTTCCCAACTGATTTTGCATTTGCCCATGTCATTCAGGGCTTGGAAATTTCCACCATTGGTCCCTGTGAGTAAGCCTGAAGAATTGGCTGCTGATAATAATGATAGAATAGAAAGATGAAATGATCTGTAGGAAGCCTGAACTGAAGGATAAAAGGTATGGAATAGTATTTAATATTGTAGGTGCCTACAGAAGTAAGGCTGAGTTGGGACATTACAAGGGAAAGAAGTTGAATTGAACTCCATAGAAATTTTTTTAAAATTACAAACGTGAGAGTGAAGGTAGGTTAAAAATGGAGATTTTCTCAGGCTTTGACATGTGGCTTGGAAATGACATGACAGCAAACAAGTGTCAAAATATTTTTCTGCAGTGCAAGAGAAAGTTCTAATTCACAAGTGCATATGTATAACATTTCATTTTGTAGCCCTAAGCCAAATCAGTGCAAATGCATGTTTGTGATTGCCATAATTATAAATATTGTCTCACTGGCATATATTTCTCACCGAGTGCATTAAAGTCATAAATGATCGTGTGTAGCATATTGCTGCAAGTACATTTTATCTTAAATAAAGTAGACAATGTAATCTTGAGTTCACTTGCCAGGAATGATGTGGGCGGGTGAGGATAGTTTGGCACACAGGACATGTTCTCAAATCATTTGCACTGATTTGACGCAAAGGTTGATGCCTGAGGAGCAAAATTGCAATGTCAAGCCCTGATGATGTGATTGAAACATAAATAGTGTTATACCTCCAAATCCAGGCTTCATCAATTGTTATATGTTACTTTGGTTTTAGTATGGAATTTGATAGTTGTTTTTTAATGGTGTTGATATAGTTGCTTAGCTTAGAGGGTATACATTCAGTTACCATATCTATTTACCATTAAGTTTCCTATAAGAATAGCAATCTTCAAACCCAATTCAATAGAATTCCGCACTGCATTATGATATAAAGCTGTTGAACCAATAATCCAATCAACAATGACAACGTTCACATCCATTGCACCAAGCAATTCTTTTGCCAGGGTGTCAACCCAAGAAGGTTTGCTGCCAGTGACCCTAAACAGAAATAACAATATGAAGAAACAATGAAATATTGACATAAAAGTATTAAAACTCTTCACAAGTTATTCTGAGATTGAATTGCAATATTAATGAGTAAAGATTGAATGTTTTCTTTTATGGCTTTCTCTGCTATTTTAACAAATACATAATGTTTCAGTGGAGAGAGACATTCCAGACAAGTGTATTAGATTTCAGTGCCTCTTATTTAGTTGTGCAAGCTGATTTACTAATGTCCTTCAGGAAATCTCCATACTTACGTGGTCAGGCCAAAATGTGACTCCAGACCCACAGCAATGTGGCTGATTCATAACTGCCCCCTCAGCAATGAATAATGGGCAATAAATATGGACCTATGGATCCACAACGCATAGCCAAACAATATTCTAAAAATGGACATAAAAGTAACAATAGTGGCTTCAGCCTTACTGAGTGCAAACTATGGTCCATCATTAGATACAAAACAAAGGCCAGAACCACATTCGGCTGTTGACGTTGTTGACTGCTGCCTGGAGAACTGGTAGGTGACCTACTCTTCTTACCAGGAATGCACACATTTTTCAGGCGGTGGTGGGGCCATCAGTGGGCCTTCCTATGAAAATGCAATGCTGGAAGCAGAAATCTCACAGACTGAGACCTGCCAGAAATCAGGAGCAAGTTTGGACATGACCAATCAGGTGCACATGAACAGGATAGCCAACATGCCTGAGCTGTCAGAGCATTCATGTGTGTTTGAATCTGAAATCAACTGAGAGTTTGTGTCTATAGTAATTAATTTGTGAGAGACAGCATATATGGGCCTGTCCTATCTATTGACACCTCTTTGGTCAACAAAGGAACACAGTGTCATTCAATGGATAATATCAGGATTAGGCCTAATTGAGGCCGAACATTTAATTTCTATGGCATGAAAATATTTAACAGAGTTAAAACAAATGCAACTTTGGAATTCAAAGTTTTGACAATTTTTGGTTAATTGTACAAAGAGGACTCAACAACTTTTATCATGGGATTTTATACATCCATTTGAGAATAGATGGGACCCCAGTTTAAAGATTCATCTAAAAGACTGTGTCTCCATCATGTAGCATTCCCTTGTACTGCCTTAGTTCCCTGGAGTGAGGCCAGATGCCTGTTACAGACTGATAGCTTTTAAAAAGATATTCAAACTTTTAGAGATAGTAAGAACTACAGATGCTAGAGTCAGAGATAACACAGTGTGGAGCTGAAGGAACACAACAGGCTTGCCAGCATCAGAGGAGCAGGGAAGTTGATGCTTTGGGTTGGCTCTGAAGCAAGGTCCCGAACCGAAATGTCAACTTTCCTGCTTCTCCTATTGCTGCCTGGCCTGCTGTGTTCCTCCAGGTCCACGCGGTGTTATTTCAAACTTTCAGTGACCGACAAATTATCACCCAACAAACTTTCAAGTCTTTAAGACTGTTGCTCTGAATATTTCTGATATTGAATTAAACCGACAGACTGAAATGTAACCATTCACAACTTGACATTTTTTATAGCTCCCTGGGCCTTGGAGAAAAGCAGTCTATGCACTGTCACTCCAATAGCCCATGTCATTGTTTACAGCTGTAATTAGCTCATAGTTTCTTCTCGGTAAACCAACCTGTGCTCCAGTTCTAACTTTTAGAACCAAGCCACGCAGGCTGATTGTCCTAACTTGAAGACACTATTCCAAGATGTAACAATTTTAGAAAACCTTGCATTTGTAACAGCTCGCAATGTCCTGACAGAGGCAAAACCATTACTACTATAGCAAGGCTGATATTAACTGAGTAGACAGCAAAGACACTCACCAAGACCTTTCATGACCAAACATGTTAACAATACTTGAATTCCAGAGCAAATTTCACTGGTAGCTTGAGTTACTGCTGTTCTCACCAGAAATACCTTATACCTCATCTGCCAAGAGCTCCCCTCTTCTTTAGAGTGCCCCTCGAGGCAATTCCTGCAAAAACTACCCACACAATGTCATTGGGCACCCTCTGGGCTGTAGGATTTTCCATTTCTTCCTATCATTTAACCTCCTAAGATATGACTGATAATGAAGAACAGCACATTACAATTGGCTTGATGCCGTTTCCAGAGTAACCAGATGGATTCCAACTGTTTCATTTACCCTCCTGCCTGCAGTTAAAATTATTCATTGCGATTTTGTACTATGATGCATTAATAATGACTTTCCCGCTTGTTTGTGAATATATTTTATAAGGCTTCTCCAAGACTATAAAATAGTTTCTGATTACCTGTAACCATGCATTATTAGCTTTGTGGGCAGACTTCCATTAAAGTTGGAATTCTGAATGTCATTACTGTCACTGATAGGTTGGGCACAACTTGGGTTCCGACGGGTGAGCAGCATAAATTGGACTTTGAGGTCCATCCTTTGCAAAATATTCCTCCAAGAATAAGTTTGAAAATGTGTACAGTTCTGCGTAATGTTTCCATTAACTGTAATGTAAACAAATGTTTTTCCGTTAATTTTTGTACATTTTTACTAGGCCTTTTAGATTCACCATTGAATGGACCTATCTAATGTGTGCATGTCTGTTAGTGCCTACAATAAGAAGCACTTAAAATTGATATGAACTATTACATTATTTTCCAATTTAGGACAGTTCTGACTTCAATGTTTGTAAACACATAGGAAGGGTCTATGCCAGAAATGTCAGCTTTTGTGCTTCTAAGATGCTGCTTGGCTGCTGTGTTCATCCAGCTCCACACTTTGTTATCTTGGCCCACATTTTCTGCTGGTTAGTCTGTCATCATTTCAGTGCAGATGGGAATTGTACATGGAAACCATGCGGAATAATAGCAGATATTGAAAGAATTGCCAGGCTAGTTGACTAATCCAGTTGGCAATAGGGAATGTCTCTATGCCTGGAACCATCCAACAATCTCCATTTAAACTGGAAACTTTGAAGCATCCTGATCACATTATGGAAACATTGCAGTAATTCAGAAAAATGTTGGCAATCATTTAGTTAACTCAATATTTATCTCACTGCCACATCCTCCACTACCCACTTCCTCTCCAACAACAACATCTTGTCAGGTGCTTGCACCCTTCAGACCTTGACCTGGCTGCCCGCCTGGATGCAGCCCACCCTGGCTGGACAGGACCAGAGCCAACATTACCCCTATCAGGCCTGACACAATGTAGCCTTACTCCGCTAGATTAGAGCTGACAACCCCTTCTCCCGACCAGGCTCAACTAACCTGCAGCTTACCCCCAGCTCATCTGCTGTCCTACCCCAGACCTGTACCCTCTCCGAAGCTGGCACCGTCGCCAGATGGCAGCATACTTATTTGACACCTTAGTACTATACCCAACCTCCAATTCCCTAGCACTCGATTACTCGCCCACCTGGCACCCTACATACCTAGCACTTTATTATCACTCTGCCTGGCACCCTACTTACCAAGCACTTTATTACCCCTCCACCTGGTACCCTACTTACCCAGCACTCTATTACCCCATCAACTGGCACGCTACTTACCTAGCACTCTGTTACCCTTCCACCTGGCACCGAACGTACCTAACACTCTATTACCCCTCCGACTGGCACCCTACTTACCTTGCACTCTATTACCATTCCAATTGGTACCCTACTTACCTACCACTCTATTACCCCTCGAGCTGGTACCCTACTTACCTAAGACTCTATTACTCCTCCACCTGGCACCCTACTTACCCAGCACTTTATTACCCGCCCACCTAGTACCCTACTTACCTACCACTCTATTACCCCTCCACCTGGCATCCTACTTACCAAGCACTCTATTACCCCTCCGATTGTGGCCCTACTTTCCCAGCACTTTATTACCCGCCCACCTGGCACCCTACTTACCTACCACTCTATTACCCCTCCACCTGGTACCCTACTTACCTAGCACTCTATTACCCGCCCACCTGGCACCCCACTTAACTATCACTCTATTACCCCTCCGAATGGCACCCTACTTACCTAGGAATCTGTTACCCCTCCGCCTGGCACACTACTTACCTAGCACTCTATTACCCCTCCGCCTGGCACCCTGGTTACCTAGCAATTTATTACCCGCCCACCTGGCACCCTACCTACCTCGCACTCTATTACCCCTCCACCTGGAACCCTACTTACCTGGCACTCTATTACCCCTCTGACTGGCACCCTACTTACCTAGCACTCTATTACCCCTCCACCTGGCACCCTACCTACCTCGCACTCTATTACCCCTCCACCTGGAACCCTACTTACCTGGCACTCTATTAGCCCTCTGACTGGCACCCTACTTACCTAGCACTCTATTACCCCTCCACCTGGCACCCTACCTACCTCGCACTCTATTACCCCTCCACCTGGAACCCTACTTACCTGGCACTGTATTAGCCCTCTGACTGGCACCCTACTTACCTGGCACTCTATTAGCCCTCTGACTGGCACCCTACTTACCTGGCACTCTATTAGCCCTCCGACTGGCACCCTGAGCACCTAGCACTCTATTATCGCTCCCCAGCTGACTCCCTACATACCAAGGACTCTATTAACCCTCCACCTGGTACCCCACTTACCTAGCACTCTGTTACCCCTCTACCTGGTACCCTACTTGCCTGGCACTCTATTACCCCTCCACCTGGTACCCTACTTACCTGGCACTCTATTACCCCTCCGACTGGCACCCTGAGCAACTAGCACTCTATTATCGCTCCCCAGCTGACACCCTACATACCAAGGACTCTCTTACCCCACCACCTGGTCCCCTACTTACCTGGCACTCTATTACCCCTCTGCCTGGCACTCTACTTTCCTAGCACTTTATTACCCGCCAACCTGGCACCCTACCTACCGAGCACTCTATTACCCCTCGACCTGGTATCCTACTTACCTACCACTCTATTACCCCTCCACCTGGCACACTACTTACCTGGCACTCTATTAACCCTCTGACTGGCACCCTACTTACCTAGCACTTTATTACCCGCCCACCTGGCACCCTAGCTACCGAGCACTCTATTACCCCTCCGATTGGCGCCCTACTTACCTGGCACTGTATTACACCACCACCTGGCACCCTACTTACCAAGCTCTCTATTACCCCTCTGACTGGCACCCTACTTATCTGGCACTCTATTACCCCTCCACCTGGTGCCCTACTTACCTGGCACTCTATTACCCCTCCACCTGGTACCCTACTTACCTGGCACTCTATTACCCTTCCACCTGGCACCCTGGTACCTGGCACTCTATTACCCCTCCACCTGGTACCCTACTTACCTGGCACTCTATTACCCCTCCGACTGGCACCCTGAGCACCTAGCACTCTATTATCGCTCCCCAGCTGACACCCTACATACCAAGGACTCTATTACCCTCCACCTGGTACCCTACTTACCTGGCACACTATTACCTGCCCACCTGGCACCCTACTTTCCTAGCACTCTATTACCCTTCCACCTGGCACCCTGGTACCTAGCACTCTATTACCCTTCCGACTGGCACCCTACTTTCCTCGCACTTTATTACCTGCCCACCTGGCACCCTACTTACCTTGGACTCTATTACCCCTCCACCTGGTACCCTACTTAGCTAGCATTCTATTACCCCTCCGGCTGGCACCCTACTTACCTAGCACTGTATTACCCACCCATCTGGCACCCTACTTACCTAGCACTCTGTTACCCTTCCACCTGGTACCGAACGTACCTCGCACTCTATTACCCCTCTGACTGGCACCCTACTTACCTAGCACTCTATTACCCCTCCACCTGGTACCCTACTTACCTGGCGCTCTATTACCCCTCCGCCTGGCACCCTACTTTCCTTGCACTTTATTACCCGCCCACCTGGCACCCTACTTTCCTCGCACTCTATTACCCCTCCGCCTGGCACCCTACTTTCCTTGCACTCTATTACCCCTCCACCTGGCACCCTACTTACCTAGCACTCTATTACCCCTCCACCTGGCACCCTACTTACCTAGCACTCTATTACCCCTCCGCCTGGCACCCTGCTTACCTAGCACTCTATTACCCTCCACCTGGTACCCTACTTACCTGGCACACCATTACCTGCCCACCCGGCACCCTACTTACCTTGGACTCTATTACCCCTTCACCTGGAACCCTACTTTCCTAGCACTCTATTACCCCTCCACCTGGTACCCTACTTAGCTAGCATTCTATTACCCCTCCGGCTGGCACCCTACTTACCTAGCACTGTATTACCCACCCATCTGGCACCCTACTTACCTAGCACTCTGTTACCCCTCTGTGGCACCCTATTTACCTAGCACTTTGTTACCACTCTATGGCACCCTACTTACCTAGCACTCTATCATGCCACCACCTGGAACCCTCCCATTTCTCTCCAGTGGAATCCTAACCTCACTCACATGCAGTTTGACAGTATTTGGCAAATTGGGTGTCAGAACCTTTCAGAGTCAGAATCCAGCAGGTGACTGTTTGGAACAAGGAGGCATGGTTTGTCTTCGTGTCACATTTCCACGCCGCAAAGGAGTGTCAGAGTGGGTTTACACCTCCCCATTTCTGAGGAAACTCTGAGGGGAATCTCCTTTCAGAAATGCAGAGATCCCTTCCTCATCAAAAAGATGGACTGAGTAGCAATCTATATGAGATTTACCCTTATGGAAAATCTGAATAAGAAATTTCTGTTTTTTTTAGTACAACAGTAGAAACAAAGTTGAAAAATTGACTACAAGAGCATATTGACCAATGACCTACTGTCAAGATAAATTGACAATCGCTGCTGAAATTTACCATGACCTCAGAGTATTTTCCAGGTTTGTTTGTGTTGAGACATGCTCTTTCAGATCGGAAGATGATACAAGATTAATTCTTCAGCTCCTTACTAAATAGAATATGGTGAGCTTTGAACGTGAACGAACTTTCTGAAGGAGGGTCTAGGCCTGAAACGTCAGCTTTCCTGCTCCTCTGATGCTGCTTGGCCTGCTGCGTTCATGCAGCTCTACACGTTGTTGTCCCAGATTATCCAGTGTCTGCAGTTCCTGCTGTCTTTGTCTGGATTGCTGTGCTAAACTAATTGTAACTTATCTGGCATACTTAAGGGATTTTTAAAAACAAGTTCAGTACGTGATTGGCAAGGAATTTATTGTCTGTACTCATTAGTTGTAATAAAATATTGCTGGGGCCACTTTGGAGACCGTTTGAGAGTCAGACACCTTGGCGTGGCTCTGGAGATGCAGACTGAGGAATGCAAATCTCCTTTCTTCGAGGATATTAGAAAAGGAGTTGAATTTTTACAACAGAAGTCTATTATTCTCTGAGATAGGATGTTATTTGAATGCAGTGTTACTAGGTTCTTGGACCTGCACTGTGTGTGTGGCTGATAGCAGAGATTTTTAGTGTCATAGAGTCATACAGCTCGGGGAAAGACCCTCCGGTCCAACTCACCCAGGCGAACCAGGTTACCTAAGCTGAGCTAGTCCCATTTACCTGGACTTGGCCCATATCCCTCTAAACCTTTCCTATTCATGCAGCTGTCCAAATTTCTTTTAAAATGTGTAATTGCTCCTGCCTCTGTCATTTCCTCTGCCAGTTTATTCCACATATGAACTTCATTCTTGTTCCTCCGGTCCCTTTTAAATCTTTCTCCTCTCACTTTAAATTTATGCCTTCTAGTTTTGTACTCCCCTACCTAGAGAAAGGCCTTTAATATTCACCCTATCTTATGCTTCTCAGGATTTTATATACCTCAATAAAGTCATCCCTGAACATCCTACGCTCCAGGCTGGGGCAGGGTCTCCGTTTTTGTCTTCCTACACTTGCTGTTGCGGTTCAGCAGTGATTCAACCGCAAGAAAGTCCTTATACTCTCTGTCTTTGCTCCTCAAGTGAATTTAATTGGACTGCTGAGTTTTCTTGGCTTCAATATTAATTGACAAGCATGCAGACAAACATTAACCACTTGAGATCTGAGCTTCTTTGCTGCACGTTAACTTACCTAACACGTCAATAACTAAATTACAATACAATACATTCATTTACCTGTTATGTAGCATAATGGAAAGATCAGTGATCCCAGGAGTAAAATTCTGTTCCAATGGTTAGCCATTTTCTAAACACGGGCTGTTCCTTTCATCTTCTACATCAGCATGTTCACATCTCCAATAGCAAGTACATATTTCAACATGAAGACTTGTTTAGCAATGTGTAACTCTGGTTAATAATTTATAGCCTTATCATTATATTCAATAACAGGACAAGACTGTAATGTTACTCTTAGCATAACAGTTTAGCTTTTTGTAGTGTTTTTCCAAGAATATTTTACCTATGAATCCAAACTTTTTGAAGTTATTATAATGCTTATTCATCCTTACATATGATAAAAAAAGTAATCGTTACAAATCAAAACCACATGACCACTGAGTAACAGTCACAATAAAACATTTTCCCCAAAGGTTATCGCTGATGAACAAAGTTTACAACTATTTATCAGGGATGTTAAATGTCACATTTCCATTTTGCCCTGAGCTTACTTGGAAATTATTCTTATCAGCAGCAATTCCATTGGAAATAGACTCAAATATTTGCATCACCAAATAGCTTTTTGACAAAGGAACTTCTCACTGAACTGTTCATTGCTCTGAGATTATGAAGTTAACAAGACTTATTTTTCAAAGGTGCAATCATTGTCACTTGCTTAGAGTAAAGTGTGATGCCTGGTTACGAACAGTTGAGTGCTGCTACAATGCACCCTTTCTATGCCCATGAGACAGATTGTTCTGTTGCCTATGGTGAAGGATGGACCATGACCAAGTGGCAGCAAGATGAGGCTTTTGTCTGAAATAACAGGTGGTTTATTACACCTCAGTAACTAAATACAGGTTATATTAGCTGTAAAACATATTAACTATAACTATAAAGATTAGGTAAGACATGTAAGCCTACAGCAGTAAACTGTGCAAGTCCACAAATTACCGAAACTGCCTCCAACCTCCCAATGCTGCATCCAGTGGCTGTTCTTTCATCAGAGCGGGCAGAGCTTTAGCCTAGCTCTTTCATGCCCATTACCTTATTCAACATTTCTTCTGAGCATTTTCCCCTCAGTTAACTGATTATACAATGGTATAGACAACTGTGTTACATTTGCTCTCCCCTACATCTCTGTCTTCAAAAATTCAAACATTCTGTCTGGATAATTAACAGTTCTTCCAGAACATGTTTGTTCCAAGCATGTAAGAGTGGCGGGTCTTTGGCTTGAGGATTGTTGAATTTAATGTTGGTCTTTCATTTATTACATAGAACATAGAACATTACAGCACAGTACAAGCCCTTCGGCCCTCGATGTTGTGCCGACCTGTCATACCGATCTGAAGCCCATCTAACCTACCCGATTCCATGTACGTCCGTATGCTTATTCTTCTTTTGGAGAATGCTTTATTGCATGAATACCTTTGATTGAACATTTGATTAGCTGTTGATGGTGTTGCTCAACATCTGATCTGGAGAACCTTTGATTTCATGGCTGTCTATCATAAAAGACAATCTTCCTGCTGACAAAAGAAGTAGCTTCATTTTTAGTATCATGTACTGGGCACATGGCTGATTCCTCTCAAGCAGTTGAACATTGTTGATGTCTTCTGTCATGCTGTGTGTTACTGAGTGTGGTACAGTAGATTTCTTTCATACCCATGTCAGCAGTATTTGACTGCTCTGTACCACCATCACCGTATATAGCAGGCTGTTGTGCTGACAGTACTGATCTGATTAAAAGTTCACTAATGATTAATGAAGTGAACCATATTACTAACTTTTAATGGCAGCATTTGGTTGCTTTCTGACATCTTGTTGATAGTTATCATCCTCTGAGGATTCTTCAGTGATACCAGGGATAGAAAACATTTCCTAAGGAATAAATCTCCAACACCAATCGAAGTGATTTTCAGTGGTTGAAGTCACTTCTTAGTTTTGATCATTAACCTTTGAAAGTCTATGAAGACTTCCATTGGCTGTGTTTGATCTGTTGATTGTAGTTTTCTTATTTACTTATGATTGTGCTACATTCATGAATTGCAGGAGGGAAAAACATCCATCTGTCCTTAGGAGAAATTCGGTGGTTTCGGATTGCGTGCACATCTGGTGTTCTTTATGTTGCAGTGACACTTGCAATATTCACTTGATCTTAAGGGTCATAATATCTGCACTGTGTATCTCTAGATCTGAAGGCTATAACTTCTTGTGTATGAGCCATTGCATGCGATTGGGTAATTCAGAGACTCTTGCCCCATATCAACCTAAATTAAATATGACATCCATTGGCATAAGTAAGTTCAGTCATGTTTAGTTGTGATTTATTGTTTTGGATTTCACGGTCAGTGTGTCAGTATGCTCTATGTCAGCATGCCTTTAAGAAACATGCTCACGACATTATCACTGTTTTATAGTATGACCAAAGGTTAATGAAGCTCAGACTTCATCTTACTTGAAGCATGGAACTTTGATAGATCAGAGAACTTGTGCAGCTTTAAGAGACTAGAGATCATTTTGCACGCCATCAGCAAGTAGGGTCTTCATAGAATTATAACATTGGTCTTTCCATGGAAAATCAGAATGAACCAGACAAGATCTAGAAGGTAGTCTAAGACCAATTCAAGATAAGAATTAATTTCAGGATTAACAGATTCTAACCTAGTTGTTGGCTCATTGACATAGGAGCTAGCAGAGACACATCACTACTTTGCACCCTAAAGACATCTACCTGAGAAAGTGGTGCTCCAAAGTACAACCTACCAGAGACTGTCTCATAGTGTGTGATGGATCACCAATTTCATGCATTGACTTAAACACTCCATGGTGCCAATGTACAAGCTTACCTTGGATTTCTGAAATCTCCTACTGGTGGATACCAAAAATTTAGCAGTGGCAGAACTACCAGTTTGCACAAATTTCAGTCAGAATTCATGAGATTCAAACCACACCTGCTATGGTGAAATAAATCGCACAAGATGCAAAAATCATTCAATGCTCTCAAATGTCTTTACCCATGCATGTTTGCCATAACCAGAAATTTCGACGATAAAGTGGTTTTGCATCTTGAGGATAATGCAACCTCCTTTATTGATTGTTTAAGGAAGTGTAGTAGCAACAGCATTCAGAAGTTGCAAGTGGAACTGAGCAACTGAACATCTGAATAACAAGGACGCCTATATCAGATTACTATTTATTGACTTTAACTCTGCTTTCAACACCATAATTTCAACAAAATTCATCTCCAAAATCTGAGACCTAGGCCTCCACTCTGCCCTCTGCAGTTGGGCCTTTGACTTCCTGATCCTCAGACTGCAAGCTGTAAGGATAGGCTACAAAACCTCCTCCACGGTAATCTACAACACCGGTATCCCACAAGGTTACATACTCAGTCCCTTACTGTACTCCTAATATACTCACAACCGTGTGGCCAAATTCAGCTGTAAATCCATTTACACATTTGCTGATGACACCACAACAGTGGGTTGGATGTCAAACAATGATGAGACAGAGCACTGGAAAAACAGATAGACAGCATAGGAGTGTGGTATAAAGACATCAATCTCTCCCTCAATGTCAGCAAAACGAACAAGCTGGTCGTCGACTTCAGCAGGCAGAGTGGAGGATTATGCCCCTGTCTGTATCAATTGTGAGGTGGAGGTGGTCAAGAGTTTCAAGTTCTGAGGAGTAAGTATCACCGACAATCCATCCTGGTCCACGTATATTGTCGCTACAGTCAAGAAAGCACACCAAAAAGAATCATAATCATAGAGTTATGCAGCATGGAAACAGACCCTTGGATCCAACAAGTCCATGCCAAACATAATCCCAAACTAAATTGGTCCCACCTGGCTGCTCCTGGCCAATATCCCTGCAAACATTTCCTGTTCATGTATTTATCCAAATGTCTTTTAAACATTGTAATTGTGCTCACATCCACCACTTTGTCAGGAAGTTCATTCCACACATGAACAATACTGCGTTAAAAAGAAAGTTACTCCCATATCTGTTTTAAATCTCTCTCCTCTTCAAAGGCTGCTCCAGAGTCTTCCAACAGCACAGTATGGAGGTCAGTCTTGGCTTAGTGTTGCATACTCAGCCTGGCCCTGCATGGCAGTTTCAGCATGGATTTCCAGTATACCCAGGATCTGTTAATTGAACTATGAACCTTTACTTTTTTTCCCTTGCTATTTATGAATTCTGTTGTTAATTTAGGCATCATGGTATGGTGACTTATAAAATGTTTCATTGTATTTGTTTTGTGAAACAAATGTGACAATAAATTGCTGTTTGATTCTCACCTTAAAAATGTGCCCCCCTAATCTATGCCTCAAATTCTTCAGAAGGCTACGGAAATTCAGCATGTCCACAATGACCCTTACCAACTTTTATAGATTCTTGATACAAAGCATCCTATCTGGATGCATCACAGCTTGGTATGGCAACTGCTCTGCCCAAGACCATAAGAAATTACAGAGAGTTGTGAATGTAGCCCAGTCCATCATGAAAATCAGAGATAGTGGGAACAGCAGATGCTGGAGAATCTAAGATAACAAGGTGTAGAGCTGGATGAACACAGCAGGCCAAGCAGCATCAGAGGAGCAGGAAAGCTGACGTTTCCAGCCTAGACCCTTCTTCAGAAATGGAGGAGGGGGCGGGGGTTCTGAAATAAATAGGGAGAGAGAGGGAGGCGGATAGAAGATGGATAGAGGAGAAGATAGGTGGAGAGGTGGGAAGTTAGGGAGGAGATGGGTCAGTCCAGGGAGGACGGACAGGTCAAGGGGGCGGGATGAGGTTAGTAGGTAGGAGATGTGGGTGGGGCTTGAGGTGGGAGGAGGGGATAGGTGGGAGGAAGGACAGGTTAGGGAGGCGGGGACGAGCTGGGCTGGTTTTGGGATGCAGTAGAGGGAGGGGGAGATTTTGAAGCTTGTGAAGTCCACATTGATAATATTGTGCTGCAGGGTTCCCAAGTGGAATATGAGTTGCTGTTCCTGCAACCTTCGGGTGGCATCATTGTGGAGCTGCAGGAGGCCCATGATGGACATGTTGTCTGAGGAATGGTGGGGGCGAGTAGAAATGGTTCACGACTGGGAGGTGCAGTTGTTTATTGCGAACCGAGCGGAGGTGTTCTACAAAGTGGTCCCCAAGCCTCCGCTTGGTTTCCCTGATCTAGAGGTGGCCTCCTTTACATCGGAGAAACCAAGCGGAGGCTTGGGGACTGCTTTGCAGAACACCTATACTTCGTTCGCAATAAACAACTGCACCTCCCCACCACGCACCATTTCAATTCCCCCTCCCATTCCTCAGACGACATGTCCATCATGGGCCTCCTGCAGTGCCACAACGATGCCACCTGAAGGTTGCAGGAACAGCAACTCATATTCCACTTGGGAACCCTGCAGCCCAATGGTATCAATGTGGACTTCAGAACCTTCAAAATCTCCCCTCCCCTGACCGTATCCCAAAACCAGCCCAGCTCGTCCCTGCCTCCCTAACCTGTCCTTCCTCCCACCTATCCCCTCCTCCCACCTCAAGCCCCACCCCCATTTCCTACCTACTAGCCTCATCCCGCCCCCTTGACCTGTCCGTCCTCCCTGGACTGACCCATCTCCTCCCTAACTCCCACCTACACTCACCTCTACCGGCTCCATCCCAGCCTCTTTGACCTGTCTGTCTCCTCTCCACCTATCTTCTCCTCTATCCATCTTCTATCCACCTCCCCATCTCTCCCTATTTATTTCAGAACGCCCCTCCCTCTCCCCCATTTCTGACGAAGGATCTAGGCCGGAAACATCAGCCTTCCTGCTCCTCTGATGCTGCTTGGCCTGCTGTGTTCATCCAGCTCCACACCTTGTTATCTCATCATGAAAATCAACCTTATTTCCACTGACTCTATCTACATTTCCTGCTGCCTCGGGAAATCAGCCAACATTGTCAAAGACCCCTCCTGCCCCCGCTATACTCTCATCCACTCTCTTCCATCGAGCAGAAGACACAATAGTTTGAAAACACATACCAACAGATTTAAGAACTGCTTCTTCCCTGATGTTATTAAACTTATGAACAGACTTCTCAGATATTAGAGTTGATCTTTCTGTGCAGCTGTAGCATTATATTCTGCGTTATATTCTATTTCCCTGATGTAAAGTATTATTTGTTTGGTTAGCAAGTAAAACAATACTTTTTGCTGTAACTTGGTAGAAGTGACAATAAATCAAATCAAATCAAATAACTGATGAGCCTGTTCGTGCTCATTAATTCTTACTTACTAGGCAGCCTCATGTAGTCTAACTCACAAAGCTGAGTTGGCAGCCTTTGTCATAATATTAAACCAGCGTTCAGCATCACTTGTTCTGCATTATTTTCATCAAACCTGATGCCCATGACTAGTAACTCATTCTACATTTCTTCTTCTAAATCACCAAAACGGTCTCACGTGTGTGCATATTTGCTGGTGCCAGCTTTAATTCATGATGGGTAATGTGGTGAGGTGTCGTGATAAGAGGAATCGCCTTGCTGCTGCTGAGGCTGCTATGTGTAAGCCTATAAAAATAAGAAAAACCCATGATAAGCACCTAGTTCCTGTTGCACAGATAAGATGTGATACATTTCAAGATGCAACACAGTCTTAGTTTTACACCTACTGAAATATTTTGCATTTTAATGTATGTAATTATACTTGCATGAAGTACAAATGCGATTGTATCTTCCAACCGATGCATCCCACGTGCTACTTCTGGATTCCACCTTCTGAACCTGCATTACGATTTCTAAAATATTGGGTAGGGTGTTTAATTTGTTGCATTTCACTGCCTATTTGGATTAGGTGTCTGCAATTATTAGTAATTGTACAAGGAGCCAGCTATAAAATGAACATTTATTTTTAGTGCCTATTTTAGATTTACAGCCTGTAAATGTTTTAACTGTCTATAAAGCACATTGCCTACAGAATTTTAGACAGCTGTCTGAGGCCTTAGGAATTGTATGTATGAGCAGCTACAGTCAATCTATCATTACAGTGCTTTCATCAAGGATACAGTCTGTGCATTCATTTGAATGTATTAAAACAATAAGGACATATAATTTCCCCTCAACACAGTGCAATAGCAGGCGTTTGAGTCATGCACCATGTAACTTAGAAAGAATAATTTTGTGTTGTGTGAATTGAAATACATTACCTGTTTATAAAGAATGTGGTTAAAATTACTTCCCCCTCTGATGAAACCAAAGATATCAGCTCACCACCACAGCAGGTGTGTTCGTCTCAGTGGGAATATAGAGCAATACAAGAAATAATGGCAGGCTTTAAATGAACAGTTAAAACATATGGGTTAATTCTTCCATTTCCAATGATCACAGTCACAGGTAATAGCTACTTAAATTCCAGGCCACAGTTCACAGGTAAGTAATTGGTTCTGCACCAAGCTTTTTTTAAAAAAAAATTCACACTATCTTTTTGTTAATCATGGTTTGTGCTTCAGTTGTAAATTTACCTTCTTAGTTGCCCAGGAAAATTGCTGTACTCATAGTGTCGTTTGTATGTCTTAGAGTTTTCAGGAAATCTCTCCAATGTCATCTGTTTTCTTTCCATGATAATCTATGATTGTAATGGTCATGTCTCCTCCTATTTGTTTGTTCTGATAGTGAGTTTATGTGGCAGGTGTAGATTTGAACTTCAGTAGGAGTTAAACTTAGTTGCATACTTACTTGATTACAACCCAGTATTGCACTTATTCTTATTCTGTGTTAAACTTGATGGATTTGGCCATGGACTGCTCACATATTCTGTCAATTGTACAGTATTCATACAGTACTATGTTCTAGCTTGCTCTTGGTTCAGGATGATGTGTGGACTGTGTTCCCAGGAGATTCTGTTAACGCTACAACGATATTTGTGATTAATGCTGCAAAAGAAGTGGTTGAAACAGAAACGCCATTGCCCAATGCCGGGGAGGAAGAGGGGACGGGAGGGGGGGAGAGGGGGGGAGAGCGAGCGAGAGAGAGAGAGAGATCCTAAAGTGTTCCCACCACCACTTAATTTTATTAATTTCAACATCATTGAGTCCCTGACTGTCTGTGGCAGGAAGCCAATTAAGTGAGGGATTAGGTAATTACTTCAGTTAGCTACACATCCCATCGTGCATGTGCTAACCCTTTGAAAGAGTTGCCAAACTAGTTCTTGGTTTAGTTTCTTTATGTAACTGATGTCTTAAATACGAGGCAGCAAATATTCTCTCTATCAAGTCACAACTGCACATCAGGTCTTGTCTTCAGCATAGTTCATGAATTAAGAAGTTGTATAAGTTTGTTTGTGATCAGCTCTTAATTTTCAAGTGTTTCCATTAAAAATAACCAGCAGCACAGCTTTATGCTTTAAACAAGATAAAAGGTTACTTCATTACATAACCATTGTTAAGAACTATGTCAAAAGTAACTAAATTATTAGCTAAAATACAAATACTAGGATTTAAAATATGAGTAAACATTGCTTGTGAAGATGGAAAGGAGATCAGTCCCTACTATTATTATAGGCCTGGCTTGCTTGAAGGATTATTTTCAGATATGAAGGCCTTGAAACATTGTCATCAGAATTCAGAACAGTGAAGTATTCTGTAGTCAGAAGTTGGCCAGAGGCTGCTCTTATGGATGGACAGAGCAGATCAGATGCTGGGATTGAATGAAGGCTTCTTTGCTTTGTTGCTCCTTGGTGCCTCTTGGTAGCCTGATTCAATACAGCCCTGAACAGCTCCCACTCTCTCCCTGTGGCTGCATTGAGGCGTTTCTCTCAAAGTGGTTCCTCACAGCCAAACATTTGTACCATTCAACATTTAAACTGGTTGACATCCTAAGACTGTCTGGGAGTCACTTTGTAAGACCTGTTGCATCTATTTTACAAACAGAATTGTTTTCTCTATGAAATATGTTTTAAAATGCACATTCGTGGTGACCTCCTCATCCTTGTTGAGGAAGTAGGTTCAGAAGCCTCGCTTCAGTAAAGCATAATCTGAGCCATGGCATTGTATTGATCTTTATTTCATTTTTATGGCAATGAAACCAAGTCTTAACAGTAAATGAGATAGCAAGGTGTGGAGCTGGCTGAGCACAGCAGTGGATGGTGAGTTTTTGGAACTATATTTGGGCTTCCAAAGTGAAGAATGAAGATCTTAAATTGAACCAGTGCTCTACACAAATAAAATTATGAATATATCACCAGCATGACTTGCACAGAATCTGTCACTTAATTGATGACCTATTGCCATTGTAATAGATATATGTCGAGTTATCTACTGGAAAGGATGTTCTCCTGGATTTAAAATTCATAAAATCTGACCGTGTTTTCTTGTTCATAATGGAAAGGATTTAATGTCTGGGAAGCTTTCTCTTCCAACAAAACTTCCCATGAGTCACTTGATGAACTGTGGTGAAGTGTATTTAGCATTTGATTCTGATATTGTGACACATCCTGTAATAATACTTTGCAGTTATCTATACTGCAGATCAAAATACTTCCTTACTGTTTGCATCTAATCGAGAAATTGCTGCTAATTCAAGGTAATGAATCTAGGGTAAAAATCCACTGTTCAGACTTTTCAAAATCCTCCATCAAATCCATTTCCTTGTTTGCAAAAATGATTTGTTTTCAATTTTATTGAACTGTAGAATTCCATTCACTGGCGTCTAATGAAAAGGCCAAGTATTAACATCAGTGATGCCAAGCCTGATTGAAGACAGTGAGAACATGCAAACCCATTGACACATATGGAACTATGTCTATGTTTTTAAATGTATAAGATATGCTAAGATAAGTGCTTCTGCTTTCCTGCCACTGATTTTGTCTCCTTCACTTTTAACTGCTTTTGACATGTGGTTTTATGCATTACAATTGTTGCTAGATTTCATGTCAAAATATTTATTTAGGAAAAGTCCTCACTGCTCATATTTAGTTCCCGATATGCATTTTCGGAGTGGGATGAAGTGTGGGATTTTTACTGTGATGCAAGTCGCAGCCTGTATTTGTTTCTACTTTGTTCGCTTTTGCTGGCTTACAGTAAAAGCTCATGTTTGCTCTTGTCCAAATGCCTGCCTACATATGATGTTCCCCTATAGGACAATGACACTGGGGAAAGGATCATCAGATGGGATGTATCTAAGGCCAGGTAAAGTGGGTAGATTGGTGCTTAAACAGCGATGAGGGTGAGAGAATGGGGTTATATGTGTCAATAACATAACATAAAATCCAAGAACATAAAATTACAAATAGATCAGAAAATGCTGGAAATGTTTGACAGATGAGAGTTCAGAAACCTGAAATGTAAGTCTGGGTTGCATTTTAACATTTTTTTGGCTAAATGCAGGTTGCATTAAATTTTATGGAGGGATTTTTGCCTTGAGACTGAGCAAGATTTCTCATTGTATCTTGCCAAACTTTCCTTAGAATCTATCTAACTACCCCATGGTGTCCTTCTCATCTGATTCTAGCTTCATCTTACCTGTGCCATTCCAAGAATGATGCACCGCTTGGCCGCTATCTGCCAAAAGACGGGGATCTCTCACATGCACACCATCTTTGAAAGGCTCTGGTGTATCCAGACGAGCAACAGAAATCTGGTGTTACTCTTCCCTGGTAGTGTCATGACACAGCAACTGCAAAAGCTACAATGCTCGCTGCACTCCACTGGCATGGCTGATATTTCCTCACACATATAACCCCATTCTCTCACCCTCATCGCTGTTTAAGCACCAATCTACCCACTTTACCTGGCCTTAGATACATCCCATCTGATGATCCTTTCCCCAGTGTCATTGTCCTATAGGGGAACATCATATGTAGGCAGGCATTTGGACAAGAGCAAACATGAGCTTTTACTGTAAGCCAGCAAAAGCGAACAAAGTAGAAACAAATACAGGCTGCGACTTGCACCCAAGATGCAAACCAAATGCTGGCATCTTGATCTTGATAGTCCATGATGGTCCTCTGCATCCAGTCGAGTAGCTCCTGGGTTTTACACAGATTTTTTCTGCCTTGTATCGCCTGACGCAGCTGAGCTGAGCCATAGGGAGAATTTAAATGAGCTCAATGCCCCCATTCATCTCCTTAATAACTTGTCCTCATTTCCCATCTCTTTAGCACGTTGCACAATAGCTTGTCACCTGCTCCAGTTGTAGAATTGCCGAGCATAGTATGCCACAATCTGTCTAGACTGCACTGGACAATGGCCCCCAGGCTGGTATAAGCAATGGAACCAGATCTGTTGTCTGTTCCATCAGCACTGGGCTCCCTGGTCCCCAGGTCTCCCCAGATCCCTCCATGTCCCTTTTTACCTTGCAGTACCTAATAGCCCATTTCCACTTGATGGTTCCCCCCCCCCCAACCCCATGTGGAAACACACATTGAATTTCACCTCCAACTGTCCTCCTTTCCCTTGATTAAGCATTACAGCTTAATAATGTCCACCCTGCTCCTTAGTACTCTCACACTGGAGGCCACAGTTGTGGTCACTGCCAGTTATAACTCCCACTGTAGCTTTATAGCCGAACATGCCCTCTGTTGCTATTCCACATACTGGTCCAAACACCTTGAGTGTCACCATCCTTGTTCTTAGCTCCATAAATGCACCTGCTACTTCCCCACTCCCTCCCAGCTTTGACCAGCCCACCTGTTTTGGTAATGATCCCTTCGCTGCTCCTGCTGATTCCCTTTGCATTCCCCCTCAATGATTGATGGACAAATATCCAGGACCATATTTGACCTCCAACTGCATTCAATAAGTAGCCTAGAAGTGACTGAAAGATTCCTGACTTAAGATATACTATTCCCCTGAATGCTGCTACTGATCCTATAGGCCTGACTGTTCAGCACTTCCCAGGCTGCAGTCACACTGTCACAGTGGACTGAGTCGGAGGGGGGCAGATGTTTAACCAATAAGGGGATTAAGGTTTACGGATGGTCCTTGTCTTATGAACGTCCAAATCACAAATACCCATATTTACATTTGAGACCCCATAGTATTATTAATTTTAAGGATCTGACATGTAAACATTCAATTGTACTTATGAACAGATATATTGTACTGTACTGTTTTGTTTTCTGACATTTGTACAAATCAAATTACAAATATACTCAGGACCACAACCCATTTGTAGCTTGGGGACTGCCTGTATATGAAAAAGGCAAGAGATGGAGCTGAAAACCATCAGATCAGCCATTATCTCATTGAATGGTGGTGCAAACATGATGGGCCAAATGGCCTATTATTATTCCTACATTTTGTGAACTTACCTAATGGTCAGTGGAATGTATAACAGGCAGTTAATTTGTAATGCCCAGACTACTCTCCATTCTACCCCTGCACTCAGATAAAGCCGTTTATCCATTTGCATGACTTTCGCTATATAAAGAAAACTTGAAACTGCCCTTGAGTTTCTCAGGGTGTACTGGCCTGGCAAAGTTCCTCAGCTTCACAGTATTACAGTAGTGCTGTGTCTGTTCTACAAAACACTATAGAGAGAGGGTCACAGTTCATTCCGGTATGAGATGTATGGCCACACACTTTCAGACCAAACCTCGAGCAACAAACCACTGCATTCTTGCCTCTGCTGCTCTTATGCAAACATGAGCTCACAAGACAGAAAGGAATCTGTGAGGTCTCTTGAGTGAATACATCTGCAGTTAAGGTGTGCAGCCTGAAACCAGCAACAACACAGAAATGAGTGAACTCATTGAAGATTTAACTGATTTTCGAATTAGCATCTTACAGAACCCTAGCTAGCATCAGTGGGGGTTTTAGAAGCAGCCACTTTGCTTTGATGCGAATGTGAAGCCTGGAGTTATTAGTTTTCACAGATGAGCGAACTCATTTGCAGAATATGACGCTGAAATCCAAAATCCCAGAAACCAATATAACAGGGAACAAATTTATTTTGTGACCTTGCAGCAAAAGATATTATCATAGGCCATTGTTCAGGGCTGCTTTTCAGTGGTACTGTATTTTGAGTTGTCAACATTTTTGAGGCTTGTAACTGCTCTTTTGAAACTGGCATAGATACTCGAAGCACCAGGGTCCTTTAGGAAACTAAATTCTTCCTCTCATGTCTATAGAGGCACTGGATGAGATGAAAGAATGTAACACAGCTTGGGTGGGTGAAAGCAAGTGAGGGAAGATACCTTGTGTGACAGTGAGACCCTTGGAAGCAGGTGGGCACATTTGCAGAGATAGAGTGCATGTGAGATAGCAGAAAGAAGATGGTTGCACTTACGCAGAGCAGTGGAGAAGGTCATTGACCTTTTGCCCTACATTGCTGGGGCTTCTGGCGAAATGTGGAGACCACATTGACATGGGTAGTGAACCTCAGAGCAGGCTGACAGGGTCTGGTGGCATGGTCTCCTCTGTTGGTCCTGGGGGAAGAGGATTCACCATTCTGCCCGGCAGGACCTTGAAGACCCTGTTTGTATTTTTCTCTCAATCTGATGTTATCGTTAACTTCCCTGGCTAACCATGGTCAGCTTATCCCCTTCCTCAAATCCTTCTTTCTCACTGGAATATGTTTGTCCTGTAAGCCATTAACTATTTTCTTAAAATCTGTCATTGATTCTCAACCATATTTGCTGATAACTGTCTTCCCCAATACACTCCAGACAGCTCTGCCCTCATAATTTTTCATTTAAGTTTAACACTATTGTTTCTGACCCAAATTCCACCCTCTCAAACTGAATGCTTATTTCCACCTTGTTAGGCTCACTGTTTATGAGGGGATCTTTTACTGTGTCATCATTTATTAAGACTGTCTCATTACATCCAAAATAGCCTGACCCCTTGTTGGATTCACGACATATCAGTCTAGATACATGTCCAGAAAACATTCTCTGAATTCTTCCTCATTGCTTCCACTGCCAGTCTGACTATCCCAATCTACACGAAGAATAGTGTCGCCCATGGTTCCCTGTCCCACCATATCAATACTTTTAGGGCTACTCCTACCAGTGTCTCCTTGCCCTTTCAGTTTCTTACCTCCACCCTTAAGAATTCTACATCTTCCAATTCAAAATAATTTTTTGCTATTATACTTATTCTATCTGAACCATCAATACTACCCAACCACCCTATGTCTTTCCTGTCCATCATCTAAGGGGCCTATAATAATGATAATCATAGGTGCACACAGCCCAGCTCCAAGTGTGCCGCTTAGTGACTGCCTGCACTTTTTCAAATGGAGTTCCACTCTGGCCTCAGCACTCTGTCTAGGAAACATTTTGGATCAGGGAAAAAGCTGACTAAAGGTGCAGAGGACAGAAGAAGAGAGCTTTTAGATTTTCACGCACAACACTGGGGCTTTAAACCTTGGAGATTGAGGGCAGGAGAGGCAGAGAGAGAGAGAGAGCGAGAGAGAATCTGCTGAATGGCCCTCACAATTGAGCATGCTCCCCTCAAACCAGCTGCAGAACCTAGGACAACACTAAGGCAAAATGGGAGGGGAAGGATTAAAGAAATACTTGCTGAGTGCACTTTGATATGTAACATTGCACTGTATGTATATACTACATCGGTTTGCTGGAGTCCCTGTTTAGCCCTGAATGTAACTATGTCAACATTACCTCCCTCCCATCCATACTTTAACTCCCCCCTTACTTACAAATTCAGTTTCCCCCTTCTCAGTTGTCACCCTCCCATCCCTCAGCCAGCAGTCCCAAATATCCACGGACAGATTTCCGATTTTGCTTCATGTGGCAGCGCCCTCCACAGGCCCAGCCTGCAGAAGCGGGGACCTCCCGACCTCAAGTAGATACCTGTCCATTTCCCTGGACTGATGTGAGAGGCTGCCCTTGACTTTCTGTACAAGAACATCTCGCCTCCATGGATTTTGGCAAAAGCTGCTCCCCTAAGACTTTGAGTCATGGCTACTGCTTGCTGCATTTGCAGTTTCTTTGCCACATAAACTGCTGGTCTGTGGAGCAGGTGTGAGATTGACTAGCGCACTGTTGTACATCATGACGTTTGCCTTCTTTACTGAGGATGCTGCAAGGCAAGAAGCATGGTGTGTGACTGTGCTAATAAGCACAGCAAGGCAGGACTAGTTGGAAATGCAGTGAGCATCCAAATCAGTGCTACTTGAGTAAGTACTAAGGCTATCAGCTCTGAGGTGCAGCCGAGTCCAATCTAAGAGCTGGGTGACTGTCCTGTCTGAAAACTGTGCCTGGAGTAGCCTTTCAAAGCTGGTTACCAGTTCTCCCTGCAGTGCAGGTCTTCTCAAGTGCCCTGCAAGTAGATTAGAGAGAGGTTAGCAAATGGCAGATGCCAATGCGAGTGGGTAAATTGGATTGTACCATGGGTCGTACCCTGCAGTGTAGTTTTGTGCTGATCAATATGGCAGCTCCTTGCAACCAGTAGTCATCTGAGGTCACCAGGTACCCACTCTGACTTCTGAAAACAATGTATGTGTAGGACTGTGTCAGCCACAGAGCATTAAAGGACATCAGAGACTCCTTGAATAACTTTAAAATCCCTGGTGGGCAAAGAGGAAACTTCTGAAAAAAAGACTAGATGCAGGCTGAAAATAAGAAGGAGTTCAGAATGAGCCATAGCTGAGGGCTATCATGAGGCAAAGCTACAGACTGGTAGGTCAAAGGCCCTGGAAGTAATTTAAAGTGAACTTGCAGCACCGGGAACTTTGTAAAGCCAGAATTAGTGTGATAAACGGACAAATCAAAATATCTAAGCAGACCATGTCTTCAGTAATTATAGCTGTGGACTCGAGATAACAAGGTGTAGAGCTAGATGAACACAGCAGGCCAAGCAGCATCAGAGGAGCCGGAATGCTGACATTTCGGGTCTAGACAAAGGAGTAATGGTCTTTCAGAAAAATCTGGAAGAGTAGCGGGAAACTGGTTCTTATGTATGCAGGGTATTTTCAGACATGGGGACATGTAATGTCATCATTGAGAAGGATAATCTGTTGCTCAGCGTGGGTAGAGGTGAAGAAGTTTGCTATCACCACCTCAGACAATAACCTGTTTGCTTTCATACATGATTCTTTGAAGGTTACACCTCATATAGACAGGGTGGTTAAGAAGGTGTTTAGCACGCTTGCGTTCATTGGTCAGATATTTGCATATGGGAGTTGGGACGTCATGTTGACATTGTACAGGACATTGGTGAGGCCTCTTCTGGAGTACTGTGTCCAGTTCTGGTCACCCTGTTATCGGAAGGACATAATTAAACTGGAGAATGTTCAGAAGAGATTTACCAGGATGTTGCCGGGAATGGAGGGTTTAAGTTATGGGGTGAGACTGGAAAGTCTGTGACTTTTTTCTCTGCAGTGCAGGAGGTTGAGGGGTGACCTTATGGAGGTTTATAAAACTATGAGGGGTATAAATAAAGTGAATGGCAGGTGTCTTTTCCCTAGGGTGGGGGATTTCAAGGCTGGGGACATATTTTTAAGCTAAAGAGGAAAAAGATTTAAAAGACATGAGGGGCAGTTTTTTTACAGAGTGGTTTGTGTGCGGAATGAACTTTGGAGGAAGTGGTGGATGTGGGTACAGTTACATTGCTTAAAAGGTATTTAGATAAGTACATGAATAAGAAATATTTGGAGGGATGGGGCCAAGTGCAGGATGGTAGGACTAGTTTAGTTTGGGTCTACGGTCAGCATGGATGGTAGGACCGAAGAGTCTGTTTTTGTGCTGTATGACTCTATGATTCTATTCTATATATTCCATCTTAAGAGTCTTCTCTTGTAAGGCTATTCAGCAGTTTCCCCCTATTAGTTTAAACTAAGTAGACCCAGTCAGAAGATCATATAGTGGCAGCAACTTACCCAATTCTACATTGGCAGCATTTAACATCACAAGCTTGTAAGACACTTGGATCTAATTTATTATTGGATTGCTTGCTCTGTTTGTGACTTGCTTCTTACACTGCTTGGAATGCAAGTAGTCTAGTAATGTGGTTTCATCAGTTTGTTCTCACTTTTACATCTACCTGATGCTGCTTCTAGTGTTACCTCCTGCACTCCTCATTGGGCTAGGGTTAACACCTAGTTTGTGGTAATAGGAGAGTGCCAGGCCAGGAGGTTACAGATTGTTGTTTAATATATTCTGGTTCAGCTGGAATATCATGAATGCCCGGTCTTGAAATGCTAGACCCGTTCAAAGTCTAATCCATTTAACATGATGGTAGTTCCACACAACATAACACAGAGTACTTTCATGTGAGGGAGGGACTTTGTCTCCACAAGTGTGGTGATCACTCTTACCGATACTATCATGGGCAGATGCTTCTGTTACGGGTAACTTGATGACGATGAGATAAAGTGGGTTTGTCATACTTGTTGGTTTCCCGTTGGTTTCCCCACATTGCTGCAGACCTAGGCTAGCAACTATATCCCTTAGGCCTCAGTCATCCTGGCTAACAACAACTCTTGGTAATGGACATAGAACGCCTTCACCCACAGTACATCCTGTGACCCTGCCACCCTCAATGGTTCTTCTAATTGATGTTCAGCTTGGAGGAGGTGGCTCATTAGCTGAGGGGGTTGGTGAGTAGTAATCAGCAGAAGGTTTCCTTATCCATGTTTGATCTAATGTCAAAAGAATTCATGAAGTCATGTGACAAAGTTGAGGGCTTCCAGAGCAACCCTCTCTGCACTGCCTATCACTGCGCTGCCATCTCTGCTGGGTCTAAACTGACAGTGGGACAGGGCAGGGATAGTGACGGTGGTGCCTGGGGCATTGTCTGTAAAGTATGATTCTGTGAGTATAGCTAGATCAGGCTGTATCTTGACCAGTCTGTGAGACAGCTCTCCCAATCTTGTCAGAAGCCCCCAGATTTCCAGCCCCAGTTTTTTACTTACAATGAGAAGAGTTAGTAATTTTACAACGCAATACATTCAGTATGTGTTCCTTGAATATTCAGTGACTGAGAAAAAACAGGTGATTTTAATTCTGAGATAATGGGAACTGCAGATGCTGGAGAGTCCAAGATAATAAAGTGTGAAGCTGGATGAACACAGCAGGTCAAGCAGCATCTCAGGAGTACAAAAGCTGACGTTTCGGGCCTAGACCCTTCATCAGAGACGGGGATGGGGAGAGGGTTCTGGAATAAATAGGGACAGAGCGGGAGGCGGACCGAAGCTGAAGAGAAAAGAAGATAGGTGGAGAGGAGAGTATTGGTGGGGAGGTAGAGAGGGGATAGGTCAGTCCAGGGAAGACGGACAGGTCAAGGAGGTGGGATGAGGTTAGTAGGTAGGAAATGGAGGTGCAGCTTGGGGCGGGAGAAAGAGATGGGTGAGAGGAAGAACCGGTTAGGGAGGCACAGACCGGCTGGGCTGGTTTTGGGATGCAGTGCGGGGAGGGGACGAGCTGGGCTGGTTGTGGGATGCGGTGGGGTAAGGGGAGATTTTGAAGCTGGTGAAGGATTTTAATTCTGAACTTACAGCAGAAACAGGAAGGGAGGGTAAAATTGCCCAGCAGATGTATTCACTGATATCCTACTCTCTTCTTATTGTGTTTGTTGCTGATCTATTCTCCAGGGCAAGGATGGGCAGTTAAGATGGCAACGGTGCCAGCATGGCAGGGAGTGATATGGCTCCTAAGCCCATATGCTCTAGGCCAGCCGCATCCTTTTCTCTCTCTCTCTCTCTCTCCTTTTCTGTCTTTTTCTTTTGTCTTCTATTGTTTAGGGGAAGCCAGCGCAGTGTTGGAGGCTTGTCAGCAACAGCAGTGGTGGTACCCGTATCGAGAATTCCAGACTTCATTAGGCCCGGAGCCTGGAGTCAGGAACTCGGTGGGCCGTTGGCTCTGGCGGAGTTTGGTACCTGAAGCAGGGCTGGGCCTTTTGTGCAATATGAGGTTGAGTTTGGCGTGTACTGGAATTGAGGTCCTGGTATGGACTGGAGTGCAGGACCAGTGCAGTCTGTTTGAAACACTAGACTTTAATGCTGAACTTTTCATTCCTGTATTTTTCTAATTTATTTCCAAAGATCCTGTATCAATGTAACATATTTAGTTAAGACAGCACCATACGTAGCGGCTTTGTAAACTTTTCACTGCACTCATGTGAGTACATGTAACAATAAATCTGATTCTAATTCTAATTCTACTTCTTGCCTGCCTGGGGCACCCCATACTGGGAGATTCTCCCTGTAACCTTGTCCCACAACTCATCTGAGAGTCGGGGACCTGTCGTTTGGTGGCTGGTGGAATGCTTCTGACACCACATTCCTGCTGCCAGTCAGCTGCCCCTTCCTTCCTGTTTTGGGTAGGTGACTGACAGTTCAAATTGCGGGGATCTCAAATTGCACAACTGTCTTGGCAATTCCAACAAACCTCCCACCTGCCTCAACCTGCAGCAAGTTAAAATCAGGAATTGAATCGGAGCAGATCTTCGCTGCTCATTGTAATGGTATTTCAATCTCCATTCAATAAGTGATGTATTAGCACCTCCACAAAGCTATGAAACTGCGGCTTTCAACAATCTAAGGACTCAAATAGTTACAAACTCAGATGGGTCAAAATTCAGAGTTTCAACCAAAGCAATGTTCCTTTCTTGCATTACCTCAGACTGAATTTGAGATGAGGCCCTCAAAACATAGGTATGCCCTTTTTCCCCACTGTTCAAACCTCAAACTAAAACCACGCAAGTGTTTGCGGGGGAGAAAGCTGCCCCATATTTACAATCCTTCTTTTCCTGAAATTGATGTAAACATTTACTACAAGTCCTTGAATCCTATGACCTGTGTTGCTCTCACAATATAATTAATTCCTTTTAAGCAAATATTTTGTTTATCACAAACATAATGCAAAAAGGGCTAAAGATTCATCAAATCAATTGTAAGTTGGGGATCTGGACTAAAAGTAAATATATTAAAAATGAACAAGTCCTATCTGGTAACACTCCTGTGAAGTACACTTTACCACGGTAAAGGCATTGGTTCCTGTTTAAAAAGAAGTTAGAGTAATATTTTATTTAGAACTTAGAACTCAAAGATCAGAAAAGATTTATAATGTAACAAAATCAATGTGGTCTAGTTTGAATTTTGTGTATCCATGCAGCAGAGGAGGCCCCACGACCCAGACTTGTTTATAAATGGTAGACAAAAGCATTTGCGCACAAACAGGGATGCCAGGAATGAACCCCTCTGAAGTGCTGGTGAGTGCCTAACCTCATCTTGAGACTCAATCATGGGTTATGGCATTTCAGAAAAAGCCAGTATTTATTGCCCATTGATAAAACCTTGTGAATGAGACACTGAGCCACTTAGTTAAACCACTACAGTTGATGTGGTTAAGTATATTTACAGTATTGTATGAAAGGTAGTTCCAGGATTTCGACACAGTGATGCAGAAGGAATGGCAATGTAGTTCTAAATAGGGATGGTGTAAGGATAATGCTTCCATGAATCTGCTGCCTTTCTCCTTCTGAGTGACAGAGATTGTGGGTTTGGAAGGAATCTTGGTGAGTTGATGCAATGCATCTTGTAGCTGGCACACACTGTGACTGCCATGGGGTGAGGTAAATCTTTAAGCTGGTGGACTAAAGATCACGTGGGCTGGTTTATCCTGAATGGAGCCAAGCTTCTTGAGTGTTGTTGGTGTGGCACTTATTCAGGTAAGTGGGGAGTAATTCCGGACTTGTCCCATGCAGATAGTAACTTTGGAAGTGAGGAGACAAATTCATCCCTACATAATTTTCAGCTTTTGGCCTGTTTTTGTAGCCATAGTATTGGCGTAGTTGTTCCGATTAAGCTTCTAGTCAATGGTAACATCCTAGGATGTGAGGAATACAGCAATGCAAATTGTCAAGGGGGTAATGGTTAGATTCTCTGTTGCTGGATTTGGTCATTGCCAAGTACTTGTGTGATGAATGTTGTGTAAAATATTATCAGTTCAAGTCTGAACGTTCTTCAGGTTTCACTGCATATAAAATTCAGCTTTAGTATTGGGGGAGTTGTGAATGGTGCTGACAACAGTGCAATCATCAGCAAAAGTCTCCAGTTTGACTTTATGATGGAGGGAAGGTAGACAGAGATGAAGATGGTTAGGCCTAGGCCATTACTATGAGGAGCTCTTGCAATGTTGTCCTGGGGCTGAAATGATTGGCCTTCATTGATGACAGCCATCTTCCTCTTTGCTCGATATCACAAAAAAAACGGAGAGTTTTCCCTTGATTCCTATTGATTCCAACTCTTCACTCAGTCAAATGTCTCCTTCAACTTTTGCATCCATGTTTGGACTTTGATTCAGGCTGGGGCCAAGGCTGAAATGAAATCTGGAGCTGAATGGCCCTAAAAGAAACTTGATATGTGCACCAGTGAGTAAGTTATTGCTGAGTGGGCGGCATGGTTGCTCAGTGATTAGCACTGCTGCCTCACAGCACCAGGCACCTGCGCTCAATTCCACCCTCGGGCGACTGTCTGTGTGGAGTTTGCACGTTCTCCCTGTGTCTGCATGGGTTTCTCTGGGTGATCCGGTTTCCTCCCACAGTCCAAAGATGTACAGGCTAGGTGGATTGGCCATGCCAAAGTACCCCCAGTGTTCAGGGATGTCAAGGTTAGGTGCAGTAGCCTTGGGAAATGCATGGTTACAGGGATAGGGTGGGGTATGGGTCTGGGTGGGGTGTTCTTCAGAGGGTCAGCGTGGATTCATTGGGCTGAGTGGCCTGTTTCCTTCTGTGCAATAACCGTCGATTAATAGCAATATCGATGACACCTTCCATCATGATAATTGATAGTAGACCAATGGCTGATAATTGTCTAGATTGAACTTTTCCTGCTTTTGTGAACACGGCATACGTGGTCAATTTTCCACAGTGAAGAATAGGTATTGGTGTTAGAATAATACAGCCAGGACAGAGCACAAGTCTTCATTCCTACAGTTGGGGTCTTCTCAGGGCCCATTGTCTTTGCTGTCACAAGTTTCATTTCTTGGTGTCATGTGGAGAGAGTTGCATTGGCAGAAGACTGGTGTCTTTGATGCTGAGATGGCCAATCCGTTCAGGACGTCTGACTATAACTGAGAAATGGCTGTGTGCTCTGTGGCTGTTGTTACTGGCGCTCCCCCTTGTCAACGCTCAATTGCTCCCTCCCCCATGTGGCTCCTTATCCTCCATTGTGACATATACGCCCCAACAGTGAGTTCTGTATGTAAGACTCATCCTGATGGATGCCTTTCTCTTACACCCTAGTGGATAACCTATAGCAAAGCATCTCTAAAAGCCTAGCATAACTCGATGTCTTTCCTCTGGCATGTGTCCTGAAAGTTTCTGGTTTTATTCTTGATTGATTGGTTGGGGAACCGTGTGTGAAATTCAACACTAGTTGGTTTTCAGGTTCTGACAGTTTTTCGGTGATCTGACTTCAGGTTGGAGAGATCCTCTTTGGAGGTCTCAAGGTTTTTAAAACTGATGCCAGACAGATACTGAATGCGCAAGGTGATGCTGGAATTGGTGCCACACTGCATGCCTCCCTTGCCAGCAACATTGGTCAAACTCCATGCATCAGGGCTGTTAATTGACGAACTGTTGCATGATCCTGACTGATTGGCTGCACTTCCTCCATGTTGCACTGCAGTCATTTCTGATTCTATTGCCAAGATCAGTGGCACATGCATTAAATTCAGCCTTATGTGCGATTACCTGGACAAATGCTGCACCACTACTTTGGTACTGCAAGAAGAACTGAAGAGTTAAATGCAAACAGAGTGGCACGTCCATTTGTTAATAAGCTTTAATTGAGCTTATTCTCCTTCCAAATCAGTTCACTGGCTGTAAAATAATTCCGATTCCCAATCATGGTTCAGTTGGTACTCCTCCATCTTCTGAGTCACATGGCAAATTCAATTTGAGGACTTGAGCATCAAAATAACAAAGTTGACACTTGTGGCATAATACTGAGGGTGTGCTGTACCATCTTCAGAGGTGCTGTCTTTCTGATGAGACATTACAACACGGTCTTCTATACCTCCTCAGGTCAATTTAAAAGATGTTGTGATAATATTTTCAAGTAGGGTAAGGAATCCATGCAGGAATCAACTTAATTCTTGGGCCCTGAGAAGACCTCAACTGTAGGAATGAAGACTTGTGCTCTGTCCTGGCTGTATTATTCTAACCCCAATACCTATTCATCACTGTGGAAAATTGACCATGTATGCCATGTTCACAAAAGCAGGAATCAATTTAATCAATTTGCCAGCAATCAACATCACAACACTTAATCTGATCACTGTTAAATTATTGTTACTGGAAAATTACTTCACATATTGGTTTCTCCCTTTTCCTACATTACAAAGGTGACTACACCTTAAACCTCTTTCATTGATTGCAAAGAGCTTGGAGACATCCTGTGCTCATGAAAATTGCAGTACAAGTTTTTCTTTCAACAGTCTGTGGTTTATTTTTGTAAGTCCTATGTATCTCAGTGCTGTGGGGTGTGGGGAGTTAGAGAGTTCATTAGCCTCTACAAAATTGATTTCTTGCAAGGAAACGTTTACTCAGTGTAGTTCCCGATGTTATGACATTAAAATTATTCAAAGACTAAATTTAGATTAATGAACATCAATAACTTTGTACACAGTGTTATCTGTCAGCCAGTGATTACGGACTATGTATTTACTGACAGAGGAATTTAAGTTTGATTGGTTTGTGTTACAATTTTCACACGAATCTATTTCTTGTTGTTAAGATCAACAGATCAATACCTTATTTTGTGGAATGCCATTTTACATAAAGTGGAATGTCAGTTTACAAAAAAAAAATCAACATATTAGAATATTAAGCAGTGTAAACACAATTGTCAACAAGTATTTCATTTATGATTGTTAATCTAACAGCAATTCACCTCATCATCAACATCCATGAAATGGTGGTTATTCAATGAAAACTGATTGAAATGGATTGTCAGGAGTCTGAGATCTGCAAGCATCCAGACAATGTGAGCAGAGCTACACCTGAGATAACTAGGTATAGGGCTGGATAAACACAGCAGGCCAAGCAGCATCATAGGAAGAGGAAAGCTGATGTTTCAGCCTGCTTATGTTACTCACATTGCACCCTGAGCATGTTTTTGATAGACAGTGGGGTTTTTTCTTTCATGAAATTACAGTACGTGACATGTTTAGGTATTAATGGCTAGTGAAACGTTTTATGGGGCTGATGTTATGTCATGGAATTTTTATTTAAGCAAAAACAGTTGTCCTGTTTAGTACACATTGAAGGTAGAATATTCCACAAATAATGCATTTTACAGATGAAACCTGAAAATGCTATCCCATTGAAGCTTTTATTTCAAGTGTGACATTCACATGAATGTGTTTATCTGAATCAAAATATTTTGGAAATATTTTCCCATTCTGTGTTTCTTTGTCAGCAATGTTATTTTAAGTGGCACTTCACTTGTCATTGACAGTGGCATAGTATGCTGTTTCTTTTTGCTCCTCTTCTTAATTTCTGGGAGAACTAGCATTTTTATAAGTAGGGAGAAAAATAATTTAATATAGCCACTAAATGACGTGGCTTGTATTTATTCTTGACATTGTACTTGCAAAAGAATTTTGCAATGAATTTGGTGCACTTGTCAATCCAGAAGATGTTATAACAAAAGAACAGAACATTGTTTATGTATATATAACTCTCAATCCTTCATTCTCATCACAAATAGAAGAGGACCCAGAACAGATCCTTGTGATACATGACTCATAACTGAGCTCTCTGTTGAATATTTTCCGTCCACTACCACCCTTTGGTTTCTAAAGGTCAGCCAATTCTGAATCCAATCTGCCACATTTTCTTCTATCCCATGCCTCCTTACCTTCTGCATGAGCCTACCATGGGGAACCTTATCAAACACCTTACTTAAATCCATGTATACCACATCCACTGCTCTAACTTCATCCAATTGTTTGGCCACCTCTTCAAAGAATTCAATAAGGTTCGTGAGGCATGATCTACCCCTCACAAATCCATGCTGACTATCATGAATCAAACTGTGATAACAAAGTGTGGAGCTGGATGAACACAGCAGGCCAAGCAGCATCTCAGGAGCACAAAAGCTGACATTTTGGGCCTAGACCCTTCATCAGAGAGGCGTATCGGGAGACGGCTCTGGAATAAATAGAGAGAGAGGGGGAGGCAGACCGAAGATGGAGAGAAAAGAAGATAGGTGAAGAGGAGAGTATAGGTGGGGAGGTAGGGAGGGGATAGGTCAGTCCAGGCACCTTCCCCTGCACCGCAGGAAGTGCTACACTTGTCCCCACACCTCCCCCCTCACCCCCATCCCAGGCCCCAAGATGACTTTCCATATTAAGCAGAGGTTCACCTGCACATCCGCCAATGTGGTATACTGTATCCATTGTACCCAGTGTGGCTTCCTCTACATTGGGGAAACCAAGCGGAGGCTTGGGGACCGCTTTGCAGAACACCTCCGCTCGGTTCGCAATAAACAACTGCACCTCCCAGTCGTGAACCATTTTAACTCCCCCTCCCATTCTTCAGACGACATGTCCATCATGGGCTTCCTGCAGTGCCACAAGGATGCCACCCGAAGGTTGCAGGAACAGCAACTCATGAGAACCCTGCAGCCCAATGGTATCAATGTGGACTTCACCGGCTTCAAAATCTCCCCTTCCCCCACCGCACCCCACAACCAGCCCAGTTCGTCCCCTCCCCTCACTGCATCCCAAAACCAGCCCAGCCTGTCTCTGCCTCCCTAACTTGTTCTTCCTCTCACCCATCCCCTCCTCCCATCTCAAGCCGCACCTCCATTTCCTACCTACTGACCTCATCCCACCTCCTTGACCTGTCCGTCTTCCCTGGACTGACCTATCCCCTCCCTACCTCCCCACCTATACTCTCCTCTCCACCTATCTTCTTTTCTCTCCATCTTCGGTCCGCCTCCCCCTCTCTCCCTATTTATTCCAGAACCCTCACCCCATCCCCCTCTCTGATGAAGGGTCTAGGCCCGAAACGTCAGCTTTTGTACTCCTGAGATGCTGCTTGGCCTGCTGTGTTCATCCAGCTCCACACTTTGTTATCTTGGATTCTCCAGCATCTGCAGTTCCCATTATCACTAATCAAACTGTGCCTATCCAAGTGATCATAAATCCCACCTCTCAGAGCCCTTTCCAATAATTTGCCCACCATTGACAAAAGACTAATTGGCCTGTAATTTCCGGGGTTATCCCTATTTCCTTTTTTGAACAAGGGAGTGACATCTGCCTCTCACCAATCTTTGGGCACTATACCCGTGGACAGGCAGGATGAAAAGATCATCACCAAAGGCCCTGTGATCTCTTCCCTCACTTCCCATAGAATCCTTACTGTTCTGACTGACCTTCACAGAGAAGCCATCACTGTCACCATTTTTGAAAGGCAACAAGCTGCTTGCAAGTGAGTTGCACTCAGGAAACCCCTTCAATTCCTGCCAGGTCCCCATCTGACAGTTACACATTTCCCCCTCTGCCTGCTTTTTGTTAAGCTGTGTGGTAAATATATTCTGTAATATGCTGTCCATGAACCTCTCAGCTCTGTGCTGCCACTCAAACTCCAAAACCAAAATCTTGAGTTTCTCCACCTGGACACAGCCCCTGCACACATGGTCATCCAGCAACATCTAGGATTTCTCACCTACAGCAGGATGAAGCTCCTCAGACATACCTCAGCCAAACAGATACATCTCAATACCTCAGGAATCTAAATGAATATGGACCTTACTTATAATTTGCTGTTGTCCCCACTTAAGTATAGACTAGAAAAATTTTGCTTCTTTTTTGTTTCTCAAGTCTACCTTGAGTACAGCCCCAGTCTATTGCTCCTCTCAGTGTGCATGTCCGCTGCTCAAGTAATGTTTCCTGCTCAGCTATTGTGTTGTTGCTTTGACAGCAGTTATCAAGTAACCCATAGTGTGGGCTATTCAGTAAAAAGACTTTCTGGAAATAAAGAAGCTACAAGAGAAAATAAGTCATCCAATGACATCAAGCACAGGTGGTACCCTGAGTATCCATGGTGACAAATATCAGGAAACTCTTTTCAGAACATACCATTTCTCTTTGTTCATTCTTTTAATATGGTTCTACAACAACTCCCACAGTAACGACACAGAGTACCCAAGACTTTCATCCAGTATTCGACTGGGAAAGCAGAAAAATGCAAATTCCATCTTTGTCACCAATAATGCACTATTTTTGATTTTGGGTCCCCAGTGTAGTTCTGTTGCCTTTCTCGTGCACAAGACTGACTTGTTTATGGTGCAGTGACAATCCAGGAAGGCAGATTAGAAGTTAGTAAGTACTCAGTAAATTGTGCCGTTACTTGTTGCCAATATATTGCTAAAGATTCATGGCTAATGTAAAAAGATATTCCCCGTCATATAAGTTAAATTATTGGTCAATAGTGAGCAAGGGCACAGGCACAACTATTCCAGAGGGAGACAAGGACTATAATTCTGAAACTATCCCCAACACTTGACGTAGAAGGGGACTGCAGGCAGCCCTGTGATTGATAAGTGTGACTGATGTTTGACACAAAATCACTCAAAGTAATGAGCTACATAACTCTCTTATATATCTTAATCAATATTTTAGTGTTGGCCTGCCACTGATATTACCCTCCGTAGAAATGTTGATGGTGGGGAAGAACAAAGATCAGAAAATTCCAGCATCCATCACTTTCAAATATATACAAACAATTGAAAGATAATGTAGGAATCAAACCTTTTTTAAAATGTCCAATTTTTGGATTTTACAGACTGTGTTGAGGATAGAAACCACTCTGACCTTTAACAGTTCTGGCTAAAACCTGAGAGATGAGTTAACAGCTGTTGCTGGGAAGGATGGAAAATAAAACACTGAAATAATGGAAGAAATAAACTAAAGAAGACTGGGATGGGCTTTACTCAGATAAAATGACTGCAGAGCAATGCTGTTGCCAAGGCAACTTTGACCCCAATGACCAAACATGATTTTGTACTTGTGCCTGTAACTTAAGAGGCGAGCATCAGCAATTTTTACACACCACTAGGCTTTAGTGCTCCTGTTCCCTGAAGGTTAATTTTGAACTCTGGTAGATACCTTCCTTCTTCGCAGTGTCAGTTTGGGTGAATGAAACTGTCAACTATCACTAAATTACTAATCATAGAGCAAATCATGGGCAAGATTTTATGATTGGAGAGCAAGTCTATAACACTTTGAAAGGGCTTGTGATATGACAGTAATTGCCCACAGCTCAGGACACTGGTGTTGAAATCTAAGACCAAGGCAATGAATGGTAAGGTAATTCCGACCCCAGAGTGAAAGGCTGAAAGATAGCGAGAAGGTGGGGTGGTAAGGTTTTGGTGACCGGAAAGTAGCGAGAAAGTACATTGAAGTGATTATCTGATTAGTCTGTTTGTCAAGATGTTTCCTTGCAGGGCTGCAGTGATGATTAAATCATCAAAACTCTTATTAAAAGAGCTTTTGAAATTTTGCCAGGCAGCCCCACTATGTGATTGTCTGTGGGACCCATTGGGTCTCAGGGCTCCATCATCCAAAAAGAAGCCCATTCTTTAGCTAGACATGAGCCTACAACCCCAGTGGGCCTTCAAAAAGATTCCAGCTTGCCTCTTTTTTGTTTTAACATCTTTCCTTTACCCCTCCAAGGTAGCCTCCATATGGAGAGAGATAATAGGAACTGCACATGTTGGAGAATCCAAGATAGCAAAGTAGAGAGTTAGATGAACACAGCAGGCCAAGCTGCATCTTAGGAACAGAAAAGTTGATGTTTCAGGCCTAGACCCTTCATCAGAAATGGGGGGTGGGGCGGCGTGGTGAAGAGGGTTCTGAAATAAATAGGGAGAGAGGGGGAGGCGGATCGAAGATGGGTAGAGGTCCTCCCCCCACTGCATCCCAAAATCAGCTCAGCTCATCCCTGCCTCCCTAACCTGTTCTTCCTCTCACCTATCCCCTCTTCCCACCTCAAGCCCCACCCCTGTTTCTTGCCTACTAAACTCATCCCGCCCCCTTGACCTGTCCGTCCTCCCCGGACTGACCTATCCCCTCCCTACCTCCCGACCGACACTCACCTCCACCGGCTCCATCCCCGCCTCTTTAACTTGTCTGTCTCCTCTCCACCTATCTTCTCCTCTATCCATCTTCAGTCCGCCTCCCCCCTCTCCCTATTTATATCAGAACCCTCTCCCCATCCCCCATTTCTGAAGAAGGGTCTATGCCCAAAACGTCAGCTTTTCTGCTCCTCTGATGCTGCTTGGCCTGCTGCGTTCATCCAGCTCCACACTTTGTTATCCTAGCCTCCATATGGAGGTGCCTTCAATGTTTCTAATACATAGAGAGCCTGTTGGTGATCAATTAGGGCCCACCACCAGTAGTCAAATTGCTAAGCAGTCCTGCTGTTAGAAAGCATGGTTTGACGGCATGTGTTTGAACCCAATGTTGGGGCCCTGAGGCTTATGGGAACATCCTTCCCAATGTCCTCTCGTGCGAACTATCAGTGAAAAGCTTGCTGAAATTCACCCAATGGAAGCAGAATGGAAGGAAACCATATAAGAACGGCCAACGGTACGTTTTGACGTTCGCTCTGTAGCAACAACTCCAATTTTCACCCAGCCTCTCCTAGTCCAATCCCCATTCCTTATCTCAGCCTCCAGCCCCACAGAATTTTCTTCATGACAGCAAGAAATCTCTTTCCTCATTTGTAGATGAACAATTAAGATATCTGCATTGGTCTTTCCTAACTCTGGAGGAATTTGAGTGCTGTCGAAGAGGGATTGTATGAAATTTGAGGTTTTCCCAGGTTCTGGGTAGTTTTCATACAATCATAGAATCCCTACATATGAAAACAAGCCATTCAGCCCAACAAGTCCAACCGCCCCTCCGAAGACCATCCCATCCTGACCCATTCCCTGCCCCTGCATTTTCCATGTCTAACCCAACTAACCTAAACATCCCTGGGCACTATAGACAATTTAGCACAGCCAACCCAACTACCCTGCACATCTTTGGACTGTGGGAGGAAACCGGAGCACCCGGAGGAAACCCACGCAGACACGGGGAGAATGTGCAAACTCTACGCAGACAGTCACCCGAGGCTGGAATCATACCTGGCCCCTGGTGTTGTGAGGCAGCAGTGATAAGCACTGAGCCACCCTGCTGCCCTAATTTCACTCCACAGTCCATATCTGGAGAGGGCTGTAGCTCAGTTTTAGGTAGGGAGCCTGCAGCTGGGATAGTAGTATGTGGTGGTTTGGGATGGTGTGGATTGGCCAGGAGACATCAACATACATTCTGAATATGAGCATATTGTATACAAGCTGCATACATTTGAGGGAAGAGGATTGAAAACATTGAAGAGTTAATTTGTACCCTAAGACCCACCCGGGTTTAGAGATTCACTGCAAGATGAGTTTGTGGCAGATTTTACAAGTCCTTGCAGAATTCCATCTGTTAGAAACTTAGGTACACACATCTTAGAAAACCATTGGACATATGTTTATGGTATAATGACACCATTGTTAGCAGGCTATCCTCTAAGTTATCATTAACATCTCAAAGAGACATGTTAATTTTAACCATAAACACAGACGGTTGTTAAGGCTGATTGTAAGCTGCCTCACTTTCTGCAGGTACAATTCATTCTTCTGGATTTCACATGTATGTCAAATAACTGAAAATTTTCCAAAAAAAAATCCTTTAGAAATCATCTAATCAAAAGCTTGAAAAGAAATTGCTGAATTGAAAATGTGGTTTAATGTTTTAATCTGTCTGCCTCCATTACAATCTAAACAAGATTTTTTATGTTATCACCATTAACAGGGCCTGCCATCAGAAGGACCTACTCACTGCCTCATTAATATCAAGCTAACAGAAAAAAAATCCTTTGTGGGGATTTTCTGCTGTGATGGAGTCCACATGAAAGGGAATGGGAAATGTTTGTGACAGAGGAAAAGTATCAAAGGGAGCTGCCTTAGGGCACCTGAGAAAATCATTTTGATTTTGTTGTTTGAATTGAACTGTGAGAGCTGCGATCAATTCCATCCCCTTTAAAATAGAAAGCCTTCTATAAACAGAGAATGCACAGACATTCCTTGCACTGCCGTTGATAGAGCACACAATGGGAAAATGGGTGGAACATGTCAGTTGAAAATTCTGAATCTGGCTGAGAAGAATTGCCCTGGGGTGTATTTCTGCCAGGCATCTGCCACACCAGCAGAAAATCCCATATGTTTTATTTAACAAAAAGAAGTGTTTTGTCCAATTAATTGCAGTCATTTCTTTCACCATCCATTCTGAAAATCATAATTTTATGCAAAACTGCATAAGTAGACTTATCAAATCTACTGAGGCATATTGGCCTCAAAAGCTCATTTGCTTTTGGCACATTAACTGTCAATGATTGATAACAACAGCTTCAATTGCCCCCCAGGGCAGCCAAACTTGGTCATCAATGAGAGGTGCCAATTGCTCCAAAGTGCCTCATTACAGTGCAGGAGCAGAGCAGAAAGGTGCCATGATGATGCAGTAAAGCTGGTTATGTGTCAGATGCCAAGGCCAATGGAGTATGCCCTGAGATGATGGTGGATCGTAACTCAGGTCTGGAGGAGCGGTCACGCCTGGTATTCTCACCATCTGGTTACTAGCTATCAGGCAATGAAAGAGCAGGAGCCTGCATATTAATATTGTGAGATTAGGATGTAATGAGGTTAATAATGATCAATGATCCCTGTTAACAGGCCTTTTGGTACACACGAGTACAAATCTTGTCTCAATGTCTGGGAATTGTTTGGAAAGTGAACTTGTCAGTCTTGGCATTAAGAAAGGCCTTTGACAAGAAGCTGCACAGGAGTGTTCGAAATTCGATAAGAGCCCATGGTATTAGGGACAAAGTACTGGTATGGATAGAAGATTGGCTGACTGGCAAAAGGCTAAGCGTGAGATTAAAGGGGTTTTTTTTCGGGATGAAAGCTGGTGACTAAGCAGGGGTTCATGTTGAGGCCAAACCTATTCATGTTATATGTGAATGACCTGGAGGAAGGAATTTAGGGCATTGTTGCTAAGTTTGCCGATGACACAAAGATAGGTGGAGGGACAGGCAGCGTTGAGGAGGTAGGGAGGCTGCATAAGGATTTGGGGCGGTCAGAAGAGTGGGCAAAGAAGTGGCAGATGAATACAATGTGAGAAATTGTAAGGTTATGCAACTTTGGAAGACAGAGGGATAAACTGTTTTCTAAATGGGGAAAGGCTTCGGAAATTTGAAACACAAAGGGACTTGGGAATCCTAGTTCAGGATTTTCTTAAAGGTTACATGCAGACTCAATTGGCAGTTAGGAAGGCAAATGCGATGTTCTCACTTGAAGGAGGCTGGAATACAAGAACAGAAATGCTGAGGGTGTATAAGGCTGGGGTCAGGCTGCATTTGCAATATTGTGAGCAGTTTTGGCCCCATATCTAAGGAAGGATGTGCTGGTGTTGGAGGGGGTTCAGAGGAGATTTACAAGAATGATCCCGGGGATGAAGAGCCTGTCATTCGAGGAGTGGTTGAGGACTCGGGGTTGAAAGAGTTTAGGGAATTGGGGGATCTGACTGAAAATTGCAGAATACTGAGAGGTCTAGATAGAGTGGAGGTGGAGAATATGTTTCCACTGGTAGGACCTGAGTGAAGCTCGGAGTGAACGACCCTTTAGAACTGAGATGAGGAGGAATTTCTTCAGCCAGAGAGTGGGGAAACTGTGGAACTCAATGCCACAAAGGGTTGCGGAGATCAAGTCATTGTGTGCACTTAAGACAGGGATACATAGATTCTTGATTGGTAAGGGGGATCAAGAATTATGGGGAGAAGGCAGGAGAATGGGGGTGAGAAACGTACCAGCCATGATCGAATGATAGAGCAATCTCAATAGGCCAAATGACCTAATTTTGCTCTTATATCTTATTGTCTATGGTCTTAAAGGCCTTGATTGATGTCATATGCATCTCTTTTTTTCAAATAGCTCAAATTAATGAGAGCCTGGGAAGACTCTGCTTACAAATTCTTATTGTCTGCATGTTTTCAGTAGTTCAGAGCTTTATAAAGAGAACCAGTTCAGTGTGCAGACTAAAACAGAAAAGAGCACTACCACATAGCTCTCCAGGTGGTTTCTAAATAGGTCACAAAGCTTCTATACATTCAGGGCCTTCCCCATTCATCTTCCTACTGAAGTGCAGGAGATCCAAAACTTGCCTATTAACCTGCCCATTCCCATTTTCAAATTATCCTGAATTACCCTTTCAGGCGAACCGGTGATTCACTGGCACTAGTTTCAATTTGATGTGTGTTGTTCATGAATTGATTCTCTCTATTTTGGAAATACCAAATGCTGGCTAGATGATCAATTTGTTGAACATCCCTGTTTAAATCCCAAGTGTGATCCTGAGTCACTCGTCATTTCGCTTCTACTGTGACCTCTTGTGCTCAGCCTCCTGAATATGCTGTTAAAATGAAACTGAATAGAAGCTTTCAGAACTTTGCAGCCTTCCAGATCCAGCATCGAATTCATCTATTGTCATTTACATCACTTCTATATCTACCTTGTATCTTTTGTAAGGGACTACCTTATTGGACTATACAATGGAATAGACATCAAACATTGCCATATAATTAAAATATCAGGAGAGATTTGCAACTTGAAAATTTAGTTAGATTGTTTGGTACATTTCCAATTCTGCAAGACCGTATTGCTTATGGATCAGTGAGATTGTTACACGATTGAAACACAATGGTATTAGGAGTCTTTGATTTAGGGAAAGAAGGCATGATGACAGCCCTCAGATTGGTCCAACTCTAGTTGACCTGTGAGGGCTGAGCAAACAGAAAATATCTCCCTCTCCCTTCTCTCTATATGAGTGAAAAGGGTGAAAAAATCTAGAACTTTAAAAGAAAGGATTCTAATGTAGGAAAATAGTCTCCCCAAATAGCCACTGAATCAAAGAATGAACATCTGTCTGCAGACAAGAACATAAATCACAAAGTGCTTAGTATTAGTTTTTTGGCCAGTCATTAAAGAATATGTTTGTTTACATGAGTTGAGTTAGTTTCTTCTCAGTAATGGAACATGGTGTGAATTACTTTTGTCCTGAATAGCAGTCATTCAGGCATATTGATCACCTTGATGGCTTATCTGGGTAGTTAGTTTATGGAACAGTGGGGCTTGATGATCAGCACATTCTTCTAGTTACTTTCTCAACTATGTATCCTTTTGACTTCAAAATCATCGTTTTTACTATTTGATCTCTTCTGCCTTCCATCCTACCTCAGATTTACCCTTCATTTTTCCCACCTTACTCCTCTCCCCAAACCTCTGAACTTGGTTAACACCTGCTGTACCTCAAATTTTTTAGTATTTTAATAGAGGACCATAACTTGAAACATTACCTTTGTTTCCCTCTCCACAGATGCTCTCTGAACTGCTAAATAGTCCCACTATTTTGGTTTTATTCTATATGGCTTTTGATGCTCTCATTTCAACTGAGACTAAGATCTAAGTGCTGATGCCTATTTGAAGGGAGTAGAGGCCTCTGACAGGAGATTTTTGGGCTACCCTTGTCTTTCTACCACCTTCTGTCAGGTGATCCTAGGAATTGACAGTAAAAGAGTTGGGAAAATCGTAAAATGTATTAATTCTGCCCCTTTCCAAAGTGACAGGAAAAGGCCCAGTGAGAAGGACTTGACTGATTAAAAGATGATATCAAGTCAAGGTTAGATAGTTCTTCATTTTCTGTTTTTCTTCAAAGATTATCCTGCTGTATTTGTGATAGGATAATGGAGGAAAACTCATCTTAATCTCTCTAATACAGTTCCATGCACAAATAAATACTTTATTTTACAAATTATTGCAAGAGATGTTGCTGATTTAAATTGATTGGAGCTTACAGAAGTGATCTTTATCTTCTATTACATCCACTTGCCGTCTCACGCTTCTGCCTGATATAATCAGTTCAAAATCACAGGGTGCAAACTTCTTTGGAATGCTTGGTGAAACTGTACTACCATCGTTGTTGGCACTCATTCAGTTTCTTCATCTTAAAAAAGAAGCTGTGCAGAGTTCAATCGAAGATCTCTGATACATTCCCAGCACTGACGATGTACTCAGGACCCATTGTGACAGTGTTGAATTCCAGTAAAATGTGTGGAAGATAGCACCAAGAGGCCAATGGTGAAAGATATGCCATCTATGAATCATGCTAACCATAGGAGGGCCAATCAAGGGTCGAATCACAGACTGACACTGTCAGCATGAGGAAACTGCTCAGTCATGACAAGCTGAAGACAAATATCATGGCAAACTAAAGGAACTGAAAATGTGACAATATTTCCATCTTCTTAATGTCAACATCTTAAATTCATCTGTTCAGGTTGAGCTGCTGAACTTGATGTGCTTAAAGCAAAGATTTTCAGTGATATTTCTGCTACTTGTCCAAGTCCCACACAACCTGAGTAGACCTAACACCCGAGCCTCACTGGCTATCTGTCCAGCCTACTCCCTCTGCTTTTAGAGACTAGACCCAGGCCAGCTCTGATTCTGTCTTCACCAGCTCCTGGATGAAGCTGTAGGTGCAGCTCACTGATCACATGGAAATGAGGCCCAACCTTAAAAATGGCTCATTTCCAGCTGGTGCTTGCTTCCACTTGGAGCAGCCAATGAAAATCCAACTCCATTTAAGTGAAAACTTCATCCTCACTGCTGTTTCATGAAACAGTGAAACCTAGTAGTAATCTGGGCTGCACTCTGTCTTAATTCATAGGATGTGACAACTTTTATTGGCAATGCATAATACTAGAGTTCACTATCTGAGAATGGTTATTACTTTTAAACAGGTATTTTGCAGTTTTAACTCTACAGTAAATAACCAGTATGAAGATAGCTTTGTGAAAATTGATATGATAACTCTGAAAATGTCATGATGGAATTTCTCCTTGAAGTTCTTGTGCTAATGGTACTCCAGTGATGATCTTGGATGTGGACCATCAGAATGTTGAATCATCAGTTTTGAAGAACTGATCGTGTATGTCCAGATCAGATTGCTGTGTGAGGAGGAGAAGAGGAGAAGAATTCAAGGTTAAGGGTGTTTCTATGGCTCTGCTGTATGCACCAGACACTTAAGTCAATCAAACAATGTTTGATTTCACATTCTGTTTAGATAAAACTATTATTAAGGTAAACCTGTGATAATGGGAACTGCAGATGCTGGGGAATCCAAGATAATAAAATGTGAGGCTGGATGAACACAGCAGGCCCAGCAGTATCTCAGGAGCACTGAGATGCTGCTGGGCCTGCTGTGTTCATCCAGCCTCACATTTTATTATTAAGGTAAACCTGGTGGCTTATACCATAAAGTAAATAGGATACAAATCATAAGCATATGTATGAATTGTAAAGAAGCAGTATCACAATAGTCAGTTAAATCTGACTGGAATACTTTCTAGTTACATAATTTGTTTCTCCTTAAATCCTCCCTCCTTTACACATCTTAAAACAAATCAAAAAGTGAAAACTTCTCAAAGCTATCCAATGCAGTAAAATAATGGAATATTAATGCAATGGAGTATAATTAACTTTTAGTTCACTCAATGAGGGTATTAAGCACCAAAATTAAAAATCATGACAACTATTCACTTTTATGTATTTTCACTAAATTTACATTTTAGTTTCTCTGAAAATGAGAATATATGTATGAATAACCAAACGAGATAAGGGGTCAGTAAATAATGCAAATAAATTTGTTTGGAAGTGAATTAAGCTAATCAAAAGCAAGGAGGACTTTAGGTGAAGTGACTTGCAGAGAAAGTGAGAGTAAAAGAAGCACAGCTTTAGTTGAAATGTTTCTGTGACTGTATATAAAATTCAACTAGAATAAAATAAGATATAATAAATTCATAAATTTGCTATCAGCATACAGATCTGAGCATTCACAGCATGTAGGCTGTACACAAGCTCAACTGCTAGCCACTTCCTGAACGCACAGCAAAAACCAAGTCACGGTGTACTGTGAGGAACAAAAGGCCTGAGTGGAAAAAAGCAAGGGAAGAACACAAAAGATAATGAAATTGAAGTGGATTTGTGCCGTATTATACCTTGTCACCAAATTACAATTATCTGGTAAGATTCTCTTTTTTTAAATTAAAAAAAATACTTTCTGGCATTGAAAAGTAGGTAAGATGTAACTCATTGGGTAAAAATTTGAGGAAATTGTCCTTGACATTTCTGGCATTATATAAATGACCAACTGGTATTACATCATTCTAGTGAAGTACTTGCTTGCAGGTGGCCTGCGAAATGAATGATTATTGTAAGAATGTGAAAATTTGCAGAAGTGTCTAAAAAATGAACATACAATGACAACCAACTAATCAACCAAATGAATATGAAGTATTTTCCATTAGGTTTTAAGGAGGAAAGAAATTTACTGTGCCAAATTTCTGGTTCATTTTATCATGCCTGGATGCTGAAATGTTCTTACTGACTTCATAAAAGATTGTGCAAACTCTAATTTATTACTTAAATCCACTATTTTCACAAAATAGAGGCATAACTGATTAAAGCAGAATCAAAACATTATTTTTATGATTATTCTTTTTCAGTGTTATTGCATGTACATCTTTCAAAAATATCAATAAAATTACTCATTTCCAAACTGGTCAAATTGTGCCCCAGTTGGTTTTATGGTATTTTTTAAAACTTCATATTAATAATAGAGTAGATACAATTGCAATTTGTAATATGTCTACTATACCCTTTATTATGAATTTATTTAAAAAAGTAAAGTTTAAACATAAAATAGTTCACAAATCTAAGTCTCATTTGAACTAAGAAAATGTCATTTCAGCTGCACTAGCATGATGGTAATGAGCTTTGATTTGCCAAACAGCCACTTTGTAACAATTGCTTCCCATTAAACATGGGATAAGAAATATGGTAATCTAGAAAGAAATAATATGTTTGTTTTTTCATCATTACAACATACAGCCTTCATTCTGGTGCAACTCAAAAGTATTCTGAAGTAATCGCTCTGCAAAATCTGAGAGTGTCCAGTTCAGAAATATCATCTCTAAAAAAAAACAAAGGTGTTTCCAGGCAAGTCATGGTTCTCCATGAAACCACAGGTCCAACATAGATACAGCACCTCTAACTAGGTTAAAACAGTGACTGGTTCAGTTTTAGTCACAGTAGACTGGGGAAATTATAAGTTTACATTTTAGAAAAAAGAACCAAAAACTGTTGCTGGAAGAAAGACCAATTTTGCACTTTTATGACTTGTATGTGACACCATGCTTTCTTTAGCATCTTACTTATTAGTTTAAGCATCGCTATATTCAATCATTTCTTAGAGTAAGTCTATTATAGTTGGTTTTCTTTCAATGCATATGGATGACCATTTGTTTAATAGTAAATTTTGATCATGAAATTGTCACAACTGGTTTATACAGTAAATCAACTGACTGTGTCACAAAATGGCGGCACCTCCTTTATAAACATTCTAGCTGTCAGTTTAATGCTTCCACATGAGAAACTGTTCATTATGAGTTAACTTCTAAAGATTTTTGAGGTACATGCTGTACAGGTGCCATATAAATGCTGTAAGTTTGAAATGATGGTGTTACTTACGCACACCCTGAGATTTTTACAATGAATGAATCACAGTTAACTCACTCGAAAGAAAGCATGTCTTACTTAACCTATTGACATCCATGATGTCTGAAATCAATTTAATCAACAAAGATAATAGTTTACTTGTTATATTTTGTAATTATTGTGAAATATTATTTTTATGAATTTAAATAATTGAATCAGAAATTGTAAGGACATCAAATAACCATTTTATTAGTTGTGTGTAGCAAGTATTACAGATTCCCTATTTTATTTGTTCATTGTGAGCTTAATTGAAAGAAGGACCTATATTAGAGAAGCACCTCAACTTTCAGAGTTACTGAATTGTTATTGAGAATTCAGTAAAATTTTCCTTTTCAAGTACCATGCCTATCAATGAAATTAAATTTAAATTAGAATGCACTAAGCTATTTTGACAAAGTTAGGCATATTTAGATTTCTTTTTCCCAAGCAATTATGTAAGTTTTAAGAACTGAACACAGAAATAATTGGCCACTCTGTTTCCAATATAGAAATATCAGAAATAAGTCACCCTCAGGGGCAATCTCTGAAATATAGTTCCTGAAACAGGAGCTCTGCATGTCCAAATCATTCTCAGACAGCCTGCTTTTCCTCTGAAACCTTGATGAGAAGACTTGTCTCTTGGAGCAACTTCAGATAATCCAGAAAGCCTTAGCTGCAAAAGTATTGTGGCCTTGTTTGGATAATCAATAGAAAGCCTCTGACTGCTCGGTCCCAGTAAATGGTTCAGTTTGATTTGGCTAAACTCCAGCAGTTTCAATGCAACACCAAAATCTTATTCTGCCAACCTGAATCCATGTTCCTCAACCTTAGCTAAAGTTTTTTATTGTTCTGCATCAGACATACTTGAACTTTATTGAGTAATTTCTCAATTATTTGGTTTTGCGACTCATGAGCATGATGATGACTTACATTCATATAAGATGCAAGCTAACCCAAAGTGATTTACAGTAATTTTTGAAATGTGGTTATTGTTATAATGTAGGAAACACGGCTTCAGCAGATAGAAAACCATTTTGGTACTTTCAGGGTCTGTGTTTATAGTATGATATCCAGGCATTGAAAGCAACGAACACATAGAGGTTGCACAAATAGTAATTTATAGTGCTTAGATTTAGGAAAAGTCATTTCTAAAAATAATACCAAATTTCACTCTTGCTGAGATTGTCTTGAATCCTTTCCTTTGAAAAATGGGAGCTTTATGTACAATGTCAAGACGGAAAAGGAGCACAATACAGAAATGTGAAGAATAACATTTAGACTGACCATACGCTATTGCTGCTGACTCCTGAGGAATTGAACTGATGTGTGTTAAAATAATAATGTAATAATTTCTGTGATGGGAGAATCTGCTTAAGTGTGTCAACCACAAAGCTAGAATGCTTAAATAAAAATGACACAACAATTGCGTAATTGACATATAGTTTTGTTAGAAATATAAAATCTGGCCTGTTTACCATTGGGTCACTTGGGTCAGATGTAAAACACATTTTTCACTCCTGCTGAAGAAGTTTGGAATGAACAGCACAGTACGAGGTTTAGATCATTGTCCTTTCTGCTTCCAGTCCCAGTTTTCTAAACTTAAATTCCATTCAATAAATCCACAGTCACCATGTGATCAGATCATATCACTAAATATTGTTAGTTTTTAAGGATTGATATTTTCTGCATGTACCTTATTATAGGCTGCACGTGTCAGTCAAATGCCAGTTTTTACGCCTTTGCTGAATGTGAAATGTAAACTCAATAGCTGTCACTGCAGAAAATCGCCTCTATTGTCTGATGTTCCGAAATTGTTAATTTTGAAGGGCTCTTGAGACAACCTATGTGAATTTATTGTGCAATTATATTTGGTACTGATTAGGGTAGAAATGACTGGGACTTATGTCTAATTTTCAAACTTGTGATGGACTTTTAATCACTGGGCAAAGAGAAATATTTCTCTATGAAAAATAGTTTTGGTACAGAAGCATCTCACTTTTACGTTTCATACATATATTAATTAAATAAAAACTCCCTTGGATACTTAGCATTGTATAACCGATATCCAACACTTTAAACTGGGGAGAGGACTAATTCATGCTCATAAGATATCTACAGAAATTTTATTTATTATCATATTATCTTAAGCAAAATATATTGGTGCATGTATAGTATTGGGTCATCACAAGATATGTGAAGACATTGAAGGTAGCACAGGAAAAGGAAACTAGTACTTAACTTAAGGCACTTAATTTGAGTTAATAAAGATGGTTTGAACAACCTTTAATTGTTTACTTAGGAGAAATAAATCTGAGAGAAGAGATGATTCAAGAATTCAATATTTTTGAGAGAACAGATAATTTGAATATGTATAATGTATCTGCCGGGGTCAGGTTAGCTCAATTGGTTAGACAGCCAGGTTATAGATCGGATTAACACGAACAGCTTGAGGCTTGACATTCATTCCATTTGCGATAGGCTTGAGATCTGTCACCTCGCCCTACTTGTAGCATAGTTAAGCCCTATTATTTTGCAATACTTAGCTGTAGTTCAGCAAATAATCACCAAGGGTCTACCTTCAGGTAGAGAACTGAAGAGGAATGTGCTCGAGATTGTCACAACCAGGCACTTGAGCTTCAGCTTAGAGGAGAGAAATGGAACGGATAGTTCAGATTTAGCTACTGAATGAAGTGGGTGAATTTTTGTTCTCTTTTAGTTAGCACTGCCACCTCAAAGCACCAGGGACTTGGGTTCGATTCTAACCTTGGGCGATTGTCTCTGTGGAGTTTGCATTTTCTCCCCATGTCTGAATTGGATTCCGTGGGTGTTCTGGTTTCCTCCTACGGCCCGAAGATGTGCAAGTTAGGTGGGTTAGTCATGGTAAAAAACTCCATGCAGGGTTACAGAGGAGGGAGGGAAGTGGGTCTAGGAGGGATGTTTTTTGGTAGGTTGGTGCAGACTTGATGGGCCAAGTGGACTTTCTCTACACTATATTTCATGTTTCCATTCTATGGTTTAGTGAGCTCACTAAGTTTAGTAGACTTTAATTATGTTTGTGGCCTTCTTCCTAAAGGTCACAACGTCTGCCTATTCTTTAGCGCCATAACAATGATGCCTTGGTTTTGAATTAGGAGCATGTTATCTTATCCTTCAAAATGGAAATGCTTCTGTACAAGCCCAAACTTTTTATAGCCAATGTATGTTTTTGCTGCAATAATAAAGTTAGGCAGTGACTTATATCTTAAGGTCACACTGGTTCAATACTCAGTGCGGCGTGTCAGTTTCAGACAGGCTGAAATTGTGGGATACTTGCTTTCCCTCGGGAAATACAATGGTGCCACCTTTTTAAATAAAGTGCTTCATAATTGTGATGGATTCTTCTTATTAATTGGTTGGATGACCCATGGTAGTTGAGGCACCAAAGGACTATTTGTTACTAAGGCCCAGTGGAAAATCATCCTCCCACCCAAAACTTTGCTTCCCTGTAGCTGTATGTTAGTTTTATAGGGCATAATGGAATCAGTTCTATTTGTTTCTGATAGGACATTCCATATCTAAAGAATCATTTGGATCTCAATGAGGTGCCTTCTGTCCATGACTTTCTCATCTCTCCCAAGGCAAGGACACATTATTTTAGCCATTGCAGAAGCAATGATTTATAATGATTAAACATGATCTCTCATGGTGTGAATATTGTACAATTTTTCCACTTGTTGGAATAATCACTGGTTACATTTGTTTTTCCACTGTTTCCATTGCCTTTCTTCTAAAGTTACAGTGAAAAATCCAGTCTTTTTTTTTTCTTCAATAAAACATTTTATTTTCAGTTCTATCCACTTAACATCCCGCCTTTACAGCTTTGAGCAATGTACTATTGTTGCCATTGTGGTGGTAATGTCCCTGGATTAGATACCGGGGGCCAACTTGATGCTCTGGATTTGAACCCAACTGCAGCAGATAGTGAAATTTGAATTTGATGAAAATATCTGGACTTAAAAGTTAAATTAATGGCAACAACTGTTGATTATTTTAAAAATTCATCTGGTTTATTAATGTCCATTTAGGGAAGGAAATCTGTTATCCTTAGAGTAAATGCTGGAGAAACTCAGCAGGTCTGGGTGCATCTGTGGAGAGTTAAAGTCCGATATGACTGTTCTTCAGAGTTCTGGAGAATAGTCATATTGAGAAGAAGAGTCATATCGGATTTGAAACATTAATTCTATTTCTCTGTCAACAGATGTGGCCTGATCTGTTGAATTTCTTCAGTAATTTCAGTGCTGGTTTCAAATTTCCAGTATTCACAGTATTTTACTTTAATCTGTCATCCTTACCTGGTCTGCCCTACACATGACTCCAGACATACAGCAATGTGGTCAGTTTGTAATTGCTCTCAGAAATGGTTGAGCAAGCCACTCGGCTCATGCCGCAATTAGGGATGGTAAATGTTTGCCGAACCAGCCACATCCATATTATACAAATGAACGAAACATTGATACAATACAAATAGAACCAGAAAAGGAGTCAGTGGATGCAATGTCTGGTGAATGCAGACATCTTTTGGCTATTCTGAAATTGCACTTTGTATTCCATACATTTAGCAGCACATATATTTGAAAAATAAATTAGGTTGTCTTACAAGGCAGCATCTGGTGATTTCTTTACTGAGGATTTTAAACAAGAATACCGAAACTAGAAAAGTGGTTACATTTTCTTACATTAAACTTTTAAAGAAATATACAACTTATCCATGATTTAGAAAATGCAAGAAACATAGAAAGAATGAGTTCTCATTACCTTTTATATATTTGCGACATTCAGTTTAATTTATGGCTCTCACCTATTGGATCTTATCTTTCCAACATCCTAAAAACATTGTTGTCAATGATTAAGTAGATAGCAGTAGCTCAGTGGTTAGCATGCCTGCCTCACAGCACCAGGAACCTGGGTTCAGTTCCATTCTCGGGTGATAGTCTGTGTGGAGTTTGCATATCCTCCCAGTGTCTGCGTGCGTTTCCTCCAGATGCTCCAGTTTCTTCCCACAGTCCAAAGATGTGCAGGCTAGGTGGACTGGTCATGCTAAATTGCCCATTGCATCCACGTATGTTTAGGCTAGATGAATTAACCATGGAAAATACAGGGATTAAGGGATAGGGTGGGTCTGGGTGGAATGTTCTTTTGGGAGTTTGTGTGGACTCGATGGGTTGAATGGCCTGCTTCCTTGCTGTAGGGATTCTATGATTTAACAGCTAAATTAGCATTTCGTCTCAAGCTAAGAAGAACATTTGTCCATTTGTAGCATCTGCAAGGAGTCTTACAGCAGCATGTTACCTTGTTCCTGAGTGTGTAATCTGTGAAATGGACTCCTAGTATGTGAGACCATCTGTCAGAACTGTATTTAGAGGATTATTCTGATTAATATTGGTATCAAAAGTCCTGCAATGTGAAAGTGTGCTAATGAAGAAGTTCTCTAGGTTGTTCCAATGAGCAGGATTTCACAATACATGAACACCTATTGTAATGACGTTATAGGATGAAACAATCAAAAATACACCTACCCATGTGAAAATCAAAATAAAATGGTTTACAAAAAAGTTAGTTTTTCAAGTGTATGCGGGTAGATTCTCCAGTGTAAGTATATACGTGGAACAGTACAACAAACCATTCTTTTTCGTACTAAATTAAACTGATTTTGGAAAAGTGTGGACGTAGTAGGGTTGTTGTAATGGGTGACTTTAACTTTCCCAATATTGATTGGAACCTCCTTCGAGCAGAAGATTTGAATGGAGCTGTTTTGTAAGGTGTGTTCAGGAGGGTTTCCTAACACAGTACGTTGACAGGCCGACGAGGGGAGAGGCCATTCTAGACTTGGTGCTTGGAAACGAGCCGGGGCAGGTATCAGATCTTGTGGTGGGAGAGCATTTTGGTGATAGTGACCATAACTGCCTCACATTCTACATAGCTATGGAGAAGGAGAGGATTAGGCAAAATGGGAGGATATTTAATTGGGGAAGAGGAAACTATGATGCGATTAGACATGAGTTAGGAAGCATGGACTGGGAGCAATTGTTCCATGGTAAAGGCACTATAGATATGTGGAGACTGTTTAAGGAACAGTTGTTGCGAGTGATGAGTAAATATGTCCCTCTGAGACAGGCAAGAAGGGGTAAGATAAAGGAACCTTGGATGATGACAGCGGTGGAGCTTCTTGTGCAAAGGAAGAAGGTAGCTTACATAAGGTGGAGGAAGCTAGGGTCAAGTTCAGCTAGAGAGGATTACACGCAAGCAAGGAAGGAGCTCAAAAATGGTCTGAGGAGAGCCAGGAGGGGGCACGAGAAAGGCTTGGCAGAACGGATTAGAGAGAACACAAACGCATTTTACACTTACATGAGGAATAAGAGAATGGCCAAAGAAAGAGTAGGGCCGATCAGGGATAGCATAGGGAACTTGTGTGTGGAGTCTGAGGAGGTAGGGGAAGCCCGAAATGAGTTTTTTGCTTCTGTCTTTACGAAAGAAACGAACTTTGTAGTCAATGAAACCTTTGAAGAGCAGGTGTGCATGCTGGAATGGATAGAGATAGAGGAAGCTGATGTGCTGAAAATTTTGTCAAACATTAAGATTGACAAGTTGCCAGGCCCGGACCGGATTTGTCCTCGGCTGCTTTGGGAAGCGAGAAATGCAATTGCTTCGCCACTTGCGAGGATCTTTGCATCCTCGCTCTCCACTGGAGTTGTACCTGAGGACTGGAGAGAGGCAAATGCAATTCATCTCTTCAAGAAAGGAAATAGGGAAATCCCCGGCAATTACAGACCAGTAAGTCTCACGTCTGTCGTCTGCAAGGTGTTAGAAAGGATCCTGAGGGATAGGATTTATGACCATCTGGAAGAGCATGGCTTGATTAAATGCAGTCAACACGGCTTTGAGAGGGGCAGGTCATGTCTCACAAACCTTAGAGTTCTTTGAGGATGTGACTAGAAAAGTTGGTGAGGGTCGAGCTGTGGATGTGGTGTATATGGACTTCAGCAAGGCATTTGATAAGGTTCTCCATGGAAGGCTCATTCAGAAGGTCAGGAGGAATGGGATACAGGGGAACTTAGCTGTCTGGATACAGAATTGGCTGGCCAACAAAAGACAGCGAGTGGTAGTAGAAGGAAAATATTCTGCCTAGAAGTCAGTGGTGAGTGGTGTTCCACAGGGCTCTGTCCTTGGGCCTCTGCTGTTTGTAATTTTTATTAATGACTTGGATGAGGGGATTAAAGGATGGGTCAGCAAGTTTGCAGACGACACAAAGGTTGGAGGTGTCGTTGACAGTATAGAGGGCTGTTGTAGGCTGCAGCGGGACATTGACAGGATGCAGAGATGGGCTGAGAGGTGGCAGATGGAGTTCAACCTGGATAAATGCGAGGTGATGCATTTTGGAGTGTCGAATTTGAAAGCTGAGTACAGGATTAAGGATAGGATTCTTGGCAGTGTGGAGGAACAGAGGGATCTTGGTGTGCAGATACATAGATCCCTTAAAATGGCCACCTACGTGACAGGGTTGTTAGGAAAGCATATGGTGTTTTGGCTTTCATTAACGGGGGGGATTGAGTTTAAGAGTCGTGAGATCTTGTTGCAGCTCTATAAAACTTTGGTTAGACTGCACTTGGAATACTGCATCCAGTTCTGGTCGCCCTATTATAGGAAAGATGTGGATGCTTTGGAGAGGGTTCAGAGGAGGTTTACCAGGATGCTGCCTGAGGGCTTATCTTATGAAGAGAGGTTGACTGAGCTCCGACTCTTTTCATTGGAGAAACGGAGGAGGAGAGGGGACCTAATTGAGTTATACAAGATAATAAGAGGCATAGATAGAGTTGATAGCCAGAGACTATTTCCCAGGGCAGAAATGGCTAACACGAGGGGTCAAAGTTTTAAGCTGGTTGGAGGAAAGTATAGAGGGGTTGTCAGAGGCGGGTTCTTTACACAGAGAGTTGTGAGAGCTTGGAATGCGTTGCCAGCAGCAGTTGTGGAAGCAAGGTCATTGGGGTCATTTAAGAGACTGCTGGACATGCATATGGTCACAGAAATTTGAGGGTGCATACATGAGGAACAATGGTCGGCACAACATCATGGGCTGAAGGGCCTGTTCTGTGCTGTACTGTTCTATGTTCTATGTTCTATGTTCTAAATTGTATTAATTAGGTCCACTTTAAAAGTATGTATATTCATTATCATTTACTGTATTGCCAATTTATGGGTTACTTTATTAATACAGTTATTCATTGGCAGGCCAATGATCAATGGAGCAACATTTAGCTAATTCTCAAACATACACTTGGTTTGCAAAAGCAGAAGTTGCTGGAAAAGCTCAGCAGGGCTGGCAGCATCTGTGAAGAAATAAACAAAGTTAACGTTTCGGGTCCGGGGTCACTTTCAGTTTTTGGTTTTGGTACTTGGCATTTTTTTGTTAATCAGTTCAAAGGAAACATATTTTAGCACAAGTGGACATATGAAAGCTATTCCAGTTGAAAAGTGTGATAGCAGCAGACTGATACTCTTTCCCTCTGTCTGTGTTACTCTTTTACAATTTGATCTTGTTCAAACTCATTAACTCTCTGCATGTACACACATCAACATAGCTCGCCATCTTCGATTGTTTCCTTCCATATAATGACATTCATGTGATATTTCTTTTGATTGGAATTCTGGCTATCTCTGTATCTCCAGTTGGCTGCCAAGGTTTCTCTGGCTGCAGCCCAGTCTTTTAAGAATCTGGGGTCATCTGTTCAGTATGAATGGCTGAATTAATGAAATTGAGTATTAATAATTTTTGTACTTGTTTATACTGCAGTTATACCAGATACCTCATCCACGGTATCTCAGAGCTCCTATGTTTCTCCATCGGAATACAGTGATGTGACATCCTGAAAACCTTAGTTAGCACCACTTCCCACCCACCCCTCCGAGCTAAGATGGCAGCCATCTGCATTTTCATGGCAAAAAGTGTGAGCTGCCTTGAAAGTTTTCTGAGTTTTCAGTCAAAGTTCCAACATAGAGAACCACAACAATCATGTTCATGAAGCTAGTTGCTTGGTCTGTGATAGACAAAATATGCCTCATAGAACTTGCCCCAATATCAGTATACTTACACAATGAAGACCATCAGGTTAACTGGACAACATAACCATTGTAGCCCAAGCCAAACATAGACACACATGAGAATTCCTGAAGACATGGCTCTTGACCCATAATGCAATCAACAAACATAACAACATCGCTTCATCAGAAGCGATACTGATGATGTTACCTGGCATGGTGACAACATCAAGCCGGCTCAGTGAGCAAGTCAACAACTTCACCCGCACCCGAGCTACAAATTTTTGCAAAATCCTTAACTGCCTCATATAATCTAAAAAAAGACCTTGACAGAAAGTGAATTTGAATTAATGAACGCTCTGAGCCACTGAGTGCAGCCCATCAATTTTTGTTGGCAATCTGGGAAATCAAACACAGCACTTGTGCTCTTCAAAATAGCCAATATGTGATTTCACCCTTCAGCATTGTTCCCCCTCTGCTAGCCTGCTTGACACCAGTGACTAGTAACTCAAAATGTGAAGACCCTCCTATGGTCTATCCTCTAAAGTACACTGTCTAAGTTGGTGCATGCTGGGACCATCTTTATGAAGGATGGTTTCATCTTCCTGAAGTGGCATTTTTGTAGTTGATCGAGGCAGAAGTTTGTTTTGAGTGTGATTGCAGAGCTGGGCAAGAAGTGGTTAGTGAAAGCAGTTTGCTACACAGTGTGTAGAGAAATGGAAGATCAAGGATCTGCAGAAACCCTGTATAACTTCATCTCTGTCTGCCTGTGATTTTTATATAGAGGAGGTGTTTAGTACCCACATTTGATACAATAGTTAAATATGTATTGCATAAGAAGTGAAGTTTGAGGAAGTGAGAATCATAATAATGTTGAGTATGTGTGAGATCTTGGATGTAAACATTTCTAGTTAGGCCAGCATTTGCTGCCCATCCCTAATTGCCCTAGAGCTAAGGTGGGAGCTGCCTTTTTGAGCCTAGCAGTCCCAAGGGTACACTAACACTCACAGTACTATCTGGAAGGGAGTTTCAGGGTTTTGGCCCAATGGGAAGATCCCAGCTGATAATAATACTGGAGAATTCAGATCCCAGAACTAAACCTGACTTGATAGATAATAAGTTTCACTTTTCTATTTGGTTAAAATTAGAAACCCTACAATGTGGGAACAGGCCCTTCAGCCCAACAAATCCATACTGACACTCAGATCCATTCTCCCGTAACCCACCTAATCTATACATTTCCTGAATACTACGGACAATTTAGCATGGCCAATCCACGTAACCCACGCAGCTTTGGACTGTGGGAGGACACCGGAGCACCCAGAGGAAACATACACAAACACAGGGAGAATGTACAAACTCCACACAGACAGTCACCCGAGGCTGGCATTGAACCCGGGTCCCTAGTGCTGTGAGGCTGCAGTGCTAACCACTGAGCCACCATGCTGCTCCAAACCGCCATGGTTACCATGGTGTTCAGTCACTGAACATATTTATATGAAACTGCCAAAGTACTTTCAACTAAGAATGCAAGGTTATTAAACAATAGAGAACAAATATATAGAGATAACAAGGCGTAGAGCTGGATGAACACGGCAGGCCAAGCAGCATGAGAGGAGCAGGAAAGCTGACGTTTCCGGCCTAGACCCTTCTTCAGAAGTGTCTAGTGTCAGACGCTAATGGGATACCTTCTACAGAGGTTTCTGTAATCATGAGGGACATGGATAGTGTGTCTTTTTCCTTAGATGAGGGAGTCCAAAACTGGAGGGCATAGGTTTAAGGTGAGAGAGGAAAGATTTAACAAGGATCTGAGAGGTAGCTTTTTCATGCAGAGGGCCGTGCATATATGGAACGAGCTGCTAGAGGAAATGGTGGAGGCTGGTACAATTACAACATTGAAAACACATTTAGATGGATATATGAATAGGAAGGATTAGAGGAAATAGACAAATGCTGGCAAATGGAATTAGGTCAGATTGGTATGCCTGGTCAGTGTGGATGTGTTGAAGCAAAGGGTATGTTTATGCTGTATTACTCTAACTTAGCTTTGTAAACATTCAACAATTGACTGCCCATGTAGCTGATCAAGTCATTCAGCTAAAGTCACATACTTTCTTGGAAAGACTGTTTTGAATTCACTGTTCCCAATTACTTTCTGGACCTTTCTTTTTAAAAAGAAAAGTCCACTTTATAGAATTGAAAACTAAAGTTTATTGTTCTTCCAATTTCAAATTCAAATTTCACGATAAAAGTTAATAAATCTCTATCACACTAGTGGAGGAGTGGTGATTCAATTCCCAGTCAGAATGGTGGGGAATTTGAAAGTGCTGTACTTTCCATGTATCCACTACTCTTGTTGTTCCATGAACACATGAGCAATATCAAATTGGCCAGGCAGTGTTACGTCCAACTTGTAATTGGTTTCTTTAAAAGTGATGGTAATCTTAGTGTCATTATTTACTGCAGTCTCCTGATTCAGTCTTTGACGTACCAGTCAATTTATAAGGTCTGTGATACATTTTATAAGGTCACCTCTTTTGTAGCAGCTTGTCTGAGTCAATGTAATGCCTTACACCTTTACTGATAAATAGTGCTCCTATATGTGTCTGCTGTAGAGTCTGCTCCTACTGGTTTAATATTGTACAAAATATATCAATCGATACATCCAAATACTTTGAAAAAACCTAAAGATTAACAGTATATTTTAATTAAAATGATATGTGATTCCACAAAACTATTGTTGCCTAAAAGAAGTGAAAGCTAAAAGAACATACAAAACTAATATGTACAGACCTATTGTATCAGGCTGAATTTTTCTATCGTTCAGATAAGTGTCAATGCCAGGAGGTTCATAGTATATTTCTCATTGTGAGCCCTAGTGATTTGTTGTTCTGCTCGTTAAGTAAGTACCCCATCTCCATGGTGCCAGACTGTTACGCTCATCTGCAGAGGAGGTGCTCAACTGTGCTGGCACCTTATGGTGTTCATGTGCAGTACCGCATTTAACCCTGGGGGCTGCACACCATGTCTAATGCTGAGAGGCTAGTCTGAAGCAGCCACCTGGATCGGTGCAGTAGCTACATCTGGAGGAACCTGCCTCCATGCTGTAAGAAGGTTAATGACCTTCTGAGTTCTTCAAAGGTACATGTCACCATTTTCTTTCTGCTGTCTCACATTCTCTAACTCTTCCTTTGCATACTCCTCCCATCAAGGCTCACGGTCTACCAGTCTCAATATTTCATGTAACATCTTGCCTTGAAGCCTCTTACCCATCTCATCACCCACTAATCCTTCCTGACCTCTGCATTTTCTACTTGTTCATTCGAGACTCATCTCCATTTTCCAGACTCATTCCCCTGACTAACTGTAGACCATTAATTAGAATAAGGACTATTCCCCTTAGACTTTCTGATGTAGCCTTTTGGTTGAAGCACATGCAGTGTGATTGTTATGTAAACTGCTACCAAATGATGTAGAAGTGGTTTTGACATAATATAGTACTGTACAGCAACATGCCCACCCCTTTGATTGCGCCCAATTGAGAACCATAACTGTCTAGCTCTTCATCTACCATGGGGAGGTGATGGCCTACTGGTATTATCGCTGAACTCAGGGATCCAAATAATGTTCAGAGGACCTGGGTTCGAATCCTGCCAGAGCAGATGGTGGAATTTGAATTCAATAATATCTGGAATTAAGGGGTCTAATGAAGACTGTGAATCCATCTGGTTCACTAATGTCCTGTCGGGAATGAAACTGTCATCCTTATCTGGTCTGGCTGACTTGTGACTCCAGACCCACAGCAATGTGGTTGGCTCTTAACTGGGCAATAAATTCTACCTATGAGTGATAATGGGAACTGCAGATGCTGGAGAATCCAAGATAATAAAATGTGAGGCTGGATGAACACAGCAGGCCCAGCAGCATCTCAGCCTGAGTTGCCCTCATTCCATGAATGAATAAAAGAAAACCAAGGCAGGACAGAACTACTAGATGTTTTTAAGTTCTGAAAGAGGTGGAAATTGCCAAAAAAAAGACAAAGCATGGCAGAGACACAGTAAGCATTCAATTTAAGTGACCAGCGAGTCCTGCCCTGATTTGCCTTTCCAGAATGCAGCACCTCAAGTTTATCTAAATTAACCCCCATCTGCCACACCTTGGTCCATTGGCTCATCTGATCAAGATCCCATTGTACTCTGAGGTAACTTTCTTCGCTGTTCACTACACATCAAATAGGTGTCATCTTCAAACTTACTAACTGTATTTCCTATGTTCACATCCAAATCACTTATATAAATGACAAAAAGCAGTGGGCTCGATTCTTGTGGCACACCACTGGTCACAGGCCTCTTGTCTGAAACGCGACCCTCCACCACACTCTGTCTTCTACCTTCCATCCAGTTCTGTATCTGTGTGTTTGGATAGAGGCTAGTCCTCCCTCTATTCTGTTTGATCTAAACTTGCTAACCAGTCTACCATGAGGAACCTTGTTGAACACCTTACTGAAGTCCATATAGATCGCGTCTGCCACTCTGCCTCCATCAATCCTCTTCGTTAATTCTTCAAAAAGCTCATTTAAGTTAGTGAGGCACGATTCCCCGCACATAAAGCTATGTTGATTATCCCTAATCAGTCCTTGTCTTTTCAAACACATATAAATCCTGTCCCTCAGAATTCCCTCCAACAACTTGCCCACCAAATGCAGTGTGTTTGCTGTGTAATCTGCTGGTGCATGCTGCAGCTCTGTTGTTGATTGTAATATGGTATCGTACAGTGACATGTTCACCCCCTGGCTGTCACAAAGTACCTGCCGGTACCCCTGGACTAAAACCAAGCAAAAGTTCTAGAGGTTGGCAGCCTGTAACTCAGTGTTCACTGGGAAAGCAATGCCAAGCAGGTATAGCTTGGCAGCCTCTAAGTCGGCTAACTCTAAAGTCATTGAGAACCAAAAATAAAAATTAAGAGCAATAAGATGCATGTGTCCATGTCAGTGCAAAAACATTCTATGCTGATGAATGAGATGTGTGTGTACTCCTGCTTGCAAAGTGACCTGACAAGTCATGGGTGTCTGTGAGCTCCAAAGGCAGCCTGAAATGGTACCTGAGCTGTTTGGAGAGCAGGTATGATGATGTGGTGAGGCTGATTGATTCCTGATGCGGAGTTGCGTTAATGAAGGGTCAAGGTGGAAGGTGGCCGTGGAGCATTCAGGGACATGTTGCAGAAGAGGCAGTGGCATGATGCCCGGGACAGGCATTTGTTGTGCCGCAGCCTTTGGGTACCTGCTTTGTTTTACCTGTGGGAAATTTACCTGGTCTAGCTTTCTACTGGAGGAGAGGAAAATTAGCAGTGGGCTGCAAATAAAGAGAGTGGGGACTTTAATGAAATGGAAATGCAAAGAAATAAGTGTTCAAAGGTAAAATTCTGAAGTTATCATTTCAGGCTTGAGGGGAAGTCAGGATTGTTTTTCGTGACGTCAAGAATTGGACTTCTTAATTTGGACCTATTTTGCCTTTTGGGTTTATTTACACAGATGGACTGCCACAGTCCAACCACTGCCATCTTCTCAATCATAAATAAATAATGCTCTCTTACCAGTGATGCACAGATTCCTTGCAGCAGATGCCAATTGTTAGTGATTGGAGTGTGCCTCTTTTTGCCAACATGAGACTGACATCTGGCCATGTTTAAACAAAGAGCTCTGCACTCCTCCAATCTGGCTTCCTGTGCGTCCCAACCTCCGTTAGCCTCTCTGTCAATTGCATGCTTTCAGCTCTACATTCTCTCCCTAACCCTTTCTCTCTCTCTCGCTTTCCCTGCTCCTTGAAACCAATTTCTTCGAGCAAACTCTTGATTCCTTGCCCTAATGTTTCCTTACACGGTTCTGTGCCCAATCTTATACTTTCTTGCTAATATTTTCATGAGGAGCCTCGGTATATTTCACAATGGTGAAAGTGCCTTTAAAATGCAAATTGTTAATGAGGATGTGAAAGTATTGTGACAAAGTTCGTCAATGAAACACCATTGTGTCAAAAGGAAAATGTCTTAAAAAGGTGAAAAATTCCTTGAGTGAAGCGGAGTGGCAATTGCAATTTTAGAGTCAGACCTTGACTGTGAAATAGAGTGAGGTCAGATTCCTTTGGGAAGCCATTTCACGCATCTGGAATGTGAACCCAAAGGTAATGTTGTCCTTGGATTGAAAAGTGTTTGAGGGTTTATTGGACCTCCTTGGTATTCAGGAACACAAGCATGGATTTAAAAACAAAGCTCTCAAAGCATCTAACATCACCAAGATGTCACCATCCTTTCTCAGTGATGGGCATACAGATCAAGAATCTGTTGGCAGCAGTTACAAAAACACACACACAATGTTGATTTATATAAACACATTGATGTAATTGAAATCTGGGGGATTGGCATGGAATTCAATAAAGCGCAGGAACATGTGGAGTATCCAGCTGCTCCTGCATCAAAAATGCATTAGCAGGTTTCTCCACTGGGATAAAGTTTGATTCAGAGGATAAAGTGAGAACATGCAGCATGGGGCAGACTGGAAGAGATGAGAGGAGGAGGAGATGAAAAGTTCTCAGCAGAAGGCTGTACTAACACAGATGGCTCAGATAGCAATCTCCTTCCTGAACCTTGGTGAAAAACACAATGGCCCTGATCTTCTGGTTTCCAGACAGTCGTAGACTAGACCTCCCTGAATCTTGGGACCTCTCTGAAATCCCAAACCATTGGCTATGCAAGAAATGCCCAGCAAGTTGAAACTTTCTGTGGCAAATTTACCAGCATCGGAAAGCCTACAAAAGAATCCACATCTCTGAAGTAAAGTCAGAGACTTCAAGCGCTTATTTATCTTTAGAGCTAGCCATGAAAATGTTACAGCAAGAAAATCCGCCTGAAACCTTGGTTAACAATAATGCTAACCACCCGGTCATGCACACTGATCCCCAATCATGAACACTGACCCCCAGTCATTAACACTGATCCCTAATCATTAACACTGATCCCCAATCATTAACGATGACCCTCAGTCACTCTCACTGACCCCCAGTCACTCTCACTGACCCCCAGTCACTCTCACTGACCCCTAATCTCTCGCACTGACCCCTAATCTCTCGCACTGACCCCCAATCTCTCGCACTGACCCCCAGTCATTAACACTGATCCCCAATCATGCACACTGATCCCCAATCATGAACACTGACCCCCAGTCATTAACACTGATCCCCAATCATGCACACTGATCCCCAATCATGAACACTGACCCCCAGTCATTAACACTGATCCCTAATCATTAACACTGATCCCCAATCATTAACGATGACCCTCAGTCACTCTCACTGACCCCCAGTCACTCTCACTGACCCCTAATCTCTCACACTGACCCCTAATCTCTCGCACTGACCCCCAATCTCTCGCACTGACCCCCAATTGCTCGCACTGATCCCAGTCACTCGCACTGACCCCCAATCGCTCGCACTGACCCCAGTCACTCGCACTGACCCCCAATCGCCCGCACTGACCCCCAATCGCTCGCACTGACACCCAGTCACTCACTCTGAATCCCCAAATGGACAGCTTTTCCCTTGCACCGACCCTGCTGAACACCTGTATACTAAGCTTCAGCCACTTAACACAGCCTTCCATCTCTCCCACATGTACCCTGTACACTGCCATCTGTACTCCCGCATTTACCTGGCCAAAACCCCAACCCACTGGTATCCCACCCACTCACCCACCAAACACTGCAGCATCCCCATCCTACCTTTTCTGCCTTGTTCTTTGCATCCTGTGTTTATCTTTCCCCAACCCCTATCAAAATGGCTGTAGCACCTTTAAACTTGGAATCGAACCATTACTGTTCTAAACGACAATCCTTTCTACTGCAGCCTGTGTGGTTTGCTGGAATTTTTCAGTTATTCCTCCACAGCTTAGCTGAAAATCTTCTTGAAAAGTAAGTGGGCATTTTTTTCTCTGAGCTGGGTGGTAAGCAGTGAACACTGGCTCTGATCAGAAGATTCAGATGAATATGATGCTTCTGTACTTTAAAAAGATGTCCTTACTGATGCATTCTCAAAACAGGGTGAGGACAGCGTTGTTAGTGACTGTGGAGGTGGCCATTTTGATGCATGTTTATGCTGTTTGCTCCTCCTAGACTGGAACTGTAGATATTTGTAACAACTACTTTACTGTCCACAGTTCTGCAAAAGACATCCCTGAAGTCTGATCTATTTTCATTGACAGCAATCTAAATTGGGCTCATTCTTGTCAGAGCAAAGCAAGCAAATCCCACCTCAATATTTTCCTCTATATTCAATGCTGTGTCATGCCTGTGTTGTTACAAGTCTGATATCAAATGCTGCTTAAAAAGTGTGGGATGAGAGGAAAATGCGATATGAGAAGAAGGATTAGGATACTGTCATCTTTAATAGTTTCAGTGTCTTCACTGATGATGGGCTCAGCAATCTGAGTCCCAAAACTGACCAACACCATGTCTTCCAGAGGGAACAGGATACAGAGATGCATCTGTTTCCCTTTGCTTACCTCCTGCTGTCTCTGGTTGTGTTGCTTTGTTAATGAGAGTGATGCAATGTGTTTGGATGATGTGGCTATCATGAATATTAAAAGTGTGTGAAAACTCTTGGGTGGTAGATAGGATGCTTTTGATAAGTGTTTGAGGGTGCTGTATAACACATGTTAGGTGTGAGTCCAGGTTAATAGAATATTCTATGAAATGATTCTCAACCTTGTTTCGACCATATCTCTACAGCCTCCCCCTCACTTTCTCTGTGATATCCCCCAGCTCCAAGATATCTGCACTGCCAGGCTCTTGTGTATCTTTCATTTTAATTATAGTGACTGGGTCTTCAGCTGCTGAGGCTCCGAGCTGTGGAGGTCTTCTCTTACACCTTTCCTCTCTCCTTCTTCTTGGTGCATTCTAAAGGCTAATCCTTTGGCTAAATTTCTGGCCATCCAGCTTCATATTCCCTCAAATGGCTTAGTGTCAAATTTAATTTCTTTAACACTCCTGTGAAGTGTTTGGCCATTTATTTATTGTGTTAAAGCTGCAGTACAAATACAAAGTGTTGTTATTGAAGGTGGCAATGTGACGACTTTAGCAGTGTCTGAGTTAGTGAATACTACATTTATAAATGCTTTTGCAGACTTCGGACACTTGTGGGAGGTCATTGAACATCTTGTGACATGACATTCAAATCCTCCGGTCGGTGGTAGTGACCTCTGCAGCTGTCTAGCCCCTTTGAGATCAGTGATAGTGGGAACTGCAGATGCTGGAGAACGTTTTCTGATGAAGGGTCTAGGCCCGAAACATCAGCTTTTCTGCTCCTGAGATGCTGCTTGGCCTGCTGTGTTCATCCAGCTCCATATTTTGTTATCGTAGCCCCATTCGGACATGTGTCTGGATGGCCTGCTGTGGATGTAGGATACTGCTTTGCCAAGGTATCTGCTGCAAAGTCTGAAAATGCTGCAGTCTGCTCTCTCACACGTTGCGCTAGCCTTCTGATACACTCAAGTCTTATTCGGCTTACAAAGGACTCCCAGCACCTGCAGCAGCCACATTCCTCCACATCTAGAGAAGTTGCAGCATCGCTTTAAGTAGTGCAAGCTAACTTTAACTGTTGCTGGCTGCTCATGAGCTTGGCCATTTTCTCAGGCCCTCAGTTAGTTAATCAGCATGCTTAAGGATGGCTCAATGCTGCAATTGTGTAAAGCAAGAAGGGCCCTGTACAGTGTCAACACTGTGGGTTAATCATGCATCTCAATCCCTGTTTTGGAACCAATCAAGTTCGGTTAACATTAAATGTTAGAAAGCTGTATCGCTGGAGGTCTTTTTTCCACATTAGTTAATCCATGTCAACACTGCCCTGATTGTGATAAAATTGCAGGTGAAAATTGATGCTGTCAATTTGGGCAAACAGTTAATATACAAACCAAGAGATCTGTGAATTGGCCTTGGTATCCCACCAGCATATTCAGGGTAAAGTGCAACATGGTTTTCTCTGAAGCTGACTGCCCAGTTGAGGGAGGCCATTAATGTCGGTCCATCTGCCACATTAGCAGAGGCCCTCAGGCATGTGCTGGTCACCGAGGGGGATTTTGTAGAACACAGAGATTGGTAGAAGGGACTGGAATGCGTGTGGAGCCACAGCAGCTCTTCTGCTGCTCCTGGTCACACAGGAAGCTGTGGTCCCCACAGGTGCCACTGAGGGCCCCTGAGTGGCTAGGCCTGATGCCGCCAATGACTAATTTCAGTGAAGAGACGTTTTAGACCAGTAATTAGCATCTTCGAAACGCCTGGTATTGACTTTCAACACCCATCTAGGACACATTGAAACTGAGCCTCGCAAACGTAGCGCTAAAATATTTGAACACCTGCATGGGTTGGACACAAGACAGCAGACTGCTGCATTGATATGTTTTTCATTGAATGTAAAATGAGCAAAATAACTTTCCTGCCTCCTAATAACAAGTTACTACCATCCTCTAGATTTACAGAGGCAGAGTACTACTCAATACAAGTAGCTATGATAAAGTGCACTTCATCAGGGACTTGTCCACAATGGATTTCCCCCGAGAATCAAATGTAGGTTTCCAATACAAAACTAATATTGGTGATAGCATCAGTATACACAATATACTCCTTCAGAGAAAACCCCGCTCTCAGCTTCCTTTTTCCAATGTGTGGGAGACACAGCCATTCATTGAGGTACCACAACTTTATTCACTGTTACTAAAATTATTTAGAACAAACCCTTAGTAGTAGTTGCTTAAAGGTGAGCAAAGATAAGGTCCAAAATTCTAAAGTGAAAATTTTGTGGGGAGCAAGCAAAACTGGAAACGATGAGCAGTCTAAAATAATAGACATCAAATTCTTTAAAGAAGTTTCTCAGTCGGCAGTGAAACAAATTAAAGAAAACAGCTTTGTGGTTTTTTAGTCTGTCAGAAACTGAAATTACTCAGGTATGTACAATAAATGCGCTGTGTATACCCAAGTCTGTCTTTCAAATTGATGTAATTACTTCAGAATTGTATTTATCAGAGAGAGACCTTCTTGAAATTAATATGTTTAAGATTCACTATGTCATCAGGGCTAAGGAGGTATTACTGGAATTATAAAATACACTTCTTATCTATCCCCAGACTGAAAGTGCTTTGAGGGTTGCCATTGGATATTTGTTCCTGATAAATGTTTGCCACCAAAAAGTATAATAATATGGTCATTGATTTAATGTAGAATGTTAGAAAAAGACATAATGGGGGGGTTGATAGATATCCTAGGAGGAAGAAGAGAGAATTAAGTAATTAAACTATCAAAAATGAAGCAAGAAGAAAGTGATAGTACTTCCTGATTCAAAGACTGGGCTATCCATTTGTTATTTGCAATGAAAATGGCTGAAGGCTTTGTAGACTACAGAGTCACAAACTGAAACCATGTATTTCTCTGAGAAGTACATTCAGGGAGAATAAATTTTAAAACTGCTGAATTATTAAATGATAAGCGCAAAACATGAAGAATTGTAATTTTTAACCTGGACATTTCTGACAGGCCACTTATTTTTCAAAACAGGTACATAGAAAGTCTTAACTTAGCAAACTCTGTGAAGTTTGCATGGAGCTTTACTTATGAGAATTGTAAATAGGGAGGGTCAAAATTTCTTTCAGGGCTGTACGCAGTGAGTCAAAAGCCATAACTGTTGATTCACGTAGCAAACTGGATTCTAGTGTGCCAGAAACCAAGGTTAATGAATTCATGGAGAACTGTGAATGGCGGAAGTAGGAAGTAAAGGATGTTAATACAAGGAGTGATCAGAATGGGTAGCTGACCTCCAAGAACTACAGTGGCTGAAAAATTAAAACATTAGTTCTTAATTGTAGTCAATTAGCTTGAGAATGGATGGATTACAATGCAGTGGAAACCATTAAAAAATTGCTGTAAACAATTCTGCATTAGAGTGTTCTATTAGATACATGTGGTAACAACTGAGAAACCCATTTGATATTATAACAGAGAGAAAACTCTGACAGTGTTTTAGCTGGAGTTTGACAGATTTGAATCGCTGCTCTTGCACGTTCACCTTCTTCAGTATTCTGAACTTAACTTAAAAAACTAGTTTCTTTTCCAGTCTTGGGATATAAATTCATATATTATCCACTTCATTTAAAATAAATACAGCTTTCAAAATCTCGCCATCTTCGTTTTATAACATCTTCCACAACTTGAAAGCTGTAATTTTAATGCTGTATTTTACAAGATTAAAATATACGGATGTAAATAGTTTTGAGTATTTACAGTAAATAGACATATATTGTTTATCTTGTTAGTATCAATGTGTCTGGTATACAACTCAGTAAAATTTATAAATGAAATTCCTTCGTGAAAGCAAATATAAATCAAAACCCATTTATGTAATTATTTGACTGTTTTCAAAGTTTTAAAATGTTAAGAGTTTGTAATTGATAAGATGTTTTTCAGTCTTGAGTTATCATGATAATAATTCCTATCTGGTTAATTATTTGATTGAATAATTCCAGCGAAAACTAAAAATGGTCACAGAAACTCTTCACAATCCATTTCCTGTTCTGAAATTCCACAACAGTCATTCGTGGAACTTATGGGAATTGTCTGTTTCTAATACTGCAATATAAAAATCAGAGAACATTTTTCATAGTGCCCACGGTAAATTTAACAAAACCCAAAGAATGTACATCTTAGTTGTGTTTATTCATTTTAAATGACTCAAATCTTATGATAACCATCAAAAAGAGAAAAATTACTTTAAAGGATCAAAAATATATAATTATCTTCTTTTTTCATGTTAAATGAAATATTTGCTCTATGTTCTTTACAAAGGAAATTTGTTTTAAAGCTATACATGTAAATGAAAAGATGTATATATGTGGGTCAGTGCAACCTTTAATTCTTAACATTATTACAAAACTGACAATTTTGCATCAAATTATAATGCTAGTCAGTTCCAAGTTTACAGAACTAAAAACTGAAATTATTGATCTGGAATCTTGACAGTTTCAATGAGAAGCCTGATCAGCTAGTCGGTCTATCACATGTTTGTTAACTTGCAATGTTAATATATGTTTTAGAGTGGTGTAAACAAAATGGCATCGTTACAGCACCATTTGTGTATATACCATATTCCTTAAATGAAGAATGTACAACTGTTCACTGCTAGTCGTTGACTAGAATATCATGTGAAAATCACACTCTAACCAACCGTATTTCTGGTCAAAAGAAATGAAATGGCTGCTGAATGCACTTGTATTTTCGTATCTTCCTGTTGTTTACAGTAACTTTTTCAAAAAACTACTGATTTTATAAGTGTTTTTGCAAAGAATGTCAATATCATTACATGTGGCTGTCTCCGTATTTCTACAAAAGACCAGATACTTAAATAAAACACAAGTTTTCTTCTTCCAATCAAAAACAAAAGCAATTTCTAAATTTCAATTGTTGCAAAGATTGGATGTAAACGCTGAGATGTAGATCTCACTGCAAAATTTCATAATTATATTCTCTTAGGTTTTCAGCAACTGCTTTTAAACTTTTTAATTTTCTGATCCAAAGGTGACAATTTCCTCTTGCAGATAGGTGGATTGATAATAAACAACGAGACACAGAAACCCTTGAAAAGCATTCAAAGCATGTTTCCAAATTTAGTTAGTGGAACATTGTGAAAAATGTGCATGATTAGACAACAGATATGGGTCAAGTATTTCTTGGTAGCTTTTTTAAAAAGAGGTTTGCCTGATTTCTGAGTTGCAAAATCAAGCCCTATATCTGACCTCCACACAGCTCATGATTTTACAGTGGAATCTGGATTTACTAGTGAATAATTTGTCAACACAGCTTCCTACAGCCTGCAAAGTTGGCTGCAGTTTTTAACCTTGTGCTTTAAAAATTCTGCATATTTTAATGGCAAAAAAAATTTGATAGTTCCACAAAATAAATTGTTATTTTGATTCACAAAGGCTAATGAGAGAAATGAAATTCAATTTCCATTTACTTGTTAAGAATTGTGAATTATTCGTAAAAGCAACTCAACTCAATGCAAATTTTAAGGAAGTTCAAAAAAGACATTCATGTGCAATAACATGTTAACATGCTAACGTACGTGTTCAGTGAATACAAAATCTTCAGTGCAGAGAAGTATAAAACAAAAACACTAATGTCATATTATTCTTGCATTTGAGTGGAATGCTAATAGCAACTAACCAATTAGGAAATAAGTCGGGATAGAAGAGAGATTAGGAATTTGGAAATTATAAATGGAATTTATAATTTTCAAAATAAATGATTTTTTTCACTTCTCACAGCTAATTGCTCTGATGGATTGTCAGTGATAGATTTGCGATGAACAAGCTGTTAGCCAGCAGAAGTTGATTCCTGCTGAGTTAACACAACCCTTTTTTTAAGGCAGCACGGAACAATCTATGTTGTATGCATTTCTGAAACAAACATTGGGGGATTACTTGTGAAGGTGTATGTGTTGCTTTGTTGGTTTAGGGCTTGTATAAGAATGAGTGGGTGCCATTCTTGTACACGTACTGACAGCAAATCATTTGACGACCACAGACATCTGTGACACTTGCCACCATTATTCTATAAAGTATTGCACTGCTAACTCCCTTAGTGCAATGCGTCACAATACATTAAAAAATGGATTTCCTCCAACACTCATGCAAAATGATGTAACGAGTAAGCTATTGGCAAGTACACCATTGACTCCTTTTATTTTAATATTTTAGCCTTCAGCAAATCAACAGCTCTGTTCTCTCAAACTTCAAAAGGAAAATAATTATCAATTTATAATTATAAAAAATATTTAATTATGATTCTAATGGATTAAATTATTTTTGTTTGAAGATGTTTCATTTTCTTCTAATATCCCTTTCCCAAGTCATATAGCAACTAGTCAAGAGGACAGCACAACAATCTGCTTTAAGGAAATTGACAGTGTACCTGAAATATTCATAAAAGATAGATGGAGACGAAGTGACTATTTCTGCTCCAATTTGTCTCCTTTCTTCTTTTGGAAGTTTGCTTCCCCTCCATCTGGTGTCTGTTGAGTGAATTTCAGCAGTGTCAAAAATCCACAGTTTAATGAAATAGCACAAAGCATTCACATGTTCAACTTGTTGGTTCTTCAATAGAAATATTGGGATCTTGCAAAAGTTGCTCTGGTGAGGAAGTTTGAATATTTGAAATTTAGTACCTGTGTTTTAACAAGTGATGCATTATGATGTATTTAATTTGCATTTTGATACGATAAAAATGTCACTGGTTGTTTGAAAGACCTAAATTGGGAGGAGTTTCACAGAAATGTTTAAAAGGCGGTTATTGAAATAAAACTGTCACTATTAACTTAACACCAGGTATGCCAGTGAGTGGGACTTCCTGTCAGCACATTCCAGGCTCTAAGGTTACCCCATATTTAAAAGCACTGAGAGAGAACATCACTCACTGCAACTCGGGGCATCAGTCCACCTGTGCCATTCACCCCCACACTCATACCTAGAGATGTCAGAGCCCAGGCAAAAAGTCATGCCCTGCTCTAGCAGTGCCTGCCCAGAGCTTCTCTTGAAAGCCATCCAAGTGCGAATGGAAGTTCTTTTCCCCCAGGATGGCAACAACAGGCTATCCTGACTGTCAAAGACGGTCTGAGCAGAGGTAGCTATGGAGGTCAATGCTGTGGGCATCTCAACAGAATTGGAACTCTGCCATTGTACAAGCCTCTCATCAACACTTACAGACTACAACTCTCACTACTGCATACATTGTGTCCACTGAACAGCTCTTACACACCTCATCCTCCCAAACTACTAAACCTTTCCTCCCCTCCGTTCTTCCTACTCACCCACTGGGGACACCTCACCACGTCTGGTGATCCTGCAACAACACTAAATGCTCTTCCATCCATTCCTGTCATTGTCTATCCCTCCCAAACTGATATCTCCACAGGACCTGAAGTGACCTCTCCTGTAATTCCTGGAATGGTTGCACTTGTCCCACAGGAATGACCATGGCCCATTTCACAGACTGCAAAGGTACGGATTCCTAAACTCTTCAGTCAAAGCACATGAGAGTGGACATCCCCTGGACTTCAATTGGATAGGCTGTTTGCCAGACTTTGACGAGGTCCCACATGGGAAACTGATAAAAGCATGTGGGATTCAAGATAACTTGGCAAATTGGATCCAAAATTGTCTTTATGGTAGGAGACAGAGCATAGTAGTAGAAGGCTGTTTGTATGACTGGAGATCAGAGTTCTGTAGCATACCACAGCGATCAATGCTGTATCCCTTATTGTTTGTGATAGACATAAGCAATATAGATAAGAAAGTGGGGATAAGCAGTTTGCGGTGATGCAGAGATTTGCCATGTGGTTTATAGGGAGGAAGAAGGTTACAGGGAAACGTAGGCAGGTTGGTCAGATGGGCAAATGAGTACCAAACTTTGAAAAGAGTTGGGGCAACACGGTGGCTCAGTGGTTAGCATTACTACCTCACAACAGCAGGGGCGCAGGTTCACTTCCACCCTCAGGTGATAGTCTGTGTGGAGTTTGCACATTCTCCCTGTGTCTGCGTGCGTTTCCTCCAGGTGCTCCAGTTTCCTCCCACAGTCCAAAGATGTGCAGGTTAGGTGGATTGGCCTTGCTAAATTGCTCATAGCAGCCAGGGATGTTGAGTCTATGTGGATTAGCCATGGGAAATGCATGTTACAGGAATGGGGTCGGTGTGGCTAGGATGTTCTTTGGTGGTATAGGTGTGATGGGCCAAATAGCCTGATTCCACACTGTAGAGATTCTATGATTTTTAAATGAGAGGAATCATTATGGAAGAAGTAACTGATCAAGGGAGTCCTCAATGGATGGCAGGACATTAGGAAACTCAAAGGAACAAGGGATGTTGGGTGCTTGAAGGTGGCAGGACAGGCTAATAGGGTAGTTAAGACGGCACATGGGCCAGCTGTCTATATCAGTCGTGACATAGACTATAAGAGTAGGGAAGCAATGTTGGGGCTGTGCAAAGCTTTGGTTAGACACAGCTGGAGTACTGTGTACTGTTCTGGTTGCATGTGATTGCACTGGAGGAGGTGCAGAGAAATTCATCAGGACGTTGCCTATTGGTGCATAGTAGGTGTGAAGAGAGGCTAGGTAAGCTCAGGTTCTTTTCTTTAGAGCAGAAAAGGCAGAGAGGAGGACTGACTGAGGCGTGTATGATTATCAAGGGCATGGACAGATGGGTAGGAAGTAGCTGTTCCCCTTGGTTGAGGGATCGGTAATGAGAGGCTGTAATTTTAGGTGAAAGGCAGAATGTTTAGAGAGGATTTGAGGAAACATTTTTCACTCATCTGGAATGCACTACCTAGGAATGTTGTGGAGGCAGGAAACTTCACAGTCTTTGCAAAGAACATGGATGAGCAGTTGAAATGTCAAGGCTGTGGGCCAAGTGATGGAAAGTGGGATTAATGTAGGTTGTTTGATGAAGCCCTGATAGGTTGAAGGACCTTTTCTGTGCTGTATGATTCTTTTGACTCTAATAAGTAAGATGACACAGACACAAGTAAAGCAGTCAGAATGGAAGTGTCTTTTCTGCTATTGTTGATTTGCTTTCCTGTAATATGTGCCCAGCTACAAGTGTCTGAGCATGAATGTCTCCCACAAGGGACCATGTATTTATTTGAAAGATCATGTTTGCGAACGCAAAAGATAGATTGAATTCAGTGGATTACTGACAAATATTTTGTTTTTAGTTTAACTACTATGGAAAGTTGGGGGCAGATTTTCTGCTTTGGAACAATTTGCGATCCAAGTCAAATTCTGCTTGAAATAGTGGTAATTTCGAGAAGTGTTTTCATTTTCTCACATTTCCACTGAAACTACTCTGCAAATGCAGAACCTAAAATCTTCCATGAGCCAATTCAATGGGGCAATGTTTTGGAACATAATTTTAGTTTAAACAAACGTTTCTTTTGAAAATATTCTTTGAAGAGTGGCACAGTTTTACTCATGCAGTTGAAAACAAGGTTTGCAAAATATATACATTTTAATAAGAGTGTTAAGCCTACCACAGCTGAGTGAAGCGATAACAAGGCGTAGAGCTGGATGAACATAGCAGGACAAGCAGCATCTTGGGTGACCTTATTCTGAATAATTGAAAATTATGTTGGTAAACCATTTAGGCCATTTGCAACTTATATTGGTGTGCAGAAAGATATTTCTCAGTAAATTTATAATGAACTCAAAAGCTTTTAAATTCTGCCTATTAGCTTCCACAAAATGAAAAAGGCTTAATTTTTAAAGCCTCCTTGAAGGTTTACAATTAGCAGAAAGTCACAATGGTAATTTATTCAATCTAAAGGAGTGGTTCATTTTGTGAGCAGGATCGTCCTGTAGCACAATTGAGTTGGATCTTTATTATTGTCAAGGTTAACAAGTAATAAAATCACACTTTCTTTCACTCAAGGAAACTTTGTAATTGGCTGGTTATTTGATTCTGGTGAACTATATTTTTATTAAAGTGTAGCTGTGCCATAAGAATAATTTTGAATCTCTGTGGCCAAAGGAGCAGGTTAAAAAGGGGGATGATTCACCATTTCCCCCTTCTCCCTCACCTGGTTGGAAAACTACATCAGGCCATCACTTGCTCATTTGCTAACTCACAAGTCCTTAAATATTTGTGAGGAAGACAGTGCAAGGCCACCTCAGCAAAGCTGTTCCTTTGCCAATTCCAGCACCTAGATCCTCTGTCCGGTTTTATTCTTTTATTTTACTTTTCCATCTGGTTCCAGCTGAGAAACTTACTGGGCCATTTTGTTCCTAAAGGACAGGAGCGAACCAGATGGGTTTTCACAATGGTCCAATAGTTTTATGGTCACCATTATTAGCACTGGCTTTTTCATTTTGGATTTATTAATTAATAGTAATTAAAGGGATGCCATGGCCTAGTAGTATTATTGCTAAACTGTTAGCTTAGAGACTCAGCTAATGTTCTGGGGACCCAGGTTCAAATCGCGCCAAGGCAAATGGTGGAACTTGAACTCAATAAGAAACAACCTGGAACTAAGAGTTTAATGATGACCATGAAACTTTTGTCGATATTCAGAAAAACCCATCTGGTTCACTCATGCCCTATCCTTACCTGGTTTGGACCCACAGCAACGTGGGAGACTCCTAATTGCCCTCCAGGCAATTAGGATGGGCAATAAATGTTGGCCTAGCCAGAGATGCTCACATCCAATGAATGATTAAAATAAACCCATACAAAATAATAATAATAAAAAGTAATAAAGAGGATAGCAAGAAGATTTTCCAAGAGTGGGGGACTCAATTACTAGGGGTCATGAGTTCAAAGTGAGAGTAGGAAAGTTTATGGGAGATATGCGTGGAAAGTTCTTTGCACAGAGGGTGGTGGGTGCCTGGAACGCGTTGCCAGTGGAGGTGGTAGACACAGACACGATATTGTCATTTAAGATATATCTGGACAGGTACATGGATGGGCAGGGAGCAAAGGGATACAGACCCTTAGAAAATAGATGGCAGGTTAGACAGAGGATCTCAATCGGCGCAGGCTTGGAGGGCCGAAGGGCCTGTTCCTGTGCTGTAATTTTCTTTGTTCATTTAATAACAACAAAATTGTCAAGGACAGTACTATGCCTTGCCCTGAAAATATGCCACAATATTAATTTATGATTTGTCAAAGTATGCATTTAATATTCTTCTCTGTATTTTGTGGCAGTTTTATCTCAAAGTCAGTTAGATGTGGCTGGCAAATGGTGTATTAAGTTAACATCTATTATCCCAGTTTGCAATTTCTATCCTTTTATATTTTAACTTCAGTGATTTGTCTCAGTGTGATTGAAATGAGAGGCTCCATGGCTGTTAACATGAATGTAGCAAAATTACAAAAATAACAATTTTGAGCTTTAAATTAAACCCACTTTAACCTCTTTAGTTTTAAAAACCTTCCTTTGTTCACATTGATATACATTAAGAACAATACTGTCGCCATTTGTTAAAGTAATTTGTCGCAGCAATAATGCAGACAGCATTGGGAACCAAACGGAATATGAAAGTAGTCTCAGGTGTCGTGATCACAATTGGGAAATACAAACAAAAAATAAATTTATTGAACAACCCCAAAAGAACAAATTGCAAATAAGATTTTTTTCAGTTTTTATTTTAACATGAATCAAAACCAATACACATTACACATGAATTAGCAGACATTGTTAATTCAAATTGAAAGGGAAACCTTACTTCAAATAAACATCCTGTCCAACTATAAACATTTATGTCACACAAAGATGGCACTAGGTAGCTGCACAGTTCCAAAATATGTTGTTCTTTACTCATGCAGGGTAGGCCTGAAGTTTTATCCCTGGTTATCATCAGCAATTGATGCTTCCATAACCCCTCTCTCTGTTAAGTCATGATAATCCCAAGGTCGTGGCTTTCCAAAGTCCCATTTCAACTGCATGGTCAATAACATTCTAGTTCAATATTAAGCCACGTTGGGTAAACATTTATCGCTTTATAATTGACAATCTGTTTGTACAGCTTTCCAGCTTTCAACTCTTTTTGGACTGTTCACACAGCACTTTCAAGAACCTTTTTACTGCCAAACAGAAAAATTGTCCTCTTCCTGAGAGTCCTTCTACTGCTCACAGGAATTCTTTTGTGATTCTTTCTTTGTTTCCGTCTACTTTCTCTACAAGCAAGATGTTACAGTTGCCTGCTGGTATATTTAAAGGATTTTCTAAGGCAGGAGGAGAGAACCTCCTTTCCACACACTAACATTGTATCCTCCTTCTTTAAAGGAAATCCCAAACAACATTCTCTCACCCCCAATTTCATGTATGCAGCCAAGCAGGACTGTCCAAATTCCCAGATCTACCAGAAGCCCGAAATTTATGGCAGTTATTTGGGATCTGCCTGTAGTCCACGTTGTTGCCCAAATAGGGCCAGACATTCAATTCTAAATCAATTATGGCAGCCCCCAATGTTACATTATTGTTCAGGCAGCTGTGTTTTGGATTTTATACTTGTTCCGGTGAATATACGATTCCATTAAATCCAGCCTATTTGTGTATGGAAGACTTTCATCCTCCAGCATCTCTCCTTGTAGCTTTCTTTTGATTTTGCAGCCTTCCTTTGTTTTGCTAGTCAGAAGTCTTCTTTGCTAACTTCCTTCATATTGGTACTGCTTCCAGGTCATGAGTTGCTAAGCCTCACATGGCAACATTTCAATTATCCAAGAAAATCACAATTGATCCCTTTATTATTAATGCAAACTTTTAAAATAAACCTTTCCATGCATTTTTAAAAAAAAATACAGATTGCGCAGACGGCTGAAAATGAAAACCTATTCTTTCATGAGATGTGGACATTGCTGACATTTGTTGCCATCCCTAATTTCCCTGAACTGAGTGGTTTGATGGGCCACTTCAGAAGACAGATAAAAGTCATCCACGCTGCTGTGGCTCTGGAGTCACAGGTAGACCAGGCCAGGCAAGGATAGCAGATTTCCTTTCCTAAAAGACATTAATGAACAAGATGGGTTTTTCTGATAACTGACAATCATTTTACAGACACCATTACTTTGACTAGTTTCTAATTCAAAAATTATTAATTGAAATTCAATTCTGCGAGCTGCCATATGCCCAGAGCATTAGCCCTGAACCTGGGGAATAGTTGTCTAATAACATTACCAGTGTGTCACCTAGAAGGTCTCTCGACCTGGTTACATGATTGTCATACAGAAAACTAATTCTATATTAACTGTTTTATATTTACAATGGAATAACAAAAAAGTGATTAAAAACTGAAAGGTGTATTTGGATCCTTGAATTGAAAAATGAAGTGTTAAACTGACCCACTTCTAACTTGGAGTTAATTCCAAGAAAGGATTGATTTGATGGTTGAAGGATTTTAAAAGAACAAATCTGAAATAGACAGTTTGTCCATTAAAATTTTGTTCTTCCAGAATGATACTCTATCAACAAAAATGTTGCTTGAGAAGCACTATACTACAACGGTCTTGAATAAATGTTTTATGGGATAAAGAGAAAACTGTAGCTTGTTTTGTATACCAGGCTCATGGGGGTTCATTGCCAAATTGTTATTTTTATCAGTATTTCATCTTATCAATGCTTTGCAGGACCAAGGAAGCTTTGTTCCAACAAAAAGGTTTGCAGAAATTATCTACTTTACACAGAGGCTTGACTTTATATTTTCTGTGTCGGTGTTGAAATACGCCTTAAAGAATCTAAATCCAGTTCTTTTGACAAGGTTAATGGAAGTAAAAGATATAATCAGCTTAGAGATTACTTTGTTCAATCTGTCTGACATTTCTGAATGAAAAGTTAAATTAAGCTGCATCAGAGATTGTGTGTACATGTTTCTCAACATATTTCTTAGACCAACCTTTTGGTCATCTATGCAAATAGCTTCTAACGTGACTTTGTTTTTGAATGTCTCTGTGAAACACCTTGGGATGATTTTTTGTATCAAATTGCTAAGGAATGCAGCTATTGATATAGACAGAAACACGGACATTTAAAGAAGCCAAGGTTTAGGCGGCTCTAGAGTGCACGTGTGCTCCTTTCTGATATTAGTCATGATTTGGTACCTTCTGCAGTATCTAGCAGAAGAGCAAGGGCGTCAGGTAGATTATTCAGATAATCATTATTCAAGTATTCTCACAGATGACACTGGAAGTAAAAAGGAATTTAAATCATTTTATAGAAAGGGAAGTAGGGAGTGGGTGATTCCTCCTTCTTCAGTGCTGTGCCCAAAAGCAATCCAAGCCATAGCACCATGACATCCATCATGGGTGGGGCAAGGTGGCATGCCCTAAACCTAAAGCAACCAATTAGGGATCAAAATGCATGCTTCTGGAACCAATCCACACCAGCCAAATGAGTCACTGTCCCATCAAGAAGTTGAAGTTGTTGTTGTAATATACACTTTCACCTGAATGCTGCAGACTGGATCAGGATCTCGGTCACACTTGACACTAGCCATTGGTACATATCAGAAGCTTTTGCACGTTAATACTCACATCATGAAGTAGCTTCCTTGGCTATCAAAGTCCCAACATAGGATTTGAAAATGGAGCTTCCACTATGCCAATAGACCTCCATTTGGGATATGTACCAGGAATTAAAGAAGAAATTTAAAGACGAGAACAACAACATTTAAAATTAATTATTTAATTAGAAACCTCTAATTTTTATCAGCTTTTCTGAAAAACTGAGAATCACATTTGTAAAATTACTTTTCAGAACAAGAGAACCTGCTCATCATTAACTAATTCCCTTGAAAATTTGGAGCTAGGCTGTATGTTGCCCCACTGACATGTTTGTGAGATGAGGTGGTGGTCTTGTGCTGCCTGTTGAATACCCTTGTCCCCCAGCAATGATACCAATGGAGGGGTGGCAGAGAGATCAACGTCAAGCACCCGGCCCAGCCGGTTTCCCTGTGTAGGCTGGTCATAGGTGGAGCTCCCTTTTTAAGAGGACCCTGTGCCAATCAGAGGGTCACTTTTCCCCAAGATGGTACACATCTCCAGATTGTCCACCCCTTATAGACTCTCAGATGCCATACACCTGACTCCATTGCACCCCTACTCCTGGGTCTGCTAGCTGGGCACCAAACAAGACAGCAAAATACATCGCTCCAATGTTTTGAGTTCTGGACAGCCGTCAGTCTTTATTTAGTTGGCTGCTCTTTGAGGCAGGATTTCCTGTCTCTGTTCCGGCACCTTATATAATAAGCCGTCACTGAGCAAGGCTAAAATATTATTTGTTCCTTGCAGCAAGAACAACATGTAAATAAATAATCAGCATTTCTACATGATTCCATCTGCAAACATTACAACAATGTAACCACTCAATGAGCAAAGTGTAATCTCTAGATTTTCACGTTAACCTGAGAGTTAATACTTTGATAATAGTGAGGACTGACTGCCCCACAGTTTTCAGTGTCACATGTTCTGTTGCATGAGCAATCCTCACCACTGACTACCAGGTTATTTAAGGCAGTCTGCACTCTTGCTCATCATGGAATAGGTTTCTGCCATATCCATCTTGGATAAGAGTCAGGCAGGTAGTCATTCAGGATAGAAATAAGAGTCAAAGTTGAATTGATTAGGAAGACTTGGCATGGATTTCTAAAGGGGAAAACATGTTTAACTAACTTGTTGGAATTTTTTGAAGATGTAACAGAAGGCCTCAATGAAGGTAACATTATTGGTGTGGTATGCACAGTTTCCAGAGGCAGAACGACACGATAGACCCAAGAGGAAAGTAGAAGGTTATGTAATAAAAGGGGCAATAAGAACATGGATACAAAATTGACTAAATGGTAGGAAAGACAGGGTAATTGTCAATGGATATTTTTCAGGCTGGAGGCAGGTTTGGAGTAGAGTTCCCCGGGGGTCCGTGCTGGGATATTTACTTTTCCCGACAATGCATCAATGATCTGGACATTCGCTTGTAGAGGACAATTTCAAAGTTTGCAGATGACATTAAACCTGGAAGAGTTATAAACTGTGAGGAGGATGGTGTGGAATTCTGAAAAGACATTAATAATTTGGTGGTGTAGGTGGGGAGGTGGCAGCCAAGCTTCAATGCAATGTGTGAGGTGATGCGCTTGGGTCAGAAGAACATTGAAAGACAATACAAAATAGGGGGTACAATTCTAAAGGGAGTTTAAGAGGAGAGGGACTGGGGGAGGAGTGTTGTAATGTGCATAGATCATTGGAGATGGCAGGATAAGTGGAGAGAGCAGTGAGTAAATCATATGGTGTTCACAACTTTCTTAAGGGCAAAGAATACAAGAGCAGGAAGGTTATGTGGAACTTATACATGAACTTGTTGGATCTCAGCCCAAGTATTGTGTATAGTTGTGGGTGTCATGTTACAGGAAATAGGTGAATGCATTAGAGAGTGCAAAAGTGATTTACAACAATGGTGTCAGAAATGAAAAACTTCTGAGGATAGAGGGAGAATTTGGCAACAATTGTCCCCAGAGAAGGCTGGGAGAAGATTTGGTAGAGGTTTTCAAAATCAAGAGTGGCTTGAACAGAGTATCTAGGGAGAAGCTGTTCCTCCGTAAGAGCAAGAAGAATGAGAGGGTATTAATACAAAGCAAAATACTGCAGATGGTAGAAATTTGAAATGAAAACAATGCATGCTAGACCCCATAGGTCAATACCCAGTAGGTCAATCAACATCAGTAGAGTGAAGCAGAGTTAATGTTTCAGGTCAATGCATAAATTCATCTCAACCTGAGTATTTCAAACATTTTTTTTATCTTTCTCTTAATAAATTTGGTACTCGATGGTCTCAACCTCCTTCTTGGTTAGAAACAGGCACTGAGTGGTCCAATATAGCAAATATTCAGTCTGCACCTGAAGCATGCCATACATTGTGTTGGTTTTCGCATCCTGAGGTCACTCAGGGGCTATATTTTATGCTGCCACCACCGCTCTACTTTAAGGTGAGGATGCATGCAAAATTCAGAGGGCAATCTATCTGCAGCCAAGCCCCCACTCCCACATCCTCTGTCTTAATCTGCCTGAAATTTAAAGATTTAAAAGGGACCAAGGGTCAAGTTGGACCAAAGGGTCTGTTTCCGTGCTGTATATCTCTTTGACTCTATGAAATGGAGACATTGCACAGATATTGAAGGGCTTCACCTCACCTCTACTTTATATTACTAAGGCTGCAATCAAGTAAAAGTGGGGGAGAGCCTCTTCCCCCAAGTTAATAACCTATTTAATCGTCCCCTGTGCCCTCATGTGGAAAGGGGCAGGGAGGGAGCTCCTCACTGTTTCAAGCAGGGCGATGATCCTTCCAGCAGCTTCAAAAGGAAAGTCAGAAATTCAGCTGCTCTGAAATGCCAAACGATTGCACATGTAAGATCCTCAATTAGGGCAAGGGCGCTTGGACTACGCAGAGCTTTGTCCACCCCAAATAAAATGGTGGACGTATCGGGGGCAGGAGAGAGAAATGTGAAAAAGCCACCCAGAGAATTTCCCTGGCCATCCCTCGCCCTTTGGCAGGAAATTGTCAAATCCTGTCCAAACGTGGTGCCAAGAGGGTTGTGTTCCAACTGGCTCCATACTGAAACTGGCCCACTGCTGGCATGTCTGCATTTATCATGCATTTCTTACTACGAGTGCATGCAGATTATACCAGCATTTCCACGTTGTATTTCTACTTCACTTTTGGCATCAGATTTGGTCTCCTGTAACACCTGACATAAAATCTGGCCATTTTTCACACAGGCAAAGATGAGAAATAAATGTGTTCATACTACTGGAAATAATTAATGTTCAAGAGGTGAATTAATGAGGTCTTCTTTTTAGATTAGAATGTACATATGGTTTTAGTTAAATGACTTACATATGGACAGACTCCAACTCACCTCAGTTATGTATGCTTTCTTTGATTCACTCAGGTGTCTGCTCAGGCTTTCCTTCTTAATGTGTGCATGTCATTGCAACATTAATAGCATTAATCCCATGTGGGCCAACAAAGTGCTTTAGTAATGAAAACAAAACCAGTGGACTTTGATAAAATTAAAGTGGCTTGTTGAATGCTACAATTTTAAGCCAATTTGTTCTGGTTTTTGAATTGTAGCAGTACAGAGCTTATGAGGTAATGCTATAATTCACAACATGTATCCTGTATATAAATTAACCATTGATACGAGATAACCTTCGAGCTTAAACACATCACTTCATACTTGGCTATCGCCTCTCCTACTATCTTTGCTAAAGAAAAAAAACTTTCCAAATCTTTATTGGTTTTAGTTGCAATCATAACTGATTCAATATTTATAACACTGCCATTTGCCTTACTTCATGGATCAAAATTGGAATTAATACCACATTCAACACTGATCATAGAGATCTACAGCACAGAAACAGACTTTTCAGTCCAAGTTATCGATGCTGACCAGATATCCTACATAAATCCAGTTCTACTTGCTAGCATTTAGCCAGGAGACCATTCAGTCCATTATGCCTGTGTTGGCTCCTCAAATGACGATCATTGCCTAATGCCAATTCCCTGCTATTTCTCTATACAGTTGCAGATTATTTCTATCCAAATAATCATCCAACTCCCTCTTGAATGCTTCAATTGAACCTGCCTCCACCACACACCCAGGCAGTGCATCCCATGCCTTAACTATCCTCTGAGGGAAAACATTTTTCTCTCATCGCCCTCGCTTCTTTTGTGCATCACTATAAATCAACACTCTCTCTGATGAAGGGTCTGGACCCGAAACATCAGCTTTTGTGCTCCTGAGATGCTGCTTGGCCTACTGTGTTCATCCAGCTTCACACTTTGTTATCTAGGCCTCTCATTCTTGTTCCTTTTACCAAAATAAGCACCTTCTCCTTATCTACTGTAACCAACCCTCTCATGATTTTGAAAACACCTATCAAATCTTCTCTTAGCCTTCTTCTCGCCAAGAAAAAGAACTTGGCAAAAGCTACTAAATTGATTTTGACAAATGGAAATGAGGCTTTAAATATATTATTCCAATTAAAACATTGCAATTTGGATTACCATGCCAGGATCTTATGGTTCCCAAATGTTTTGGAAAAATGTGACACAAAAAAATGTAATTGTAAACCATTGTTTGCCCCAAAATCACCAACTCAACAAGTTATGGACCCACCCACCTAACCATTATCCCCCTATCTGAGCAGCGACCTTGGCCATGAGCATTTACCTGATGACAATTTGCTTCAGAGGAATTTGTTTATGAAAATAGTCCTGGATTAGAAACAACACAGTGTGGAGCTGGAGGAACACCGCAGGCCAGGCAGAATCAGAGGAACAGGAAAGTTGACGTTGTGGGTCAGGACCCTTCTTCAGAAAATTTTCTGTCAACTTTCCTGCTCCTCTGATGCTGCCTGGCCTGCTGTGTTCCTCCAGCTCCACACTGTGTTGTCTCTGACTCCAGCATCGGCAGTTCTTGCTATCTCTGAGTCTGGATTAGCGGGGGTTGAATCAGTTCAAATCAGTGTTCCATAGTCTAGTATTAATGTTTGGGGAGTCAGAAGTATTGCAAGATGCATGTAAAGCTGGGATTGATCTGGACAATCGCTAGCTGTGACATGGGTACACCAGAGTCAACACCGTGTGGGTTGCTCAAGGAGGATGACAAGTTGTTGGTGCATGCCAAAGAGGAGTACTGAAGTAGACAATTGTATTCTAAATGAATCAGAGATGTCCCCTGTTGCTGTGGTGAGGCTGGTGCATATGCAACATCAATCTTTATACAATGGGAGCACAAACTGTTGCTGCCTGGGGAGAGCATTCTGATATGTTAGAGACTGCTATCTAAAATGGAGGGCCGAAGGAGAAAGAGGCAGATTAGAACAACCAGGAACCCACTCTGACTACAATGTCAGCAAATATTACCATCTGGTTTCTCTGTGCTGTGAGAGAATGGAAATTACATTAATAATAAGCCAAGATCAGGCACTATTGAAATGTAAATTCATGGAAATAGGCCTCTTGCTGCTCAATGACGAGATTCTCATCTCATCTCCTTGTCAAAATCAGAGTATTTTCTTGACATTGAGAATCTCATTTTTCTGACCTTGCCATGCTTTCTCAACTGACTCACTATTGCCCAGGTCATTCTGGGTCTGGGATGATTGTGGGTTTAATGGCAGAAATAAATTGAAAAGCTGAGGACTAATTGACATTTCCTTAACCATTCACTCTCAGTTATGGAACCGCAAAAGATGTTTGCAAAAATTTAACGGAATTAATTATGATCTTTGAATGATTACAGTAGACTTGTAATGGCTGTGCCTTGAATGGGCAGTCCCTTTCTCTCATTATAGATAACAAGGTGTGGAGCTGGATGAACACAACAGGCCAAGCAGCATCTTAGGAGCACAAAAGCTGATGTTTTGGGCCTAGACCCTTGATGAAGGGCCTGCTTTGTTCATCCAGCTCCACAACTTGTTATCTTGGATTCTCCAGCATCTGCAGTTCCTATTACCCCTTTTTCTCATTGTTCATTTTCACCATAAATCAGAAGGTAATTCTAAGATTAAAGCAATTTTTAGCACCAAGGACTTCTGGGTTTGAAGTGATTTTTTACTTCTTTTTACTTCTTTTATTGTTTAATTGAGTTGTATCGTGACCCTGATTAGAGGTACAAAGAACAAAATAACAATACAGCACAGAAACGTGGCCCCTTTGGACCTCCAAGCCTGGATTGACACATTTTGCCCTTCCAAACTAAAACTGTCTTCACTTACAAGGTTCGTATTGCTCTATTCCTTCCTATTCAAGTATTTATCCAGTGTTTCTTGAATGCTACTATTATGTCTGCTTCCACCACCTCCTCTGGCAGTGCATTCCTAGGTGACTCACCACTCTTTGTGTGAAAAACGTGCCTTGCACATCTCTTTTAAACTTCCCTCCTTGCACTTTGAACCTGTGTCCCTTAGTAATGGACTTCTCCTCCCTGGGAAAAAGCCTCATACTTTCCACTCTGTCCAGGCCATTTACAACCTTACAAACTTCTAGCAGGTTGCCCCTCAACTTCCTGCATTCCAGTGAAAACAAAACCAGTCGATTCAATCTTTCTTCATAGCTAAAATCGCCCATACCAGGCAACATCCTGGTCAACATTTTCTCCTCCCTCTTCAAAGCATTCAGATCCTTCTAGTTGTGTGGTGATCAGAAATCTACACAATATTTCCAGGAGTGGGCTGGAAATTAAGCACCCATATTCCAAAAGCTACAGTAAAAGTGTAAGTGTCTCACTTATTTGCCAAAATAGTCAACTTGCTTCTTTTTACTACAGTTAGAACAAAAGAGACTTTTATCAGGTTGCTTCAATACACAAAAATAACATTTCCTAAAGGCATAATGTATTCTTGTAAGAAGCAAATCCATTATCTGGATTAAAGTATATTTCCCTGCATCTAAAATTCACAATCATTCATACAGAGACAGGACAAGATGTCACAACTCTGCAGAGGTACTATTGGGCAAGAAAGGAATTGGCAGAAAAACTTCTCTGTAGTTCAAAGTTCGCGTGCACACAATGGAATGGGTTGAATTTGTACAGTTCCTTTTGATTCCAGTCCAATTTCTGGCGTTCGCAGACCAATTAAAGATCTCCAGACTAGACTTCAGATTCAGCTGGGAAACAGCTTGGAACACTGATGTTTGAAATTTTGGGATTCACAAATGCTTCATTGAGAGATTCTTTCCTTGCAAACCTCTCCAGCAGCTGCCACATCTAGGTTATGTGTTGGAAAAACATCCAGCACCTCAGTCCAGGGGCTGTTGCTAAGCAACAAACAGCTCATCTTCAGGGTTTGAGTGAAGATTGTAGCTCGGATGCTGTTTGTAGATGTTGGCGTGTTCGCTGAGCTGGGAGCTTTGATAGCAGACGTTTCCTACCCCTACTAGGTGACATCCTCAGTGCTGCGCAGTCTCCTGTGAAGCATTGTTGTCTTGTGCTGGTTTGAATTTATATTTCTATTGAATTTAAACCTGAAACAATAGCCACCAAACCATTTTTAAAAACACCTCAGAACTGACTGCCAGACTACTCAGACCACTAGAAATCATGACAGCACACAAACAGGCAGCCACACTGAGATAGCAACTGACCAGGGTTAAAGACCCAACAGATACTGTGGACAGGACAAATGTAGTTGACAAGATACAATGTGGAGACTGCACAAAACACTATGTGGGACAATTAGGCAGACAACTAGCAACCCAAATCCACAAACACCAGCTAGCAACTAAACGATGTCCTTAGTTTCAACACACACAGATGAGAAAAACTACTCTTTCAGCTGGGACAACACTACTAACATTGGATAAGCCAAACAGAGGACAGCTGGGGAATTCTTGGAGGCTTGGCATTCATCCACAGACTCCATCAACAAGCACATTGAATTCGACCCGATATACCGACCATTACAACGCACAACTGGAATGGGCACCTACTGAAAGCAGCAAAAACCAGACCATGTAAATTCAAACCAGCACAAGGAAATGGTGTTTCAATGGAGGCTCCACAGCATTGATGATATCACCTAGTAAGGGGATAAAACATCTGCTATCAAACCTCCCAGCTCAGTGAATACACCAACATCGACAAACAGCACATCTCCTTAGGGTGTTTTCAAAGTCTGTTTGCTGAACAACTAATGTAATAAATTCCGACTTCTATCTCTCTCTCAAAAATTTTGGCTTGTGCTCTCCAGAAAACTGATTGACATTTGTAAACAGCAGACAATCTCCAGTTCTCTTGTGGCTTTTGAGTTCCAAGAAATCACATGCTAAATTCTTTGCTACCCAGGAAATGTCCACATGTTCCATTTACCATTTCTAATGATCTATAAATATATATTTATGAGAGTTTGAATATTGCCAAGGGCCATGGTTATTCTTCAGAATGTGGAGAATGAGAAAAATTGTGTGTAGTATGGCGCACTGACCTCTACATGCTGAGGCCAGGCGCCAACTCTCCAACACCTCCTCCCACCACCCCCTTGATCATGACCCCACCCCCCCGACCACCAAACCATCATCTCCCAAACCATCCACAACCTCATTACTTCAGGTGACCTCCCACCCACAGTCTCCAGCCTCATCGTTCCCCAACCACACACCAGCCACTTCTATCTCCTTCCCAAAATCCACAAACCTGACTTCCCTGGTCGACGCATTGTCTCTGCCTGCTCCTGCCCCACTGAACTTATCTCCACCTATCCTGATTTCATTTTCTCCCCGGGAAGTCCCTACCTACATCCGTGACACCACCCACGCCCTCCACCTCCTCCAGAACTTCCAATTCCACAATCCACAACATCTCATTTTCACCATGGACATCCAGTCCCCATACACCTGCATTCCCCATGCAGATGGCCTAAAGGACCTCTGCTTCTTCCTGTCCCACAGGCCTGACTAGTCCCCCTCCACTGACACCCTCATCCACCTCGCTGAATTCGTCCTCACCCTCAACAACTTCCCTTTCAATTCCTCCCATTTCCTACAGACAAAGGGGTTGGCCGTGGATACCCACATGGGCCCAAGCTATGCCTGCCTCTTTGTACGTTATGTGGAACAATCCCTCTTCCATGACCCTTCCTCAGAACCCGAAATGTTGACTCTGTTTTCTCCTTCACAGATGCTGCCAGACCTGCTGAGTTTTTCCAACAACTTTGTTTTTGTTCCTGATTTACAGCATCCACAGTTCTTATGGTTTTTCCAATTTTTTTACAACTTGTGAATTCAAATAGAAAAGGAACATAAAAAAGGGCTACTTTCAAATTTAGGCCAAATCGTATTGCTCAATCATACTTGACCTACTTAATTTTTTTAACATTAATTAGCAGTGCAAACTAAAATTACGCATAAACTGGTGTGGTGCTTCAATGAAGAGATTAATTCACTTATCTCGATCGGCAAAGCAGCAGAAATGCTCCAATTATACAAGGTCATGTGGAGCTGTGAGATGTTGCATTGGGTGTTTCTGCTAATGAAGTTGACCAAAACCTACTTCTGTTTCAATTGTTTTGGTTAGATATAGTTTCATTATGTAATCTGCTGAAGGAGATTAACAGTATGTCATAACAGTATTTTGTTTTGTAAGGAGCACAAATTATAACTGAATTACATTTGAGGTCTTCGGAATACTTGTTTTCTGTCAGATAACCCACAAATAATACAGCAATATATTTTGGAATTCATAAATTGTACAAAATCACATGATTATTCCCTGAATCACAAAATGTGATCATAATGCTTCACTTTTTTGTTGCAGGGCAGTAGGTATAAATTAATTTAGAAAAGCTTTGATGCAAATGAAGTGTGAAATAACAATGCAAATATTTCCTGCAAGGTAATGATTTGGTTTAAGATATTAAATATGTTTAATTTGATTGTATTGAGGTTCTTCTACTAAGGTCAGGCCATTACTGATAGAAAGAGTATAACTCTCCTAACCACTGAAGCCATTTCCACCTATTCCGCAGCACAATGCCCTCGTCACCATGCACCGTGGATATCACGTAAACTGTTTCTGTCAAAAGCCAAAAGCCAATATATTTTACAGCGCTTTTTGAACTATTTACGTGAGCTATTTTTAAAAAAGAGAAAAAGCTTTATTTAATAATTTGCGTAATGTATCAAAGTTTCGCAGCATTTGCCTGCATTGAAAAGAAATTTTGTTTTATTCATTCATAGGGTGTGGATATCGTTGGCTTATCGCCCATCGCTAACTGCCCCTGTGAATGTGCTGGGTGTTCAACATATTGTTTATTTTTTCACACTAAGTTAGCAAATGAAATACTATTTAAGCAGCATGTGCTTGAAAGTGGCAACTAAAGAAAAAAGTATAGAAACAATTTTGACTGAATTGAGGGCCAGACATTTGAAGGTAAAGCGGATAGTTTTAAAATAAAGGTGTGATCTGGCATAATGAATCACAAAATAAACATAGTGGCGAATTCATTGGTAACAAATGAGATTAAATTTCCATTTTTTTTAACTTAAAAACTGATTTTTTTGGAAAAATAAAGAAAGGATGCAAGTTGCCATTTCAGAGTTCAATTGGTTGGAGAGAATATTACTAAAGTTTAAGTATTGTGATATCTGGAGTTTAACTCCCTCCGCCCCCCAGCAGTTTTGAAAAACAAAAACAGATCCAATATCGGAATATTGATGCCACACCGTATTTGGAACAGGTAATTTTCGGAGTAGTTCAAGCTTCCAGCAAAATAAGCCCCAAAATTCATTGGGTTTTGTTTAAATGTGGCTCTCCATAGACATGTGAAAGTGACGCATGATAAACAATGCGTTATTTTAATTTAGCCTCTGAAGCTGAAATATTTTCCCGGTTTTTATACTTGAGCAACGTACAGTGCAAGGGGCTGCTGGTATTGCAAACTCGCCCTGTTGACGTACTCGCTGCAGATTACACTAAACACTTCGCATGTTGTGTTCAAACTTTATCTTCTGAGCTGTGCATCTCTGGCAATGGACTTCGAAGGTTATTAGTGCAAACCGCAGGCGCGTTGGTTCACTTCGTTCGCTATTTAGTTTTGTGACTTTTACCTGGCCACTGTCAGTGCTGCGTTTGCTTTCATCCCTTTAGCAGAAGTAACATCGTTCCCAAGTTGCAGACACTAACTTTCAGGACTGTTCATCAGGTGAATATTGAGAACTACGCTGTACATTAGTTGCTCAGTCTAAACTGCTTTTAGATTGCCGCTTACCTGCACGTTCAATGTAGTTCAGCTGTGCATCTACGCTAAATGTATGCATAATACTATAATGTGGGACTTCTTGCATAGCTTTTATATGGATGCCATATAGGGAGGACCAATACAATGTATGTGGGAGAACAGTTTTAGATTTCATTTGTTTCATATGGGCCTACATAGTAACCCACTTCATGTGTAGTCAGTGAAGAATATGTCCATTTGAAGTCTCCTGCTACCTCCATTCCATCCTACAGATTTCCCAAAGTTACAGCGGCTCAAGTTTCAGTAATTACGTCGATGTTCAGAACTTACAAAGAGTGCTTCATCTGCATGAAGATTGTTCATGATTATAGCCTGTATGTCCGGCCAGCAACTGTGCATAAAACCAAGGTTTTATTTTAAATAGTATTCTTGGTTTGATGGTAGGAGATAGAGGGTGGTGCTGGAGGGTTTATCATTCTGGACACCTGCGACCAGTGGTGTTCCACAGGATAGGTACTGGGTGCACTTTTGTTTGTCATTTATATAAACTATTTGGATGAGAATATAGGAGGCATGGTTAGCAACTTTGCAGATGACACCAAAATTGATGGTATGGTAAAGAAGGTTAATCATTTGGGTTAATGTGCTGAAGAGTGGCAGATGAAGATTAATTTGGATAAATGCAAAGTTTTGCATTTTGACAAAATAAACCAGGGCAGAACTTATACAGTGAATGGGTAGGCCCTGGGGTGGTATTGTAGAATAGAGAGACCTAGGGATTCAGGTACATAATTCCTTGACATTTACATCGCATGCAGACAGGGTCATTATGAAGGCGCTTAGTACACTTGCCTTCAATGCTCAGATCTTTGAGTATAGGAGTTGGGATGCCGTGTTGAGGTTGTACAGGACATTGGTGAGGCCTCTTCTGGAATACTGTGTGCTGTTCTGGTTGCCCCTGTATAGGAAGGATACTATGAAATTGACTGCATAGGCTGGGGCATTTTTTTATTTGCATGTAGGAGGTTGGAGGTGACTTTGCAGAGGCTTGTAAAATTATGATGGGCACAGATAGGATGAATAGTCAGGGTTTTTTTCCTTAGGGTGAGGGAGTTCAAAACTAGTGGCCATATTTTATAAAGTGAGAGGATAAAATTTTAAAAACGACGAGGAGCAAATTTTTTTATCCAGAGAGTGGTTCATGTGTGGAATGAACTGCGGGCAGAAGTGGTGGATGGAGGTACAGTTGCACATTTAACATACATTTGGATAGGTACGTGAATAGGAAAGGTTTGAAGAGAAATGGACCAAATGCAGGCAAATGGGACTAGTTCAGTTTGGGAAACTTGATCGGCGTGAACTTGGTGGTCTGTAGGGTCTGTTTCCTTGTTGCGCGACCCTATAACTCTATTGTATTTATTAAAACATTGCAATAGGATTTAACACTTAGTAGAGCATTTAATTACTCTTCAAAGGCACACACATAGGTGTTAAATGTGTTTTTTAAAAAGTTTTATTTGATGGAAAAGTACTTGTTGCAAAAATGCTTCTTTGATAGAAGTGCAGTAATTCATTTCATGCTGCAGTTCTAAAGTTTAGAAATTTTTTTTTCCAAAAGTTGTGAATCCTACAGGATATCTTAAAGGCTTTTTTTTTGCAATGAATGTAAGTTGTTACCTTTTATGAGTTGAATATTGGAAGTACTGGTTTAAGTTGTGTATTAATTTTAGTCATGTAACCCAAATAAATGAACTTACAGGGTCTCACTGGTCTCTGATGCATCATAATAAAATGAAATGTAAACCATTGTATATAAGTAGACCTCCAGAAACTTACAAAACATTTCAGAAAACTTTTCTTTCTAGAAATTACAGAGGAGGAAATAAACTGAATAACTGAATCACAATGCAAGAAGCTACTTTATGAACAGATGTTGTTCAATATATAGGATTAAACAGATTTTCCTGCTTGTACAATTGTGGAAGCATTGGAAGCAATAGATAGCTAAACAGTCTGAACCCAAAAGATATCAGTCAGTCTAATTTTAATTTACTATAACACAGAGAAATTTTGATTACAGTATAGTCTTTAGAAAACCAAAAACAAAAGAAGTGATTAATAATTATTCAAAATCTGTGGTTGCATAAAATATAACAAGTGAAAGCAAACATATCAATGAAGCAACTTTTGATTTGCCTTATGTTGAGTATTAGAAGACTCGCTGTTACAACCACAATTCCTTGCTTTCACACACCACCTGCAGACATAATTTTCTGCCAGTATCTATGTTACACCACATTTCAGAAGTTATGATGTGCCAAAACAAAAATGCTATTAAGTTATAGTATTCTTAAACTATGGCATACTTTGTGCTGGTTATGTTTTGGATTGTGGTGCAAAATTGTTGTCAGTTTCCATAATGGTTAACACAATGTGCCCACAAATTTTAAACCATCCTGATGAATTACTTTGAATTCAATGTTCAGTCACAATTTTTGAACCAGATGCATGTTGTTGTTATAGCTTATTTGACTTTTTGCTCTTACAACATTGCCATAACCAGGATTTAAAGCACTTAGATAATAAAGTGTGGAGCTGGATGAACACAGCAGGCCAAGCAGCATCTTAGGAGCACAAAAGCTGACGTTTTGGGCCAAGACCATTCATCAGAAGAAAGTGTATAGGCCCGAAACGTCAGCTTTTGTGCTCCTAAGATGCTGCTTGGCCTGCAGTGTTCATCCAGCTCCACACTTTGTTATCTTGGATTCTCCAGCATCTGCAGTTCCCGTTATCCCTTTAAAAGCACTTACGCAGGTATTACCTGTATTCTATGTACATGATTGAAGACAGAGCAATGATGTTTGAAATATTGTGTTTGTTTTACAATCTATTTATACCTATCAGAACAATTACAAGTTGATTAAATAACAAAACATGACAGCATAGGACCAATACAACTATGCTTTAAAGCTTTAAACTAACAGAAATTTTGAGGAAATACTGAAAATCAATCACGATCTGAAATACGAAAAGAGTAATTGGTTCATCTGGAGAAAGCCGAATCTCCACAATTTCACAGACCTGCTTTTTACCTTTAATGCTTGAAGCATTGATTTAACCTTTGATATTTCCAACAATGCTGCAATGTCACATTCACATTGCATTAGTTTTTAACTGAGAAAAAGCTACTTGCAACAAATGTAAGGCACTAAATGACCAGTAATGTCAGTTAATTTGATCATAAAGCAGCCAGATAGCCAGATTGATCACAGAAACAACCGCAGATACTGGAGATCTGAAAATCACAAGAACAGACATTGATGAAGAAACCTAGCAGGTCTGGCAGTATCAGTGGAGAGAAAACAGAGTTAACATTTTAATTCTAATGAATCCTCTTCAGATTCATCTGGAGAAGAGTTACTGGACTCAAAAACCTAATTGCGTTTTCTGTCCACAGATGCTGCCAGAACTTCTGAGTTCCTCCAGCAATATCCATTTTTGTGTGTTTCTAGTAGACCGGTTAGTCAGGTATCGAAATACTAGATAAGATAGTTAATGATGAATTGTTTGTCTATAAACATGTTTGTAACAGGAAGCATTAGAAACAATGCAAGTAGATAATGTGAACTAGTTCTAAAAGTCATAATATTTCAATCTTATACAAGCACTGAATATATTTGTAATAAAGTAACATTATCAATTTATTTTCTAGCGATATTTATATATAGTCATATATATGATATATATATTTACGGAGTAACTCAGGAATAAAAAAGCAGATTCAGAATGACAATATTAACTAACTAAGTTTTGCTTTAATGCTATCCGATCAAGTATGTTACGATTTATTTTACAAATAAATTATTTATTTCTCTGAATTTCCTTATTCTACATTCCTTTATTCAATCTGAAATTAGAGGATTTCAGAAGCCAAAACTAAACTTAAACATCATCTTTTTCTAAATTTGTCTCTTGCGATTGTTCAAGTTTGTGATGTTTTTGCACAGTATTTGCAAATTGTATCAAAAATCAGCAGCTATAAAATAGCTCTAAAGGGAATTAATTGCAAACATTTGTTCGTAACCTTTTGAAGTAACAATATGCAGAAGCATACAAAGTACAGCTTAAGAGTTTTTGTTATATAAAGAAAATCTGCTCATTATTTGTGATATTTTGCGGCGGAAACTTAAGTGTAATGAAATCGTTATATTTCCAATATTTACTTTTTATTTCTACACTTTGTATCCAAACTCTCTGATGTCACTAAAATGCATAAACCACTGTGTGTTTTAGCAGCACAATATAATTTTTAAAAGACAGTTTCTCCCTGATAACAAAATAACCTTCATGATTAACATCTTACATATATTTCACCTACAATTCGTGCCAGTCTTTTGACTCAAATTCGGAACAGAAATTTTGTTTCCGTAGTCCTAAGTCTGAACAAATGTATACTATGCTGTTAACCACATTACAAATAAGGATATAAAACTAACGTGTTGAATTTTAGGAAAACTATATATTTCAAATTTGCATTAAGTATTGTGATAATTATATCCTAAACCTACATTAAATATGTTTATACATGTATTCTTAACTAAGCATGTAAACAATTATATGTAAGCAATTTTAATTTAATTTTTTCACAATCAATTTGCTATGAGAAATTGTTTCAAATGATCCTATTTCAAATAAAATGACTAATGCGAATTTACCAGAGTATATTACATGACGAATATTTTCTGTTCACACAACAAAAATGATTTGCATGCCTTTTGCTTTGAAGGCAAAAAGATAAAAATGACCAGACACAAGAAGATGACAGGGGGGATAGCCAAAAGCATGGTTGAAGTGATTGATATAAAGAAGAATTTGAAAGTGTGTAGATAATACGTAGAAAAACTGAGATCTTTGAGAATTGAGTGTTTGAATGCTGGATTTATTGCATGCTTATTGTTAACAGGCTACACTTAAATTGGGCATCTGCAGCTTAAAGAGATCATCAGATTTAGAATGTTTTTTCAAGGTTAAAGTCCGACTTCGTGGTCATGGCTGTCTTTGTTTGGTTAGTTATGCATGTAAGGTGTGTGTTGTTGGCAACGTTGGCATTTCTTGCCTATCCCTAATTGGCCTTGAGAAGAGCAATATGAAAAGCCAATGAAAGTAATTTTGGACTAGTGCAATACTGATGCCAAAGGAAGGAAACATCGGCAAAGATATTGGGTAGTATCTTTTCATTTTTGGACTAAATCCAAGTTCAGAAGAGATCGAAGAAGAGACACCGATGCCTTGTCATGATATAGAGGCCCATTGGATCTTCTAGCGGTCAAGCAGCTGATTGGGCTCTGCTGAGTTCTCCACTCATATTAGACCAGGATGAGTGTGACCTGATTGCCAAGTGCTTCCAATAAATTCAGAGGCTGGTGTTGTAACATGAATTCACACCAGCACACCACCGTGTGGGATCCGGCTGGTAGATTTGCTGCCACTAACCTCTTTCTTGGTAGGGATCTACAGACCCTGCTTTGTCTAGTGTGGTCAAGGATAACCAGAAGGTAGTGTCACAAGAAGAGGCTGTTGTTTTAAATAAAGTGTAGCTTATTGCACTTTAGCACCAGATGCAGGTTATGTTACTATCATAGACATTGTTACTGAGATGGTGGTAATCCTCAATGTCTTACTCCTTTGATATCCAAGCTGCTTCTCCTGCCCAATCTGTGAATTTTAAGGTGAAAAGCGGGATGTTTAGAGGGGATTTGAGGAAAAGATCATTTATCCAGAGGGAGGTGGGAATTTGGAATGCACAGTCTGGGAGGATAGGAGAGGCAAGAAGCCTCAGACTTTTAAAAAGGACTTGGATGAGCACTTGTAGTATCACAACATTCAAGGCTATCGGCCAGGTGCTGGAAAGTGGGATTGGCTTTGATCTATTTGGCACAGATTCAATGGGCTGAAGGGCCTGTTCTATGCTGCACGATTCTATGCAGGATAGCACTCACTGCACTCATCAACATTGACTCATTCAGAAACTGATATACTTATACAACAGAAATATAGAAACAGAAAATAAGAATAGGAGTACCCCATTCAGTGCTTTCAGCCTCCACCATTCAATATGACCCTCGCTGATCATCCAGCTTAGTACCCTGTACCTGTTTTCTTGCATACCCTTTGATTCCTCTAGCACAAGGAACGATATTTAACTCCTTCTTGAAAACACTTAATCCTTTGGTGTCAACCACTTTCTGGGGTAGAGAATTTCACAGGGCCACCATTCTCTCTCTGAATGAGGGAATTTCTCCTCAGCTCAGCCCTACAGGCCAACCCTGTATTATTAGGTTGTGACTCTTGTTCCCGATCTCCCCAGTAATTGGGAACATCCTTCCTTTGTTAACCATGTCATGCCCTGTTAGAATTTTAGAGGTTTCTATGAGATCACTCCTCATTCTTCTGAACCCTAGGGAGTATAGTCCTAACCAACCCAATCTGCCTTCATATGTCAGTCCTATAATCCCAGGAAATCAGTCTGGTGAACTTTGTTGTATTATCTCCATAGCCAGAACGTCTTCCCTCAGATAAACTGCACACATCCTCATGTGATCTCACTAAGGCTCTGTACAATTACAACAAGACATCCCTGATCCTGTTCTGAGGAAGGGTCATTTGACCTGAAACATTAACTTGGATCTCCATCACAGATGCTGCCAGACTTGCCGTGCATTTCCAGCAATTTCTGTTTTTGTTTCTGATTTTCAGCACCCACAGTTTTTTTTTCAGTTTTAATCCCTGCTCCTGTACTTGAATCTTCTCGCTGTGAAGCCAAACATACTATTTGCCTTCTTCACTGCCTTCTGCACCTGCATGCTTACTTTGAGCAACTGGTGTATGGCTATCTCATTGGACTTCTTCTTTTCCCAGTCAATTGCCAATCAGGTAGTAACCTGCCTTCCTGTTTTTTTTCTACCAGAGAGGATACCCTCACATTTATGTCCATTAAACTTCATCTGCCATGCATTTGTCCACTCACTCAAACTATCCGAATCACACTGAAGTATCTTTGCATCCTCCTCACAGATCACCATCTTACCCAGCTTTGTGTCATGAGCAAACTTAGAAATATTACACTCTGCTTCCTCATCTGAATTGTTAATATATGTTATGAATAGCTAAGATCCACACACAGGTCCCTGGGTTATCCCAGTAGTCACTGGATATCATTTGGAAGATGACCCATTTAATCCTACTCTTTTCTGTCTGTGAATCAGTTCTCTATCCACATCAGTACTCTATTCCCCCAATCCCATGCACTTTAATTTTGCATAATAATTTCTTAGGTGGGATCTTTTGATAAGTTCGAGTAAACCACATCCACTGTCTCCCCCTTATTAACACTACCAGTCAGATTTTCAGAACATTCCAGCAGATTTGTCAAGCATGACATCCCTTTGTGAATCCAAGCTGACTCTGTCTGATCATTGTCCTTGTGATCAGCTATTGCATATATTGGATTTTGTATTGCAGATATTGGATTCTGATATTTTCCCCATAACCGATGCCAGGCTAACCAGTCTGTAATTCCTTCTTCCCTCTTTACCTCCTTTTATAAATAGTGGGTTACATTATCCTATAACCCACCGGACAGCCAGCAGCACCACAGGGGAAGCTGTGCCTGCTGTCAGTATGACAATCTATCAGACTCCCCAAGATGGAGAGCCATCAAGAGAAAATTGAAATGTTGTTTGTGGTGGCAGTCATGGAGACAGGGGAACCAGGACAGGCTGTGAGCAGCCTCCATGCTGCACTTTGGCAAGTCCCTTGAAGGTGCACAGATTACTGCAGACTGAGGCACCCACCTTCAAATGGCTCACCCTGACAAAGGTGGAAACGTGGCAGGGCTCTGGTCCTCCACTGTCCCACCAAATTATGTTCCCTTCCGACCTCCAGGCCCAGAGGAGTTTGGCTAAATGATGGACTACTGATTCAATATTGTCTATTTTACACTACTGCCCAAATTTGACATTATCCCCAATTTACAGATTTAAATTATTATAGGGATTTTACCGAAATGAATAATCTTTTCACAAAATCTACTGAACCACAAATGCAGAGCTTGAATATCAAACTTTGCAATTAAAGGAAATCAAGATAAGATCAGAGAAATATATGTGTCTGAAAATGCAGGCACCATCAAGTAATTTAGTTCGGACTTGCTGACCAAAGCTTGATCTTGGGTCTACTGTATAGTCAGGGAATAGCAACAGCAATATTTATAGGTGATTGTTCAAATGAGCTGAAACATTATTTGGCACAATCTGTTCAGTGCTTCATGAACACTGATTAGGGGACTCTAATATTGTGGAAATGAGGTTTTAGATTCATGAGGAAAGTTATGATACGTGAAAATGGCAACTCATTCAGAAAATGGCTCCATTCATTTGTATTTCAATATGTGTGTGCTTGGCTCTCTCACAACAGGCAGGCCATTGCTTTGAATATTTAAAGGGGGAGATTTGAAAAAAGATTGTCACAAGATTGTGCAAGACATGCACACATTTTCAGGATTTTCTGAGCCTGAGTTAAAACAAAGGTGAGAAATGGGAGACAGTGTATTAGACTCGATAACGTCTGACACATGGACATCAATACTCAGTGTTCATAGCCACTTTCACATCTTCCCCTGCAGAAGGCATTTGTGTTAAGAAGTTAATTTGTTCCCTTTGGAGTTATTCAAATTCAAGATGAGAATAGGTCATGTCCTGGATTGGATGCTCTGGATTGGCTTCTAATGAGAAGCAAAATGATCATCAGCAGAAAAAGACTGTTGTAAAGAGACCTGTTGTAAAGATCTCAGGCAACCAGCTTGTAACTGATGTCCATTTCAAGCCCACCGACTCCGACAGCTACCTAGAATACACCTCCTCCCACCCACCCTCCTGCAAAAATTCCATCCCCTATTCCCAATTCCTCCGCCTCCGCCGCATCTGCTCCCACGATAAGACATTCCACTCCCGCACATCCCAGATGTCCATGTTCTTCAAGGACCGCAACTTTCCCCCCACAGTGATCGAGAACGCCCTTGACCGCGTCTCCCGCATTTCCCGCAACACATCCCTCACACCCCGCCCCCCCCCCGCCCCACAACCGCCCTAAGAGGATCCCCCTCGTTCTCACACACCACCCTACCAACCTCCGGATACAACGCATCATCCTCCGACACTTTCGCCATTTACAATCCGACCCCACCACCCAAGACATTTTTCCATCCCCACCCCTGTCTGCCTTCCACAGAGACCACTCTCTCCGTGACTCCCTTGTTAGCTCCACACTGCCCTCCAACCCCACCACACCCGGCACCTTCCCCTGCAACCGCAGGAAATGCTACACTTGCCCCCACACCTCCTCCCTCACCCCTATCCCAGGCCCCAAGATGACATTCCACATTAAGCAGAGGTTCACCTGCACATCTGCCAATGTGGTACACTGCATCCACTGTACCCGGTGTGGCTTCCTCTACATTGGGGAAACCAAGCGGAGGCTTGGAGACCGCTTTGCAGAACACCTCCGCTCAGTTCGCAACAAACAACTGCACCTCCCAGTCGCAAACCATTTCCACTCCCCCTCCCATTCTCTAGATGACATGTCCATCATGGGCCTCCTGCACTGCCACAATGATGCCACCCGAAGGTTGCAGGAACAGCAACTCATATTCCGCCTGGGAACCCTGCAGCCTAATAGTATCAATGTGGACTTCACCAGTTTCAAAATCTCCCCTTCCCCTACTGCATCCCTAAACCAGCCCAGTTCGTCCCCTCCCCCCACTGCACCACACAACCAGCCCAGCTCTTCCCCCCCACCCACTGCATCCCAAAACCAGTCCAACCTGTCTCTGCCTCCCTAACCGGTTCTTCCTCTCACCCATCCCTTCCTCCCACCCCAAGCCGCACCCCCATCTACCTACTAACCTCATCCCACCTCCTTGACCTGTCTGTCTTCCCTGGACTGACCTATCCCCTCCCTACCTCCCCACCTATACTCTCTCCACCTATCTTCTTTACTCTCCATCTTCGGTCCGCCTCCCCTCTCTCCCTATTTATTCCAGTTCCCTCTCCCCATCCCCCTCTCTGATGAAGGGTCTCGGCCCAAAACGTCAGCTTTTGTGCTCCTGAGATGCTGCTTGGCCTGCTGTGTTCATCCAGCCTCACATTTTATTATCTTGGAATTCTCCAGCATCTGCAGTTCCCATTATCTCTGTAAAGAGACCTGCACGTGATCATTTGAGAGTGGAGCACCAGAGCTGTCAAACTCTTAAGAGGTACCCACTGTGGACTAAAGTCCAAGAGTAATCAGCTATGTGGCAGTTTAGGAGAGTTTCACTGATGGTGTTATTTATAGAACGCCAGCGAGTTTTCACACAATATTCTCCACAGCTCACTTCATTAGCTATGCTCCACACCTCTATGGTGTTTCACTCGCAGTATTGTCCCCTTCTCAAGAGGCAGAAGGACCTGCCACTACTGGAATCTGCTAGGATTCCTGATACCTGTGCCATTATTAAAGCCCAACCATGCAGCAGGTCACGTGTTCCAGCCTTCTTCATACACAGAGTGGGAGGAGAACCAAAAAGAAATGATTATGAGAGCATGTAGGTGGCACAGCTTGAACTTCATTGCAAGTGCAAGTTCAGTGTGGGAGCATCCCTTTTACTGGAAACCTGTCAAATGCTTGAAGATGTTCACTTTTATTCAGTCCTGTGTGGCTTGTTGCTTATGACGCTGCAGTCCTCTATCATGGTGAAGGTGATGTTCTTCCTGCTCATCTTCCTCCTTGGAAGAGTGCTGCTACTGCTCTCCCAGCTCTTCATCATCCATCATTTCCCTTCTTTATCTGCTCCAGTTATATAGAGCTTAATGTGCTAGGATTACCAGCACAATCAGTCTGGCCTAGATGCAAGGCCCGTTGAACTGATCCAAGCACTGAAACCTCATCTTCATCAAGACTGTCATCCCCTTCACCATTAGCTTGGTTTGAAGAATGGGTTGCATTGTATCTACACTCTCAGGCTCAGTCAAGGAGGTTGTGTAATGAAGAAACCAGCCATGGTTGCTTTGTAGGTAGCCCTTGTCTCCCAGTAACCATCCTTCAAGACATTTAGTCAATGAAGGATATAAGCATCATAGCACCCCTCTGGATACCTGGCACAAACATCACAGATGACTTGTACGTTGCTGGAATAGAATCCTTTTCTGTTGAAGATGTCTGTAATGTTATGACATGATGCGCTCAATGCAGTGTGTGTCCGGTCTGTAGCATCTAATACCTGCAGAAAGCCAGCTGTTGGCAAAGCCTACAGTGCCATGAAGTGTGTGATCAGGCACAAATGGCATTAGCCACAGCATTGAAACATCTGTGTGTTGGTGAATATGAGATCCTGCACATGTTCCCAGGCAGTCCTTGGAACCAGCTGTTAGCAGGATAATTTAGTGCAGTTGTCACGTTGATGGCCACTCACCCCTTCAAGTGACAAATCCCAGCCCAGCAGCCTGCGTCATTCTGTGCTAGTCTCCTGGGGACACCCTCTGTCAGTGACAAGACTATACACTGTGAGCCTGTAAGTACCGAATGAGGTGACAAAGTGTAAAAAGATGAAGCAGAGATGCTGTGAGCATCCCCAGAATCACAGAATCTCCATTTGGTCCATTATTCCACAACCTGTTCTATTACCCAGTGCCTATCTCCTGGCTTTTTCCCATTTCCCTACATACCATATCCACCTGAATAAACTTCCAATTCACTCACTAGCAAGATTCTCATCTCACCTTCCAAACATTGTTGCAGAATTGGACTTTTCATCCCTGATGTTGAGAATCTCTTTATTTTCTGAATTTGTTTTACTCTCCTAAGCAACTCGCCATTGCTGTCATCGTTCAGGAGGTTGGAAACTTCCACCCATTGTCTGTGGACCAATCCAATGAAGCAGAAATCATAGAAACTGTGGAAATGATACGGCTCATAATTTAGTACACCTTAATCATGTTTCCACTCAGCCTTCTCTGTTTCAAGGAAAATAGCCCCAACCTCTCCAGTCTCTTGGTGTAGATACAATTCTCCAGACTTAGCAGCATTCTAATAAATCTTCTCTGCACTTTCTGTCTCCACAGCATTTATGTCCTTCCTGTAATGTGACCAGAACTGCACATAATACTCCAGTTGTAGTTTCATAATTATATCCCTTCTTTTGAAGTCCATGCCTGTGTCAATGAAGGAGAGCATTCCATATGCTTTCTTTATGAGAGGATAACAAATATAGCAGCCCAGACACATCACCAATGACTCATGTTGCTGCTGGGGCCTCAGGGAAGACATAATGGCTGTAAGGCTTAGCTCATCTCTACCACTGGACTGATGTAGCTGTCACATCCAACGGTCACTCTCCGTCCATTCCATTACTCCATCCGTGCCCCAACCACAATTTCACTAACATAACATAATTTTGTAGCCAACAGGTGAGCTATTGCACATTCTCTCCCCATTAGTCCATGTTAATTCGTGCCCATGTCCTTGTGGCAACTATTATCTGAAAAGGCAGGTTACTACCTAGCATGCAAGAATAGGCAACACTGGGCAAGAATGTGAAGTAATACATTTTCATCAGATTTTCTATCAGATCTTGGGACCAGCTGAGAGGAGGGCAGTAGTTAAGCAGTGGAAAACTTGTGAATGGAGTCCCTATTCTCATGGCCCCTTTTCACCAATATCCTTCAAGCACTCACAGCACCATCTGACCAATTGCTGGAGAACAACGTATGCAAAGACAGAAGTGTCTGTCGTCCTCTTTACGGTGCCAGACAGAATCTTTTTCTGTTGAAGATGTCTGTAATGTTATGATATGATGCGCTCAATGCAGTGTGTGTCTTGTCTGTAGCATCTAATACCTGCAGAAAGCCAGCTTTCAGTCAACCTGAAACACCCCTGAAAGGGGTGAGTGGCCATCAACGTGACAACTGCACTAAATTATTCTGCTAACAGCTGGTTCCAAGGACTGCCTGGGGACATGTGCAGGATCTCACATTCACCAACACACAGATGCATCAATGCTGTGGCTAATGCCATTTGTGCCTGATCACACACTTCATGGCACTGTAGGCTTTGCCAACAGCTGGCTTTCTGCAGGTATTAGATGCTACAGACCAGACGCACACTGCATTGAGCACATCATATCAGGATTCAGAACCTGCAAAGCCATGTACGTGCAACTGTTCTCCTCTTTGCTGATCCAGTTTGGCCATACAAGTCTTCATGTATTGAGTTGTTGCTCATTCGTCAGCCACTGTAGCAGTCTTCTTCCTGTTGTAGGGGAATAGTAACTCTGACCTATTCGTTTGTGGACCCAGTGTCCTATCAAAGGAGGAATTCTTCAATATTTGTGCAGCCCAAGACTGTCTTAAACCAACAGTAGCACTTCCCCTTTCGTTGCTGCCTCAGTCTACTCCAGATTCCGTACTTGGATTGTTCCTTTACAAGTCCCAGTTAAGGAACTCTGATGTGGACTTTTAAAAATGTCTTTCATCATGTTGTGGTAAAAACCAACAAACAGGCTGAAACTTTCTCTGAGTTTCATACACAACACCCAGCTCGGCTTCAAATGCCCCTTGGAGTTTCTGTTGGGCCCATTGGTTTAGCAAATAGCGTGTAAATACGTTAAATGCAAAAGTATCGGGATGCTGAGCCCAAACAGGAATTGATAATAATTGACTGACTCCCACAGTCCGTTAGTGAATTAAAGAATCACGGCTCCATCTCAAACTTAACTTGAAGTAATTTGGCACGGTACATTAGCATTTAACTCGCAAAGAGAAAAGAAAAGTAAGTAAATGTTACACATTATCGTATCTCAGAAACATCTGTATAAAGAAATGCTGTGACTCCCATGTAGGCGAATGCAGCATCTGCTTTGTGATGACTGAGTGAGCAATTAATTTGTTTTTATTCCGAAACAAAATACTGGTGAGTCTGGAGGTCTGAAATTAAAGCAGAAAGTGTTGGATGTACATGAGGTTTAGCAGCGTCTGTGAAAAGAGATGTAGGTGTTTCAGGTTGACGGCTTTTCAATCTGAAATGTTAATTCTTGTTTCTCTCCAGATGCTGTTACACCTGCTGAATTATACCTAGCCTGAACCCCAAAGTAAGGCACAACTTAATTTTTGCTGATTAGCCACTTTATTAAAGGTGCTGAGAAAGGGGCGGGTAGGGGAGGATCAAGGCTACTTGGACAATACTGTATCCTAATAGGGCTTCTTCCCATAGCAGTGAATGTACCCACATACCACATTAATTATGTGCTTTCCTACCAGGCTCTCATCCTTTGACAGTATCAGCAAGAGGGCACGAGTAAGCACAGTTCTTAGGAATTTCAGAGACAAGTGTCCATTTCAGGATAACATACTAAAATTGCATAATAAATGTTCATCTTGCCCATCATCAATTAACTATCACAGTCAGTTGCTGATGCCAGTGACTAGAGAGAGTCCCAACAGGCCAACAGTTATAAACAGTTTCATTACTTTCATTGTTGTGGCAAAAGCTACTGTTGCTCCAAGTGCAGTTTGCGTTGAGTTACTGTCAGTGTCAGATGTGGTACTGGGATCTCTGTCCTCTGATGCTGTAACACCTGCATGATAGTAGCAGCAGCAGAGACCTGTTTATGTTGCTTGTCCCCAGAACGGTTACCAGCAGAAAACCAGCAAAGTAGAGCAGCCCACACAAAACAGTAAATTAGCCTCTGAATGATTTACTTTTGTTGAGCATTAGATGTTGCTTGACTTGCACAAATCATTTCTAATCACACCACATGAAAATTTTTGATCAAGTCGGCAATGACAGTACTCACATTGACAAATGAAAAATGCAGATTTCCTTCCATGTATTAGAGTGCAGAAAAAAAAGTGTCGATTGACTTAACATGAAAGGAAGCATCTGTTTAATTTCTGGATTCCTCCAGGGATTCCCCAGTCCAGACTTCGTAAGTACATGCTCTTCTCAAGATCATTTTACTAATCAGAAAGCTGAAGTAGCTTATCTGATGAGACTGACTTTCCACACGCGGTGTATGTTTACAGTATCTCTGTATTGACTCTTGAACAATGAGCTGTTAGATCACAATGTTTCCATTCACTGGTTTGTTTGAACCAGTTTTTAAGATGCACATTGCAGAAAAGAAACACAAAGGGAGAAACGATTACGGCTACTGTTATGGAGCTAACATATAGACAACAATTTAACATAATAGTCCAGCTTTTGAGACAATATCTATAACGTTCTACCTAGTTACTGTAGAACAAGCATAGCTCCCTGTGTAAATCTGTACAAATGTGCTTAGTTTAGCCATTTTGTACCAATATCATGAAGATAATATAATTTATATGGACAGACTTAATCCATTTTAATGAAAATTTAGATGGGATTGGAATGGTGGACAATCTTTAACAAAGTTAGATTACACTGGATTCTGATATTTTGTGCATTAGTACTGGAATCCAGCAATCCATATTATCCACTCCCTTTCAGCACCATTGCAGCTAGGATTCTGCTTGGCCTGCTGTGTTCATCCAGCTCTACACTTTGTTATCTCCACTATTTACCCACTGGAGCTACTACAGCAACTCTCCCAGCAACATTAAGCATCAAAAAATATCAAAGGAGAAAATCTGTAGGGACATCACCACATGTTCTACACCATCTTGACCTGGACATATTGCTGTTCCTACATTGTCGTGGAGTTAAGATTTATAATTATAATGGTATGAGTTTATTCAGAAGCACCATACTTGCATTAGGTGGAGGAAGACATGCTAGAGCAATTGGCGCAGCAAAGCCTGATTGACCATCAAGATGCCACCAAATGTATACATAGTCACATTGCCCTTAACTGTTGCCAACAGGCACTTCTGCAGATAAATGGATACACAGCTGTGCCATCTACTATCAAGGTATGTTTAGTTACAAAGCAGAACAGAGGACTATCTCACCATTGATGGTCTTGTTCACTATGTCACTTGCGCCTGTTTCTAGTTCTTCCTGAGGACGCTGAAATGTTGGCATACAAGAATAGTGCTATGGAGAAGTGAAAAGGGCACCTTTCCCACAACTACGTCACAAAGGCGAAACATCCTAATCAAGTGTTCTTGCATGCATATTTGTGCTTCTGTTCAAAAGGATTAATGCAGCTATTAATTTTAAAACATCTTAAAATGGTGTGTTCGACAAAACTACACAAACACTAGAAAATCTTAACAAGGTTCCCATAGCTCTTCTGCCAAATTTGACATCTGCTGAAGTAACCAGAAATATAATGATTCAATCAACAGTTTAAAAATACTTAGTCATTACTGCAGTAGACTTCATATGCAAAAATGCGTAAGCATGGAAAATATTGTTCATTAAACCTTTAAGAATTAAATGTCCTTTTTAATTTTCTCAACATGCAGATTAGCTAACCAAGCAAAATTCAATAAGTCTCTCTGTTTCTGACAAGTGCGAAGTAGATTGACATATTGACAGATTGACATTTATCTCTGTCGTACATTTTAAAAACATTTTGGCGGTGAGATTTCTTGTATTGTCAGCATAAGTCCAATGTTAGAATAGTGCACAGAGTTTTGATATAACATGACATATCATGAATCTATTTTCAAGAAGTTGTAATAACTTTGCTAAAATAATGCACAGTTATATAACACAATAAGCATCTGCCTTCACATAATGCCTTTCACATTTTCTGAATTGTTTCACAGTCAATGAATGGGTGAATTTTAAAGCTGTTATTGTCAGAATCAGCAGCCAGTTTACATGCAGAAAGTTCCCACAAATAGGAATGGGATAAAAGATCAATCATTCGATTCTGTTGGTGTTGGTTGTGGTTTTAACTACTGGCTAGAACGCTGGGAGAACTTGCTTCACTTTCTCAGATAATTCCATGGGATTCCACTAGGCAGGTGGTTGGGATTTACTTGAATATCTTATCAGAAAGATAGCACCTGTGGAAGTTGAACACAAATTGATAAAATATTAAAGTGACAGTGGAGACAATGTGCCCAAATCTCTGAGCATGAGCAGAACCTAGGACCATCGAAATAACACTGACGCATTACACTCATTTGTCTTTTGTACGTTATTGGTGCTACTTGATAAATGGACAGTTAGGTAAAGTACTTGATTTTCAAGCATACCAAGCAAATTCTAATTCAAAAGCCTAATATATTACTTGATAGTAGCCAGTGATAGTATTGTATGAATCGAATAGATTTGATCGGTTGTCAATTTAGTCAACAATTAGAAGAGTGTACAAGTGCAGTATTTCAGATAAGCGTGAATCATGGTTGGTGTCTGAAATACTGAATGTTGTGCCTACAACACAAAATGGATACTGTTGTCACCATTCAGCTAAAAGATCTCTGGGTGGTTGATGAGTAAAGTGAACAAAATGGCATCTTGTTGTAGAATTGGAGGTGTGGCAAGTTACCATAATAATCTAAAGGAAGTCTTACTATATATCCACCAATACTAAACCCTGATTGATGAGGGCTCCATTTTGACATTGAATTCTTGAACTGTGAAAGTTTTCATTTTAGTTTTACAGCATCAAACCATCTTCAACTGATGAAAACAAAACATTTTAAACAACATTTAATTCAATTTTATTTTAGTCATCTTAAACCGGTGCTCCATGATAAAATATCACACATCACTTTGGCATGTGTGATAACAAAGTAGCTTGTGAAATCTTTTGCTGTGGTGAATTGTGCATATTGTGGCACTGAATCATTTTCTTACTGGCTTGAGTTACTAGGTCAAAAGCATCTGAATGTAAAACTAGCTGTCAAACCATCTAGTACTTCAGCAAAGAAAGAGGCCTTTCAGCATTTCATGCTGATATCAACACTTTGAAAGAGTTGTTCCCAAATTCAACCATTTCCTCTGTAACACTACAAATGAATGATCTTCAATTACATTCCTTTGAATGATTCCACAAAAACTGCTTCCATCACTCTTCCAGGCAGTGTGATTCTGATCTTAACAGCTCTTTTCATGAAAATATTCCTCCTTACGTTCCCTCAAACTGTTGCCCATTATTTAAGTACCTGATGATTGGTTACCAGAGGAAACAGTTTCTCTTTACTTAAAACCATTCATAATACCTACAGTAGGTTTCCACTTCACCTTTTCTGCTCCAAGAACAGCAAAAGCCGCCTGTTCCAGTCTCTCTGCAAAACTGAACGTCATTATCCCTTGTATTCCCCAGTTTAGTCATCTCTGTGCACCAACCACACCCCACCTCCCTCCCAACCCCCAAAAGCCAAAAATCCTAAAATAGGATGTCCAGAATTGTACACAATATTCCTGCTGATGTTTGTAATATTGAGAGATTTGTAAAGAAGAATTTCTTTTATTGGAAAGTGGTTAGTGTTTAGAATTCTCTCTTTTAGAGTGCAATGGAGTTTGGGTCATTAAATATTTTGAATCAGGCATTGGACTGTTGTATGAGGGAATTAAGGGCTATGGAGGATATGCAGGAAAGTGGAGTTAAGGCCATATGTTGCCAGGCAGGAGAAAATTTGAGGGGCAGAATAGTCTGCTCCTGCTCCAATTTCTGATGTTGTGTTTGTTTTTCATTCTTTCTTAATCTTCTTCTATCCCTTTCCCTACAGTTCCCCTGCCTCTATGGCAGATGGTGGAATTTGAATTCAATAAAAATCTGGAATTAAGAGTCTAAAGATGACCATGAATCCATTGTCAATTGTCAGAAAAATCCACCTGGCTCACAAATGTCCGTTAGGGAAGGAAACTCCCATTCTTACCTGGTTTGGCCGACATGTGACTGCAGACCCACAGCAATGTGGTTCACTCTGAGCAATCAGGGATGAGCGATAAATGCTGGCCTAGCAATTCATTTCCTCATCTCGTGTATTCTGTTTTAAAAAATAACTGTATTCAGCCTGGATTTGAGTATTCTCTATGCCTTACTTTTGACTTAAGCCACCTTTTATGGTTTTGATTTAATCTCTCTTTCTCTGACATCCAGGAAGCTGAAACTTTGAATGACCCATCTTCCTTCTTGTGTGAATGCTGTGGGCCTTGATACCCAAGCTACTTGCGACTGTCATTCTCATTTACAGCTGAATTTCTTTTTGATTCAGGTTGTACTAGATTTATCTGAAATTACCAAAATTGGCTTTTGCTGGTTCGATGTTTTGGTTTGGATTTTTCTTGCCCCTTTCTGTAACCACATGAAAGCTGATGATATCTTGATCATTGTTACCACGTTGCTGTCCAGCTAAAAAAAAAACCTGGCACTTCTCTGGCTTCACTCCCAAAAGCTGGATTGCATCTGGTCTCCTTTTCCATTTGGACTGGAAAATAACTGATTGGAAAAGTTCCTTTGTGTAGATTTTAGGATTTCTTCATCCTACTTTGAGTTTGTTTTTGTCCACTTGTTTGTTTAGGTATTTAAATTTTACCAATTATAGGTGGTAAATTTGAGCTTTTAATTAGTTAAACAGTGCGTCTTTGCCGAGATCCCTTCTTAATATGTAATTTATGACTTATGATTATTATGAACACCATATTGATTTTTTTCAGTCAATTACTTCAGCATATGTGACAATATCAACTATGATTTATTTCTCTCCTCTTTCACCCTTCCATATTACATTTGGCTGAGGATGTCAGCAAATATCATGTCTTTGTAAAATTTAAAAAACAGCCATAACTAGAAATGAACAGAATGGCAAAGGTGTCAATGTTGATCAGATTTCACCACATTGAGTTTTTAATAAAGGATCTTGTTGGCAAATTGCCTTTTTAAGTATACAGCGAAGACTCAATAGAATCGAGATCTCTGTAGGTAACAGGACAGGTCGGTAGCTGGTTAAGAAGGCTTGTGAAATACTAGCTTTATTAACCGAGGCAGGGAGGTTACGTAGTAGTTGTATAAAACGCTGGTTAGGCCACAACTGGAGTTTGCATGCAGTCCTGCTTATCATGTTATAGAAAAGAAGTGAGTGCACGAGAGAATGTATAGAGGAGTTTTACAGCTTGCTGCATGGGCTGGAGAGTCCGAGCTATGAGGAAAGATTGGACAGGCTGGGGTTGTTTTCCCCAGAGAAACGAAGGCTGAGTGGAGACCTGGTAGAGGTGTATGTGGTTATGAGGGCATAAATAAGGTCAATTTTTTTCCACTAGTAGAAGCATAAAATTAGAGGGAATGTACTTAAGACAAGAGGTGGAAGGCTATGAGGAGAGTTGAGGAGAAATATTTCAGCCAGAGGATGGTGCAAGTCTGGAACTCACTGTCTAAAAGTGTAATTGCATCAGAAACTGTCATAACATTTAAGCAGTATTTAGATACTCACTTGCATTGGCATAGACTCCAGGGGCATGGGCCAAAAGCTGGACAGTGGGATTAGTATAGACTGATCTTTGACTAGTGCAGACATGACGGGAAAAATGGCCTTATTTTGTGCCGTAACTATCAGTAGATTGATTTCCATTATTATTTAGCATTAAATAAAAGATAAGTGGTAAAGAATATTTGGCCTTGTACCGTGGAACGCTGATTCATATTTTGAAATTTCCGTGAATTGAAAACGTAAGCAAATGGACGTCTTCACATAAAAAACAAGGACGAGCAGAACTTCCGGGTCGTGCAGACGCTTCAATGTGCAGCTGCACCCCACCATATCCCAGTGCCATTAACACAGATGCAGTACCAGCCGTGGTTTTCGTGAATGGTTTTACCTTTCTGAATATTTATTTACAAAGAATTCATGCTGAAGTTTTAACAGGTATGTTTGACAGAAAAGCATTATCGATTATTCTGTTAAATGCTGTATAAAATGTTTAAAACAACAGTTTGTTGGGCACTGCAAAATGTTTTCGAAATCGAAAACTAAAACATGCAATGGTATTGTTTCTTGGAAACTTGTATTTCCACTGCTTATTGATATGCCTTAAAAATAGGTAAGAAGTAGCTTTTGGTGCACAAATTAAAATACGTGTAGACAAAATAATATAATTTAACAGGAATTTACGATACTTGGCTAACAGGAAACAACACAGTGAGTATTGACTGAAAACGGTTTAGGATTTTTTTTAGTTTCCACTAGGCTTAACAAAAATATTCACTCATTGTCTCGTGATTTCAAAAATACGCATAAGTAAGATGCAGACTCTATATGCTCCATCACAATTACTTTGAGCAATGGATTGTACATAGTTACAGGTATTTCTGAGTTTAAGATTGAAGAATAGTGCAGCCAAATTAAAGCCAGCGGTTTTTATATTGAACAATCTCGTAAAAGATATTGTTTATTCACCTCAGGTATGTGATATTTTTTCTTACCCAACAAGTATTTGTTTTAGGACATAGTGACATTAAAATTTGAAAATTACTGAAATTTTATCCCAAATGTAGGGTAGTTTAGAGTTTGTTGAATATATTTTAAGTTATAATTTATCAAATTAAACTTTTTTGTCAGAAACAGTATATCCTTAAAAAGAATTCAGCTACAGGCAAATATCTAAATGTAATTTCTCCTTCTTCAGAAAATTGATAAAATTTTGAAGAAGTCCATTAACTCTAGCCCTGAGCTCTAAAACACGAGGCCTGGGATTCAAAGCTCAGTTCTGGATTTGTTTAAGTTGCTTCAATTGATGAATTTAAGAAGTCAATGATTTTTATAAACCGTTGACCATTTTAAACCGAGGAAATGGAAGGGAGACTGTATCAGAATGATTCCTGCTCCAAAGAAGTAAATTCGAATCAATTCTACTGTCTCCACTCACAATGATGCTCCATTCACACTGACTGCAGGATGGACAACATCAGGCCTTTGAGTGAAGTGAAATGAAGCTTCCAGAAGTCACTTAACCATATCAGTTGTGGCTCAGTTGGCAGCACTTTTGCTCGCGAGTCAGAATGTAGTGGATTTAAGTCCAAATCCACCCAAGATCACAAAGGTCAAGGCTGTTACTTTGGTGTAATATTGAGGAAGTGCCACTTTATTAAAGGTGTCACGTTTTGACACCTGAGACAGGCAAGAAGGGGTAAGATAAAGGAACCTTGGATGATAAGAGCGGTGGAGCTTCTTGTGAAAAGGAAGAAGGTAACTTACATAAGGTGGAGGAAGCTAGGGTCAAGTTCAGCTCTAGAGGATTACACGCAGGCAAGGAAGGAGCTCAAAAATGGTCTGAGGAGAGCCAGGAGGGGGCACGAGAAAGGCTTGGCAGAACGGATTAGGGAGAACACAAAGGCATTTTACACTTATGTGAGGAATAAGAGAATGGTCAAAGAAAGAGTAGGGCCGATCAGGGATAGCATAGGGAACTTGTGTGTGGAGTCTGAGGAGGTAGGGGAAGCCCTAAATGAGTTTTTTGCTTCTGTCTTTATGAAAGAAATGAACTTTGTAGTGAATGAAACCTTTGAAGAGCAGGTGTGCATGCTGGAATGGATAGAGATAGAGGAAGCTGATGTGCTGAAAATTTTGTCAAACATTAAGATTGACAAGTCGCCAGGCCCGGACCAGATTTGTCCTCGGCTGCTTTGGGAAGTGAGAAATGCAATTGCTTCGCCACTTGCGAGGATCTTTGTATCCTCGCTCTCCACTGGAGTCGTACCTGAGGACTGGAGAGAGGCAAATGTAATTCCTCTCTTCAAGAAAGGAAATAGGGAAATCCCTGGCAATTACAGACCAGTAAGTCTCACGTCTGTTGTCTGCAAGGTGTTAGAAAGGATTCAGAGGGATAGGATTTATGACCATCTGGAAGAGCATGGCTTGATCAAATACAGTCAACACGGCTTTGTGAGGGCTCGGCCATGCCTCACAAACCTTATCGAGTTTTTTGAGGATGTGACTAGAAAAGTTGATGAGGGTCGAGCTGTGGATGTGGTGTATATGGACTTCAGTAAGGCATTTGATAAGGTTCCCCATGGTAGGCTCATTCAGAAGGTCAGGAGGAATGGGATACAGGGGAACTTAGCTGCTTGGATACAGAACTGGCTGGCCAACAGAAGACAGCGAGTGGTAGTAGAAAGAAAATATTCTGCCTGGAAGTCAGTGGTGAGTGGGGTTCCACAGGGCTCTGTCCTTGGGCCTCTACTGTTTGTAATTTTTATTAATGACTTGGATGAGGGGATTGAAGGATGGGTCAGCAAGTTTGCAGATGATACGAAGGTTGGAGGTGTCGTTGACAATATAGAGGGCTGTTGTAGCCTGCAGGGGGACATTGACAGGATGCAGAGATGGGCTGAGAGGTGGCAGATGGAGTTCAACCTGGATAAATGCGAGGTGATGCATTTTGGAGTGTCGAATTTGAAAGCTGAGTACAGGATTAAGGATAGGATTCTTGGCAGTGTGGAGGAACAGAGGGATCTTGGTGTGCAGATACATAGATCCCTTAAAATGGCCACCCAAGTGGACAGGGTTGTTAAGAAAGCATATGGTGTTTTGGCTTTCATTAACAGGGGGATTGAGTTTAAGAGTCGTGAGATCTTGTTGCAGCTCTATAAAACTTTGGTTAGACCGCACTTGGAATACTGCATCCAGTTCTGGTCGCCCTATTATAGGAAAGATGTGGATGCTTTGGAGAGGGTTCAGAGGAGGTTTACCAGGATGCTGCCTGGACTGGAGGGCTTATCTTATGAAGAGAGGTTGACTGAGCTCGGTCTCTTTTCATTGGAGAAACGGAGGAGGAGAGGGGACCTAATTGAGTTATACAAGATAATGAGAGGCATAGATAGAGTTGATAGCCAGAGACTATTTCCCAGGGCATAAATGGCTAACACGAGGGGTCATAGTTTTAAGCTGGTTGGTGGATGGTATAGAGGGGATGTCAGAGGCGGGTTCTTTACACAGAGAGTTGTGAGAGCATGGAATGCGTTGCCAGCAGCAGTTGTGGAAGCAAGGCCATTGGGGTCATTTAAGAGACTGCTGGACATGCATATGGTCACAGAAATTTGAGGGTGCATACATGAGGATCAATGGTCGGCACAACATTGTGGGCTGAAGGGCCTGTTCTGTGCTGTACTGTTCTATGTTCTATGTTCTATGTTCTATGTTTTGGCTGAGGTGTTTAACTGAAATCCTGTTTGCCTCTCGGGTAGATCCAAAGGATGTTATGACACTTTTCAAAGAGAGCAGGGAGTTTATCCTTGGTGTCCTAGCAAATATTTAATTCATAATCAATATCATAAATATCACCTTCCTGTGCTCAACTTGTTTATTGTATTTCTTACATTCCAACAGTGACTGCATGCTTTATGATGTCCCTTGGTCGCTGGTGAAAGCACTACATAAATGCAGATTATTATTTCTATGTCAAAAAATCCAGCTAAAACATAAAATTTTGTTTCAGTGAACGCACTGTTTAAACTTGGACCTAAATGTATTTACTTAAACCTCCAGTTACTTTTAACCTGTGACAAATTGAGAATTCTCACACCAATTCTTTTCTTTAGAAATGTGAACAGTCCTGTAGTGGAACAGTGCATGATGTAAATCTAAAATAGACGAATATCCAGTGCTCTGAATTCTGCCTGTGGTTGGGAAAGGGCGGAATTTGCTTGAACCTCTGGTGAGGGATCTTAATTTGGTTGGTGTCCATCCACTGGGTGGACAGGGAGTGCAGAGCTGTAGGATAGAGGCTGATGAGAAAGAACATGTTCTGTCTTCTCCACTCAACACCAAGCCAAGAAGAGCTGTAGCTGTCCTGCTCTGGGCTTAGTTAAAGATCAAAAATTGCAGAGTCCAAAGGCAATTGATGCTGGGTTACTGACAGGCCCTGTTAATCCAGAAAATAAATACCAAAATATTTTGCCTGTGCTTGCCCGCGGCCTCTGATTCTTCCTCTGGGAAAACATGGAACCACATTGAGTTCCTCCAGCTGTACCAGTGATGCATGACTCTGGCTCTTATCATTGAAAAGAGCCTATTCCTGGCATTGGAGCTGGGGCACCGTGGAGCCATAATGATGAGCAGAAATCCTATCCTACAACACTTCTGGCAATATAATTTAGTCTAGGCTCCAGATTTGAGACTTTCTGCTTAAAAAGGTTCCTGTGGGAAACCAAAGGAAAGTATCCCATTTGGGATGACTGTGGTTCAATTTCTGAAGATGAATCAGTTTGGATGTTCTGTTCACTGCAGACAGTGTTTTCCTGACAAGGATCAAATATAAGATGGTACAGAAACTGTGATACCATATGAGAGTCACATTTTCTGTGGGCTAATTGGAACATTATTAATAGTGATCAAGTAAAATTGTCGACGCGGCAACAGAATCCATGGGCCAAATGATTTATTTTCTACTAGGATGTATGCCTAGGTTCACATTTGCTTTCAAAAACCACAAATGTGTGTTTTAAGATTGACATGAAAAAGTGAGCAATGTCTTGTTCTTTACTCGCTGATTATTTTAATATGGAGTGTTTTATTTTGTAGATGCATTTGAGGATGCTGTTTTTGGGGGCTATTTTTGTCAGTTTTCCACAGTGTCTCAACACATGCTGTAGTTGTGTAAATAAATATTCTATTTCCTCTGTAGAAAATATCTGAGCAACGATTACAAATTTAAGAATACAGGTCAGATTTATATATTGCCACTCTGATATCAATGGTTGTTTGTTTGATATAAAGACATTTTGATTAGCTTCAACTTCCTATCAACTATTGTAATTTTTGTTATGGAAACAGTAAAATAGTAGCCTTTTTATGATTGTGCTGGCTCCAGTTTTTGATTATAAGCTCCACAACTCTTAAGTGAGAATCAAATTTGTAACCAAAAATAGATTATGTCCATTTTAAAGCTTGGTCACCACAACATCGTTGTTGAGGGTCAAGATGCATACACTGCTGAAAAAGCAGATACGTGGAATGGTTGCTTTGCAAACTAGGTGGGTGTCTCAGTCTTTCAACCAGCTCTGCACTTAGGTGGTAGATGAAACTATGATAAGGTGCAGAACAACATTATTACACAGGAAATCCACAAACTCAGAGGTAGTTCCACTCATGCATACTTGCCGCAATGAGATGCTTTTGAAATTTCTTTTAGACCACACTGAAAACATACAGCAAACAGCGAGCAGTGCGTTACGCCGCAAGGAAGATGAAGTTCACACAGTTTCAAAGCATTTCATGATAAAATTGAGTGAAATTCAGACGGAATAGGTGGTTATAGATGCTGGAACTAGAATGTTGATAAGATGACTTTTTGACTGTTAAGATGTGGATTGAAAGAAGGTAGAACTGAAAAGCATCTACCATAAGCAGCTCTTTAAGAACTGCACTTGCCTAATAAAAGATTAAATTTAGGTCATAATGAAAAAATTAAGCTGAAAACTACATTAGACATGAAGAAAATATTAGCGACGGGATGGGAGTTGACAAGGTGCATGGTTAAGAAAGTGGTTGATGACTGCAGTTTTCACATAACCCGGGCTCTTGCCTATGTAAAGGGGAATCTTTAACAACGTAATTAGCATCGGGACCAGGATGGGGAATTGAAATGTCACCAACTGAATTGGACCAGAACCAAGGGATTAAGTCATGGGTTTCATAGAAATACAAAGGTTAGGAAGAGTGGGGAGGTTGGGCCGTTAGAGGCAAGAGTATCAGGCTGAATCGGAAGAGAGGGATGGATCGTCAAAGTGAGGGAACCGGCTACAAAGTTGGTCTCATTTTTAAAAATTAAGAAATCCACTTTAAACTTGGCACTGGAGTTGAAGTGGAGTTGCAAAGAGTGAGGGATTTGAGAAGGTGGTATTTCTTTCATTTGCCCGTGCCCTTGAAGAATGGCCGTGGCGTAGAGTAGGATATATTAGTAGGTTTTTGGAGATAACTTCTTTCTAAAACAGTTGAACCTTCAGGAAACCTCAGCAAATGTAGGAAGGACTTTCCTTTGCAAACTCTTGCCTCTCCTGATGTGTGGTGACTCTCAGGTCAAACCACTACTACTCATCTCTCTCGAATGAAAGAGCAGCCCTGAGATACTCTGGGACTACGATGACTTTATTTTTACTGGGCATTAACACACTAACTGTCACAGAGAGAGCTACTCAAAGAACTTCCAGGCAATACATACTGGAGCCAATATTTCAGGAAAGGATCCAAGAGCAACCTGGCAAATTATGAAGAAGTTAGCACCTGGTTACCACAGAAACAATCAGAGAAAAACCTCAAGAACTGCGAATTTTTAATAACTGCACATTTGTTAGGTCTGAATACAGCCAACGAAGCAACTAATCAACATTAACCCTGGGTTAAAAACTTGCATTTAAAGACAGTCAAAAGAAACTAAACCATATTTTCTTTCAACTCCTATTTTTATTATCATTATTTTTCTTTAACTTCATATCTCTTGTGTGTGTGTGGATTTAAGGACCATATACTTCATGTTTTTATTATTTTCCTTTGGTTTAACAGTTAAAAACTTTATTCTGCCCTATCACTCAGGAAAACATTGCTTATTGGCGTCTAATGGCTCCCAGAAAAAAAAACTTAAGAGAAAACCCACAGAACTATGAATGCTGGAAATCAGAAACAAAACCAGAAATTGCTGGAAAAACTCAGCAGGTCTGGCAGTATCTGTGGTCAGAAAGCAGAGTTAACATTTGAGGTCCAGTGATCTTTCTTCAGAACACAGTTAACTACATTTTAGCTGGAGAGAGACATTGTCTTCTGCAAAAAAAAACTTAAACCTTTGTCATGATCAGTGAAAGAAACTGAAAAAGGAGGAGTTTATTCACCCATTCTCATCTGGTCATGGCAATTGCCAGTCATTGTAACGGCTAAATTCTAAAATGGCAAATGGAGCAATGTTGTTCAAGAAAGGATAGAAAGAGAAACCTGGGAACTGCAGGCCATTTAGCCCGACATCTCTTTATCGAGAAATTGCTGGAATGTTAATTGTTAAGGAAATCTTAACAATGCACCTAAAAAAGTATCAGACAGAACCAATGTGGTTTTATGAAATAGGCATTGACTCTGATAAATTTGTTAAACACATGGAGGCCTATGGTATAGAAGGAGGCCCTTTGGCCCATTGAGTCTGCAATGGTCAAAAGCAAGCACCTAACTATGCAAATCCCATTTTCCAGCACTTGGCCCATACTTGTCTGCTTTGGCATCACAAGTGTACAGCTAAATACTTACTAAATATTATGAGGATCGTGCCTCTATCTCCCTTACAGACGGTGCAGTTTAGATTCCCACCCCCTCTAGGTGAAAAAATCTTTCCTCACATCCTCTCTGAACTTTCTGCCCCTTATCTTAAATCTGTGTCTCCTGGTCATTGATCCCTCCACCAAAATTTCATCCTGTCAACGCTATCTATACCTCTCATCATTTTACACATCTCAAACCCATTTCCCCGACAGTCTCCTCTGCTTCAAGAAAAACAACCCCTGTCTGTCCAATCTCTCTTTACAACTCTCCAGCCCAGGCAACATTCTGGTGAATTTTCTTCGCACCCCGTCCAGTGCTATTTCATTCTTCCTTTCGCATGGATTCCAGAACTGCAAACAATAGCTGAGGCCTAACCAACATTTCATACAGTTCCAGCAGAAGCTTCCTGCTTTTAAACTTTATGCAGAGTTTAAAAGCAAGCACCTAACTTATTTTCAGAGGCAGCCTTCTTTCTGAATGTTAATCTTTTGAATGATGAGGTGCCTCCATTTAGAGAGTATACAAATGTTTTGAGATTGAGTCATGTACAATCACATTACAGTTCTATCAATAAACAACAAAGCTCAGCAGGACTGGCAGCATCTGTGAAGAAAAATCAGAGTTAACATTTAGGGTCTGGTGACCCTTCCTCAGAATTGATGGTAGCTAGGAAAATGTTGGTTTATATTCCTATCAATCTCCCATTGCAACCAGCTACAGGAAGAACTAAAGGTAAAACTTTGAATAGTTGTGTTTGTCATTTTCTGAGTCTCTTGGTCAACATTTGCAACAATGAGGCTGCAAGATGATCTAGATTGAGGTTTGAATATTGAAAGTCATAGAATATAGGACATAAAGCTAGGAAAAAAGTAGAGGGCTGACTCTGTCAGTTAATGATCACTTAGGTTATCCCTTGCTATTGTGCCAAAGTTCAGGAAACTGGGATGTGGAAATGGTTTCAGCACAGCCACAGAAATATAATTGATTCTTAATTGCCCTCTGGGTGATTAGGGCTGAGCTATAAATGTAAGCCAACAATGCCGTCATTCCATGGACAACTGACTTAGAAAAAGCGTAATGTGGGAAAATGTGAAATCATCTGTTTTGAGAGGAAGAATAATAAAATATGTTACCGAGATAGTGAAAGATTGTAAGGTTCTGAGATGCAGTGGCATCTGGTGTCCTCTTGTATGAGTTGCAAAAGCAACGTAAGTAATTGTGAAAGCCATTAGAATGTTCTCAAATATTGCAAATGGAATTGAATAGAAAAGAAAGAGATTATTCAGTTATACATGTGATACCACATTTGAAGCCTGGTGTGCCATATTGGTCACCTTATTCAAGGAAGGAATGTAACTACATTGGAATTAGTTCAGACAGTGGAAAAGAGTAATGTAGGTATTGACATTAGCCTGGAGGACCGTGAGATATTAGAAGCAATTAATAGAGACACAGAGAGAGAGAGAGAGAGAAGATACTAACAGATTCAGCAACCTTTAAAATGACTAAATCCGCAGGTCTAGATGAGGCTTATCCTAGGCCGTTGAGGAAGGAGATATCAGGGATTCTCACAGCAGTTTTCAAATCTAGAGGACTGGAAGACTGCTAATGTTGCCTCATTAATAAAGAAAACGAAGACGGGATAGACCAGGAACTTACAAGCTACCCAGTCTAACCTCGGTGGTGGGGAAATTATTAGAGCTAATTCTGACAGACTATATCTGCAGTTGGAATGATAAAGATTAAACAAAGTCAGCATGGATTGTAACAAGGAAATTGTGTTTGGAAAATTTGATAGAATTTTTTTGAGGAGGTCAGTGGGAGCATTGACAAGAATGATGGATTTTATGTAGTCCTCATGGTTCTTAGCAAAGCTTTTGATAAAGTCTCTCAATGCAGACTGGTCAAGAAATAAGAACCCATAAGATTCAAGGAAAACTACCACGTTGGATGCTAAATTGGCTGAGAGGCCGGAAGCAGACAGTAATGAGAAAGAGATGTTTCTGTAGCTGGGCGTCTGTTTCAGGTGGGGTTCTGCAGAGCTCGGTGCTGGGCCCTTGCTCTTTGTGATGTACTTTAATGATTTGGACTTAAATATAGGGAGTATGATCAAGGCATTCAGAGAGCAACAAAGGGGACCTCTTAGAGTGTTTAAGAGTGAGGGGCATGAATAGGTTGGATAGGAAGTTTTCAGTTAGATAGATTTAAAGTAAGAGATAGAAGGCTAAGAGGAAAATGTTTTTTTTCACTCATGGTGAAATTCATTTTTTGAAAGGGATTTTGAATTATAATCTCTGATAACATTTACGCAGTGTTTAGATAGTCCCCTGTAGGACTATGAGCAAAGAACTGGAAAATGAAATTAGTGTTGTTAGATCTTTGTTAATGATGTGAATATAATGAGCCAGATGGCCTCCTTCTGTGTCTGTCAGTGTAAGGTTTCCCAGACCGATACCTAGAATGGACAGGATAGGCTTGTGCCACTGCAGCCTTAAAGAAAAGAGGTGACTATTGAATCATGTAAGACCCTGAGGTGTCTTCAAAGGGGTAGGTTTGGAGAGAATGTTTCCTCTTTCAGAGAATCTGAAATTTTGGGGCTACTGTTCAAAAATAAGGGGTCACCCATTTGAAACAGACACGAGTCTTTGAAATTCACTTGCTCAAAATACAGTGGGAGAAGAGTCTTTGAATAGTTTCGTAGTGGAGGTGGATAGATCCTCGGTAAGAAAGGGAGTGAAGGATTATCACGTTAGGCAGGAATCGGGATTTGAGGTCAGGATCAGCCATGATCTTTTTAAATGGCAAAGAGAGCAGTGGAATGGCCTGCATCTGTACGTTTGGATAAAATGCAGTTTGAGCATTAAATATCTTTTTACTTCATCAATTCTTTAATTGGGACGTTATTACAAATAGAATCCATCCATCCATCCACTTAGAACTTCACTTCCAATGGTCTGTTGGGCACCCAGTTACAAGTACTGATTGTCGTACTTCCAGTGTTCCAGTGTTCTTGGAAGGTAATGTGGATAATGGTGTGTGGATTCAGTTGAAAATCTGACGCTGGTTTATATAACAGTTCAGACGATGACTTGCCATGATAGATAACTTACACATCCACCTCGTATGCTTTGCTGGGCTGCCAAAGTCATGCAGTTTCAACCCGATCCCTCAATCGTTATCATATTCAACTCTGAAAGCAACACCGTTTGTAAAAACAATAATGCACAACATTGACCATTCTTAGAAATAGAGTGGTAAGACCCAAACATTAGAGCCCACTGCTCCTGCAAGAGTGTAGCAGAGTGAAATTCCTATGTGACACTCCAAGGTTATTACCATGTCACCTTTTGGTCTCATCCCTTCGAGAACAGAAATGTCCCAGTCTGTTCAATCATCCTGGATGGTTAACTGGTTCGTTACTTAAAAACTGTATTTCAATTAGGAATTTAATTAATTATAACCTCACCTCTTGTAAAGAAGTTTTTTGAATCACTCTATCTAACTGAAGACCCAAATATCTTATGATAATTCAGCAGCCTATCCAAGACTTTGGCCTTGTGAAGAATTATAACTTCCTTACATTTGCGTTTATAAGCCCTAAGATCACTCAAGCTTTTTGATCAGGCTTCCCCACTTGTTTTCTCGTCTTCAGTGATTTGAATAAACATCTCATTCTTACATCCCAGTTAAACTGTAACATTTAATTTATTCAGAGATAGTAAGAACTGCTGGTGCTGGAGTCAGAGATAACATGATGTAGAGCTGGAGGAACACAATAGGCCAGGCAGCATCAGAGGAGCAGGAAAGCTGGCATTTCGAGTCAGGACCCTTCTTCAGAAATGGGGGAGGGGGAAGGGAGCTCTGAAATAAATAGAGGAGGGTTGGGGCTAGGGAAGGTAGATGGGATGGTGATAGGTGAGAGCGGGCAGGCAGTGGTGGGGATTGGTCAGTGAGGTGGGAGGAGCAGATAGGTGGGAGAGAAGATGGACAAGAAAAGGAGGTGGGGATGAGGGGGAGGGTTGGTCCTGGGATAAGGCCATGGGTGGGGAGATTTTGAAACCAGTACGTCCATATTGAGATCAATGTGGACTTTACTAGTTTCAAAATCTCCCCACCCACGGCCTCATCACATGACAAACCCTCCATCTCATCCCTGTCTCCTTGGCCTGTCCACCTTTTCTCCCACCTCTCAGCTCCTCTCACCTCACTGACCAATGACCAATTGCCTGCCCGCACTCACCTATCACCATCCCACCCACCTTCCCAGCCCCACCCCTCCTCTCTATTTATTTCAGAACCCCCTTCCCCTCCCCCATTTCTGAAGACGGGTCCTGACCTGAAATGCCAGTTTTCCTGCTCCTCTGATGCTGCCTGGCCTGCTGTGTTCATCAAACTCCACACTATTATTTCACTTAATTTGTGTTACCTTCTCCCTCAGTTTTACCACTAAAATGACTAATTACTTAAGACTTCTGCTAAATTTCAGTCAATATGCTTCTAAAGTCTGTTTTCTATCTTCTAATTTCAATATATATTTGTATTTAAAGAATATTTGGGAAGTACTGGAAGACTTTGGATTCACTTGGAAATTCTCTGAATTGAGCAAGAGTACCATATGATTTATTGTAAATAAAGCAATAGTTTAATATTTCCTGTAAGCTGCTTACCGTTTTACTAGAAATCAAGTGACTTTGGAGCAGTTGCTAAGCAGAACTTTTCAAGAAGAGATGGAGTTTTTTTTTGCCTAATTAATTTTAGCTTTTAACAGATTAGGGGCCCCATGCTAATGTTTGCCTAGCAACATTCTCTGAGTATGTAGAACAGAGCTCTAAGTAAGGAAGACACTCCAGAAGCTGTAGGCTTTCTCCTGAAATCCTGTTCAGTAGAATTTTCTGAGAAAATGCTGGAGTTTCGTATGCCAGCATACCTGTCCACTTGGTAAAATCTGAAGGAGTTGACTCTGTCCAATCCTGGATGACTCAAATTGAATGGAATCAGAGTAAGACATTTATCAGTTTTGATATTGACAAACTGAGAATTTCAGCTGCATCAACAAAAACTTCAGGGGATATGAGAAGTCATGATATTGTATCCTTTGTTTTCAGACCCTTGGCTCATCTCGAGTTGCTTCCCTCGTTTGTCTTTTTCATTTCAAAGCATCATCTCAGCAGAGACTTGTCTTTCTGAGTGATGTGAGTGTCTGTGTGTGTGTGAGACGAAAGGTGTTATAGTTTAGTTCTGGATCGGTGTTAATCAAGTTTGTCACTTGCTTTAAGAATAAGTTTTTTTGTTCACAAGAAGTGGATTATTTTGAGTTCATTCAAGAAGCCTGGTGTATGTTTCTTTTGTTTTTTATTATTGTATTAAAGAGAAGCAACTGGCCATTTTGGTAATTGAATCATTCAACAAATGGTGCAATCAGCTTGATTAGCAGCACATTGCTCCCATCACAGTTCTGACACTTCCTCATGACATTTCTGCATTTGGTGTTATTAGCCATGCATGTCCAAGCCATTAATATATTTATGGAAAAGTGAGAGGTAATGCATTTGGGGAAGACTAGCAAGACAAGAGATTACACTAAGAATAGTAGGACTCTGGAATGTATCAAAGATCACAGGGACATTGGTGTGCATATCCACGTATTCCTGAAGGGGGCAGGGCAGGTAGGTAAGATGGTTTAAAATGCATTTTGAATACTTGCTTTTATTTGCTGCGAAATAGTATAGAAGAACAAGGAGATTATCTGAAACTGTATGGAGTACAGTGTACAGTTCTAGTCATTGCATTTATAGGAAGGATGGGATTGTACTAGAGAGATTGCAGAGCAGATTTACCAGGATGCTGCCTGGGCCAGAGAGCCTGAGCTCTGAGGAAAGATTTGATAGACTGGAGTTATTTTCTTTGGAGCAGTTCCTTGAGAGGTGATCTGATCGAGGTGAATAAGATTATGAAGGGCATAGATAGAGTGGATAGGAAAGCACTTTGTGCGTTAGTAAAGGGGTCAATAATTGGGGGGCATAGTTATAATGCAAAATGTAGACAGCTCTGGAGAGACTTAGGGAGATTTTATGTCCACTCAGGGACTGGTGAGAGTTTGGACCTCACTGTTTGAAAGTGCGGTTGAGCCAGAAACTCTTGTAATGTTTAAGCAGGATTTTGTAATGTACTTATGTTGCCACATCCTCCACTGTTTACGGGCCAAAAGCTGAAAATGGGATTGGCTTGGTCAGATCTTTGTCAATTGGCACAGACACAATGAGCCAAATAGCCTCCAAATGTACTGTAAGTGTCTGAATCTCTTTAAAGTGTACTGCTGACCTTCAACGGGGCAATTCCACTGAATGTGTTCATCCACTCTGAAAACAGCAGGTCCCCACTACTTTTATTGTTCTTACAATCCCAACAGCATTAATTTTACTGCCAAGTTTATACATTGTAGACTATCAAATAGCTTTTAAAAGTTTTTAAGTGCACAACATCAACCATACTACCTTCATTCACCCTCTATTGCTTCAACAATTATCTCAATCAAATATGACATACCTTTTAATAAATGTCACAAAATTTTTGTGATCCTGTAGGATTTGGATAACCTTATTTAAAGTATCCAGAAGGAGAAGTGACATTGACCTAAATAAATCTCCCATTCTGATAATTTCATGCACATAGTCTAAAGGAGGGCCACAGAATTCATTTCTGTAGAATCTCTTTTGATCTCAAATCCCTCTCAAGAATCTTCTAAAATCATGATTCGTTCAGGTTTTGAATAATTTATAGCTTGTTAACTTAGTTCCTTTTGAAGCACACATAAGGAAACTATTTTGAAGATCCAATTATCAGGTGCTTAAATAATTTTGCGCCAAAATATCTGTCTGCCAAATTGGCAAGAAAGATCTCTTTCACATATTACACTTCTCGAAGATGATGTTAGAAGAATGTACTGTTATATTCAATCCACCTTCTGTTTTTACAAAGTGCAGGGTAAATTCAATGAACGCATGACTCCCATGTTGAGCTGTGCTTGAAGGAGATAGGGTTCAGGCATACAGGGCGACACCATTGTAATTCTGTTCCTGCTGAACACTCCATTTGAGTCTGTTACTCCATCTTCAATGCTAAGAATGAGAAATTGTCCAAGTTACCTGACAGTTTCTAGACCTACTGCGACCTTCATAAAGTGGATATGTACATGATTCTCGGGAAAATTCACCCATATTGAAATGAATCAAGAACATTTGCTTTTCAAGCATTATTGCATCTGATTTCAGTACTGTATAATTAAATCTGAAAAATTAAGTGTATTATTTGTTATATAATTGTAGACAGACCAACGCATACCATACGAAATACCTATCTTGCAAAGCACCAGTTTTGGAGTGATCGCCTTTCCCACTTTAATTTATAGTTCAGAATTTTTCCTAGAATTAGTCCATTTATTGGAAGGACATCAACAGCTCACTCCATCATTTAGAGCTGCAAACCTAGAGAAGAAAATAAATAAAAACCAAAAGAACTGTGGATGCTGTAAATCAGAAACAAAAACAAAGTTGCTGGAAAAGCTCAGCAGGTCTGGCAGCGCCTGTGAAGGAAAAAGCAGAGTTAATGTTTCGGGTCTGGGGACCCTTCCTCAGAACTGGGAAGTTGAGAAGAAAATAAATGTTTACGAGCAGATAATTTGGGAAATTATTTTTGGAAAAGGACAGTTATGACAGTGATGATGGAAAATCAAGCAGTCATGAATGTTTTGGTACGTAAATTGGCAGGATGGCTGCTTAAGATAGAAGGGAATGGGTACACATTCTGAACTTTTGGCTGCTATCCAAGTGGACGAGTGAATGAAAACTGAGGTAAATCGATGCACGTAATGCTATAGAAGGTACTAAACAAGTTCTCTCTGTAATAAATTTGGGCCGTTTCTGTTGACAGCTAGACTCACTACTACCTTTCTGGGATAGAAATCATGGAAAAATCAGGGGAAAACATTTTCTGCATGATCAAAAAACATTTTCATTGAGGTAAAGATGAGTTGATTCGGAATAGTCAGCGTGGATGTCTAAAGGGAAAATCATGTTTGAACTTTCTGGAGTTTTTCAAAGAAGTAACAGAAAACGTTGATGAAGGTAACTTTGTTAATGCTTTAAACATGAATTTCCAAAAGGCATTTGGTACACTGCCAAACAACAGGCATATGAGGATAGTGGCCGGTCACAGAATAAAAGGGACAGTTGCAACTTGGATACAAAATTGGCTGAATGATAGGACACAGAGAGTATTGGTCAATGGATATCTTCTGGGCTGGAGGAAGATTGGAGTCGAATTTTCCAGGTGTCACTAGTGGGACCCTTGCTTCTCCTGATATATAGCAATAATTTGGACATTTGTTTGTAAGGGACAATTTCAAAGTTTGTAGATGACACAAAACCTTAAAAAAAATTGTAAACTGTGAGGAGGACGGTGTGGTGCTCCAAATGACATTAAAGAGCACAATGGAACCTTGATCAAACAGGCTGAGGGGCGGCAGATGGAGTTTAATTTATATAAATGTGATGTGTTGCATTTTGGTAAGGCAAATCAGGGCAGGATTTATACAGTTAATGGTAAGGCTCTGGGAAGAGGGTTGCCGAACAAAGAGACCTAGGGATGCAGTTGTATAGTTCCTTGAAAGTAGGGGCGCAGGTAGATAAGGTAGTGAAGACGACATTTGCCTTCATTGGTCAGTGCATTGAGTATAGGAATTGGGACATCAAGTTGCAGCTATACAGGACATTGCTGAGGTCAGTTTTGGAATACTGTAATTAGTTCTGGTCTCCCTACTATAGGAACAATGTTGTTAAACATAGGTTTAAAGTGATTTAAAGGGGATCTGAGGGACAACTTTTTCATGCAGAGGGTGGTGTGTGTATGCATTGAGCTGCCAGAGGAAGTGGTGGAGTCCTGTACAATTACAAAATTTAAAAGCCATCTGGATGGGTATATGAATAGGAAGGGTTTCGAGGGATATGGGCCAAATGCTGGCAAATGGGACTAGATCAGTTGACGATATCTCGTTGTCATGGATGAGTTGCACTGAAGGGTCTGTCTCCATCCTGTATAATTCCATAACTCCATAAGTTGGTGGAGTAAGTGGAGAGCTGGCAGCTGAGGTTCAATGAGGAGAAGTCTGAGGTGATGCACTTCGGTAAGAAGAACATTGAAAAACAATATGAAATAGGAGCAGAGGAACCTGGGTAAATATTTGCACAGAACACTGAAGGTAGCAGGATAGGTGGAGACAGCAGTGCATAAAGCATACAGAGACGGCAGTTTTATTAATAGTGACATAGAGTACAAGAGCAGGGATGTGATGTTGAATTTGTAGAAGACACTTGTTAGACATCAGCTTGAGTGTTGTGTGCAGTTGTGGGGTCCACAATATGGGTAAGATGTGAATATGTTAGAAAGAGTGAGGAAGTGATTTCCAAATATGGTTGCAGGAATAGAAAACTTCAGTTATGAAGGTGAATTGAAGAAGTTGGGACTGTTCTGTTCAGAAGGAAGAAGGCTGAAGGGAGATTTGATAGAGACTTTACAAATCATAAGGAGTCTGTATAGGGTGGATAGGTGTCCCTGGTCATCACTGATAAAAGAATTTAAAGTTTTAGCAAAGATTTGTAGCTTCGGTTGTGGGTGAGGTTGTTGACTTGCTCACTGAGCCGGCTTGTTTCGTTCAGATGTTTCGTCACCATGGGTAACATTATCAGTGGAGTCTGCGATGAAGCAATGTTGTTCTACTCCACTTGGAATTTATATTGTCCGGTCCGTTATGGTGAGTACTGTCATTTCGGTTTTGTTCTGTTTGGGTTTGTATATAGGGTCCAATTCTGTATGTTTGTTGATCGCATTATGTGTGGAGAACCATACCTCTAGGAATTCCTGTGCGTGTTTGGCTTGGGCTATTATAGTCGCATTGTTCAGTTAAGGACCATCAGTTTAACTGGGACAACGTAACTATCGTAGCCGAAGCCAAACATAGACACGTACAGGACTTCCTTGAGGCATTGTTCTCCACCGGTAATGCAATCAACAAACATGTAGAATTGGGCCCTACATACAAACGCACACAGATCAAAACTGGAAATGACACAACTCACCATTACAGGCCGGACAGTATAAATTCCAAGTGGAGTAGAATAACATCGCTTCATCGGAGGCCTCACTGATGATGTAACCTCGCATGGTGGTGAAACGTCTGAACAAAAACAAACCAGTTCAACAAGTAAGTCGACAACCTCACAAAAAAAAATTAGAGGGCATACATTGAAGGTGATATGTGAATGAAGCAAGGGTGATGAGAAAAAACTTTTTTGCACAGTGTATAGTTAGGGTGTAGAATGCACTGTCTGGAAGTAATGGAGATAGGTTCAGTTGAGACATTCAGAAGAGCATTGGACGATTACTGGGATGGAAATGACATACAAGGATACGGGGAAAAGGCAAGGGATTGGCACTGGGTAATAGAACTGGTGCAGGCACAGTGTGCTGCATCCTCCTGCACTGCAATTCCTTCTGAGCTTCTGTAATAGAGGTGAGCAGAATGAAAATGGATTAGTCTGGGTGCAGTGCCCCATTGGTCCTGGTGGCAGTAAAGTTAGAGCAATCAAGATTGGTGTAGAAAAATGACTGAAGGACCTTTTGCCTCATTTTCCTAATGCTTTTAATACCACCTTGTCAAAAAGTGGAATTCAAACCATAAATGTTGAGCTCTTTACCATAACTTTTCCAATGTCTTCAGAATATTGTCTTCTGACCAGGATAAACAAATAAGCTCATTTTGAATGATCATCAGTATGCTCAATTACGACTGAGGAACAACAATTTGAAAACATTAGGATTATTGTTAGCAATAACTATAACCAGTGAAAATTGTGTGGCAGAACAAAAAAAAATCCACTGTTTTGGGGAGATGCTAAATTGGTGGAGGTTTAGTTTCAGTGAACTGTAAAGGGACTCAATGCAGATTTGCTGATGAAACAGAAATTTGAGACATCTTCAAAGAGATGACCACTTGTGCTCAAATTAGATACATTCCTATGAAGGGTTAAGGAAGTACCTTGAACAATGTACAATTAGGAAGTTAAAATGAAACAGGAAACAATGCTGACGATAAATATCAGATACATTATAGAGAATCAAGAAAAATACAGAAAGCATAGATTTGTGGGTAGAATAAAAGGGAAAGAAAGATACTTTACGTAGCACCTTTCATGACCAGAGGATACCCCAAAGTATTTTACAACTAATGAAGTATGTTTGAAGTATAATCACCATTATAATGCAGGAACCAATTTACATACTGCATGCTTCCATAAACTGCAGTGTAATAATGATCAAGTTAGCTGTTTTTTTTCTCTGATGTGCATTGAGGAATAAATAAATTACTCTTCTTCAAATTAGCACCTCCTGCTTTTGGGGCTGCTGCAGGATAAAGGGGAGCTTATTTCCATCTGTGCTTTTTGTGTAATTTGGAGGGTTACCTAGTGCTGAGTAATATGTGGTACCTTGACTCAGCATCATGGCTACTTTGTGGCATCCTTGTTCTCCAAATCTTTTCGTGAGCTGCATTCTCTCCCTAGAAAGGGAGCATCAGCTCCTCACATAGCTGCTACTTGTTTTTCAGCTGACGGGCACTTAAAGTTAGTAATTGTGTGTCAAGCTCTTCTCCTGTTCAATCATCTCATTTATATTTTTAAAAAAACCGACAGGATAAGAGCCATGCATCAGGTGGAAGATTAGAATCTGCAATTCCTCTCTGAGTGCCAGGTTTCTGACCTTGCTTTGAAAATCCAACTTGTATCGCTCGGAGGCCAGAGAGCTATCAACTGAGAATCACAAAATTGTTACAGTGCAGGAGGGGGCTAGTAGTCTGCAATGGTTTGCAAATAACCGTTATGACTTGATTCCATTCTCCTGGCTTTTCTCCATAACCAAATACATTGTTTCTATTCAAATAATCACCAATGCGGCCTAAAATCCTTTGATTGAACCTGCTTCCATCATAGTTCCAGGCAGTGCATTCCAGGCCCTGACTCAGTATTCAGTGTGTGAAGTTGTGTGAAGTTTTATTTTTCTCTGTCATATTGCACTTACTACTTTTGCAAATGATGTTAAATTGGTGTCCTTTTGGCCAGATGTGATGCAGCTTAGGTTACTGAAGGAGTTAAGGTCAGAAATTGTGTAGGATGTAGCTACAATCCCTGCTTCAATGAAGGAGCGGTGCCAGAGGACTGAGGAAGAGTTGCAAATGTTGTACTCTACAAAACAAAAACAAATAAACTCAGAGCACAGACTAACTAACCTTACATCCATTGTGTGTAATCATAGAATCCCTACAGTGTGGAAACAGGCCCTTTAGCCCAACAAGTCCACACTGACCCATCCTCCCTATAACCCACTTCAGCTCTATATCTCTGAACACTACAGGTAATTTAGCATGGCTAATCCACCTAGTCTGCACATCTTTGGACTGTGGGAGGAAACCGGAGCAGCCACAGGGGACCCACACAGTCACAGGGAGAATATGCAAACACCACACAGGCAGTTGCCCGAGGCTGGAAACAAACCCGGGTCCCTGGTACTCGGAGGCTGTAGTGATAACCACTGAGCCACTGTGCCGCCCTTCAATTGCGGAGAAACTATCACAAAAGTAGTATGGAATAAAATTCATTATTACTTAAAAAGTCATGATTTTATAAATGACAGCTGACATGGATCTTTTGAAGGGGTAAATTGTTTTTGACAAGCAAGATTGAGCCCTATGATGAAGTAATGTAAAGGTCTGGTGAGGAAAGTGCACTCTGTTGTATATCGGTCTTTCATAAACTTTGATACCCGCATTATAAATTTGTTAGAAACATTATCATCCATGTAATCAAAGTAGCAAAAGCAGTGTGAGAGAAAACTTGTTCAAACATCACAAAACAGACAGTAGTGAATAAAGGATACTTTTCAGACTGAAGGGGTACTGTCATAGTCTTCATGGGTTGGTGTTGGGACTGTCACCCTTTTCCACATGGGTTAACCTGTCCAGCTGGGCAAGCTGGACATAATTTGATCAAACCTTCGGATGACACAGAGCTAAAAATTGCAGTAAGCAGATTTCAGAAGGATGTAGGTGGACTGGAGAAAAAGGGGAGCAGAGGGTAGAAACTTGGCAGGATGTGCTTGCCATCGAAGGACTGCAGCAGAAGTTCACTAAACATATATCAGGGATATCATTACTGTCCTATGAGGAAAACTTGGTTTGACTGGGCCTGTATTCACTGGAGTTTGGAAGGGTGAGAGGACTGGACAGCCTAGATGTGGTGAAGATGATTTCCTTGTTTAGGGAGTCTACAATTTGGGTACATCTTCTCAGGATATGGGTAGACCATTTAGGGTTAAGATGAGGAAAGAATTATTCACTCAAAAGGTATGGAATTCGCTATCGTAGAAAACTGCAAAGGCAAAACACTAAATATATTTGGGAAAGATTTGTTTTTTTTATTCTAAAGGCATCAAAATTTAGAAAGAGGGAACATGGCATTGAAATGGAAGAACAATCAGTGATCACATAGTAGACTAGGCTTGAAGGGCCACACAGCCTACTCCTGTACCTAGTTTCTGTGTTTTATTGTCCTCAGATAGAATAGTATCCAATTCTAGGCACTACACTTAGTGAAGAATGCTAAGGCCTTTGGAAAGATGCAGAGGAGATTTATTAGAATTTTCCCAGAGATGAAGAACTAAAGCTTTGTGGAAAAATGACAGAAGTAGTAGTGTAGTGAATGAAACCTTTGAAGAGCAGGTGTGCATGCTGGAATGGATAGAGATAGAGGAAGCTGATGTGCTGAAAATTTTGTCAAACATTAAGATTGACAAGTCGCCAGGCTCGGACCAGATTTGTCCTCGGCTGCTTTGGGAAACGAGAAATGCAATTGCTTTGCCACTTGCGAAGATCTTTGCATCCTCGCTCTCCACTGGAGTCCTACCTGAGGACTGGAGAGAGGCAAATGCAATTCCTCTCTTCAAGAAAGGAAATAGGGAAATCCCTGGTAATTACAGACCAGTAAGTCTCACGTCTGTTGTCTGCAAGGTGTTAGAAAGGATTCTGAGGGATAGGATTTATGACCATCTGGAAGAGCATGGCTTGATTAAATGCAGTCAACACGGCTGTGAGGGGGGCAGGTCATGCCTCACAAACCTTATCGAGTTCTTTGAGAATGTGACTAGAAAAGTTGATGAGGGTCGAGCTGTGGATGTGGTGTATATGGACTTCAGCAAGGCATTTGATAAGGTTCCCCATGGTAGGCTCATTCAGAAGGTCAGGAGGAATGGGATACAGGGGAACTTAGCTGCTTGGATACAGAATTGGCTGGCCAACAGAAGACAGCGAGTGGTAGTAGAAGGAAAATATTCTGCCTGGAAGTCAGTGGTGAGTGGGGTTCCACAGGGCTCTGTCCTTGGGCCTCTACTGTTTGTAATTTTTATTAATGACTTGGATGAGGGGATTGAAGGATGGGTCAGCAAGTTTGCAGATGATACGAAGGTTGGAGGTGTCGTTGACAATATAGAGGGCTGTTGTAGCCTGCAGGGGGACATTGACAGGATGCAGAGATGGGCTGAGAGGTGGCAGATGGAGTTCAACCTGGATAAATGCGAGGTGATGCATTTTGGAAGGTCGAATTTGAAAGTTGAGTACAGGATTAAGGATAGGATTCTTGGCAGTGTGGAGGAACAGAGGGATCTTGGTGTGCAGATACATAGATCCCTTAAAATGGCCACCTACGTGACAGGGTTGTTAAGAAAGCATATGGTGTTTTGGCTTTCATTAACAGGGGGATTGAATTTAAGAGTCGTGAGATCTTGTTGCAGCTCTATAAAACTTTGGTTAGACTGCACTTGGAATACTGCGTCCAGTTCTGGTCGCCCTATTATAGGAAAGATGTGGATGCTTTGGAGAGGGTTCAGAGGTGGTTTACCAGGATGCTGCCTGGACTGGAGGGCTTATCCTATGAAGAGAGGTTGACTGAGCTTGGACTTTTTTCACTGGAAAAAAGGAGGAGGAGAGGGGACTTAATTGAGGTGTACAAGATAGTGAGAGGCATAGATAGAGTTGATAGCCAAAGACTATTTCCCAGGGCAGAAATGGCTAACACGAGAGGTCATAGTTTTAAGCTGGTTGGAGGAAAGTATAGAGGGGATGTCAGAGGTGGGTTCTTTACACAGAGTTGTGAGAGCATGGAATGCGTTGCCAGCAGCAGTTGTGGAAGCAAGGTCATTGGGGACATTTAAGAGACTGTTGGACATGCATATGGTCACAGAAATTTGAGGGTGCATACATGAGGATCAATGGTCGGCACAACAATGTGGGCTGAAGGGCCTGTTCTGTGCTGTACTGTTCTATGTTCTATGTTGGGATTGTCCTGCATGGAACAGAGAAGTCTAGGAAGAAACTTAATGAAAGTGCTCAAAATGTTGAAGGGCCTTGGTAGAATACATTCTGAGAAATTGCTTGCACTGGCAGGAATGTTGGTAACCAGAGGTCACAAATTTAAGGCAATTGCCACAAGAACCAGAGGGAAGATTGCAGAAACTTTTTAATAGTTTATTGTGAGCTAGAAAGCCTTGCCTCCAAAGGGTGGTGGAAGTAGATTCACTAGTATTTTCAAAAAGAATATGAATTACTTTGTAAAGGGGAGAAATTTGCAGTTCTGCAGAGAAAGGGCAGCCAAATGGGATTAATTGGATAGCAGTTCCAAAGGTACAATGAACCAAATGACCCCTTTCTGGGCAGTATGACTCGAAGTATAAACATGAGCAGCAGAAAGCTATCTCTAACATCATCTATCTGTTGAAGAAAGCAACTTTAGCTCAACATATTGACTGTGTATTTCCACACACTTTACTGGACAGGTTTACATAAAGGACCACAAATTAAAAAGACTAGCAGTGAGGAGTCAAAGAAATAACACTTTTATTTTGTAAAAGGATGTGGTTGGTTGTGTCTGACAAAAAGACCATTGTTCAGATTTCTGGAACAGCTTTGAAAGCATTTGCTCTCCAACCATACAAACACTAGATACACGTATTTGTGCAGTGTCAGTTACCCTATATTTACGCGGTCTGTGTTCAAAATAAATATATGCAAGGTTCTACATACAATAAATATCTGACAGTTTTTCAGACCTCATATAATTGAGGGATTTTAATGATATAAACTGTAGGAGAGAAGCTCAATCCTATTCTAACACTAACTGCATTATAAGTTTGGAAATTCAGCCTGTGCTTTAATAAGACAGTTCTGTCGACGATAAACTTACTCAAACACTCATCTGGAAGAAGGCTGAAGGTCAGATTGGCTCTATTGAAATAATAACAATGCTCAGTCAGGAGCTAGCAGTTCAGTGATATCCTACAGCATTACATAAACATCAGTCAGCAAACTCAGCACAGCCATTTACATTTGAAGCTTAATTTAAGCCTGCTTCTTTGAATAAAAAACATTAAATATTAATTGGGGTACATCTGATGAAAACTGACTGTAATCATCTGTCCAGGCATATAATGTTCTCAAGTTCAATCATACAAAACTAAGGTAAAAATCTCTCTGAACGACAATTTCCCTTAGAATATGTTCCAAAGAACTAATGCACCCAGTTTAGTCTCTGTGTCATCTAGTCTTCTGAAAATCTGGCCTATTCCTCCTTCTGCTTCTGTTGTGCATTCAATTTGGTACTTTCATATCTTTTGACAAAAAGGATGATCTTTGATTTCTGAGCCTTTAGCTTTGGAAGTTTGGAATTTCCACAGGAATTCTCCAGCAGGAAATCTTGGGACCTCCCCATAGAAATATTTGGGAAAATGGCTGTTGATGAGGTTTTGGCAGAATTTCTATTGAAGTTAAAGTGAGAGATCGGGAGCAATGTACCGAAATTCAGCACTGCTGTTCCTTGTGGGTGTTGTTATTGTGGTTCAACAAGCTCAGACTTCTGAAAACAGCAAATAATTATACCACCACCCTGTATCCTTCAGTACATTACTTAAGGACAGATTCAGACAAGAGAGATATTTCCACTTTAATGCTCTTAACTAGTGAATTCCTGATTTGAGTTAATTATTCCCAGCTGATGCTACAATTAGTTTCCAAACTCCTGGTTTGAGCCAGGAAAATTGGGTGATGTTCATAGCAATATTCCAGCTGGAATTCACATGCATGAACATTTTTTTTTCTTCTCTCGCTGCAGTCCTTGTGAGTTTTATTTGCACTAAGGCTGGAATGACTCTGCAGTTGAATAGTCACCATGCATGAATAATGGTCATTTGGTGACACACAGGAGGATGACAGCTCAGAGTTGTCTTCTGTTCAAGAGAAGAAAAGAAAGATTAGTTGTGGATAAAAGAAATTTCAAGTGAACACCCTAATTGCAATGCTTGTCGAACATTGCATCTCACTCACTTAGCTCAAAAAGCACGTGACGGAGAGAGCGTGGTCACAGGCTGGAAGGTTCGGAATAAATGACCTAAAAGTAAATTATTAATTTGAATAATGCCGATATTGCAGCAGTCCTTTGTCATTTGGCCATAACTCACAGTGAACCTCTCCTACCAGCCATCACCCACACGCACTTTTGATATCATTTTTTAATGTCGGCTCCACCACACATTTCCTCCCTTACTGAGAGTGACCCACTCTCTCCTCCTCAGTTGTTCAACCCCACTCGGGTTCTTCTCTGCTGCACTTTTCTGGTGACTCAGACTTTCAGCTGGTGCTCCATATATTTCTCTAATGGTTCCTATTTACATTTTCCACATTCGCACAATATTCAGGCTGTAACCAGAAGCTAGAATTGAAGATGGTTAACACTGCATTTAATTTTTTGGATGCATTAGAAGGTTGGAAATGATACACCAGGAGTTAAAAATCAGGGTGATTTGTGGAGGTCAGTGCTTGTGGGATTAGGGACGTGTTGAGGTTTCCCCATGGACTACTCAACATGAGGACACAGCCATTTTAAATCTATCTTTTTAAACATTTTCTTGCGATGTGACTATTACAAGTTAGGCTAACATTAATTCTCCATTCCAAGTAGCTTTTTAGAAGCCACTGGTGAGCTGCCTTCTTGTGAACTGCTGCAGTCCATGAGGTCTAGATAGTACCATTAGGAGGTTCTGGGTTGAATGGTTATGACTCTGATGGCAGGAAAGCGCTGATAATCAAGGGCCACTTTTTCAGTTGTACCAAAAAATAAAAGTTTTATTCAACCCCAAAATGGTCAATTTGTTTCCCTTTCCTAACTACCCATCCAGAGCAAAATGAAATCAATCAGGCTTCGTTAGTGGACCGAATAAGAACTCATTTATTAATAAGCAAAATTTATTCCCTAAACAATTCAGAAATAAAGAATATTCCCTTAATCCCAACATAGGGTGTCGTGATAACTCAGTGGTTAGCACTGCTGCCTCACAGTGCTAAGGACCTGGGTTTGATTCCTCCCTCACTGGTGACTGTGTGGAGTTTGCACGTTCTCCCCATGTCTCTGTGGGTTTCCTCTGGATGCTCCAGTTTCCTCACAGTCCAAAGATGTGCAGTTACGTGGATTGGTCATGTTAAGTTGCCCAGGGTGACCAGCAATGCATAGGTTGAGTGAGTTAGGCATGGGAAATGTAGAGTTCCGGGGGTAAGCCTGAGTGGGATGCTTTTCAGAGGGTTGGTGTGGACTTGATGGGCTGAATAGCCTGCTTACATTCTGTAGGGATCCTATGATACCCATTCACACAGTCAATATGGGACAATACAGCTCTGGAGAGATATTTCAGGATGAAAGAAAAGGTAAAAATTAATAACACCTCTGTAGATCAAGAGTCCAAACTGAGAAAATGCAATTGGTTGATGTCTCATAGTTCCTTTAATTCCCTGTCGATAAAACAAAATTGTTGTTCGTGGCAGCATGATGGAAGAGCCTCAGGTTAGATTACAAATTCAGATCAGAAGCTGTTAGGAACCCTGATATTGAAACTTAAGTAGATTTCACAAATACTCCACACTGTTAGTTTACTGCTTCTGTTCCTGAGACAGAGAGAACACTCTTGTTTCTCCCTGCAAGCCTCTCCAACTGTCCATACCTAGGTCTGTGAAAATACACAGCAACTTCAGTCTCAAGACTGTTGCTGGGCAACATACAGCACAGATCTTAGTTTTCTTTTCCACAGTTTTCCCAGCGATTAAAAGCCATTAAATCTACCACAGCATCTCTTTTTAAAAGCTTTATGGACTTTTTTGCAAAGCTATTTCCTTTTCAAGTTAAGAACAAATAACCACATGTTATCTTTTACCTTTTTGGCTTCCCCCAGACACTCAGATGATCTAATGAAAAACACTCTTCAATTCAGAAATGTCCTCCTAGCTACATTTTCTATTTTTGTTAATAAATATATAATGTCTATGTTTATGGGAGGTGACAGCCCAGTAGTCCTATCGCTGGATTGTTAATCCAGGAATGCAGGTAATGTTCCGTGGACCCAGGTTCAAACCCTGGGTTGAATTTGTATTTGAATTTAATAAAAACAAATCTGGAATTAAGAGTCTAATGATGATCATGAATCCATTGTCAATTGTCAGAAAAACTCACCTGGTTCATTAATGTCCTTTAGCGAAGGAAACTGCCATCCTTATCTGGTCTGGACTACACGTGACTCCAGACCCACAGCAATGTGGTTGACTTTCCGGGCGGTTAAAGGGATGGGCAATAAGTGCTGCCTAGCCAATGACTCCCTCATCCCATGAATTAAGGAAACAAAATATATTCCTAGCAGGATGTTGTGTGATCTGGCGGGAACTTGGTGGTGATAGTGTTCCCAAATATTTGCTGCTCCTTTTCTTTTAGGTTGTGAAGTCATAGATTCAGAAGTGGCTGTAGTCAATCTTGTGGCTGGTAATGCTGCTATCATCGGTGCTTGGACTGAAGGGAGTCAGTGGTTAGGGAGTCAGGTGGGGTATGAATCAGGCAGGCTGCATTGTCTTGGATGGTGTCAGGCTTCCTGACTGTAATTAGATCTATACTCCTCAAGCAATTGGACAGTATTCCATCACACTGTTGTCATGTGCCTTGTAGATGGTGGGCAGCCACTGGGGAGACAGGAGGTGAGCTACTTGCTGAAGGTCTTGTAGCCATTATGTTTATGTGGTGAGCTCAGTTTCTGTCCATCGGATTGTTCAGGTTTCACTCTTCACTGAAATTTACAGGAGTGACATTATGATTGGTAGGAAAAGCAGGAATCGGGAGTTGTGAGCCACTTGGAAACTAAATTAGAACATTCTTGCGGTCTGGCTCACTGTCTGCCCTCTCAGATGGATGTAATAAATCCGAATTCACCATTCACAGGCAGCTCCTCTCCAAAATCTAATTTCTTTGTTCAGGTTTGAACATTAAAACATTAATAATTGAGAAGATCAGCAAACATCTCAATGAACAAACCAGAGGCAGAATTTCACATCTGCTCCATAGCAAGCTTTGTGCCAATGGACATTTAATAAGGTAGAAGAATGCGGAGTGGCACCTAACTAGTCAGGCCTTCCACAGGAGGCAACCCAGGGTTTTTGCCAGCTCTGCAGCTGGCTAACCAAGACCCCGTCACCTCAAGGAAATATCGGCCAAAATAACTTTGTAACAGTAATGTGCAGTTTACACGTAGGCACCTCAAATGCAAAATGTTTCATGAAGTTGCCTCACCAGCACCTTCCCACCCTGTAGCCATGACAATCTCTGAGGACAAGGGCAGCCGATACATAAGAACACCACCACCTGTAAGTTCCCCTTCTAAGCTACTCACCATCTTGACTTGGAGAAGTGTCATCATTCCCTCAGAGTTGCTGGGACAAAATCCTGGAATTCCCTTCCAAACAGCACTTGTGGGTGTACCTACACCATGTGGGATGTAGTTGTTCAAGGAGCCAGCTCACCAGCACCTTAATTCTGAAGGGCAATTGGCGGTGGGCAGTAAATACCAGTCCTGCCAACAGCGGTGACATCCCAGGAATAATAAAATAATAACGCAATCATAAAAATGAATGTCACACCAAAGAAAGAAATATGAAGTGAGGTGATGACATGTGACATGAGTGCAGAGGGTTTTAAGGATTGAGTTGAATGAGTGGGAGTGTTTGTGAGATTTAGGGAGTGAATCCCAGAAGATACGACCAAGTTGGCTGAAGACAAGACTGCCGACATTAAGGTGAAGTGGGGTGGAAGGTGTGAGAACTTCTGAGCACTGTCAGAGCTTCAGCATCAGCAGTTCTTTGTTTTATTTGAGGACATTTGAGGCCAGGATCAGAAGAATAGAGAATCCAGAGGAGGTTACAGAGTTAGGGATGGGTACGACCATGAATGGATTTAAATGAGAGAATGAAACTTTTAAATCTGAGGCATTGGGGAACTGGTGTCTAATGGCCATGGCGGGATAGAATTAATGGGTCAATGTGATTCCTGCAGAATGGGATATGGGCGGGTGAGTGTACGTTTATGAAAAGTGGGTGACGTGATCTGGAGGTGATTCTAGCATGAATGAAGGCTTCAACAGCAGCTGGAATAATGCAAAGGCTGACACAGATGAATCACAACCTTCGAAATACATACATATGGACAAAATAAATGAGCAAGCATGGACTAGTTGGTCCATCGGACCTGACCCATGTCATTGATGAAGAACATTTTCAAGTGCAGTCCCCTAATAAATACTCCTCCTACCTTTAACCTTAACTTAGTCTATTTTGTATCTTACTGCATACATTGTATTCCTCAAAGATCACCAACACTCTGACTGTGACCAACTAATAACACCTAACTGAGTGGAGAACCATCACATTCACCAAATTAGCTTTAAGTATTCAAGTGAAATGCAATGTATTGTGATCAACTGCAAGCTAATGTCAAAATACCTTGGAATATTTAGTGAAGAATCCAGAAATAAATTAATATTAGAAAAGATATTTGGATCATGACTGAGGAGGCATTTTTTTGTTTGCCATTTTGACAGATGCTGACGTTATGAACCTGGATGACCCTAAGTTGTGTTATATTCTTGATGGAGTTCTCTTTGTGTATGGGATTATAGTCACTGGTCTCTACCTTAAGCTGAGGGTAAGTCATTTACCACTACCTGTTGTTGTTGAGCTTCAGATGGACTATAAATTAAATATTGGTTATAAATGAGGAACAGTACGTAGGTCATTTTGTAGCATTAAATGTAATTTTTCTTAAACATACAGATAATGAACTAGTTGAACCTGTACAATCAATCAACATTGTTTCTGTGACATGCGAACAGTTTTAGTGGGTGCCACAAGGTACACTTTAATGTAACAATGTGCTGCAGTGTTTAATGGTACATTACAGCATCAATGACTTCCCATCCCAGAAATTTCCTGGTTTGGCTAAACTAGGGCAACAGTCTCCAATTATTTTGCTAATGTTAAACTTGGTAATCTAACTTCAAATGTTTTTGCTATGAGTTTTTTTGAAGTGGAATAGGAAGCTCCCCTGCACCCCCCCACCCCCCCCCCCCCCCCCCCCCCGCCAACTCCTCTAATTGTATAGATACTTCAAACAATGTGAATGTGGCTGTAAACACATAAAGCATTATATTTTTAAATATATACATGTTTTTCTGCTTTATCACAGCATGATTTAGTGGAGCTGATTTCTTTTTGCCCTGTGGGATCTGTGACAATTACCAGCATAGAAACCAATTTATTTGGATGTTTCAATGCTTCATCTCTTTACCAAGCATTAAATTAATGAAACCACATGGATGAAACTGACATTTTCTTTAAAAAAAAGTGAGATGGTTGTTTATTCATCTGTGGGAACATCTTGTTTCCTTTCTGATACAGGTCGTAAGCTTGTACAGCAGGGAGTTTACGATCAGTCAACAACAATTAGCATATTAATTTTAGCAGATTTCTGATTAAATTCTGCTACTAAAGTAGTACTGGTATCAGTTAAAAGGATATTTAGTGTTTTGCTCCATATACATTTTCTTCCTTGCATATCTTAACATGGTATTTATTTACTATTACTATACTCACAAACAAATCATTGGAGATTTTGCTAATTTTATGTTACATTTTTCCCCTGTACACAGCCTTGCGGGTGCAGGTTATTCTGTGAATGGTCAATCTTTTCTTTTGTGCTTTCAGGACACCCTACTGGCCACATATGAACTAATTTCTCATTACATAACAAACAAATTAGTTTGTCGCATGAGAATATTGCTGGTTATTTTAATGAGTGATATTAGTGATATATAGCAGGATTAGTAAATGAAATTTACTTTGTGCAATGTCTCCTTTACATTTTGTTTTCAAAGCTGACCAAAGTAAAAGGAAAACATGGAGATCTTCCTGCAAACCAACCAAATACAGAAGACCAATATCAAGTAAGTAACGGTTTACATTTTCTTTAAATTGGCTATTCTTTGTATATCACAGGGACAATAGCATCCTGAGATAATGGGAACTGCAGATGCTGGAGAATCCGAGATAACAAAGTGTGGGGCTGGATGAACACAGCAGGCCAAGCAGCATCTTAGGAGCACAAAAATTGACGGTTCGGGCCTAGACCCTTCATCAGAAAAATCATCTGATGAAGGGTCTAGGCCCGAAACGTCAGCTTTTGTGCTCCTAAGATGCAGCTTGGCCTGCTGTGTTCATCCAGCTCCGCATTTTGTTACAATAGCATCCTGATTTGGGTCAGATCTAATAAAATGGATAACACAGCAACAATGATCGAATTCAGAGATAGTAGGAACTGCAGATGCTGGAGAATCTGAGATAACAAGGTGTAGAGCTGGATGAGCACACACGCACCTCTTCAGAAAAGGGTCCAGACCCAAAACGTCAGCTTTCCTGCTCTAGCCTGCTGTGTTCATCCAGCTCTACACCTTGTTATCTCTAACAATGATTGAAAATATTTTTTGCCACCACTTTTGAAGGCTGTAAGATGCAAGCATACTGAGATTCACACTTTACATTGTGTTGGGTGAGTTAACTTGTCAGTCACAAATCATTAACCTTTGCTGCAAATGGTACTCACTATTTGGGATAATGGGAACTGCAGTTGCTGGAGAATCCGAGGTAACAAAGTGTGGAGCTGGATGAACACAGCAGGCCAAGCAGCATCTCCGGAGCACAAAAGCTGACATTTTGGGCCTAGACCTCTGATGAAGGGTCTAGGCCTGAAACGTCAGCTTTTGTGCTCCTGAGATGCTGCTTGGCCTGCTGTGTTCATCCAGCTCCACATTTTGTTATCTCACTATTTGGGATATGGCTTCAGGTGAAAGTAGGAAAATGCTTAGTTAAATGCATAATTTGTAATAGCAATTGCTGAAAATAAATTGGAAGAAAAGTAATGCAAATGTTGACAAATACACATCCGTATTCTCTGAAGAAGCTGGAAATGGATCTGTATTTTTCACTATTTTCTCTCTCTTAATGAATAAAAATCACTTCACCAATTCCCATCCATTGTTCTACAAACCCTTTTTGTTTCAAAATGAAATGACTGAAGTGTTTTGTCAAGAATGAAGTAACAGCAAACTGAAACTGGCTTTTTCCTCCTGTCAGTTGTGTAATTGTCCACCACCGTTCACAATTAGATGTTCAAGACTGCAGAACATGCATCTAATGAGATGGTTGTGGGATCACTTTATGCTTATGTGGTTTGGCATGCAACTTATCCTATGTTGTATCTTCACCAGGTTTTTTAAATTCATTTGCGGGATGTGGGCATCGCTGGCTGGTCAGCATTTATTGCTCATCCCTAGTTGTCCTTGACAACATGTTTGTGAGCTGCCCTCTTGAAGCACTACAGTCCACCTGCTGTGGGATGACTGATAATGCCCGTAGGGAGGGAATTCCAGGATTTTAAAGGAATGCTCATATATTTCCAAGTCAGGATGGTGAGTGGCTTGGAGGGAAACTTGAAGTTGGCGGTGTTCCCATGTATCTGCTGCCCTTGTCCTTCAGGATGGAAGAGTTTGTGGGTTTGGGAAGTTCTGCCTAAAGATCTTTGGTGAATTTCTGCAGTGCATTTGTAGATAGTACACACGGCTGTTACTGAGCATTAGTGGTGGAAGGAGTGGATGTTTGACAGGTTGACAGTTCCTTTGTAGGTATGTTTGATGCTTCTCTTGGTATGCTTTCTTGTGTTGATCCTTTGGCTTGTTGATAATAGTACAGTGGGGAAAATGAAATTACAATCTGTGATTGAATACAATCTGCTACTGTTGATGGCCCAGAACTTTTTTTTATTCATTAACGGGATGAGGGCTTCACTGGCTAGACAGCATTTATTGCCCATCCCTAATTGCCCAGAGGACAATTCAGAGTCAACCACATTGCTGTGGGTCTGGAGTCACATGTAGGCCTGACCAGGCAAGGATGGCGGTTTCCTTCCCTAAAGGACATTAGTGAAACAGATGGGTTCTTCTGACAATTGACAATGGATTCAGTGTCATCATTGGATTCCTAATTCCAGATTTTTTTTTAAATGAATTCGAATTCCACCATCATCTGTGGCATGATTCAAACCCTGGCACCTTGAATGTTATCTGGCTCTCTGGATTAACAGTCTGGTGATAATACCACTAGGCCATCATGTCCCCATACAGCCACATGGATTCGTTGTTTTGAGTTGTACAATAAGTTTCAAGTTGATCCCATTTAGCATAAAACAATGGAAGATATTCTCAATATGAAGACAGGATTGCATTTCCACAAGGATTGAGCAATGGTTACGCTTCCTAATAATGTCATGGACTGACATGTATGCAACAGGTGAGAATTAGGTCAAATAGCTTTCCTCTTGTTGGTTTCCTCCATTTCTGCTGCATGCTCCGTCCAGCAGGTATATCCTTTAGGACTGGGCCAGCTTAGTCATATTGGCATTGCCGAGATACCCTCGGTGATGGACACTGAAGTCACCCATCCAGAGCATATTCTATCCCCCTGCTATCCTCATGCTTCTTCCAAGTGTTGTTCAACATGGAGACACATTGACTCATCAGCTGGGGAGTGGGAGGTGGTAGGTGGTGATCAGCAAGAGGTTCCCTTGCCCATATTTGACATGATACCATAGGATGTTATGAGATCTGAAATTAATGTTGAGAACACCCAGGGCATCACCCCCTCCCCAACCCCTCACTTCATACAACTGGATGGTCTGCCTTACTGGTAGGACAAGATATACCCAGGCATGGTGATGGTGTTGCCTAGGGAATTTCTCAGTAAGATGATTCCATGAATATGACTGTCAGGCTTTTGCTTGACTAACCCCCAATTTTGGCACGAATCCCTAAATGTTAGTAAGGAGCACTTACCTGTTATCATTTCCAGTGCCTATGTTGATACTGGATTGTCCAACAGTTTAATTCCTTTTAGATTTAGAACATAGAACAATTCAGCGCAGAACAGGCCCTTCGGCCTTCGATGTTGCGCCGACCTGTGAACTAATCTAAGCCCCACCCGCTACACTATCTCATCATTATCCATATGCTTATCCAAGGACTGTTTAAATACCCCTAATGTGGCTGAGTTAACTACATTGGCAGGCAGGGTGTTCCACACCCTTACCACTCTGAGTGAAGAACCTGCCTCTGACATCTGTCTCAAACCATTCACCCCTCAATTTGTAGCTATGCCCCCTTGTACAAGCTGACATCATCATCATCCTCGGAAAAAGACTCTCACTGTCCACCCTATCTAATCCTCTGATCATCTTGTATGTCTCTATTAAATCCCCTGTTAGCCTCCTTCTCTCCAATGAGAACAGACCCAAGTCCCTCAGCCTTTCTTCATAGGACCTGCGCTCCAGACCAGGCAACATCCTGGTAAATCTCCTCTGCACTTTTTCCAATGCTTCCACATCCTTCCTGTAATGGGATGACTAGAACTGCACGCAATATTCCAAATGAGGCCGCACTACGGACGTTTGTTATAACTGAATATCTCACCAGGCCGTTTCAGGACAAATGACTTGTCCAGAGACGAGACCACAATGGAATGTGTTCCCCACACATTAGTATTGGAAAGCATCTAGATATATCAGAGATGATCAAATGTCATGTGTTTGGAAGGAATTAAGTGCTATCAAGCACAACAATAACCTGCTCACTGAACCTCAGCTTGGGTTCTGCCAAGACCATGCAGGCAGGCAGAAGATACAGAAGCTTGAACACACAAACCAGCAGGTCCAGGAACAACTTCTTCCCAGCTGTTATTAGACTGATGAACAGACTCTCTAGCCTCAAATAATGCTGGTCTTGCTAACATGGATCTCACCTAGTGCATGCCCAGTGCAATGTAACTTGTATACCTCTGTCTAAGTCTTTTTGATCTATACATCCTTGCTTACTATGATCCACTTGTACTACTCGTAAAAAAACCTTTCAACTCTACTTTGGTGCATGTGACAATAAATCAATCAATCAATATTGCAGCCTTGATCTGAAGAGGGACAAGGGAACTGAACTCCAGAAGGAGTGCTGGGGTGACTGCCATTGACATCAAGACAGCAATTAACTGTCGATTCACAAACAGCTAAATCTGCCCTTCTCAACTCACTACAACAGTACATTTCATAACTTTAAAACATTCCATTAATTCTCCACTTCTCCGATAAGTTGTGAAACAGAGGAACATCTCGCACCCTTATGACACTTCTGTTTCCTACTGAAGCTGCCCTGAGTGATACAAACACTTTGGTACCAGTCAGTGTTAACTGAAACAATTCTGTGATCTGGACTTGTATCCACTCAGTGACTTGTGGCTGACCAAACCAATTTCACTTCCTTTTGGTTAGCTAGGTGTCTGATACAGCTTTCTCTCGTAACATTTACATGTCCAAACCAATTTATTGACAAATTCATTCAATTCTAATCTTTCATGGTGAGCTGAATCACATTGGAGTCAATCCAACCCTGAGGAGTCTCTGCTCCAACTGTTAATGCGGAAAGTAATTATAGGTTCTACTGTCAAACGCAGCACAACTGACTATAAACTGTACATATGGTGTGTACCCATTCATCAATGCATTGTTGCAGACCATTCCCCACTGAAAAGCATTTTGAATGCTGGTTTCGACAGGTAACTATCAAGAGCTGAGGTAATAATTGAAATTTATGTATAACCCAATTACTGTTTGCACTTCAGCATATGATCAAACATCTTCATATTAAGCCCTAGGTAAAACCAGCCAGTAAGACTGTCTCAGTAATCTGTGTTCCTGACATGTGTTCCATATTGGTAAATGAACGCTGGAGTGCTCACTCATGGATCAACCCTTTTCTAGCAGTTGTACTCCAGAATCTCTGTGTTCAGAAATAGAGACTATGAAATAAATATAGCTTTTACATTACTTTATAATACAATCTCACAGTCGATAAAATATTAAGATAAAGCATGTTTTCCATCTCAGGCAATAATCAAAAAATTGTGTGTACATAGCACCTTTAAATCAGTAAACCATCCTGATGGCTCACAGGTGTGGGAATTCTATCACTGGCATTACAGATTAAAAGTTTCAAAAGTTTATGCTGGAGTGTTCTGCCTGACTAAAAGTTACTTGGAGTTGGTTGAAGTCTTTAAAGATCCAAGGGATGATTTTTACTTGCACCTTGTCTGCATGCCTGACACCTGTTTTGGAGCTTTGGAAACCACTTGATGTGTGGTGGCAAACTGCTGTATACAGCTGGTGTTGCTGTTCACATTGATTATCATTTCTGCTCACTAACACTCTGTGATTGGTGCTAAGGACATTTATGTCTCTTTTAACCTCATCGATACTGAGATGGAGATAGCTGAGAGCACTAAGTTCCTGGGAGTAATGATCACCAATAACCTGTCCTGATCCTCCCACATCAACGCAACGGTCAAGAAAGCATAATAACATCTCTACTTCCTCAGGAGACTAAGGAAATTTTGCAAGTCTCCAGTGTCTCTTAACAATTTTTATGGATGTGTCATAGCATCCTATCTGGATGCATCACAGCCTGGTATGGCAACTAATTTTCCTTAGACACAAGAAGCCGTTTTGGATACTGCTGGGGGGGTTGACCTACCAGAGGAAAGCCATAGTAGTCAGTTCTCTGGCACTGAGCCTGACACTGTGGCAAAGAAGGGAAGGGGGCAGAATAGAAAAGTACTCGTGGTAGGGGACTCGATAGTTAGGGGAATCGACAGGAGATTTTGTGGGCAAGATCGGGATTCCCGGAAGGTATGTTGCCTCCCTGGTGCCAGGGTCCGGGACGTCTCCGATCGGGTGTATAAAGTTCTGAAAGGGGAGGGTGAACAGCCAGAAATCGTGTTACATATTGGCACAAATGATATAGCCAGAAATAGGTTTGAGGATATAAAAAGTGATTTCAGGGAGTTAGGATGGAAGCTGCAGAGCAGGACGAACAGAGTAGTGTTCTCTGGTTTACTACCGGTGCCACGAGATAGCGAGGTGAGGAACAGGGAGCGGGCGCAGCTGAACACGTGGCTACGCAGCTGGTGTAGGAGGGAGGGCTTCAGATATGTTGATAATTGGGATGCCTTCTGGGGAAGGTGGGACCTGTACAAGAAGGACGGGTTGCATCTGAACTGGAAGGGGACCAATGTCCTGGGTGGAAGGTTTGCTCGAGTAGTTCGAGAGGGTTTAAACTAGTATGGCAGGGGGGTGGGAACCTGAGCTGTATACCAGAGGTGAGCGTTGATGCAGGTGAGGCAGTAGCAAGAGGTAGACCAGCTAGTGGGAAGGATTTTCCTGGGAAGGAACCAAGGGATCGGTTAAAGTGTGTTTGCTTTAATGCAAGGAGTATCAGGAATAAAAGTGATGAACTTAGAGCATGGATCAGTACCTGGTGCTATGATGTTGCGGCCATAACAGAGACATGGGTTTCTCATGGGCAGGAATGGTTGCTGGATGTTCCAGGGTTTAGAACATTTAAAAAGAATAGGGAGGGGGGAAAAAGAGGAGGGGGTGTAGCACTACTAATCAGAGAGGGTATCACAGCTACAGAAGCTTCCATTGTCGAGGAAGATCTGCCTACTGAGTCAGTATGGGTGGAAATTAGGAACAGCAAGGGAGTAGTCACCTCGTTAGGGGTTTACTACAGGCCCCCCAATAGCAGCAGGGAGATTGAAGAAAGCATAGGTCGACAGATTTTGGAAAAGTGTGGACGCAGTAGGGTTGTTGTAATGGGTGACTTTAACTTTCCTAATATTGATTGGAACCTCCTTCGAGCAGAAGATTTGAATGGAGCTGTTTTTGTAAGGTGTGTTCAGGAGGGTTTCCTAACGCAGTACGTTGACAGGCCGACGAGGGGAGAGGCCATTCTAGACTTGGTGCTCGGAAACGAGCCGGGGCAGGTATCAGATCTTGTGGTGGGAGAGCATTTTGGTGATAGTGACCATAACACTCTCTCATTCTACATAGCTATGGAGAAGGAGAGGATTAGGCAGAATGGGAGGATATTTAATTGGGGAAGAGGAAACTATGATGCGATTAGACACGAGTTAGGAAGCATGGACTGGGAGCAGTTGTTCCATGGTAAGGGAACTATAGACATGTGGAGATGGTTTAAGGAACAGTTGTTGGGAGTGATGAGTAAATATGTCCCTCTGAGACAGGCAAGAAGGGGTAAGATAAAGGAACCTTGGATGACGAGAGCGGTGGAGCTTCTAGTGAAAAGGAAGAAGGTAGCTTACATAAGGTGGAGGAAGCTAGGGTCAAGTTCAGCTAGAGAGGATTACATGCAGGCAAGGAAGGAGCTCAAAAATGGTCTGAGGAGAGCCAGGAGGGGGCACGAGAAAGGCTTGGCAGAAGGAATCCGGGAAAACACAAAGGCATTTTACACTTACGTGAGGAATAAGAGAATGGTCAAAGAAAGAGTAGGGCCGATCAGGGATAGCATAGGGAACTTGTGTGTGGAGCCTGAGGAGGTAGGGGAAGCCCTAAATGAGTTTTTTGCTTCTGTCTTTACGAAAGAAACAAACTGTGTAGTGAATGAAACCTTTGAAGAGCAGGTGTGCATGCTGGAATGGATAGAGATAGAGGAAGCTGATGTACTGAAAATTTTGTCAAACATTAAGATTGACAAGTCGCCAGGCCCGGATCAGATTTGTCCTCGGCTGCTTTGGGAAGCGAGAAATGCAATTGCTTCGCCACTTGCGAAGATCTTTGCATCCTCGCTCTCCACTGGAGTCGTACCTGAGGACTGGAGAGAGGCAAATGTAATTCCTCTCTTCAAGAAAGGAAATAGGGAAATCCCCGGCAATTATAGACCGGTAAGTCTCACGTCTGTCGTCTGCAAGGTGTTAGAAAGGATTCTGAGGGATAAGATTTATGACCATCTGGAAGAGCATGGCTTGATCAAATACAGTCAACACGGCTTTGTGAGGGGTAGGTCATGCCTTACAAACCTTATCGAGTTTTTTGAGGATGTGACTAGTAAGGTTGATGAGGGTCGAGCTGTGGATGTGGTGTATATGGACTTCAGTAAGGCATTTGATAAGGTTCCCCATGGAAGGCTCATTCAGAAGGTCAGGAGGAATGGGATACAGGGGAACTTAGCTGCTTGGATACAGAATTGGCTGGCCAACAGAAGACAGCGTGTGGTAGTAGAAGGAAAATATTCTGCCTGGAAGTCAGTGGTGAGTGGGGTTCCACAGGGCTCTGTCCTTGGGCCTCTACTGTTTGTAATTTTTATTAATGACTTGGACGAGGGAATTGAAGGATGGGTCAGCAAGTTTGCAGACGACACAAAGGTCGGAGGTGTCGTTGACAGTGTAGAGGGCTGTTGTAGGCTGCAGCGGGACATTGACAGGATGCAGAGATGGGCTGAGAGGTGGCAGATGGAGTTCAACCTGGATAAATGCGAGGTGATGCATTTTGGAAGGTCGAATTTGAAAGCTGAGTACAGGATTAAGGATAGGATTCTTGGCAGCGTGGAGGAACAGAGGGATCTTGGTGTGCAGATACATAGATCCCTTAAAACGGCCACCCAAGTGGACAGGGTTGTTAAGAAAGCATATGGTGTTTTGGCTTTCATTAACAGGGGGATTGAGTTTAAGAGTCGTGAGATCTTGTTGCAGCTCTATAAAACTTTGGTTAGACCGCACTTGGAATACTGCGTCCAGTTCTGGGCGCCCTATTATAGGAAAGATGTGGATGCTTTGGAGAGGGTTCAGAGGAGGTTTACCAGGATGCTGCCTGGACTGGAGGGCTTATCTTATGAAGAGAGGTTGACTGAGCTCGGTCTCTTTTCATTGGAGAAAAGGAGGAGGAGAGGGGACCTAATTGAGGTATACAAGATAATGAGAGGCATAGATAGAGTCGATAGCCAGAGACTATTTCCCAGGGCAGAAATGGCTAGCACGAGGGGTCATAGTTTTAAGCTGGTTGGTGGAAAGTATAGAGGGGATGTCAGAGGCAGGTTCTTTACACAGAGAGTTGTGAGAGCATGGAATGCGTTGCCAGCAGCAGTTGTGGAAGCAAGGTCATTGGGGTCATTTAAGAGACTGCTGGACATGCATATGGTCACAGAAATTTGAGGGTGCATCCATGAGGATCAATGGTCGGCACAACATTGTGGGCTGAAGGGCCTGTTCTGTGCTGTACTGTTCTATGTTCTATGTTCTAAGCCACAGAGACTTGTGAATGCAGCTCAATCCATCAGGCAGTCCAGCCTCCCATCCATTGACTCCATCTATATTTCCCACTTCAGGAAAACAACCAACATAAACAAAGACCTCTCCCACCCCCAGTTATGCTGTCATCTACCCTCTCCCATCAGGCAGAGGTATAAAAGTTAGAATACATGTACAGACTCAAGGACAGCTTCTTCCTTGCTTTTATTCGAGTTTTGTATGGACCTCTTAAATGTTAATTCTGATCTCTCACTCTGCACCTTCTCTGTGGCTGTAACACTATAATCCGCACACTGTTCTGCTGCTCTGATGCAATTTATATAGTACAATCTACCTGAATATGACACAAACAACACTTTTCACTGTATCTCAGTTCATGTGACAACAATAATTCAATTGTTCTTTAGCCAGAGCATTGGGCACCTTGAGGGTTACCTTCCCATATTGCATACTTTTGAGGATGTGGCCATCTTTGATCCTGCATGCATGCCCAAACCAGTGAAGCCTTCTTGATCAGTGTTAGCATGTTTGCAAGACTTGCCCAAATATGGACTTGGTGATTCATGTTTCTGTGAGTGCCAGGATGTGATATAGATATCATGGATGGAGAATATTGAGATTCTTCTTACGGTGGTATAGTTTATCCAGGCTTTACAGTTATACACCAATACACTGAGGATAAGCGACTTGTAGATAAACACCTTGATCCTTCAGGTCAGTTTGTAATTATGCCATGGCTGTTTAGTTCGTCAGCTAATATTGGTAACTATCATTCCAATGCATGTACTGAGCAATTCAACATGAGGGGAGTTCTCTAGCCAAAGATCCAAGGTGGCGGAATTGCTTGAATGTTTTCAGAAGTGTGTGATTTTTTTTTTCTTTATTCATTCATGGGATGAGGGCATCACTGGCCAGGCAACATTTATTGCCCATCCCTAAACAGAGGGCAGTTGAGAGTCAACCACATTGCTGTGGATCTGGAGTCACATGTAGGCCAGACCAGGTGAGGATGGCAGTTTCCTTTCCTAAAGGATATTAGTGAACCAGGTGGATTTTTCCAACAATCAACAATGGTCATCATTAGATTCCTAATTCCGATATTTTATTGAATTCAAATTCTACCATCTGCCATGGCAGGGTTCGAACCCAGGTCGCCAGAACATACTCTGGGTCTCTGGATTAATAGTCCAGCGATAATACCATGAGGCCATCACCTCCTGATTGTGTCCAATCATTGGTGGAGGCACAATATTCTGTCTTAGAATTAGTTTTCTTGATACTGTAGGTGTGTGTGAACGCAACACCGGGGTGATGTCATGAGCCTTGGGAGCTGCTCATCTCCCTGGGCAGTGGGTGCAGCATCACCTGTGTACAGAAGTTTTCTGATCGTGACTTTCTACATATTTGACTTGGTTTTCAGTCATGATAGGTTCAGGAAGTTGCCATCCCGCCATGCTTAAATCTTGCCGTAAGACAGGTGAGGGACCCTAAAAAAAAGTAGGGACTACAGCGCAGCCCTAATTGATTCCATTCTTGATCACAAAACTATCAGAGGTGGAACTATCAAACTGAATGTTGCTGTCCATGTTATAAAGGAAGGAGCACCTATTTTCTCTAATAAGATCATATCTGCTATGGATCTACCCATTCTGCAACCACATTGTACATCAGGAACAATCTCAAGGCTAGTCATTACAGCTTCCTTAGTACAACAATAGCAAAGAACTTTCTAGTGATGCTGAGGAGTGAGATTCTGTGGTTGTTGCTATAATCTCTTCAATTGCCTTTGTTCTTGCGTAACTTGATACTTGTGTTACACACATTGTGGGAACAGTTTTTAGCTCCAGCAGAGGAAGAAGAGGTCATGAAGGTATAGCAGCAGCAGCAGGAGTTTTTTATATTTGAGCAGCTCAACTGGTAATCCATCTATTCCAGGGATTTCCCTTGCTGCCACAGGGTCAATGGCCTCTTTGACAGTAGCATCTAACCCCACCCAGGGTAATTAGGGATAGACAATTAATGCAGACCTAGCCAGCAACACCCATATCCAATGGAAGAGGTTAATAAAAGTAACTTGCTGATCCACACATCTCATTTGTTGCTTGAGATTGAAATGTGCTTTAGGTATAGGAGACAGGTTAGAAGTCAGCTGAGCTACATTTTTGCTTCAGTGACAGAAATAATTTCTGCATGCTGGGTCTTAAAAACCTGAGTATTCCTGAAACTTCTCATCAATTTTACATGGAATATTGATGTGTGGCATGTCAATGTATTTGGATTTGCATATATTGTTGCACCATCCCCCTGTCAGGGACGAGAGAGTGACTGGTATCACTCTGTACTGTGATAGATGCAGAGTTATGTGGAACACTGTTTATTGGGTGGAGTTGGTGCCAGTGGCCAGATTCTGGATAGTGCTGTGTGCTGATTTCTGCCCTGGAAGATGATGTTAGGAACACAAAGACCACACTGTGCATACCGTTCTAATAGTCACTGTCTATTTTTGTTCATCTTGCCAATGCCAAGATGACTAAGTTATATTTGACAAAAATAAATCTAACTCTTGCATTAACATCCTCCAGGAGAAATAACCCTTATTCGTATTGCTGATGCTCCAGAATATCATTCAAGACCAACATATGGGTGATCTTTGTTTTCAGCAATGGATACAAGGTTGCTCCATAAGTGCTGATGAAGAGAAAGAAGGTGTTCAGCAGTCACAACAAATATCTCAATTATCATTATTTTTGGACAATGAAACCTACTTCATGTTCACAGGTGGTCAGCTGAACTTTTGCCATGCCAGAGGATAGTCGATTATGTAATGGGCTTCACATATTGTTCCATTATTGGCCAATCTAGTCTCTTTGAGAGCAAAGAATTTCAACTTTGCAGTTATGTAGCTCATGGCAGATCAGTGCTGCCTGTGAATACCATCTGTGAACTGCAAGTCCTCATGCCAAGACATACATACTTGAAGTTCCAGTCCTCAAGCTGGAGGATCTGCTCGTCTTGTTTGAGATTTTCCCATTTGCCATCTGCTTGACGGAACATGATCCTAGCCCTCATGCACTAATTTAGGAAAGCAGATGTTGGTGGGTTAATATTCTATTGACTGGTGTTTATAGTGGTTGGCAAATAGAATGCCAATGCTGTCCATTAGAGACAACCTCCCTTACATCAATCAAGCTGGGCGAGAAACTACTATCTCAAGTGTTTGCCTCCAACATCAACCCACCTAGATAAAACTAAGGATGAGATGTCCTTTCTGTTTGTTTTGGCTGCGTAGTCCTGGCAGGATCTAGGGAGAGACTTGTGCAGTATTTACATCTCTCTTGACCAAATGGATTAAATCCAAAGGAAGGACAGAAATTCATCCTTCTTCAGCCCATTCAGTTGTAAGGAGCGGCTTGTTTGAATTGATCACCAGCTGTCTATACGATTCCACTCTAGTGGTTCTGACTTTTCCAAGGCAGGCACACAGGGCAGTGGGTACTATTGGTCCAAATGAACTGATGGAGGGACATCAGGGTGTGTCCACTTGCTGGAGGGACTTCATACCTTACTCCTGTGGACCAGGATTCCTCTGAGATCCTATGTAGGTCAACCTAAGGCTGAATGGTGACTCATGGATATGTGTCATTGCAAAGAGGTACTTTGCAGTTCTTGGTGATGCAAATGCAATATACTGACAGGAGAGAACTTGCACACTTTGTCTTCTCAGTAAACTAGCCAGTGGCAATGGATCATGTACTGCATTAAACACACAACAGCATTCAGTGTAAATCCCTCACATTCAGAGATTCAAACAATCAGCTGAAAAGCATGGATTGGAAGAAGACAGCTTCTAATACCAATCATTTGACAAAAACTTTTCTGCAGGAGATCCAAGCGATCTGGCAAAAATTTTGCATATCAATTTTGACACAACATTAGTATCATAGATAACATAGAACATTACAGCACAGTACAGGCCCTTCGGCCCTCGATGTTGTGCCAACCTGTCATACCGATCTCAAGCCCATCTAACCCACACTATTCCATGTACGTCCATATGCTTGTCCAATGACGACTTAAATGTACCTAAAGTTGGCGAATCTACTACTGTTGTAGGCAAAGCGTTCCATTCCCTTACTACTCTCCGAGTAAAGAAACTACCTCTGACATCGGTCCTATATCTTTCACCCCTCAATTTAAAGCTATGCCCCCTCGTGCTCGCCGTCATCATCCTAGGAAAAAGGCTCTCCCTATCCACCCTATCTAACCCTCTGATTATTTTATATGTTTCAATTAAGTCACCTCTCAACCTTCTTCTCTCTAATGAAAACAGCCTCAAATCCCTCAGCCTTTCCTTGTAAGACCTTCCCTCCAAAAGTTAACTTTTTGCAGTTATTGATCACTTTGAAGACATGTCTTAAGACTTATTCAACTTTCTTAGCTGGCTACTTCAGTCTTTTATTACATTAGAAATAGTCACTGGAGTAACATGGCACTAACGATAATATTTAAATGATTTATGTGATTGATCTGAACCTCTAAGAAAAGAGATTAAATTATGTTTGAGATATTTGTCAGAGTAATCAGAACTTTTATTATCTTTGCAGCCTTTGCAGAAGAGAGATCAAGATGCATATTCCCAACTTGGTTTTAACAAAAGGAACCAGGACACAGAGGCTGGATTTGAAACAAAACAGGTTTTTTTTTAAACTTTTTTTTTATAAAATAAGAATCGATTCCAAACACAGACTATTTTATAACAAGAAATTCAGAATGAATCTTTTAAATGTTGAGGTTACAATTTCTGGGATGCTTAGGCTAATCTCAGATGTTATTTGCACAAGATGATGCACAGTACTGCAGGAGCCCTGTGGTGCTCTTCCACCCCCGAATCAAAACCCCAGGCTTGGGGCCCATCCCAGCACTTGATAGCGAAGGAAAGTGTGATGATAACACAATCAAACAGGTTGTATATCAGTCTACAGATCCTTCCAACTCAAGTTAATGATGGGCGGTAAGAGCAAGAAACATTTCTGCCACATGATACAAAGAATATAAGTGTCAATACCTATCACTGCCCTTATCTCCAGAGTACATTTGTTTCAAAGTGCATGTAAGTGACTGTAGCACCACCGCCACCACAAACAGTAGTCAATGGGTGACAGAAGAGCATTAGTATTCAATGTGAAATTCCTACAATACATGCACAGCTAGTTATTAAGTGAATTGTAAGTGTTCAGTATTTTCAAAATGCAACTGCATTATTTCTATTAGTTGCGACATGTTATTGTATAATACTTATTTTCATTTTTATGGCCATATAAAAGGTGTTTCTTTAAAAGGCCCCATGAGATAAGAATGTGTGTGTATGAGTAGCGAATCATTTAATTTAAAAATAGTAGCAGTGAATCTTTAGACTTTAACAAAACAAAGGTTATTTTATTGCAAAACTACTACTGTAATTAGTTAAGTAGGATTGCTAATGTAATTAGCTTTAAGCAAGACAAAAACTAGAAGTAGGCAAGGATAATAACATACTTAGAAGGAAGACATAACCTACAATCATTTTTAAACACAAATAGCAAATTGGAATTCTGAAACACGTAATGAAAATTTTACCACATGAAACATGCAATTACAGAAGTTCTCCTTATGGTTGCCAGGAAGTTGAAAGCCTCACCTGATACTTGAAAAACATATACTTTGTTTTTAAAATGTCTTATCAAATATTCAACATTCATTGCTCTTTTTCTTATCAAATCCAACAGAGAGACGGTGCTCCTCATAGTGACACCTATTCCGTAAGTACTATATCGCTTTGGGAAATTAATGTGATTGTTCAATTAGCCAGAGGAAATGGGTGAGATCCTTAAATAAGTACTTTACATCAGTTTTCACCAAAAAGAGGGATGTGAGGGAAGCTGAGGTTAGGGAAAGGTGTGTGAATACTTTTGGACAGGTCAATATAATGAGGGAGGAAGTCTAGAAATGCATGAAGGTAGACAAGAACCCAGGGCCAGATGGGATCCATTCCAGGTTTGGCCTCAGCCAATGTTCCAGAGGACTGGAGAATTGCTAATGTTGTTCTGTTGTTTAATAAAGGAAACCGAGATAATCCAGGTAACTACAGGCCAGTGAGCCTGATGTCAGTGGTGGGGATGCCTTTGGAGAAGAGACTGAGAGCATATTTCATCACATTTGGAGGCAAATGGACTTGTTAGTGATAGGCAGCATGGGTTTTCACGGGGAAGGTCATGTTTCATCAACTCGATTGAGTCTTTTGAGGAGGTGACAAGAATGATTGTTGATGGAAGGGCTGTTGTTTACATGAACTTTAGTAAGGCATTTGATAAGTACTTCATGGCAGATTGATACAAAAGATAGAGTCTCATGGGATCCAGGCCGAGCTAGCTAGATAGATACAAAACTGGCTTGGTCATAGAAGACAGAAAGTAGCAGTGAAAGGGAGGTTTCAGAATGGAGATTAGTAACTAGTGGTGTTCCACTGGGATCAGTGCTGGGACCTTTGTCGTTTGTAACATGTAGAGAAGATCTGGAGGAAAATGTTGGTGGTCTGATTAGTAAGTTTGCAGATGACACCAAAATTGGAAGAGTTGCAGATAGTGAGGAGGATTGTCAAAGGATACAGTAGGATATGGATAGATTGCAGATTTGGGCAGAGAAATGGCAGATGGAGTTTAACCCAGACAAATGCGAGGTGATGCATTTTGGAGGGTCAAATTCAGGTGCAAATGGTACAATAAATGGCATAACCCTCAGAAGCATTGGCATACAGAGGGCTCCAAGAGGTTAGATCAACAGGTCCTTGAAAGTGGCAACACAGTTGGATAAGGTGGTCAAGAAGGCATACAGCATGCTTGTCTTCATCGGCCGGGACATCAAATATAAGAATTGGCAAGTTATGTTACAGCTGTGTAAAACTTTAGTTAGGCCACTTTTGGAATATTGCATGTAGTTCTGGTCGCCATAGACGTGGATGCTTTGGAGAGGATGTTTACCAGGATTTTGCCTGGTCTGGAAGATTTTAGTTATGAAGAGATGTTGGCTGTCTCAGATCATTTTTCAATGGACAGATGGAGGCTGAAGGGTGACCTGATAGAGACCTACAAAATTATGAGAGGTGCAGATGGGATGCTTAGTGAGAGGCTTTTTCCCAGGATGGAAAGATCAACAGGTTCAGGGTGAGTGGGGGAAAGTTTAAGGGGAGAAGTGCAGGGCAAATATTTCACACAGAAGGTAGTGGGCACATTGCCAGTAGGGGTTGTGGAAACAGGTATGTTAGCAACACTTAAGGTATATCTTGATAGACACATGAATGGGAGGTGAATAGAGAACTAGAAACCATTTATGGACAATAAGTAGCAGGTCTAAATAAGGACTAGCAATCAGCCCAGGCTTGCTGGGCTGAAAGGCCTGTTCCTTTGTTGTATTGCATTATAAACTGTATATTTATTCTTTTTCTTTTCACCCCTGTTAAGGACTGAGAATGATAGTGCACATTTTAAAAACGTAACTGTATTTCATTGGCACAAATGTATTTAGGTACAATTGTATCATGTGCCCTGCCCTGGAATTTTTGGACATCTAATGACCATGTTCTCTTGAATTGTGAATAATATGAGAGGCAGCAACATCAAATATCTGTGGATAGTATACACCTGATCCCATGTAATGGTAGACTTGTTTATAATTTGACTAAATGGAGTAAGGTTTGGCTTTGGTGTAAAAACTATTCACCACCATATAGCCTCCTGAGGAGAGTGTAGATATTGCACCTTGTGGAACTTAACACCAATGTCATCCTGATAACTATAGTGTAAGACAGAGGCTGTGGTTGATGCATTGGTCCTGCTAAATTTCTTGTCAATGTTTTCTGGCCAGTAACCAGTCAGATTGAGAGATTTGCTAGCTCATGACTGGAAGGCATGTGTAGGAAGGGTAGGAGCATTTGGGGGGTGGTGAAGAATGTTGGGTTTGTAATGGGGAAGGACAATTTTAAAAGTTTGTTGTTTGTGGATATTGTAGGGAAAAGTTTACGGACATGTTGAAGACAGTATGAGCCATGGGGAGATCTGATGATGGTTGAAGAGAGTGCAGATCGTGGGCAATTGTGGGGAGATTAGGTTGGGTTGCAAACAGCTGTATACTCAAGTGCTGGAGAGATACATATCTCTGGATCTGCTAACTCACTCTGCTCTTCAGTTGCAGGATTCTGGGAAATTCAGCCAGTAGCCATTCAATGTATATATGTTGAAATTGAAGCATTCATTTCAATGGGCATATGTGAATAAACAAACTTCTCCTGTGAGATTGATGCATGTCTCCCAGATCTTTGTCACCGAACCTGGAAGTGGGTTGATTTGAGGCAGGATAGAATTGGGTAGATGTTTGAACATAGCCCTCCATCCAACCTGCTGATAAAACCCCATTAACTCTAATGACACTTGTAGCAATATCTCTTATTAACTTCTGGTCAGTCAATTGTGTGCAGCATCCAGGAGATGTCATGGATGAGTACAGCTTATACCAATGCTTGTCTACACAGTGATTTGTGATCATATTAGAGGGATATGATGAACAAAACCCAGCTTGTGCATCTTTTGCACATCCTTTAATAGCTGCATACAGAACCACATAGACTGGTGGGTTAATTTGTAATTAAACAGCATTTCAACTGAAGATCAAAAATTATTTTGATTGCAGAAACTGAATCCTAAGAATAGAAGTGAGCCTTATGGTGAACTCAAACCAACTCAGCAGGTATGATATGGATGAAATGATCTATCTACAGATTTCTGTAACTGCTGTAAATAATCATATCCAAGTATAAATGTATACTTTTGCTTGTATTACATATTTGAAATACTCGGTCAATTGTTCACTACTGTAAAAGTTGGTGATTATCAGGCCTGATGCTGAATGTCTTTGGGTATATGTCACAAACTCAGTAAGCTGAACAGAAGGGCTACATTTGTTGTATCATAGAATCATAGAATCCCTACAGTGTGGAAACAGGCCCTTCGGCCCAGCAAGTCCACAACGACCCTTGGAGCGTCTCACCCAGACCCATCCCCTTATAACCCACCAATCTACACACCCCTGAACACTATGGGCAATTTACCATGGCCAATCCACTTAACCTGCACATCTGTGGACTGTGGGAGGAAACTGGAGCACCTGGAGGAAACCCATGCAGACACAAGGAGAATGTGCAAACTCCACACAGACAGTCGCCTGAGGGTGAAATTGAACCTGGATCCCTGGCGCTGTGAGGCAGCAGTGCTAACCACTGAGGCACCGCCCCTTTGGGGAGAATAAATTATTTTAGTGACAAAGAAGGCAGTTTTAATTTCTCTGGTAACTGGGTAAAAATTGCAAACTAAATGATCTACATTTCCAGTACAAACGCTACACAGATCATTGTCTCCAGTGCAGATGGTGTATAGGTTTTATACACGCACACATGCAAAATAATCTGAATTAGAAACATCCTAGAGTTGTATTGTGGGATATCAGCTCAATGAGATAATTAAATTATTGAAAGACTTTGCCCATCCTTCAGCCTGATTATTTGGTATATGCTCATACAAGTAAGGCCTTGGAAAATCTATCATTAAATGTGTTCAACTGAAATTTAGGACAGACGTTTAGCTATGTACCTAATAAATATGTGTTTTTGGAATGAATCAACGTTATGTTTATCTTCCCCAGCCCAAGCGAAGAGGAAAGGGAGGGAATGACATTTACCAGGTAAGAAGGAGATGAGTGGAGTTGTTATCATTTGACGATGAAGTATGAGTGATGTAAACTAATAAGCCTCCCCTCCCACCTTCTGCTATATGTCAATTTGTCCTAACTTGCATCATGTCCCATTCACACACAGCACAAGTGCTTTCTGATGATAAGGCTGTTAGTTAAGCTGCACTTGAACAATAAAATTCTAATCCACAATTTCAAATTTCTCCTTAGCTCATCATTTCCAAACTCTTTAACCTCATACGACTCTACAACTGCCATAAACCTTTGTATCCAAGGCCTTCCCTCAATTACTGAGTCCCTAAGTTGTGGAAATTCAAAAACCTCCGCAAATTTTCTCTTTTAGAGTGTTCTTCAAACCAATATTTAATTTTGTTACTTTTATGGCTGTAAATGGTAGACAATGGCTCGGATATTCTGAAGGCCAGGCAGTCTCTGGAGCAGTGTAGACTGAAAATGCATATATAAATCATGTGGAATCTCTGGTGCAGGTGATTCTATGGAAACTGCCTGAGAAATTAAAACTTTCGATGGGCAATTCCCTTCCATCCAGAACCCTCTGAAAAGCTCTTATATCAAGGACTTAAGGATTCCTACTCATTTGAACTTAATGTTTACCAAGGTGAAAGGATTTTAAACCCTACTCTAGGGTAACGATCAAACTGAGTCTCCATCTCATAGCCCTCTGAGACAGCCTGATAGCTACCTCCCAATCCCTTCCACCAAAACTACTGACCCCTTCTACCCCAACAAATACTTTGACCTATTCTAAGCACTTATCCATTTTCCTGGCATCCTACTAGCTGGGTTTCCAGCTCTGATTAGAATTTCATGGCCAATGTCTCCCTAAATGATGTACCACATTCGAATTAATTTTTTTTAGATTCCCTACAGTGTGGGAACAGGCCCTTTGGCCCAACAAATCCACACTGCCCCTTGGCAGCATCCCACCCAGACACATCCCCCTATAACCCACACACCCCTGAACACTACGGGCAATTTAGCATGGCCAATCCACCTAGCCTGCACATCTTTGGACTGTGGGAGGAAACCGGAGACCCCGAGGGAAACCCACGCAGACACGGGGAGAATGTGCAAACTCCACACACTCAGTTGCCCGAGGCTGGAATCGAACCCGGGTCCCTGCTGCTGTGAGGCTGCAGTGCTAACCACTGAGCTACCGTGACGCCCCTAAATAATGTCTCCCTAGTAATGTTCTAGTGAACTGCCTGAGAACATGTGACTATGTTAAAAGCAGTGTACCACTGTAAATCATTGCTGTTGCAGATAGCATATACAAATCATGTGCACAAATTGTGGCAAATGTTTCCACCTTTGTAAATGATTGGTCACATAGGAACCTGTCATGTTAGAGCATTTAGTCCCCAAACAGTTCTTTCACCTTTTGAGAGCTATGGCTGGCCTTGGAATTGATTCCTTTATTTTCCCTGGTACCCATTGGCTAACAAAATATTAAAACTAATATTGATAGATTGAACTATAAATCTAGCACCAACTGCCTTTGCAGAAGACAGTTTCAAACTTCTACCATTCTTTGTTTTAGAAGCGATTTCTAATTTCACTCCTGAGAAACCCAACTCTAATTTTTAGATAATGTGCCCTTGATCTAGACATCCAAGCAGCAGCTACCCATCAGTTCCCTTACATCCGGGATATGGGTGTCACTGGCAATGCCATCATTTGTTGTCCATCTGTGATTGCCCTTGAACAGAGATGGTTGTTAAATTATTTCAGGTCGGATTAGGGTTAAGGTTAGGGTTAGTAGGGTTCAAGTAGTTAAGAATCAAACTCATTCCTGTGGGTCTGCAGTCACATGTAGGCCAGACTATGTAAGGCTGACAGTTGTACCTCCCTAGAAGGCATTGGTGAAACAAATGGGGTCTTATAACAATTGAAAGTTTCATGATTTCCACTGCTGACACTAGATTTCATTCCCAGATATATTAACTTAAATTCCAACAGCTTCCATAATGGCATTTGAACCCTTGACCCCCAGAGTCTGGGCCCTTTGAATTACAAGCTCATTGCCATATTACAAGTTAAGGGGGCATGGGATTCAGGGCAATTTGGCTGTCTGGATACAAAACTGGCTGTCCAGTAGAAGACAGAGGGTGGTAATGGAACGAAAGTATTCAGCCTGAAGCTCGGTGACCAGTGGTGTTCCACAGGGATCTGTTCTGGCTCCCCTGCTCTTTGTGATCTTTATAAATGACTTGGATGAGGAATTGGAAGGGTGGGTTAGTGAGTTTGCCAATGACATGGAGGTTGGAGGAGTTGTGGATAGTGTGGAGGGCTGTTGTAGGTTGCAATGGAACATTGTCAGGATGCAGACCTGGGCAAAGAAGTGGCAGATGGAATTCGACCCAGAAAAGTGTGAAGTGATTCATTTTGGAATGTTGAATTTGAATGCAGAATACAGGGTTAATGGCAGGTTACTTGGCAGTGTGGAGGAACAGAGGGATCTTGGGGTCCACGCCCACAAAACCATCAAAGTTGCCATCCAAGTTGATATGGTTGTAAAGAAGGCATATGATGTGTTGGCTTTCATTGGCATTTGAATTGAGTTTAAGAGCTGTGAGGTTATGCTGCGGCTGTATAAAACTCTGGTTAGACCACACTTGAGATATTGCGTTCAGTTCTGGTCACCTCATTGTAGGAAAGATGTGGAAGCTTTAGAGAAGGTGCAGAGGAAATTTACCAGGATGCTGCCTGGACTGGAAGGCAGGTTTGAAGAGGAAATGTTGAAGGAGCGAGGGCAATTTTCATTGGAGTGAAGAAGGATGAGAGGTGACTTGACAGAGGTGTAAAAGATGATGAGAGGCAAAGATAGAGTGGGAAGTGAGAGATTTTTTCCAGAGTGGAAATGACTGTTATGAGGGGGGCATAATTTTAAGGTGATTGGAGGAAGGTATAGGGGAGATGTCAGTGGTAGGTTCTTCACACAGAGAGTAGTGGGCGTGTGGAATGCGCTGCCGGCAGTGGTAGTGGAGTTAGATACTTTAGAGACTTTTAAGCGACTCTTGGATAGGCACATGGAGGATAGTAAAATGTACGGTATGCAGGGTAGATTGATCTCAGTAGATTAATATGTCGGCACAACATGTTCTAGTGGCATTACCACTACCGCATCATCTAAACAGCACTCCAATTCTATAAGCTTCAATTGTAGTAACATTTCCATGAGGCATTTTATCAAATTGCTTCAGGAAGCAAAATAACTAAAAACCTTAGACATTCTCCTGTGTATTACTTTGGTCACCTCTGCATAACATTTACTCAGATTCATCAGGCATCTCTTACTGTTTCAATCCATGCTGACTCTCTCCAATCAGCTGAAAATTTCAAATAGGTCAGGTGTTAGACTAACTGGCTTTCCACTGTCTCATTTCTTAAGGAGCGACACAATTTTCAATCTAAATTCACAGTCTCCAAATTGATAGAACTTTGATACTATTAGGGCGCCTTCAATTTTCAACTTATTTTGAAACCCTGGGATAGAATCATCTGGTCCTGGCGTCTGTGACTATTTTAGTGTCATTATAGTCTTCACTATTGCTATTTTACTTTTTAAATCTCTGATTCTATCTTATTTTCCTGACACTGTCTGGTAGATTCATCTGAAGTTTGACTGTCAGTTTTTATGATACAAATCGATTATTCAGTTTGTTCACTATTTCCATATTCTCACTGTTTATCACTGTTGTCACTTTCCAAGGGATCCACATTGCTGGCAGCCATTTGCTTTCTCCTGATGATTAATGAACATTTCTGTGTTGATCTTGGATATCTAATACATTTTTTTTTCACTTTCCCTTTCTGTAGCTGTATACATTTTGTTGTGTTTTGCTATTACGTGTATTTTTTCAATTGGTCAGGATTTTTCATATTTTTGTGGGCTTTTCCTTTCAGTTTTATGTTGTCTCTTTTCACTGGAGTTTTCTGTTTTGTTTTTAGAAGGTGCATAAACTTGTTCTGTATTATAATTTCTTTTGCAAAAATACATTTTATTCATAAAAAAAGAAAATCTTTATGTACATACACAGTTACTAAAACAGTGCCGATCTTTTTACGGTTTTTGCATTCAGAGGAGAGAACAAATATTGGGATTTAACTTTCTCGATAGTTACAGTGAGTCTAAAAGCATTTCTAAATTGCACTAGGTACTAGGAAATATTTATGTATCTGAGGCTTTGGGGGTGTCCGATAGCTAAATGAACCCCCATTTTCCGTTAGCAGAAAGACCTCAGACTGTGGTCTTTCCCCAGTGTGCCTTGGCAGCAGCTGCCCCATGCTTTACTGCTCCCTCAGCACAGAGTCTTGGACCTTGGAATGTGCCAGTCTACAACACTCAGTCAGGGTCATCTCTTTCAACTGGAAGACCAGCAGGATTCTGGCAGATCAAAGAGCATCTTTCACCGAGGTGATGGTCTTTCAGGTGAAGTCAATGTTTTTCTTGGTGTACATCTCAGAGAACAGACTGTACAGCACGTCCTGCACCACAGAGCTGCTCAGGATGAACCTCAAACAAACAGCAACCCGTTGCATCTCCCGCCAAACTTACTTTGCAAAGGCGCATTCCAGAAAGAGATGTGTGACAATCTCACCCACGTTCCAGAGCCAGTTCGAGGGCAGCTGGGTGCTTCTTGGAAAGTTTTGGCGATGAGGCATTTGCCAAATGACTTTGAAAGCCTGCTCAGGAAACCATGGGTCAAAGTCCACTCTCTCCTTTTCCTGAGGGGTCTTGAGGACACTGCATGCTGAGAACTGTGTGATGGATTTGTGGTCAAGGGTGTTTTTCTAGCCCAGTGCTGTGTCCAGTACCCATGAAATGGGACCCATCTTTCTCAAAGTACTCCTTACGTCATGTGTTCACCTTCCTAACCTGCTTTTCCCTTTACCAATTTTCATGTGGCTCAGAGTTTCAGTCTGCAAAGTCCTGCTCGAGTGCCAGAAATTGGAAGCTATATAATTGACATGTAGTTCACATTTCAGACATCTTTCCAACAGTCTTTATCCCCACCTTCAAATGTAGCAAGTTCATCAATGTTGTTGGATAGGATAGTTTCTATGATTCTTCACTCTCCAAAGATTCCCCTCCCTCCCATTACTCAGCATATTATTGTTGTACCAACTCTATTCAAAACCTGCACCTCTCCATAAAATATGTCTGAAGTCTTGAGTAAACTGCCTAGATACTGCTCCCCTTCCTTATGTCAATTTACAGTCCAGTTCAATGAATCATTAGCCAGAGATTCAAGATGGAAACATTTATCATAGGTGTGTTCAGTTTTGGTATTGTCATCCACAAAGTCAAACACATCATCCTTCAGACACACAACCTGCTTAACCATTCCTTAGTTTGCTATTTATGTCCACTTCACAGTTTGTTAAATCTATTCATTAGCATGCATTAAGTACTTATCTTGTTCAAAATCTTGAAATACTATTAACCAAAGCTGCATGAATCAATACTTACAAAGGTAATAAAACAGCATCTTCTTACCTCTCTATACTATATTTCTGACTTTTTCACTCTGAGGCGCCATAGGTTCAACAGTGATTCTCATGTGAGAGCTTTTAATCTGTCCCTTTATTAAGGAAAATCAAAAATAGAAACAACTTAAAGCAATATTTTGTACTCCTATGCTCATGGCAGATTGTCGTATGCAATGGAATTATCTGCTGAAAGATCAGGAAGCTGAGCAGTCATCCTTGACCAATGTTCTGTGCAAGCCCACATTTCCTGCAAGAAAGTTATCTCCGCAGAGCAAAATGTATTGAGAGAAATGTATTCCCTTTTGATACACTCAATGAACTAACAATCCCATGAAACGATTTATTTTGCAGGGACTGAGTACAGCTACGCAAGACACATATGACCAGCTGCAAATGCAGCCATTACCAGCTGTCCCTCCACACCCTCGTCGCTGAGATTCTGTGATTGATATTGGAACACCATGATGACAGAAAGTGAAAATCCTTTAGGATTAACTCCATTTTACATGCATCAAAGTTAATACTATTTTGGAAATTGTTCCTGACAAAGTTATTTACTTGAAAAATCCAGATTTTTAAAAAATTTGCATGATTTAAAAATATCACTATAACAGCAGGATTCTGAGTGACAGTTTTGATGCCTGAAACCTTATTTTCCTTCTATGGATCATGTTGTGTTGATGTTTTTCAGGTAATATGGAATAGATTAAGTTTACACGCATCTTTGAAAGATTTTTTAGTTGCATTTTTGTATATGTCATACTTAAATCTTTCCAATACTGAAAGTATTTAAAAGTAGAGGAAACGAAAATAACAATTGGAAATAGGCATTTTGAAAGATGACCAGCCTCTAATGCAAAGAGATGGTTTCAAAATTGAAATAGGGTTTTCAGTCCTTTTCTGAAAACGAATTTAAATTTAATCTGAACAGTCTTATTTGGATTAATTTTGTATGAAAACAACTACAGATAAGAAGCCATGTAAATACTATTAGAAATGCACAGTAACAAGATCTTTTTAATTGTAAACTTTTTTTTAGCTGTCCACTGAATTCTTGCACTTCAATGAGATTGTAGAAGTTGCAGTGATATTGTCTGAAATTAGGTTTTCAGATGTTTCCAGGCAGTTATCTAGTCTCACTTTTCCTGTTGAAGTAAAAGCAAAACTCTCCAATTGAGAAGCAAATCAATTTACCCACAGCCCTCTCGACTTTAACATCGTCAAATGAAAAAAATCACAATGAGTACTCAGCAAATGATTTTCAGCACATCTAGGCATTCATCTGTGACTAAACTTCCTAATAAAGATTTCAGTTTGGCTAGAAATTTTAGAGTTAATTTTAATTCCCTCCATTATTTCAATATTCAGGCTTTGATCTTAGCTTACTAAGCAACACAAACATACATTTTAATGAAAATACATTTATTTAAAATTAGATGATCAGGCATATTCTAAAAATGAAGGAAAAGAAAATTAACAACTATTTGAGGTCACCTAAGGTTTTCAGGGCTGTGACCCTTTATACAGTATTGGGTTTTTCTGTTACTTACAGTCTTTGGCCAAATGTTGTAGTTGCTGCCCATGTATTCAATGCAGAAAATGCAACGGCTACCTAACTCGTGTGAGAGTCATTTTATTTACATGAGTTATCAGGATCCAAAACACATTGCCTGAAAAGGTTGTGAAAGCAGAGCCAATAATGACTTTCAAAAATGTTTACTTGAAAGGGAAAAATATCAGTGTTACTGGGCAAGAGTGGTAAAGCAGGACTAATTGGATGGCTCTTTCAAATAGACCGGGGTTATTTTCCTTGTAATTGATAGGGTTGATAGAGATTTATTTGAGGCTTATGAAATGATGAGGGTCCCACATAGAGTGGAAAGAAAGACTTATTTTTTCTCAGGAGATTGACTTAAAGTAATTAGCAAAAGCATTAAAGGAGGGTAGAGAAGAACGCTTTTCACCCAAAGGGATATGGGAGTCTGGAACCCACTGTGTGAAAGAGTAAACAATGTAGAAATCCTTACTGTACTTAAATAATTCTTCAATATGCACTTGAAATGCCATAGATTGCAGGTTAACAGACCAAGAGCTGGAAAGTGAGATTAGGCCAACTGAGTCTTTTTTTCTGGCAGTATCGACATGATGGGACTAATGTGCTATAAATTTCCAATATTTCTTACAAACATGCTTTGATGGAATAGTTCAATGAATAATTCAATTATTATTGTGGTTAAATTAAAGATCAAAATGAAGTCAGTAATCCAGCTTCAGTTTCTGCTTCTGGGTAACATTTTCATAAGAACTAACTCACTCAACTACAGTGACTACTAATTACCTTAATGTGCCTTACCAAACATCGTTTTGTTTACCATCCTATTTGCTTAGTAAAGTAGCTTCCTTTGTTTTCTAATAATTGTACCAAATTCACCATAATCGTAATTGTGTTTTCAATGCACAGTAAAAAAAATTTTGTTATAAAGTAATATATCCATGAAAAAACTAAATATTATTCATAGGCTGTGCAATTAGTTTCTAGTTTTGAAATGAATGCACTACCTGAGATCATAAAAAGGAATGAACAGATAATATTCATTCTCAAGAAATATAATACCCTGTTTGATTTTAAAAATTTGAACAAATAATCCAGGAGGCAATTTGTTAACTTATTTTGAATGTGGGCCTAATTGATGAGATGATTTTTGTTTTGCTTTGTCTTATGGTTGTTTAGAGGAAATTTTAACCATTGTTCATTTTACAATTTCATGTATTTAAGATGTAATGTTGTCCATGATACCTGTCTATTTTTCTGTATTAAAAGAGTAGCTATCTAGATTGGTTAATAATCCTTTGATTCTTTACTCTTAAGGAGAATCCATTTTTTTGTGAAGCCCAGTGACTTTTCCATCAGCTGTCATAACCACATCAGAATTGATATTATTTTGAGAACAGTTACGGTAACAAAAGGATGTTTTATGGTAAATTAATTATGAGCTAAGAAAGCATTATCTCAAGAAGATGTTATAAATGGATACATTTACACTGAATAGCTTAAATTCTGAAATAGATAAGATAATCTTGACAGCTTTGAAAAGGCACGATTCCAGTTTTCATCTTAATCTTCTGTAAGAATGAGAAAGGAAACAGTTAGTTAGATGTCATAAAAATCCCTCCTTGTGATGCATCAAAGCTGACTAGTTCATTTGTTCTGTCAAGTGATGCAGCAAGTTGATTGTCAGATAACAGTATAAAATACAAATATGAAATAAGGTGGAGCACCAAGCCTTTAAGTTATTATTGTAAATTACAAATGAAGACAAGAGGGCATTCAATAGAGCACATACCTGTGAATTAAGCAGCTTGTCAGTGAAGCGCTGAGATAACAAAGTGTGGAGCTGAATGAACACAGCAGGCCAAAGCAGCATCTTAGGAGCAAGTGGCTGAGGAACTGAATAATTACTTTGTGTCAGTCTTCACAGTGGAAGACACAAGTAATCTCTCAAAAATTCAAGAGAGTCAGGGGGCAGAGCTGAATATAGTGGCCATCACCAAGGAAAAGGTACTAGTAAAACTGATAGGCCTGAAGGTGGACAATTCACCTGGACCAGATGGACTCTACCCCAGAGTTCTAAAGGAGATGGCTGAACAAATAGTGGAAGCATTAGTGGTGATCTTCCAGGAATCACTAGAGTCAGGGAAGGTCCCAGAGGACTGGAAAGCACAGAACCAAAGCTGCTTAAGCTGCAAAAATTTACCTGTCTACCCTGGATCACACTGGAATCCAAGAGCTCCCACTTCATCCATCACGTCACCTGCAATCTAATCTTTTATTGTCTTAGATGTTTAATTACGACTCAGTATTAAGCCTCTTCTCACCGCCACTTTACTGTACTAACTTAAACCTTAGAATCAAATAGCTTTACCACTGAAAAAAGATTAATAATGACATCACTTGTTTCTTTCTTTGACTAGACTCTCAAATAACTTCCAGCAAGGTTGTTTTTAAAAAAAAAAGCATTTTTCTCAAATTTAGCTCATTACAAACAGTCCCCAACAGCACTTACTCATAAACCAATCAATCGCAAATTTCCTTTTATATCATGTTGATTCTTTTCCCCAAATCTGACATATTTATCTTCCTTCCTGTTCTGTATCTCCAGCAGGTCCACGTCGGTCTGCTGTTCTTTTTGAAGTGATCATATTGATTTGATTTTTGATTTCCCCTTCCAGAAAATAAATAAAAGTGCTCCTTCATCCACCCAGGGTTTTTTTTTTGTAATTGAGAGCAGCAATATTGATTTTATATCTCACCTGCTTCTGAAATATTATGGTGGAATATATGAATAGAATTCCTACAGTATGGAAACAGGCCATGTGGCCCAACAAGTCCACACTGACTCTCTGAAGAACCTCCCACCCAGAATCACTGCCCTGCCCTATCCCTATACCCTGCTTTTCTCATGGCTATTCCACCTAACCGACACGTCTTTGGACAGTGGGAGGACACCCACACAGACAATCACCTGAAGCTGAAATTGAACCAGTGTCCCTGGCGCTGTGACACAATAGTGCTAACCATGGAGCCACTATGCCACCCTCTCTTTATGATAGAGAATGCTGGTTCAGACTTGCTGCCAATGGCATTTGCGTTGAGGTTTATTGTGTCCCTCGTGGAGGATTGCACAGTGTCTCCTAACATTGTGGTCATAGCTCCAGTTGATTATCACTCAATCTTCATGGGTTGACATTCTTTGGTCAACAGGCATGACACATGCCAATGAATATGTACACATGCATAACTTACCTAGTTCTTCCACTTTAAAGGGCATTAAAATATGCATTTTAACTGTGATTTTCCACTCAAGATCTAGCCCCATCACTTTTAGCTGGGTTTTAGGGGAAGGATAAGTTACAAGCAGAGGCACAATTGGCCTACCTCCCTGGGATGCGAGGACCAGACCAGACTATTGTTGTAAGGTAAAAGAGTACTGGTTTAGGTCTTTCTTTGATTAGCTAGCTGTACAGCTTTGTCAGTGGCATAGCATGAAACAAATATTTCACAAAAAGTCCAGCCAACACATATCGCATATGGTTATTTTCAGCAACTGTGAACCTAAAAAAGTCTCTGAATTGTGGGAGGATAAATTGAGTGGGGTCCTGAGAATATTCCCATATGAAACATGCATCAAAAGTAATTACAATGTCATTTAGAAACAGTTTAATGCATGAAAGAGGTAGTTTTAATAAATGATGTCAGGGTACAATATCCTGTTAAGAATAGTGACCGTAATATGGTGGAATTTAGCATTCAGTTTGAGACAGAAGAATTTGTTTTGGAAACCAACTATCCTAAGCTTAAATAAGGGTAATTACAAAGGAATGAGCTGAAGCTTGTTTGTTTGATTTATTGTTGTCACATCTACTGAGATTCAGTGAAAAGTGTTGTTTTGCATGCATACAGGTAGATCGTACCATGTAAAGTGCATCAGGGTAGCTAGACAGAATGTAGAATACAATATTATAGCTGAAGAAAAATTGCAGAGATAGATTATTAACCTTTGACAGGTCCATTCAAAAGTCTGAAAGAAGTTTAATAGTAAAGACAATTGATAAATAACAGCAGACTTCGAAGGAAGTAGTTCATTGTTTACAGCAAAGAGATATCTCAGTGAGGAAGGAGGATTCCAGGAAGGGCAAACTAACCATGGTTAGCATGCATCAAATTGAAAGAGAAAACATACAAAATGGTAAATATAAGAAGTAAGCAGAATTAGGAAAGTTTTAAAAACCAAAAAAAATGTCAAAAGGAGAAAATAAGCTTTGAAGGTAAACCAGAAAGTAACGTCAAAAAGGACAGCAAGAGCTTCTTTAAATATATAAAATGAAAGACAGAAGCGAAAGTGAATATAGATCTCTTAGAGAGCAAGGCTAGGGAAATAATAATGGGGAACCAGGAAATGGTAGGGGTATTGAATAAGTTTAAGAATAGAGAGGCAGAAAATGGGAAATTACAGGCCAGTTAGCCTGACCTTAAAACAACAAATGCTGGAGATCACAACTGGTCAGACAGCATCCATGGAGTGAGAGCAAGCTAACATTTTGAGTCTAGATGACAGAACTGCTATGATCACCAGCTCTGATGAAGAGTCATCCAGACTCAAAACATTAGCTTATTCTCTCTCCATGGACGTTGCCTTACCCACTGTGATCTCCAGCATTTATTGTTTTCAGTTCAGATTCCAGCATCTCCAATAATTTTCTCCTAGCCTGACTTTGGTCATTGGCAAAATTTTGGAATGGGTTGGCACAGTGATTAGCACTCTGTCTGGGACCTGGGTCCAATACCACCCTTGTGTGGCTATCTGTGTGGAGTTTGTACATTTTTCCCCATGTCTCTGTGTTTTCTCTAGGTGCTGTGGCTTCCTCCCACAGTCCAAAAATATGCAGATTAGGTGGATTGGCCAGGCTAAATTGCCCCATAGTGTCTGGGGATGTGCAGGCTCAGTGGTTAGCAGGGAAATGCAGTGTTACATCGACACAGTAGGTCTGGGTGAGATGCTCTTCAGTGAGTAGGTGTGGACATGTGGGGGTGAATGGCTTGCTTTCACACTGGTGACTTTATGATCCTAGGAATGAAGGACCCAAACATCAACTTTTCTGCTCCCCAGAAGCTGCCAGGTCTGCTTTGTTCCTCCAGGTGGGATGCTCTGAGGTTCAGTGTGAGTTTGTGGCTTGTTTCTACACTGCAGGGTGTCTTTGATCTAGCTTTTCCCCAATGGTGGGGGAATCTAACACTAGAGGGCATAGGTTTAAGGTGAGAGGAGAGAGATACAAAAAAGTCCAGAGGGACAATCTTTTCAGCTGGCACTGTGTGTTTGGAATGGACTGCAACAAATACAATTTCGTCATTTAAGAAATGTTTAGACAGGTACATGGATGGGGTAGATATGGAAGGATATGGACCAAATGCAGGTAAATGGAACTAGTTTGTGAAAAACTGGTTGGCATGGTCAAGTTGGGCCAAAGGATTCTACGCTGCAGATCTCTATGACTTTGAGATTGCTCCACATGTGAATAATTGAGACTAGATGGGGTCAGCTAGTCTTCATATTTTACACCTGTCCTCTGTGTAGTCTAGCCTTGCAGAGGGGGACCATAATTAAGGGGAGTTTACTGAACATGGTGACAAAAGATTCATGTAAGGAGAGGTTATTGATTTTTTTTACAAAACACAACAGTCTTTAGCATTTTCAAATAATGTGAAAGGAGGGATGGGGAAATGTTGATCAGCTGTAGCTTCGTTGGTAGTACTCTCATCTCAGAATGATAAAGCTGTAGATTCAAGTCCAATTCTATGCCACAAGCACAAATATCAAGGCTGCCACTCCAATGCTGTTCCAAAGGAATGTTGCACTATCAGTGGTGCAAACTTTCACATGAAATTGAAATTGAGGATGTAAATGTGTTCGAGGTTGTTCTGAGAAGATTTACTGGATGACTGGAATAGGCAGATTGTTTTAGGAGGAAAGCTGGCACGGATTATGCTTTATTCCATTGGAGTTTAGAACTGTAAGTGGCAACATGACAAACACAAAACTATTAGAGGTCTTGTCAGGGAAGATTTGGAAGGGATATTTTTGCCTATGGGAGAATCTAGAACTGTAGTTCACTGTTTAAAAACCAGGAGTTGCCCATTTAAAAAGGAAATTAGGCAAAACATTTTCTCTCAGAGAGTCATGAATCTTTAAAGCCTCTTACTGCAAAAAAGGTTGTAGAAGCAGACATTTTGAATATTTTTAAGACTAGGTAGATTCTTCTTCAGCAAGGGATTGAATTGTTATTGGGGATAAGTGGGATTGCAGATCTCAGGTAAGTGGTTGAGTTGGATTTGTCCTGCTTCTTGTGCCTGGGACATATCTGGGCAATTTCTACATCATGGTGTAGGTGCCAATGTTGTAGCCGGTACAGTTTGGCCAGGGATTTGGATAGTTCTGGAATGTACATTGTCAGTACTATTGCCAGGATGCTGTCAGGTATCCAAAGCCTTCATAAGATACATATCATCTCGAAGAAATAAAATTGGCTGAACACTGGCAGTTCTGACACTGAGGACTGCTGGCTGAAAACAGACACTAATATATCAGCCTTTGTTTCTTGGACTGAGGTGCTGGACTCCCCTATTGTTCCATGTCCACCACCATTCATGATGGATGTAGCTGTATTACTGCACTTAGGTTTGTCTACTGGTTGTGTATTCACTTAGTCATGTCTATGCATGCTGCTTCCATACAAGTTATCCTGTGCTGTAGCTTCACAGGTTGACACTTCATTTTTGATCTCCTGCACTCTTCATTGACCAAGGGCTAATCTCATGATCTGATGGTAGCAGTAGAATGAGCAATAAACTGGGCCTTTAGGTCACAGATAGCGGTCAAGCAGAACACTGCTGTTGGTGATGGCGCACAATGCTTCACAGATGCTCAGTTTTGAATTGCTAGGTCTGTTCAAAATACACACCATTTAATACAGTGGTAGAATCATACAACACAGTGGAGGCCATCCTCTAGGTGAAAACAGGATTTTACCTTCATGAGCGCTGTGTGAGCAGTCAGCTACCACTAAAGTCATGGAAGATTGCATCCGCAACAGGTAGATTGGCGAGGGTGATGTCAATTAGATTTTTTTCCCTTACGTTTATTTCATCATCGCTTGCTGCAGACCCAGTTTTACGAACTTGGCTGGTTTGGTTAGTGGTGGCGCTACTGGGAATGGCTCATGACACCTGGAGAAGTGAGACTCCAAAAGCTTATCTTATAGATGGACTATAACCTGGTAAAATGTGATTTTTGAACGTTGTCTGTCAGGTACGGTACTGAAAAAATGGCTTATCTATGAGACAGTTCTTTCAATTTTAGCACAAGCCCCCAGATTTTGGTAAAGAGGATTTTGCAAGGCTGGGATGGCTGTGTTTGCTGCTTCTGCTTGCGCTGCCTGGATTGATGCAAGGTGGCCAGTCTGGTTTCATTCCTTTCTTTAGACTTTGTAGTGACTAGATAAAACTGGCTGACTTGCTAGGCTATTTCAGAAGGTGGTTAAGTGTCAACCACATTGTTGTGGGTTGGAATTACCTGCTGGCCAGTCCAGGCAAAGATGGCAGATTTCCTTCCTTATCGGACATTAGGGAAACAAATGGGTTTTATAATAAATCACACTGATTGTAAGGTCACCTTTAGGCTAGTTTTTGATTCTACATATTGTTGAATTAAAATTTCATCAATGACCTGCCACACACTGTACAAGATACTAAATATAGATTAATACCCAGTAGACTAGACAGCCCAAATGTTGCACACAATTGGTATCCTTACCAGATTCACATCTTTCGAAGTGCTTCTGTTCGAAAAGGGTAGCCACCCATGGCCCCCTGCACATTCAGAAATGAGTATATGATCATCATTTTGGGAACGATATGGCATTCAATGTGAAAGAAGAGAAGCATTGCCTCTGCTGACTACTGTTATTATCTATTTGATGTATGTCATTGGGATTGTTGTAGATAGTGCTGTTCTGGTGAAAATAAATAAGTTTTAGTGCTATTTATTCTTTATTTTAAAAGTTAAATTCAAAAGCCTGGGGATACATCTTTCTCCGAGATGATTAACAGACTGTTTAAGATTAGCTATTAATGGTTCTTCAAAAAATGAACTGCACAAAGGTAAGGAGGAATAATTAAGTTTCCCATCAGTATTTAAGTCATTTTTAATGAACCGAGACGCCATTACAAAAATGAATACAAAATGATTAGATAAAATGACCACATTACAATACAAAAAAATCTAGCTGCAATGGAAATCTTTCATGGCAGTTATCGAAGACAGCTTTATCTGTAATTACTCACTATACAATGGAACAGATTTTGAAAAGGGAAGTTAAAAACCAAAGAGTACCTTAATGCAGACAGAAGCAATATTGTTAAATTTTGCATTTCTAATACAATTGAGCAGTTCATCATGAATACCTATCGCTGTGTATCCGGTTCCATAATAAATTAGAAAAATAGGTTCTTGTTTGAATAGATATTTTTAAATTAAAGGGGTAGGAAATAAATTAACATCTTAAAGCTCAAATATTTATCGCATGTACAGCAGACCAGACTAGTAGCCATTTAACATGACCTTAAAACCAGGCAGTATCATGTAAAATCAGAAATATGTGCAATAATCTAAATCAGTCTTTTCTTAAAAAAATCTTAAAATTTCGAGCAAGTTGTTGTCACATCTTGTTTGTGAAGGATGGAAAATTGTCTTCAGTTATAGGTATTACCTGCTAATTTAGACCAGTTTGTTTTGCTGGCTCCTGAGTTGAAATGTCCAAAACAGTTTCCTAGTTCCAGTTCAAACTTTCACCTATATGTTGCGTGATGATTTATCTACATTTGATGAACGAATTTACTAAATAAAGCATTTTACAGTTAGGGAAGAAGGATCATTCCCAACAATCAGATATTTAGTTAACTGACCAGAGGAAAACATAGATAAGAATCTGAAAAATAATAAGCTGAAAAAGTAAAATCTGTAAAAGCTGAATTATAGCTTCTTAGGCACCTAAATTAGTTGTCAAACTACCTGGAGTTAATGGTATTATTTTCATTACTTCCTTTCATTACTTTCCAATGGGGTACTCAATTTTAAATTAATCTCTGCATAGTGACATTATATCATATTTAATAACTAAATGTTTAAGTGTTGGAAGAAATGAGCTATTGCTGATGCCTTAAAAAAAGGCAATCAATTGCTTCATTGCTGATGCCAAATCCAAATACTGTTGTTGGTTCAGGCATTGTTCAAAATGTTCAATCCCTTAAAGATTAAGTAATTTTCCAGAAATTCACAACAAAATTTGTCATAAATACTTCTCTAAAGTCATCAGTAGTACACTAAAGGCCCCTTAAATCATCAAGATTCGATTTAGTGACTTTCAGTTAAATGTATACAAATGTTTTAGAAAATTGAATATACAATGAAAAAATATACAACTGAAAAGATCTACAAATGTGTACCCATGCAAATCACAAACGACGTATTGAGAAAACCTAAGACTAAACACGGAATAATATGTAGGACCAGAAATAAACAAAAACACCAAAAAAAAATCAAGTAACTAAATTTGTCAAAGCATAAAATTTAATATCCTGACAGTTTAGTTCTTACAGTGTCCCAAATGTTACTCTTTGAACTTCTAACCGAGTTTATCATGAGCCAGAAATGATACTGTACATTGTATGTTCATCAAATTATACCAGTACACAGCAATATACAAATCAATGCTTAACAATAATGCCTTACTGTTGCAATGTGTCAGTAGAAAATTACAATGACGTATGTATTCACACCAGTTTATCCTCAAAAATATTTTGTACAACATGTTGTATTCCTACTTCTAACCATAAGGCTAGAACCATTTTAAATTTTCCATTACCACTGTTCCAAAGGATTATGCTACTTAATGTATAAAAACATTCACAGTAAAATGTCACCCAGTTAGCTGTTGATTGAACTGAAACTGGTGCATTAGTAATAAAAACATACCAACCTGTGATGTAACAATTCTGAATACCACTATGAGTCAGGATTAAAAAATATGCAAGGGTCTTGTTGATTTAAATGTGGCAAAATGGTTATGTAAAATTGTTCCTAATTTTGCATCTTTCATATTCACACTACATTTATTATTCCTACTGAAATTTCTCTTTTAGCCAATTTAAATAGTGGTGAATTGACCAAACAAAATATGATCACAATAGCTAACTAAAATATACTAGGCATTACTGATATTCTTGCCAACTTGCAAATTTTCTATTAGCCAATTGATACTGATAGACATCTAGAGGCAGCAAAGGGGAAAATGAATGGTAAGGCAATTTGCTTTTTCATATATACGTTCGGGCTAGACGTGCAAATTTTACCACCTGTTTTTACCTTGGTAATTTTATTTTCTTAGAAACTATGTTAAATAAGCTAGTTGTTAAAGTTGTACACTAGACCTCTTAAACAATTTTTAATGGTTCATTAAATTACCAATGGTCCATTTTAACACCATGTATCCTGCCAGAATTATTCCATGCGGATTATTTTAAAATTGCTGGTAATACCAAGAGAACATGATATCTGTGCTTACTTTTCCTATATAAAAAACTATTTCCCTTGAAGATTACTTCACAAAAACAGTGAAGAAATCCTGCAAGTGCAAGGAAAAGTATTTAGATCAGTGCTTTAGGATGATTATTGAAGATAGTTGGTATAATCAAATTATTCAGAGGTTGAACATTTTTATACATACCAACATATAGTCAATGGGGCAGACATTCCAGGTGACGAGAAGCAAGGGAGATCCTGATTGTCGTAAATACCAGAAAACATTTTCTGGATAAACAAAATTGTTGATGAATGCCAAGTGTCAATAAGGGCAGGAATTTGAAGACCTATCAATCAAAAACTAAAATTTTGACTAGCTCATTTATATGACTATCTTTCAAAATGTTAAACAAGGAAACAGTTAAACCAATAAGCTAATGCTTAATGGCTATTAAGCAAAGCCCTACTTGCACATGATTAAATGGTCATAAAGTAATGCTGTTACTCTTGCTAAATAGGTTAATTTCTTTTATGCCATGCCTTGCCTTGCCATTCACTTTTACTATAAAATCTCCAATTCACTTACACTATTTTAGCAAGAACTGCTTATTTTTTCAAAATAGTAAATGAGCATTATGGGAGCCTTCATCAAGTATTGTGAAATTTACAAGCAGGATGCAAGGTTGCAAACTTGGACCCTTGTGGTGCAGTAATGATATCCCTACCTATGGGACAGGCGGTCTAGGTTCAAGTCTTATTCGCTCCAGAGCTATGTAATATCAATTCTGTGTCAGGTTGATGAATAAAAATCTCCAAGATTACTACAGTGCGGTCAATTCTTTCTAGGTGACTCAGCACCAACAGTTTCCCATATTCAGGTGGAGAATCTTAAATGGGGATAATGGGGTTTCATGGTTTTCATGGGAAGCAATGCAAATTAGTTGCAATTTCACTTTCAGTTCATCACTGTTAAACGTTTCCAGTCACAGATCAAGATTTTGATGTTTTTTGAAAAATCTGAAGCCATGCATCCAGACTAACATCACAAGAAGTTATCTTTATTACCAAGTACTGAATTTGTTTTAGACTGATGCAAATCTCTATGGACCAAATTCAGTGCAATCGTTTGATAATTAAACAGACATTATTAAAATTGCACAATTATTGTTAATAAATCTGGGGAACTGGAAAGCAAGTACAAAATCTTCCACAAGATTAAACACTTTTTTTTGCAATATCCTGCACCATCTCTTCCTTTAATCAAATATTAAAGATTCACAATTTCTGCTCTTGTTAAAAAAAAACTTTTATCCAAGTTCCTAAAAAAGACTTGAAAACGCGACAGGGTTTGTAACAACAACTGTTTATATAAACTGCATTGATGAATTGAGTGCCAATTAGATTTCTCTTATGACAGTATTCTCCCGTTACTGCTGAAATTTTCAGAATTTATTTTAGGAGAACTGTGTCTTGTCCCAGAGCAACAAGCATTTGAGGATTTCATGTTGGAAGTTTACTTTAGCTTTAGATTTGCCGTCAACTGAATTTTTGTTTCAGGCATTTTGTAACAAATCTGGTTATCTAGGTTTCACTGAGAAATGACAGCAAGTAGTACAGGATCGTAGCAATTCACATTAGCTATTGATTTTTTTGGAATATTTGCACTGGTAAAAGGTCCGACATTTCTATTCTTTCAGAAGTTTATACATAAAATTGTCATCAGGGTATATATGAACACACTCAACTGTGGTACTGCATTAAGGTGCACTGGATATAGGGACGTCCGCAGGTTACCTGTGCTGCAGTCTTATTGTACAAGAAATATACCATGCACAAGTGGGGATAGTTTAACGCAATTGAAAACGTTACAGTTACAACCTCTGAGTTGTTTCACATTTTCATTCATAATGAATTAATAAATCATGAAATGTATTCATCAGCAACAGTATCCCTTTTTTTCTTGGTCATATACAAGATTCGTCTACAGAACACATGTAGAGGACCAGCGAAGCTCATATCTACATATCATTTTAGGCCAAAAAAGTAGTCTTTTGCTATGGTTTCCATAATTCCTGATTTAACTAAGTTCAAATATGATTAGATAAAACCATTAGATTCATTCTTAGGAATGTTTACATTCATTATGTGGTCATGTGGAACTAGCGAATTATATATTTATCTAAACTTTCTCATCAGTCCTGCACTGAACAATATGCTTGAGTGTTAGTAGTTTACATTTCTCTTTAGGAAGCTCATTGGCAAACCAAACCAGAGAATGAGGAGGAGGGATGGAACACCCCGAATGAAAATAATAAAATGTTGGAAAAAGCAAAGTACAACACTTTATTTTGACAATTTTAGATTTAATATACATCAACAACAGGCTGTACCATCTTTAATGTTGGTTGATCTCGATGGAAATTTTGCATTCCTAATGAAAAAATTACACCAAATTAAATTACTTTATTATGAATGATGAAGGCATAATTTCAAGAAGTGATTTAACTTTTGAAGGTTATCATGTAGATATTTTTTGTATAAGAAAGGAATACTGTCTATTGAAAAACTTTGTTTTTAAAAATCTTCCAATAAATAATACATCTAAAGAATACAAGCCTGCGGACGTCCAAAATTGGATAATATGTACACTTTAAAACTATGAACAACTAGGCAGTGAAAAACAATTATGTTCTCACACACAAAGACACACCCAAAACATACAAAAATACTATATCTTAAACTACCAAGAAAGACGATTTTTTTTATCTCATGCCATGACTTAAGAGCAATACACTGAAACGAACAAGAGTTTGACAAAAAAAACCTTTATCCCAGAAATATACCAAAATATACATCTAAGCTTTGGGATTACTGAGGTTAGACTAATGCCTGCTGGGTAATTGCATTTAATACACAATTAAGGTTGCAAAGAAGAAACAAATCTTTGGTATCTGCATTAGGCGAATGTTAACATTTGTATTTCGCTTTGGGATAGAGCTTGTATGATCCTACAACCCCCATTTAGTACTCAAAAAATATCACTGAACACAAAGAAATCTACCTTTCTCTACACAAAAAAAGTACTGAGTCTCTACCTATCACAAGGTTGAGGAATACAATGCATAGTTGCACAGTGGTATTATGAAAAGGATATGAAACCTTTGTAAGCAAGCTACATATTTTTTAGTCTCATTTTTCTTTTGCAAAATGAAACGGCAGCGACCAGCCAGTTACAGTCAGTTCGGAAGAGCACCTCAGTGTGTATTAATTCAGATCACCCAGCCCAAAGGGCTAAATGCCCCTCAGAAGAGCCAACCCTACCACAGGAGTCTCCAGTCCTTTAACCAATCAACTAGCACATGTGTTCCACTTTTAGCAGGCTGTCTACTGTTTAATAGATGGAATGAAACAGATTTATTTTGCTCTATGCAATTCTTTTGTCACTGTAAGAAACTCATACTTTTGAAATAAGATTAGTTTAGGACTGAAGACGTTTAAAAATTTAAGTCATACAATCATTAGTAAGTCTTTGGTTTTATCAGCACAATGAAAGGTTGCTGGCATGTAATAAAAGCATTGAGCATGGCAGGAATGACCATCACTAACATTTACATTCAGACAGCGAGTGTCATTCTCAGGGTATTTTTAATGATGGACAAAAACCATTACTTAATCTGATATGAGATTGTCAAAACTGAACAGCCCCTTGTTATTCAACCAATATTTGGCTATGAGCACAACTGTGCATTCATTTGTTTGAAACTCAGGATAGCTGACAGATGCAGCCAAGGAGAAGAATTATTATAATGTACCATGTCTTTATTTTTGACTAAAAATCACTCAGACATTATGCTTGATTTTTTAAAGTACATAAAATGTAAGTTTTATATTTAATAAGTGTGGTCTTAAGCAATTGGAAAAGAGGCTGCATATAGTATTCAGAATTTAAGTTATTTCATCATAAAGTCACTTCGCTAGTGTTCATTAGTCTATCTCAATCAGAAGAGACAACAGCTTTTTCAGTCATGAAAAACTAGGTTTGCAATTAATTAAACTCATCCACTAAGAATGGTGAGGTTGCCTGTCTTCATGTCTAACCAGTTCTCAAATTAAGCAGCCGACAGTCAGCTCAATAAGCTGCTCATGCTGCACCATAACAGAGCATGAACTGCCGGATGTATCTAGTTCGAAAACCACTTAGTTGCCTTCACACCATTAAACGTAGCTAGATCAACAACAGTTCATCTAAAAATTTTAGGAAGAAAGATTGGATGGAATTAACAGCCAATAAAACAGTTAACGACATGATGGAACGGTTAAAGGATTGCAATACCTCAATGCCTACTTTAACTTTAGTTGCCAATTCTGACTGCCGTTATTCTTCTGCTGTGCTAGTGCTAATACATGCCAGATTTCTTTTTAAGTATACAGTTTAAGTATACAATCAGTAGCAGGTTCAGCCACTCTGAGGGGAGAGATTAAAGCGAGTTACTCAGTCATGAGTTAGAAATGAGGTATACAACAGCTCCTGTACACAGAACAAATGGTGACGGCACCATTTAAGCAACTGAGGAAGAAAATGAAATAATCACACCATGTGAGTAGGCAAATGCAAACCTGAAGCATTTCCATTTAAATCTGTACTATGCTCAAGTAAATGGGCTACCAGACACGATATATTTTCCGTCCTCCTTGTAGGTCAGTACCAAAAACAATTGTATAATGTGTTGCGGCACTGGTGATGTAATTGGAAATGATGCAATTTCAAAACTCACCATTGCACCGGACAGGGCAATTCCTAGGATAGCTGGCGCAGTCACAGACACTTAAGTCTCTAAACTTCTATTTGGGAACAGCAAATCAAGATATTAGTGGTTTTTGGTCAGCCATTATGATATTTTTAAAGGTATCTGAATCAACTGATAAACAAAATGTAATGGAATACAATGGGTCATTTTTCCTATCTGTGTCAAATTTCTTTCCCCAGGAAATTAATTTCAATTGCAGCTAAGTTGCTATTCTACCATAATTAGTATGGTTAATCTTAATAATTAGAAGAACAGTAAAACAAAACCCATTCATTTATCAGCAATTTCTGATTCAAAATCTCAAATGCACCTTACAAAAGTAACTAACTGTATGATTGTCCTATTACAGATGTGATGCTTTCACAATATATGTGGAGGCTGTTATATATAGTATTTTAAAGAGGTTACTATAAAGATCAAAGTTAAGTACAGAAACCTGTCTGGTATTCATAACAACTGTGGGAATAAATCTAACAGAATTTCATTTTCTTCCTCAGAATTCCTTCACTTATTAATTTACTATACAAACTGACCCATACTTTGTTCCAAGTGCTCTTCTTGTATAACTGGAATGGATGCATTAAGACTTCTATTTTACATCATTCTCTAAGAGTATGTAGCTCTTTACAAAACCAGCCACTAAAATGAGAATCAATTCTACCTGCAAAATCCATCAGAGCAGACTAGTTGTAAAATTTTTGTTTTTGCATTTATAAACCTCAAGGTAACCAAACGTTGGTTCTTTCAGAATCCTTAATTTAATCTGTTCCTAGTATAATGATACCAATTGAATATTTCAACAATTAATAACTGAACCACCAATTGGTTTCCATGCATTTCCTCATCATTTCAAAGCAAGGAATTTAATATCAGTGACGAAGCTGTGTGTATCTACCAATTAAAAGCTAACAATTTTATTTTGCTTTCTTTGAGAACTTCTGGATGAAAAAAGATGAGTAACAGCAGATGTGAATTCACCATGGAGCGAAGTGAAAAACTTTTGTTTTTACATAAATCATCAGTATCACCAGTTTACATGCATATTCTGCATATCAAAAATTGAAATGTTTGACTAATTATAAATTGTTACCATAGATAACTGTGGAGACAGTTTAAATATAAGCAAATTGTGATGTACAGATCAGATCTCACTGCACAGGAAATAGCAGACAAAATGAAAAGCTGTTTAGCTTGTAGCAAAAAGGAAATGGATTGATCGGAGAATTTCTGGAGTGTTTGAGAGAAGGGTCAAGCAACTTTTACTGCTCCTCTAGTGAATTATAGTTACTAATCAACTTTCACTGCTCCTCTAGTGAATTATAGTTACTATTTTAGGAGTATATCAAAGAAAGCATAATAAAGCAAAAATTGATCAGATATCACTAGCTTCTTTAGATCAGAGTCAGCTGCAACTTTCATCAGGCACTTCAAATGAATACAGTATCAAAAGCTGAGTAACATTTTTAATACTGTACCAGGGATGACCAAAAGCTTTGGGATACTTTCAATTTCCTTTTGAAAGATGGAGAGCTGGAGAAAAAAAGTGATATTTTACTAGTTGTTTGGGAGCTATTTCAAGTGGTACAAGACCAGAAAATGTTGGAAACATTCAGCAAGCAATATTACAAACCTTTTGCTGATCTCCATACTATAGGATACTATGACTTTCCTACTTTAAACTTACTATTCACTATTTATGGTTTGTAAGTATTACTATAACACGAACTAGCTGAAACTGTAGCAAAAAGAACTGAATACTTAAGGAAACAAAACTCAAAAGTTACTTTGTTTGGTGTGGCAAGTTAAGCGATCAAATATCTTGACACAATTTTAAACTGGAGGTTTATAATGCCCAACTTGGTACAACTTTAAATTTCTACTACAAAAAGCAGAGCAAACATCATCAATGCCCAAATGTCAGACTAGCATCAATACCAGACTACAGCTTTATGTAATGACACCAGAAAGACATTTGTTATGCAAAGCTCAAACGTAGTTCTTCTGCAACACCACTGTAGCCCCAGGATTTTTAACTGCCCACAGCAATACCCAGTTTTGCAATAACTTTGGATATTATAGAGATTAAACCTACACTTGTGTAATAATTGGCAAAAAAAGCTTAGTAGCCATTTACTTTTAGATGGGGGCACAATAAATGATAATATTTAAGGGTGTGCAATATAATGCATTTTTTTTTCACTTTGCTAGAATAGAAAACCGCAAATCAAAAAGAGAAAACAAAAAGAGAGATAAATACATAAACTGAGTAGCCTTTTGAAAAGCAAACCAAACTCAAAAGGCCAGCTGTTTCAAACTGCAATCAAACAGTTTTCATAGCAGGATGTGCTAAATTGCATGAAATATAAAAAGAAACTGGCAAAAGACAGGAAAGTATAGAGTTAACTATTATTAATTTGACCAATAAATCGTGTAGCTAAAATGTTTACTGACAATAGTTATTGGCTGAAACTCATATATTAAAGATTAGATTGACAAAGTTGCCACTTCAGCGACTTAAAAGAGTCAGCTACATGGACAACCCATCTTCACTGCACCAAAAGAACATTACTGCACACCCCCAATATTTGCTAGTACAGAATTTTACCTTAAATCAGTTAAATCATGTTACTGATGCTTTATAGCAATTTCTGAATCCAAATATGTGAATAATGACTACTTCTGAATCCAAATATATGACACAATCCACCTTGATACCTCAGGATTACTGTCAAATTGTTGAAAATTCTCATTCTATCAACTGAAACCTGGGACTGTCAAACTGTTAAGCCTCTGTTATTCTAAAGCACAAACTAAATGACTGGAGGCAACCGCAGCCACATATCAACTTAATTGTTTGTTGGTCAGTCAAGCAGGTGCAAGGAGCAGGATATATTTTTGGTCTAGCCTGAATTTTTCAGCATTGCTATCAACAATAATAATAACGAAGTTTAAAAACTTGCTCAACTATTAATGTGACAAACATTACATTCAATAAACTTGTTCACTTCTTCCTTTTCTTAAGGAAACACCTTTTTATGGTGGAACTCTCTCCCACCCTGACACTGGTGAATTAACCCCTTTCTATCAAAAGGCTGGTGAAAACAAACAGTACGGTACTGCTTACAAATGTAGAATACAAATCTTAACTAGCTTAAAAATAGTGAAGTGACACATGCTAAAACTTAGGCCACATTTTAATTGAGTCGCAAAAGAAGGCATTTGCTTTGGCAAACAGAATCATGAGTAATTGGTTTCTTTAGTTATCAAGATCACCTTTTCAAGAGAGAAATTAAATCCATGAGCATGTTCCTTTAAGTAAAAGTTTCCCCCAAAAATCAACATCTACATTCTAAATCCACAATTCTATCCACCAGGAATAGTTTTTGCTTTGCAAAGCAACCCTGTAAATGCTATGCAATGCTGAGGTATTTCTTAATGGAAAGATTGCAATGATTGAAAAAAGCTTGCTCACTTTCTACCTACAGGGTGCAAGATCTGTCTCATCCGTCAATGAAAATGTTTGCACAAATAGTGTAAAGCTATTTCTTTTTACTGAACAAATTTAAGGAGGATAATTGTATGTTCAGATGGGATCTCCCACCTCCAACTTCAGTCACATTAAATGGGGAAAATACATTATTTCTCTTTAACGTTTGGTCTCCCTACTACTTCAACAGGATCCACTCAATGCTTTATAAGTCTCAGAAAGGAGCTCATGACAGCTCCACAAACCTCAAAAGAAAACACAACTGTAAGCAACTTATGTGGAATATCAATTTTCTCCTTTCATCCCAAGATGTGGTTCCCCAATATGGTGCTCAACCTGATCTACTATGACAACTATATCTATGATAATCAGGGATGCATCATCCCAGTAGCAGTGTTACATACCATGAAAGAAAATCACTGCTAATTGGGAAGAGATATTTAAGATAAATGGCAAAAGAATCAGAGAGGAATAGAATTTTATTTTAATGCAAGGGTATGATCTCGAAGGTAATGCCTGAAAGATGATGGAAGCAAGCTAGACAGCAAAGGCCAAACAGCTTCCTTCATTGTTGAAAGATACTACAAATTTTATGGAGTATTGTAGAACAATTTCTACATGCTGTGCTCAGAAGTGAACCTCATCAAATCACACAGGTCCTATACAATATTTTTACCAAATAACCATTAATAAAATAAGTTATGTCTGTAGCAAAGAGTTGATTTTTTTCAAAGCATTATTCAGTAGCTCTTGGTTCAATAGTTCAATTAATACTTGAAGAAATAAGCTATTGCCACAAATAGTGAATTAAACCATCAACAGAGCTGCACTGCCAATTCCACAGTCAATTTGCATTTTACGTTTTCGGTTTTTTTTGTATTTTTGAGGACAGGGAGCAATGTGGGTGTATCAGTTTTGGAGTATAAAACAGAAGTGTGAAACAGAGATTAAACACTACACAGAAGTATTACAAATCTGCATAAAGTAAGTTTTCATTTTGTCTATTAGGATTTTATAAACTAAAAGAGCTATGTTCACCAGATTACTACAACGAGATTAATTCACTAGATTAATTCCAGAAATGAAAGGCTTGGTTTATGAGGAGACATTGAGCAGCTTGAGCCTAGACCAACTAGAGTTTAGAAGAATGAGGAGGCCTAATTGAGAATTTAAGTTGCTAAGGGAGATTGACAAAGTTGATGGAGAATAGGTGTTTCCCCTTATGGGGTAATCTAGAATGATAGGTCATAGTCAGGCTAAGGGGTGGCAGATTTAAAACAAAGATGAGGAGGAATTATTTCTCTCAAAGGGTTGTGAGTCTGTCAAAATCATGACATCATACAGTCTTAAACACTAGGGCATTAAAAAAATTTCAGGAGGCGATAGGTTAAATTATTAATTAGTAATGTATTAAAAGGAAGTGGGCAGAAACTGAATTTGAGCCAAGATAAAATCAGCCATGATCATAACAAATGGTGGAGCAGGCTTGAATTACCTATTCCTGCTCCTAGCTCCTATGTGATAAACCATGATCTAAACAGTATTTATAAATCAAAGTGCATGTAAGCATACATGCTCCTTTCACGCAAGTCAATTGTGAGAACTGGATAAGGTGTATCTTCTTACAGGAACACTGTGACTGCTTTCACCTGGTTGAAGACAGCTATCATGACAATTTGTGGTAATTATAGCACAACAGTACCTTAGATATTCCAAAAAGTGATCTTCTGACACAAACCGGTCATATTGCCAAATAAGAGGATTTAAAGTTAGGGAACAAACATAAAATAAAAATGACCACTTGATTTGTTAAACAATACAAATTATTAATTCCATTGTAAAGTTATATTAGAACAAAGACACATTAACATATGACAGAACATTAAACCAAAATAACGTTTAGAAATTTATTAGCCCTTAGCTGATCAAGCAGTTAAAATGTGACATTGCTGTTGTATCGCAACTGCGCAATAAAACTTTGACTATGGAACTATGGCCCATTCTGATGCCTAAACTAAGACATTTAAATTGGATTCTAATGGTGCAATGTTGATGTATGCCCAATATACATACAAATTATTTGGCTTAGACCAATAAATATTTACACATCTCAAAGAATTTGGTTAAGATTAAGCCTCTGAAGATCAAAGTCAAAGGCTTGCTACTTAAAATTCTGGGAACAGCATATACATGCACTGAAAATATGCTAAATGTATACACATATTGCATTCAATACTGGGTAATTAAAATTTTGAGATTCAAGTATTTATACAACAAATAAAATGGTATATTCCAAGGATGTGGAAGATAGATACATGGACACACTTAGTTCCAGTTTATTTTAGAAACTATTTTTCTGTGCATCCTCAATGACAATATACAATCGCATCAGAGGACCAGTTTTAGACTCCATTCAAGAAATGTGCTGAAATTCACTTCTCTCAACTATCTGAAGAGGAGGAATACTTGAACAAATGTCTCAAAGCCAACAAGGTGCATTTGAATTTGATAATATAAATGCCTCAATCACAAAATGTTATTCGCATTTGTTCATGGATTTCACATATTTAGTTTGAAATTTAATCTATTAGCATCTTACGCTTTTAAAACAAAAATGCCTCAAAAAAGTTCTGTTTTAAGAAATATGGCAAATAAGTTACTAAGATTAAGTCAACATTTTAGAATTTTCTTAAAAACAGATAATAAAGTTAGAAACATGGGTAAAATATTCATCCATGAAGAGTAAATTAATTAATTATTAGTAAGAGCACTTCTAGAATTCAATATTTTAAAAATGGATAGTTTATCATTTATCATGAAGTATGTCCCACCTTAATCAGCAACTTGTATTTTACCAATTTTATCTGATCTGAAATGCAGTAGTCACCTTTGATTCAAGTGGATTGATGGATTAAATCAGTATGTGTCTGACTTTATTTTATGGAAAGATGACAAAACGGGACAATGGCATAAATGGCAGTTTGATCAGTTGAGAGCATGAATTGTAACCATTGCAACCACAAGAGCTCTGAATTGTTGCCAAGTAACTAAAATGACTAATTTTGCTTTTCAAAACTATTCCTTATATTTACCAATGTATCATTTAGTTCCAAAAACCTACTAATGCAACCAATTTTTATTGGCATAACTCAATGTCTCATAAGCCATTAACATTTACAGAGTTGGTGCAAATGATACTAGTCAGCTCTAACAAGGGCCAAACATAATCCTGGAAGAAAATCCTGGTTTGATTGCTTCAACCTCAAATTCCAACATCTCACAAATAAAAGCAGGATTTTCTTTGCAACGGACTAATGCAGTGATATAAGACTACCTCTGTAGCAAAACATTAATCCAAAGAGGAATATAAAATTAAAAACTTTACTGCAACTTATTTTCTGTTTCTTATTCAGGGAAACAACAAAGAATTAGAACTAGCTCAGTTAAGTTCAAAATTAAAATATCAACTGTGGTCTGAGGTCAGCTATAAAGCATTATTTTAAAATTTCTATCGGAGCATTCCCTCCACTTCTGTTTCACTACCACCATCAATGACCAGCATTCAGTTTTGTCTCGCATTTAAACTTGAAACAATCATCTCAGCTTTATGCTTATTTTCCTTCTCGCTGCTTTTTAGAACATTTGCTATTTATGGAGTAAGCAGAAAAAATCAGGATCAAAAGAAGGGTTCGCAGAAAGCTTTCTGCTATTCAATGAATCAGTTTTATCCATTAATTCACATCTGTTTAACATGAAATGGCACGCAATAAAAGCTCCAAAATACATTAGGCTAACATCAGCATGGGTTGAGTATTATAACTCACCTGGCCAATTTACTTTCTATGTGCTATGTGTAATTCCCTAAATGAAAAGCTAGCTCAGCAACTGACGTTCAATACTTGAGCCATGCTACCAAGCAAGTATATTAGTAAGCGAAGGTCTCATCTTTAGAAAAGCACTTCACCTTTATTCAGACACTCAGCATTGTGGGGATATCTTTTCCCTGCTCCTCACATGCAATGCACTTTATTATTGCCACCAATGTGTCTGTAGGCAACTGGTCTTCATTGCATAGTTCAGCAATGACAGAAAACAGTAATGAGGGTAGAAGTATCCTAAGTATGATTTGTGTGGGCGTTGGGATTACAGAATGGCCTGGTTAAATACCTGCCTTGAAGGACTAAAGGATTTTGGTTTACATTTGTGCATGGGGTCCAAACATGTCCCATCAGTCCAAAGTCCAGAATCTACTATTAGGAAAGTAACAACATTCTTTTAACATTTGATTGAATATTCAGTGAAAATAGTACATGAGTACATAAAGTAGAAGGATGCAAGTACTGCAGCAGTATAATCTGTCACAGGATCTGTTTGGAACATTTAGACACTCTGACGGTTTGTACAACTTGGAATATTTTTAACTTCCTTTATATCACTAACACCAGTCTACATTTAGCCATCCAGTAAATTTGAATTGCCCAATGAAAACTGGTTGCACCAGACTCTTGACAAAATGACTACTATCCTGCAAAATTGTAAAGTTCATGTTTGAAGATTTCTTTACCTGAAAAATGATATTAAAAAGTATAAAATAGTAACTGTTTACCTTCTATGAACAGGAGCAACTAAATTACTGATGCCTATTAACTGCACTCATGCAAACAATGTCATTGGTACAGCAGCTAGGTAAAACTGACTTTGGTTCAAGCTTTTAATAGCTGTCCATATTTGGTAGGCAGCCATATTCATTTTATTTGCAGTTTGATAGTGCAACCCTACCAGAACTGCATATTTTGTGTCTTGAAAAGGAGATTAATGTAGTTACTAACAAGGAAAAAAATGGTGGCTGTCATTACTTTTAAGGTTAGAAACTGGTTTAACTGTGCCCTGTTATTATTACTAGCATAAAGAACAACATTAAACCACGTGACTTTCAATTATAACATCAATTCAACTACCTACTTAAGACACACACAGTGCAGCAATACGACCGAATAGTCAGCAACAGAGCTCAGGGATGTCCGAAAGAACACTTATTCGGTTCAAGCATGTTACTTGTTAAAGAATCAGCTGCGTTTATCAGAAAATATCATGTGCTGCTGAACGAAAGAACTTTCTACCTCGCATTTGTTTCCCGTGGGTAACTCAGCAGGAAGTTCACATGTACCGAGTAATTAAACATGTTGCTCATTAACCAATTGGGAATGCTGGACAGTGTGGCCACAGCAATCATTCTGACTTGTAATGTAAACCTTGCTGCTCTCTTACAAGTCCACTGCAGAAAATGACAGGCACCATTTTTATTCCATGTGAACTGCAATGCTCTACTCCAGTCCTTTAATTTTTGGTTTTAATATGCTTACAGCAATGGTTCAAGCCATACTGTGCATACTGTAAGCCTCTTGTCTCAAAACAACCCTATTTTCCCTTAAAGATAAACAAACACCAAACTGTGCCAACATTAGATATATTATCAAGCTCTATGGGAACATAGATTATTTAGTTTCTATAAATAAATCAGTTTTGGGAAACTAAATAATGAATTTTTCCAAATTGTTTTTATAGATGATTTGGCATATTTGTAGTTTGCTCATCTCTACCATATTCCATGATGGTTTCAACTAGTTTCAGTATCTGAGCAAAGACAAAAGCTTCACAAGATACCCGCGATCCACTGACAATAAAGTATTCTCCATTTCCAGTTGTTTGGTTGTGTGGATCAATATCGCTGATGGTGTGACATTTGCTAACATACCCAACCCTTACATTTAGGAAGGACAGACATAGTAAGCCATTTTAAAAACCAAGAATGTTTTTAAAACCATCAGTTTGCGAACTTTTGCTCAAAGCATCTAACTTTGAATCTTTCCTACAAAAATAACCAACAGTAAACCACTTTATACAAACGGTGCATAAATCTACAGTGTACCCGACAAGGAACAACCTTTTTTTTTAAAGAAAGAAGACAATTCAAGAGACATTAACAAGAAGAAAAAAAAATAAAACCCAATGTAATTTTCTTAACAGTATACACTTGAGAAAAAAAAAGATGCACAAGCATTCCAGGTACAGGCCTGCCTAAACTGTACCAGTTAAAGAAACCCATGCTATTTATACATGATATAAACACCTTTATGAAACAAAAAGGCCTGTACAACAGACCTAATTAAAATAAACACACAATTAAAAAGAACTAATAAAATAGATACTAAAGGAGACAGAACCCTTGCCTATGCATTGTTAATGACTCCTATATTGTTACGACCGTCTGAAACGATAAATATTTACGTGTTTCCTTTTTGGTAGAAGTCTTTTTTTTGTCATTTGTGACACAATCCTGAAAAACAAGCAAGTTAAAAAAATTAGGCAAACATCAGTTTTGCTTTTGCTGGAAGCAGCCAACTACACATCCCATTACTGGATTAAATGATCCACTCTAGGGAGTACGTCTTATTGGGCCTTGGTGGTGTTGGTGGCCCCACCTGCTGAGGTCACAGTGAATGAAGAGTTCTGGCTGGAATCAGTTGACATAGAGGCCATCTGGAGACTCGCTGCATGTCCAGTCGTCCCGGCAGCAGATATCAGGCTTACGGCTGGGTTGCTGGTGAGTAAGGAGAGGTTTTGTGGGTTCAAAAAGAGAGGGCCTGTCACGATGTTTGGAGTACCCCCTGGGTTTGCTGCATTGGCAAACAACAGATTTCCACTGGCATCAAGGGAGGTTATAGGAAGTGTTCCACTAGACGCAAGCGCTGAGAAGAAAAGAGAAGAGATTCCTGGTTAGAATAAATGTTTTCTCAGAGCGCTTTGCACCACCTGTACATTGAAAAGGGAAACAGAATAGAAAAATGGCTTAGTTTGAATAATCAAATATATTAAAATTGTTGATAACAATGCCAAAGGGACATAAAATGCATTTTCAGATTGCTCTATGCATATGACAGCACAAATGTAGAAAAAGTTTACAAGTTGTAGGCTCTATCCAAATAACACAATAATCCAATTCTAACCTATTTCATTTCAAACAATCAATGAGCAAATTCCAGAATCATAAAATTCTGGTATACAATCATTTTGCATCGTAGTTTGTATAGGTGAATAAAGTCTTCTTAAAGGAAATAATCAGTCAGGGAGACATTAAGTTAAAATATGCTTGAAGTCAATGTTGTTTGTTTGATTGTTTAATTTCAGATTACTACTTTTAAATTTAAGCTCCAATCAATTCATTACCAGATTAGCTACATGTACTCTAATGAAGGTAATACAGGTTCTTAAAAATACATTTGTATAAACAAATATTGCAAACTTCAGTTTACAAAAAGAAATCACTTAAAAGCAATGACTTTGAACAAATGATACATACTAACATGCTTTGCCTTTTTATTAATTTCTCTTGACAACTGTGGTTTAATCCAGTTTAAAAGCGTAGCCAAAGGAATTTTATATGAGCATATTTAACTTCTGTGAGCTGTTATCATTTACTGCCTGATGTGCCTCATTTGACTTAATTTTCCAAATTAATACACGTTACCACAACATTGTAGTAGTCTGTGCCTCTTTAAAACAGATGTTATGTATTTAACCAATTTTTCTACATGGGAGCTGCAGAAACAGTTTTAGTTTCAGAAAAGACCAGCAAGTCCAATAAGTGCTCAATGGGTCAGGCACTATTTCTTGACAGAAAAATAAAGATAATGTTTCCAGTCAATGAATGATCTTACATCAGAGCTGAGAAAAAGAATAAAAAACATGTTTAAGCAATTACAGAGTTGGGAATATAGGAGGTATGGAAGAAAATCAAAAGGTCTGAGAGAGGGTGGAAGAGATAAAGAAACAAGGTAAAAAGGATGGTGAGGGGACAAGAAAGGTAAAAAGGATGAATCAAACAAAATCATAACTAACACAGGCAGAATGAACAACTGCTTTCGAAACAAGCACAGTGCAGGAAATTGTTCAATTCCATGTTGAGTCCAGAAAGATACAAAATTTTTAACTGGAAATTGTAGAGCTGTTTCTCAAGAATTAAAACTGCAGGTGACCAGAAAGTTGGAATCACACGTGTGGAATATATGCAGGTAGCAGCAGTGTCCACATTCCTCATTAAATTTTGTCCAAGATTTAATGAAATCTCCCAGTTCAGGGCAAGAGCAGGAAATGAATCCACAAAAGTCATCAACATATTAGAAAAACAATGATAAGAAATGAACTCAAGAAGAACTAGAACAAAAAGGGTTCCACATAAAAATTTGCAGAATGGGAACATAATAGGAAAACAATTTCAACATAACTTAAGTGTAAGATATTACATTTTGGCATGAAAAATAAGGAAGTTGCAAACTATTTAGAAGGAAGAATCAAAATAGGGTAGAGGAATGTAGTGATCTAGAAGTGCCACCGCACAAATTACAAATGATAATCACACAAATCAAGGGCCTGAGGGCTTCATTTTAGACAGACAAAATTGAGTTGATACATTAAAATATTTTGAGCTTTGGTTAGACCATACCTGGAGTATAATTCTAGTCTCTCTACCATAAAAAGGATATAGAGATAGAGGTCAGGTGGGGAAAAAAATAGGAAATTACAACAGAAATGTTGGCTAACGTCTATCAGGATAAGATAGATTGTCTTTTTTATTTTAAAAGGGTGAAGGGTGACCTAATAGAAATCAGCAAAAATCATTGATGGTTTTAACAGTTACTTTAGAGAGTACAAAGTTTCCATTTGAGAAGATCAGGGCCAAAGACCATCAATATTACAACCACCCAAAAAGAAAATCAAATATGAGAATCAGAATAAAACTGTTTATTCAGAGATTGTGAGAATATTGAACCCACTACCATGGAGAATTGAAATGAATTCTATTAATGCATTAAGGGAGACAGGATAACACAAGGCAATGGAAAATACTAGAATTAGGTGGGTGAAGGAAGGAATGCCGGTGTGGCCTGGTTGGATAAACTAGCCTGCTTCTGTGCTGTGCAATATCACATAAATAGGCAGATGTAGCTAGAATCCATGGATTTTTCTAAATGGAAGGTATTGCTAAGTAAGTAAAAGGAAAACCACAATGCGTTCACAGGCACTGACAGGTGGAAGAAGCTGGCAGTTGATGTGAACTGGCAAAACTTCAATTCAAGGAAGGAAATCCCTCAAGTTGTCCTGGTGAGGATTGAAGGCTTGGAGATAACTGGCATCCGTGGTGACAAGGTAATTGCTAGGGCTAGGGATTTTACATTGGTGGAAGGCATTAGATGAGTCATTGGCCAACAGGGTTAAGGAATATCCCAAGGCTTTTTATACTTATATTAAGAACAAGAGGGTAGCCAGGCAGAGGGATTGCCCACTCAAGGAGAGGGAAGGGAATTTATATGTGAAGCCACAGGAAATGGGTGAGATATTAAATGAGTACTTTGCGTCAGTGTTCACCACAGAGAAGGACTTGGTGGATGATGAGTCTGGGGAAGAGTGAGTAGATACTTTGGGTCATGTTGAGATCAAAAGGGAGGAAGTATTGGGGGTCTTGAAAAACATTAAGGTAGACAAATCCCCAGGGCCTGATGGGATATACCCCAGAATACTGAGAGGGGCAAGGGAGGAAATTGCTGGGGCCTTAAGGGAAATCTTTGTTTCCTCACCGGCTACAGGGCAGGTCCTTGAGGACTGAAGAACAGCCAATGTTGTTCCTTTGTTTAAGAAGGAAGGGTGGCAAGTATAATCCAGCTAATTACAGGCTGGTGAGTCTTACATCAGTGGTAGGGAAATTATTGGAAACGATTCTTCGTGACAGGATTTACTCCCACCTGGAAATTAGTGGGCATATTAGCGAGAGGCAACAAGGTTTTGTGAAGAGGAGGTTGTGTCTCACTAACTTGGTTGAGTTTTTTGAGGAAGTGACGAACATGATCAATGAGGGTAGGGCAGTGGATGTTCTCTACATGGACTTCAGTAAGGCCTTTGACAAGATCCTTCATGGCAGGCTAATACAGAAGGTAAAGTCGCATGGAGTCAGAGGTGAGTTTGCAGGATGGATTAAAAAAAAAACTGGCTTGGTCATAGAAGACAGACGGTAGCAGTGGTAGGGTGCGTTTCTGAATGGAGGGCTATGACTTGTGTTCCTCAGGGATCAGTGTTGGGACCTTTGCTGTTTGTAATATGTATAAATGAATTGGAGGAGAATGTAACTGGTCTGATTAGTAAGTTTGCGGTGACACAAAGGTTGGTGGAATTGCAGATAGCAATGAGGACCGTCAAAGGATATAGCTGGTATAGATTGGTTGGTGGCTTGGGCAGAGGGATGGCCAGGAATTCCAGTTTAATCCGGGAACATGTGAGGTAATGCATTTTGGAAGGTCTAATTCAGATGGAAAATATACCGTAAATGGCAGAGCTCTTAAGAGTACTGATAGGCAGAGAGATCTGGGTGTACAGGTACACAGGTCACTAAACGTGGCAACGCAGGTAGTCAACAAGGCATATGGCATGCTTACCTTCATTAGCTGGGCCATTGAGTTTAAACATTGGCAGGTAATGTTGCAGCTTTACAGAACCTCAGTTAGGCCGCATTTGGAATATTGCATTCAATTCTAGTTGCCACACTTCCAGAAGGACGTGGTGGCTTTGGAGAGGGTACAGAAAAGATTTACAAGGATGTTGCATGGCATTAGCTATGAGGAGAGGTTGGAGAAACCTGGGTTATTCTCACTGGAACGACGGAGGTTGAGGGGTGACCTGATAGAGGTCTAAAGATTATGAAAGAGCAGGGACAGGCTGAACAGTCAGAAGCTTTTTCCCAGGGTGGAAGAATCAGTTACTAGGGGCCAGGGGTTTAAGGTGCGAGGGGCTAGGTTTAAAGGTGATGTACGAGGTAAGTTGTTTTTACACAGAGGTTGGTGGGTGCCTGGAACTTGCTGCCGGGGGAGGTAGTGAAAGCTGATATGATAGTGACTTTAAAGAGCGTCTTGTCAAATACATGAATAGGATGGGAATAGAGGGGTACAGTCACTGGAAGGGTTGGGGGGGGGGTGCTAGTTGTGTCAGTGCAGGCTTGGAGGGCCGAAGGGCCTGTTCCTGTACTGTAATTTTCTTTTGTTCTTCTTTGCTCTTTGAGTCCTAGATGCAGTATAAGTGACTGCAAGGGAAAGTAGATGATGGGCAGTCTTTGAAATGATGGCTTGTGTTCAGAAGCAGTGACATGCCTAAGAGTGTCGGGTGTTCAATCTCTGCCAGATATCTTTGGAATTCCTCATCACAGAGAGCTGCCGGGAGAGAATCCTTGTGTATATTTAAAATTGAGATAGATAGATTCGTGATCTGTAGTGGAACCAAGGGTTTTAGGAAAACGGCGAGAAAGTGGACATTAGGAATATCAGGGACAAAAACAAAGTGGCTGGAAAAGGTTTTTATGAGGAATATCAGATCAGCCATGATTCTAGTGAATGGCAGAGCAGGCCAAAGGTGCCAAGTAGGTATACTCCTGTTTCTAATTCGTACAGACTTATATAGAAGTCATTTTGCCAAAGTAAAGCACCACCCTTATCGGCTGGCTTCATGGCAATGCTAGGTTTAAACCTGAGTGAACGGGATGCCCTACATTCAAAGGAGATTGGCTCGAGGAAGTGTGGGAGCAGAGAAATTGAGATGTCTGATGCAATGGAACAGCTCTCTATTCAAATATCTTGGGGGAGAAGGCAATTCTTGACTAGAGAAGTGAATATGGAGACGAAGGCCACCAAAGAAGGCTTAGCTTCCGGCCAAATTCATTATGATGGGACTGAAAGGGGTGAAGCTGAGACTTTATCATTCACAGTAAGAGGAGGTAGACAAAACACCATGGGGGGTAAGACTGGAAAAAGTGCGAGGGGAAATAAAAGCAGAATAAGTGTTTCGATGGGGGCTTAGGGGAACTGAAATCCAGAAATTGTTTAAGTCTTTACATAAAGGAGCAAAAAAAGTCTTTTTCTGGAAGAGCTTTGTACATGTCTCTAAGGTTTTGGAGTAGATCTGTAGCTCGGGTTGTGGGTGTTGAGGTTGATTGGCTTGCTGAGCTGGTTTGCAGGCGTTTCATTACCGTGCTCGGTAACAACCTCAGCGCATCCTCCGATGAAATATCGGTGTGTTTTCTCACCTGGTTTTTAAACTCTGGGATACATTGAATAAACACATAGAACTCGACCCCATAGACACTCCACTATGAAGGAAAACTGGAAGTGAGGTAATCCAGCTCAATGGATCCCAGAGTTTAAAAACAGGCAGGAAAACACACCGATGCTTCATCAGAGGCTGCACTGAGGATGTTACCCAGCACGGTAATGAAACACCTGCAAAACAACAAACCAACTTGACGAGGCAACCAACCTCAACAGCTTCGTACATGATTAAGATATTGGATTTGCTTTTAAGGGAAACACCTCACGCAGTGCTCAAACTGGCAAGATAAACTAAGTGGCTTTGCATGTAGAGTCTAAATAAATGAACAACACATAATTTTACACATTATTTCAAACACTATTAAGCACCTTTGTAGACGAAGAGGATAATTTCCCTCTCTTTTCATGTTTTTACTCACAGTGTCAGTTTTGTTACCAGGAAGACCACCACACAGGAGCTAACTAGCATCCTACGTGGAGCGCAAGAGGTGACAGGTTTCAAATTAAGATTGCTACTTCCATTTTTCACACTTTTTAATCTCATCTCTTGCGTTAAATTGTAATTCACAGGGATTAAAGTGACTGGAGCAAATAAACATTTAGCTTTAGAGTAAGAATGTAACAAACAATATCAAGAGTGGACATGTGGGTCTGCAAACCAACATTCAGTAAGATCCTGGTTGACGTTTGACTTCACTTCATGACTAACGCTGAGCATATAACACAAAATCTGCAGTGGAATAAGGTAACTTCTCAAGGGAATTTGGGATGAGCAATAAATACTTCTTTGACAGTATGCCTAAGTCTCTCAAAGAAATAAACAAAAATTACCTCCTCAAATTCCCTCAGCAGAACCTGATTCCTTGTTCTACTTATGTTGTTGGTTCCGAAATGGTCCATGATAATTGGGTCCTCCCCCTCCCACTCCAAATGCTTCTCTAGCTGCAAAAAGATTTGCCCTAGCATCAGGCAGGCAACAACAACTTTGGAACTGCCAAGGTATAGTAATTACTTCTAACTATAGTACCTCCTACCATTATCACATTATTTTCCATTTCCCTCAATTAAAAGGTCTTCTATCAGTGACATAGTTGTTTAACTCATCCAATACCCAATATGCCCTCATCCACGTTGGCAGCAAGAAGATTGCACCTGATAAATAATGGCAAAGACAAAGGCTCCTCTGGCATTGCCTTTGATGCATTCTTGCCTTGCAGTCACGCCTTTCTGTACATGACCAATAAGCAGGTTTGTGCTACTTCTTAATGTAAGGGGTGTGTGGGATTGTATCCTATGTGAAAATGACCGCACAACTCTACCTCTCCAGGATATCCTGTAATGTCTGCACCTTGAATTCCAACCTAGCAATTCCAAACAGATGTTTTCCCAAACAGTGTTCTCTAAAAACCACCAGGTGCCGCCCATCCGGCATATCACAAACATTTCAATTTTTATTTATGCAAATAGACATATTTCAACTCAGCTTTCAAACCATTTACTGATATAACTGAAGTTATAGGTAGAGCAGATCCAATATTATCTGCAACATGAAGCGTGACAAGTATTGGAAGAAAAAAGCATCATCTTTGTCCCACTCTACACCAAATTCCCATCTCACCAATTTTTGAACTTTTACATTGTTGATAACACATTCAGTTTATGACTACTTAAAGTACTGGAAAACAATATCTGATCATGAATTCTAACAAAGGATGAACTTGAACTGTTCAGAATATCTATTTGGATCAGTCTTCCATGAAGGTTAGACTATTTGGCTCTCTTTTTACAGTACCCCCAAAGCACAGACTTTGTCATTTTATACCAGTTTTGGACCACATCAGATTAACCCAATGTTTCCAGCAAATCCTATTGTAAAGTTTCATCATGCAATGAAAGGAAGAAACAGTCTTATATGACGTATTATAAAAAGTAGAACTATTTTCTTAAGTGGCAAAGAATTTTGTCCCTTTCTAACTTCATAAATGTTATACAACATGAACATCAATACCGAAAGCAATTTTTTCCAACAATGAAGCAAATCAGGTGTTTATTTGACTTTTAAAGTCATATTCATTAAAAATATTAAGCATTTTGAAGCAGTAAAACATTGGATGCATCAGTCTTTCATCAACTTGAAAAGCACAGGTTATGGCACATTTTATATGAAGCTCTTCTAGTTTGATAGAATTCAGGCGACATGAAGTTTACTAGTTACTGACCTTGAATGGTTGCCAATGTGCTATTACTCATTAATGCTGGGCCAAGAGCACCACCAAGACTCCCTGGATTCAGACTTAGTAAGGCACCTCTGCAAAAATTAAAAACAACTTGATTTTAGGTTTATTAACTAAAATCATTTTTCTGGAAAATACTTATACTCCTTGCACTGCATAACAGTAGAACATATAGTAGAATACAATAAAAATTATGAACTTATTATTACAGGCAGCAACAAGGAGGTCCATTGAATATTTTAATAGTTTTGGATAACTAATCTAGTAACCACTTACAATTTCCACAACTGTCATGACTTTCTCTGGCACTCTCAAACCATTGATGTTCTTTATTCATTCAATGGATGTGAATCGTCACTGGCAACTCAGAAATTATTGCATATCCCAAAATGTCCTCAAGTAAGTGGTGGTGAGCCACCTCTTGAATTACTTCAGTCATGTGCCATTCTCATGTCCAAACCCAGTTCCTAGATCATTGTTGCATGCCTCTGTTGATCGTATTCTTCTCACAGGTTTTGCAGTAGTTATGATACGTCAAGTAGTTTGAAACTGAGTGGCCTGAATTTTAGAGGCCAGTTAAACATTAACTGCATTGCTAAGGACCTGGAATCCAGAGTTGTTAAACTGGGTGAGGATGTCCTCTTAAAGGACATCAGTGAACCAGAGGTGGTTTTATAATAAAAACCGATGCTGTAAATTAGAAACAAAAACAGAAGTTGCTGGAAAAGCTCAGCAGGAGTGGTAGAATCTGTGAGGAGAAATAAATTCTGAGGAAGGATCATTGGACCCAAAACATTAACTCTGATTTCTCTTCACTTAGGTTTTATTATCTTGTATAATCAAGAACAACATGAATCACATTAGTTTTGTCATCCATGATTAATTAATTAACTGAACTTGAATTCCTCAGCTTCCATAGTGGGATTTGAACTCTGCCTCTGAATCATTAATTAAGACATTTGGATCATCCATCCCATAACAAGGTTACCCTGCTGCCATAACCTTATAATGGTGGTAACATTTTTTATGTTTTAAAAGTAAAAAGAGTTATTCCCTTAGTTTTCACAGCACAGATTAATATGAGAAAATTCATGTCAGCATCATTCCAATACTTTACACGCGATTTCCCAGCTCTTGACCAATTATCTTGGCTTCACGCTAGAAGCTAGAGGGCACGTCCAACCATGCCACTGAATTAACCCAACTACGCATGTAACAACAACTGAAAAGCTACAGAAATCAGACATAAAACAAACACTATGGCCCTGTCCCAGATATATTTAGAAACTTGACTGCTGGAAGTTGATGGCATTCAGTTCACTTCAAGAATATGAACTTTCACCTTTGATGAATCGCCTCAATGTTGCCCACATTCTCTAAAATACCAACTATACAAGATGAAGAAATAGTTTGCTCTCATGTCAACATTGCATAACTTGACTGAATAGGCCCAAATAAATGCAAAAGCAAAATACTGAGGATGCTGAAGATCTGGAATGCTGGAAACATACAGCCAAATTGACTGTATCTGTGGAGTTAATGAGGTGGATTTTACATTTCTTTATCAGGTCTATTTTCTGCAGAGGAAGGCATATAAAATAGTCTGGGCGGCTAGCTCACTCACCTCTGACTTCATTCTGATAATATGCTAAGCAGGCACTGAAATCAGCTACATATCTGCCATATTTAACTGAGCGATTAAAGGTCAAGTAGCCTTGTTAACAAGCCTATTTGACATGAATTATACACTGCTGAAGCTACAGGATGAATGGCCCAGGCATTCGGGTAGGACTGACCAGATCATTTTCAATGACCTCCATGAATTAAGTCAGGAAGGAAGGGGAATGGCACCTTATTCAGGGAATGCACTATGTGCAACAAAGGCACTCCTCTAGGTTGCCCTCCAACCGTTCCTTCCACACTCTCAGCTGATAGAATTTGCCCTCTTCTGCCTCCCTGGCTCTGGGATCCCTTGTTTGCCCTAAAGCCCCAGCAACTACTTTTCCAATCTTCTGTAGGCTTCTTATCGCTGTTCCCACTGTTGAGTTCTAGTACTACAGGGAGTGGTAGAACGGTTGGGCAATCAGATTAGTGACAGCAGATCTTAATCCCAAGTGGAGAAGTCACACTATCTGTTAATTTAGTCCACCTGCAGTGGATCATGGCTACAGGGTGGGTTTTAAAGGAGCATGTTGCCTTCCAGCTAACTTTCCTTCATGAGCCAAGTGGTCCACGCACTGTGTTTGTAAAATTCTGCCCAACATTTCAGGTCTGTTGGCTTTCATCAGAACTGAGTAAAGTTAGAACACAACAGCATTTTAGAAAGCAGAATAGTTTGGAAGAATAACAAACTAGGAGGTCTGTGATTGGGTAGAAGGAAAAATTAAAGGTATTTCACAGTAGAAAATCAAAGGAACTGGCAATGAGACAAGTAAAAAGCAAAAATATACACAAAACTAAATGGGGACAGAGGTTATGATCTGACTATAAAACACACAGTTGAAAGATGAGTTACGGTTCCTCAAGTTTGCATTGAGGTTCATTCGAACACTGCAGTAAGCTAAGAGTGGAAAAGGTCAACGTACGAATGACAGGCAACAGGAAGCTTGGGGTCATGCATGCATACTGAAGGCAAGTGTTGTATAATTGCCCAGTCTGCTTTTGGTCTTCTGAAAGTAGATGGCACCACATCCTCCATCATCACTGTTAGGGCCCTGAACCGTGTATGTTCTATATCATGCTCTCATATGCCCTCTGAAAAACATAATTGGAGTTGTCAAGTCCTCACTTTCCAGTTTTTTTATCCTTCAGCCCATCCCTCCCTCTTTTGTTTGTTCAGCACTTCTAACTTTTCTCAGTTCTGATGAAAGGTCACAGACTTGAAACGTGAAATGTTTCTCTTGACGTAACTGCTGCATGACCTGCGGAGTGTTTCCAACGTTCTCTGTTTTAATTGCCAATTGATACCACTATCTTCACTGAGGAAAAAGTCAGAATTATGCTTAGGAGTCTCATCTTGAAATCAACAGTCGAAACCTCTTCTTTTTTAAGTATAGCATTCTACAAGAACAGAAATGATGAACCAAAATGAATTTTAAGAAAAGAAGCCCTGTGGAAATTTATTTTAAGTTTGCAAATGTAAACAAAACATGACATCACTGTCAATGAAAGAAGACAACAATTATCAGGTAGGAGTGATGAAAATAGAGGCATTACCAAATTGGAAGAATAACTGAAAGTGCAGAGGTAGTTGAATTTGTAGCAATAAAACAAAATGAAATTCTCAATATTTATTTTAAGAAATGCTGTAAATCTGAAATTTTTAATAGACTGTTGATCTAAAGGATAATTAAAAGCTTAGAAATCTAAAAAAATTCCATGTTTTGTTCTAACCATCAAAAGATTGTTATTTTACATTAAGCTACTTTGGGTGTCACTGTTAGCATTCTACTTAATTTCTTCTTGTGCCCCAGAAAATGTCTAACAGCTAGTGCACTTCACATTCTGAGGTGGTTTGTTATTCTTGTAGCTCACTTGTCAAGAGAGCCATCAGAATGTCCAGTCAAGAAACAGTGAAGAACTCATAACATCTGTTCTATCAACAAGTACTCTGCTTTGAGGCTGGGGCCCAGATTTTCACCATGGCGGAATCATCTGAAATCTTACATCGAGCCCCCATAACTGGTGCTTCCTATTTTTGGAGCGGGTAGAGACAGGGTAGCATGGTACGTATGCATGTGAGACTCAGAGAGGCAGCTAGCTATTTAAATAATCAACTGCATCTACTCTAATCAGATTGTGGGGTCCCTGCTGTCTGGAACAAGTAAAATCAATTCTCAGTGCATTTCTTTTTCTTTGCATGGTGTGGATATCTCTTTGAAGAGCTGAAATAATGATGTGGTTATGGCTCCCGGAGACCTTGGGATGAAGTTCAAGAATACTTTAGGGTTAGGGACAGGTATCCTTTTGAGCAGAAAGAGCAACAGTAAGTATTCTTTGGGATTGTTCCATGGAGAAATTGTATGTAAAAAATGCATAAACTCCTTGGAACTGTCAAAGCCATCTGGAAATGTAAACCTCTCCAAAAGCATCGAGAAGGCGGCGCGGTGGCTCAGTGGTTAGCACTGCAGCCTCACAGCACCAGAGACCCGGGTTCTATTCCAGCCTTGGGCAACTGTCTGTGTGGAGTTTACACATTCTCCCCATGTCGGCGTGGGTTTCCTCCCACAGTCCAAAGATGTGTAGGCTAGGTGGATCGGCCATGCTAAATTGCCCACAGTGTTCAGGGGTGTGTGGATTATAGGGGAATAGGTCTGGGTGGGATGCTTCAAGGGGCAGTGTGGACTTGTTGGGCCGAAGTTCCTGTTTCTACACTGTAGGGAATCTAATAAGGGTCGCAATCTGTCGAAGTATATTTTTATGACTGAGATGGCTTCTTCTTGATAGAGTGCAATCTGCAATGTAGAACTTTAGGTAAGAGGTTTTTATTTATTCTCCTGTGTACATGGATCCATGTGGACATGAAGATAAGGTGGCATGGTAGGAAAGGGTGGTACATGGAACTAGGCACTAAGTTAGTGTTGGGAGTACATGGGGCCATGGCGAATGGGTGGAAGGACATGGGACTCTGCACAGGAAGTATGCAGAGTCATTGAGGATGGAGAGAGGGTTTGAGCTTCCATGGGTTGGTATTGATGGGCATGAGGTACGGGTGGATGTGGTTGGAACTAAGGGGCGAGAGCAGTGAGGGCCTGATAAATATTTATTCTTTTATCATAATTTCTGAGATCACAGTGGTGGGACCCAGAGGCTGGCTTTCTCCCCTGCCCACCTTAGGAACTGGGAGCCTCCTCAACTCTAGCCAAGTCACTCAGTTTAACTTCTAATCCAGCCTACTGCACCGAGTAGCCATTGTTTCAAAGTTCGGTCTGCAGAACCTGGATTTCTCCTGCCTCTTCAGACTCAATCAGGGAATGAAAATCGTGTATGTATAAAGTTTTCAGCAGGCTTTTACACTTCAAAGTACATCATTTGCACCTGTCATTGGGAAATACTGTGGCATGATGTCACTTGGTCTTTAACCAAAGCAATATTGACTAGTTTCCTGGATTTAAGTCATATGCCAATGCCTACCATGGAGGAAAGCACGAAATGGAATTCTGTAAAGTTGTTTTTTGATGAATTTCCATATAAACGTTGAATACTGAAACTATTGGAGAAACCTGAAACTACTTGGGGGAGAAAACTAAGGCGTGTGCAAGCTTCAGTTGCATATGGAAGTTAAACATCGTGACAAACAAACAGACATGCTAAAGGCAAATTCACATAAATTCTTGCTGCTTCCTTTCAATTTTTGTCTGATATTATTTATTTCACCATCTTTAACTCATTCCACGTCCAAATATGAACCTAATGTTCCCCTTAAATCTATACGATCACATCTTTCAAATGGAGAACATCAAGAGACTGTTCATGGACAAACATCTTGACAAGAGAACGCTCAAGGTGATTACTCATCAAAGTAGAATGATGCAAATCATTTAAATGTACATGGAGGCTGAAAAGGTGAGGAAAGATTATTTCACATAAAAATATAAACACCTTATCTTTTAAAACTTATTTGTGAGGGTAAGCCTCAATTTTCCATGGTACTTGAGTAATTCAATTCCTTCAGTGTGCACATCAAGTCTTTATTTGATAATTTAACAAGAAACGTTATATAGTAAAATTACACATTTATAAATAAATTTTAAATATAATCCATTAGTGGTAGAATGCAGTGAAAACTTACCCAGCTGCGAATTGAGGGGCTGACATTAGGGCAGGATTGGCTAGTCCTGCAGCAGCAGCCATGGCAGCTAAGCCTGGATTGGTGGCAAGACCAGCAGTGGATACTTGTGCAGCTGCTGCTTGTAGCGCATTAGCACCTGTCTGCAGTCCAGATGCTGACACCGTGATTTGGCTTGTGCACAGAGGATTTACTAAGCCAGTTGAGGTTGACTGTGTGGTATTTGCATCACTGCTGCTAGATGACTCAGTCACTGAAATGGATGCTGATGGTGAAGGGGTTAGAGATGGAGAAGTGACTGCTGATGTAGAAACTGCAGAAGACAGGCCGGTGATTACAGATGCCACATTTGTAGGAGCTGTCCCTGATGCAGTTGTACCTGGGCAGTAAAAGAGAGTTTGAAATTTTAATATGAATTCTACATCTATTTCACGTTTTATAAACACATTTTTTAAAAAAATTACCATAATATGAAAGCAAAGAGGTGAGGAAACAAACATTCTCTTTACATAGAGAACAAGTGAATGTTATTATAATATCCAATTTCACACAAATTTGAATAGAGCATATTTAAAGGAACACATGACTAAAAGCAGCAAGGATTGAACTGACAATGAAAACAAAATTGCAACTGTGCTGTCAAGCCTAACGAAACAACTGTACCTTCTTCTCTGAATGACAAGAGTACATTGTTTAACATTTCATGTTTGCAGATGACCGAAATAATCAAGTACAATTCCATTTATTATAAACACTTACTTTCAATGAACCATTCATTTCTCAATGGATGAATCTAAAACAGAAGTTCAACTAGCACGAAACCCTGGATGAATTAACTTTGGAATATTGTTTAGTTCTGGTCTCTAGATTATAAAATGAGTACAGAGACACTGGAGGAAGTGCAAGAACTATTCATATCAATAAAATAATCAGAAAAGGATGAATAGACTAATAACTCTTTTCTCCAGAAAAGAGAAAGCTGTGATGTTGCCTGATTGACATCTTTATTACAATGAAAGAATTTTACTGATTAGATGTAGAGAAGACGTTTAGTCTTTTGATGGATACAAGTTAATCATAAACCTAATATATAACTCAGAAAAATCTTCTTTATTGTAAATGTGGTACAAATGTGGGGTATACAAGATAATTTTGAGCAAACAGCACAGATGCGTGAAGGAGAATAAGAGAAACAGGAGGGAGAAATGTGTGTTTTGATTTGATTTGTTTGGATTAAATAGGATATGGGGAACACTTACGTTAGTTCTAGCTGCTGGCAAAGGTCATTTGGGCCAAATGGATCTGTTTCTGTACCATACTATTATAACTACCAGAGGAAAAGCCTGAGCATCAAAAATGTTACAGTGCCTCATTTCTTTCACCTCAAAATTAAGAATAAATATACCAAAATGGTTATCAAACACTGTCAATTGTTAGGTCCTACCAGCGATGTTTAGTGAGGCTTCAGCATAGTAAATCAAGATAAATCAACTTTCATTAGCTAACTTAAGAAATGGCTAAAATAGATCCCAGATAATTGGCTAGGCAGAGACCAGGTGAGTCATACATACAAGGCAGGTTCCTAGCTGCTCAGATTTCCACTTCTGAGATTGCTATTTAGCAATCCCTAGAAACTCTCACAAATAGACTGTGTATGAAAGATGTGTCTCATTGTTGAAAAGCCTGCTTATAATTGTTGTTTAGCTTGACATGAAGTAAACTACTGGCACTGATAGCACAGAGAGGAGTGAGTTAGAGGGGAAGGAGTTGATAAAAATTAGTCACCAATGGGTTTGTGGTGTGGAAAATCTAAAGAAGAGGAAAGATGATAAGATACTTAGGGTAGTTGCTGTTAAGTCATGAGTTTGTGTAAGGAGTAGTCCAGTCTGGCACAATGGCAGCAGAGTAGCTAAAGGAATGAGACAGGGATTTGGGAGGGTAGAGTGTCTGAATACACTTGGTGGCTGTAAACAAAGGAACTAATGGCCAGGTGAAATGCTTACTTAGTACTGAATCATGCTATTCAGCAAAAGATGCTTTAACAATCTGAATTATTGATACTGGTTAAAATGTCATCAGATTTGGCTGCAGATGCACTGGTGAAGTAGCATGAATGGAAGCAGATCTGCACCATTGCAATATCATTATTTCAGACTACAAGAGATAAGGGATAAAAAGGTTTACAAATGAAAAATGACATCACTCAGATAATTATGAAGTGACAAGTCTCCAACACTGCTAGAGCTGGTAACTGGTTTATTTTCAAATAATTATAGCAAGTCAACTTAATCTGTATTGTAAGGTAAAATGGTAAAGTCATCATAATCTTACCTGATCATATGGATGCTCTCTCATTAGACAGAGACAACTGTTGGTGGTTTAACCCAAGGATCACCACAACTCACACGAGGACAGACAGTGTTAACCTCAGTCAGTACAGGAGTTGAACCTATAACTATTGGGATCACTCTGTATTGCAAACTGGCCATCCAGCCAACTGAGCTAACTGACTACCTATATATTGTATTGTGACACTACACTGTTTAACATAAGTTTACTGTGCTCGAATCAACAATATGCTTTATCCATAAGCCCACTATCATTTCTCTTTGTGGTAGTTTTTAAGTCTTTACAGATTAGAGATCTCAATTTCACTCAGACTAGGGTGAATTTACTTGGAAGAGCAGCTTGTCACTCACACCATGAAGTCAATGGTAATGGACCTGTTCACTTCCTTGGCTAGTGACAAGAAATTATATTGTAATACATTATGCCATTTAGTATCAAGGAAGTAAAACTTTTAACTGTCTCTGTATAAAATGCTTTTAAAATTATTGACGGTTATATGATGTCCATGCAAACTGCACCATGCAATGTATTAATTAGTGACAAATTCTTACCTGAAATGCTGAAGTTGGTCACACCAGCACTGGATGCAGGCATCTGCATTGCATTTACAGCCAGAGTAGTCGGTGTACTACTCGTCACAAGGTTACTAGTGCTGGCCACCTATTAATAAAAACAGGTAATCCAGTCACTTAGCAACATTCTGAAACATTAACCCGTTGGGCAGAAGCAAGCATACTATAAAATCCTAATTAATAATAATTTACTCATATTCATGCAAAACCACTTCATTTGAATATCCTTTTTTTTTAAAAGAAAAACTCAAGGAAATAAATTAATTTTGGACGCTTAATCCAGAATTTCACAATCCTGTAGCAACGTGCAGGTCAGTTAAGAAGTGTGACAAAAATCAAACTTTTCATTTATAGTACTTCATTTTATTATTGTTTCTTCTGGAAGGGAGATACTTAACAGACAAATATCTAGATACTGAATTAGGCAGCAAAACAATTCCAGATTTTCATAAAGCTTTTATTGTAAATCTCTTGTTTAGCACATACACCAGTTCCACTTTTCCCTTATCAACTGTTTCCCAGTCCAGAAGCCAACTTTTCATTGGCGGTCAATCCAACCCTTGTTTTAAAATATGTGAAACGTGCTGGTTCAGATACCTTACAGGACAGGTGGGAAGTGAACCCAGGTCTTCTGCCCCAGAGGTAGGGAAACTACCACTGTGCCACAATACCTGTCGTTTCCCAAGAAGCCAGTTCTTATTTAAAAAAAAATCCAACTAACTAATTAACAAATTACAAGCATTGCTCATCAAAGGGAGCGCATCTAGAGAAAATATGAAAAAGTTACTGGAAAAGGAGGGCCTAAATCAAAATAGAGTTGGAGGGGGAGACAATGTAGTACAATCTGTGGTGCCCACCTCCTGCTAAAGGCTTTGAGTACCCTGGAGGGCACCATGTGCTCTCTCCAAGGACATCCAGGCACAAATGGAATCACAGGAGACAGGCAGGTAGTTGGAACCATGACCCACCTCCATGGCCCACTGTCTGGAGATGTTGATGGTTACCTCAGCCAGGCCCAGGATATAACCCAGTTCTTTTTTCATTTGTAAAACCCACCACACAAAACTATCCAATTACCCCATCAATGAACAACAAATTAGAAACAATGCCCCAACAATAAGCAAAAGATGAGTGAAATGAGGGAGGGAATAAACTAAAATTATTTTGGTAGGGGAAATAAATGCACTCCAGCCTCTGTGGTGACCACCTTTCTCTAATGGGTTTGAAGGTAGTGGCGGACACCATATGTACCCTATCTACAAGCAGAACACAGGTTTTTTTTTGTTTATTCAATCTGTTCTGACATATGACATATGTTATGACAAACCTCTGGAACAGGTGGGACTTGACTCCAGGCTCTCTGGTCCAGAGGAAGGGACACGACTGCTATACCAGAAAAGACTGCTAGAATTCAGTTCTTAATATTTTCAAATCAATCTGCTCAGAGATGTTGTTATCTTGGAATAGGTGGGGGATGAACTCAGACTCAAAGGTAGGAAACTATCACTGTGCCACAGGAGCCCAAGCAGTCCTTTCAACAAAAGTTGAAATTACTGGCCAAACCCAGCGTCAACGTTTCAAGTCCAGTGACACTTCATCAGAACTATTAGTTACAAGGAAAAAGTGATACTTTATACTGGAGCTGAAGAAGAAAAGCTGAATACGCGATAGTAAGGGCTAAGAGTGAAAAAATGGGTGAGCTGTGTTGAATGCAACTCATATAACAGGCCTAGGAGTGCGAGAGAATGGCTGACTGTGCTAAAAGCAACACTTATCATGACAGGACCGGGTGTGGAGTGGGTTAAAAAAAACAGTGGGGGCGGGGTTAGCAGTTACGAGGGGACAAAGGCCAGAGAGAGATATGAAAGGAGTAAGCAAACAATGATAACACAGTGTACAGCTGGAGGAACACAGCCAGGTGACATCAGAGGAGAAGGAAAGCTGAAGTTTCGAGTAGAGACCCTTCTTCAGAAATAGGGAGGGGGGAGGGAACTCAGAAATAAATAGAGAGGAGGTGTATGGCTGGGGAAGATAGGTGGGATGGCGATAGGTGAGTGCAGGTAGGGAGTGGTGGGGATTGGTCAGAGGGGTGGGGGGGGTGGATAGGTGGGAGAGAAGATGGACCGGTTGTGTTGGGACAATGAAGTGAGAATGGGAGGGAGTGTTGATCATTGCATGAAGTCCGGGGTGGGGAGATTTTAAAATTGGTAAAATCCATGTTTAGGCCACTGGGCTGAATGCTCCTGGTACGGATTATGAGGTGCTGTTCCTCCAGTGTCACAATGATACCACTCGCAAACTGGAGGAGCAGCACCTCTTATTCGTCTCGTGAGTCTGCAGCTCAATGACCTAAACATGGATTCTACCAGTTTCAAAATCTCCCCAACCTCAGCCTCATCCCATGACTAATCCTCCCTCTCATCCCTGCCTCCTTGATATGACACAATCTGTCCATCTTCTCTCCTACCTATCCGCTCCTCCCACGTCACTGACCAATACCCACCACTTTGGCATCATTGTGATACTGGAGGAGGCCCAGGGTAGACATGTCACCCTGGGAGGGGGAGCTGAAATTACTCACAACCAGAAGGTATTGTTGTTTGTGGTGAATAGAGTGCAGGTGCTCTACAAAGCAGTCTCCGAGCCTCCACTTGGTCTCACCGAAGGAGAGGAGGCCACATCGGGATCAGGGAATGCAATAGACTACATTGACAGATGTGTAGGTGAACCCTTGTCTAATGTGGAACGTTTATTTGGTGCCTTGAATGGAGGTGATGGGGCAGATGTAGCACCTTCCTGCGGTTGCAAGGAAAGGTGCCAGGGATGGGGTGGCTAGTGGAAGCAGTAGAGCTGACGAGGGAGTCACGGATACAGCAGTCCCTACAAAAGATAGATAGGGGTGGGGAGGGATACATATCTTTGGTTGCAGGGTCAGATTGTAGCTGGTGGAAGTGGTGGAGGATGATACACTGGAAGCGGAGGTTGGTGGCGTGATTTGTGAGGACAAGGTGGATTCCATCTTTGTTTATGTTAGGGGGAGGATTGTGAGGGCTGAGGTGTGGGAAACACGAGATGTGGTTGAGGGCATTTTCAACCACCAAGGGGGGGTAGTTGTGGTCTTTAAAATAGGTGGACATCTGGGGCGTGCGGAAACAAAACACCTCATCTTGGGAGTAGACACGGTGGACGAATTGGTTGTAGGGGAGTAGGATGCCCATCTTGAAGAAGTTGTCCTCCTCCGTCCGGAAAGACCCCAGTGAATCTCTCCCCCACTGTAGCCCTCTGGTAATCTCTTTGGCCCTGAAACTCTTCGACCACATACTCAAGCAAACCATGTACTACAGCCACTCCTCCAGTGTCACCATGACACCACCCGCAAACTGGAGGAGCAGCACCTCATTTTCCGCCTCGGGAGTCTACAGCCAAATGGCCTAAACATGGATTTTACCAATTTCAAAATCTCCCCACCCTCGCCCTCCTCTCATGACCAACCCTCCCTCTCCTCCCTGCCTCCTTGACCTGACACAACCGGTCCACCTTCTCTGCCACCTATCCACCACTCCCACCTCATAGACTAATCCCCACCACTCCCTACTTGCACTCACCTATCATCCCACCCATCTTTCCCAGGCCCACCTCTCCTCTATTTATTTGAGCCCCTTCCCCCCCCACCATTTCTGAAGAAGGGTCCCGACTCGAAACATTAACTTTCCTGTTCCTCTGATGCTGCCTGGCCTGCTGTGTTCCTCCAGCTCCACACTATTATCTCTGACTCCAGCATCTGCAGTTCTGACTAAGGTAAATGAGGATATTGTGGATAGTAGACCAGGACAGAAAGAAAGCTTTCAATTTCCATCCTGCCCTCACCTTCACTTGGTCTATCACAGACTCCGTCCTTCCCTCCCTCCTCACCTCTGTTACTGAGGTAGGCTGGCACCGACATACATTACAAAGCCACCGACTCTCACAGTTACCTCGACTATACATCTTTACCCCTGCTTGCTGAAAAGATTTCATCCTATTGTTCCACTTCCTCCATAACCATCTGACTCTGTTCTGATGATGCCACCTTCCTCAGAGAGGATCTCAGAAATGAACATCCTTTTCTTCAACTGAGGACTCCCCACTACCGCGGTTGACAGGACCCACTGATAGCTGTGTTCAACCGATCTCCCACATAGGTGCCCTGACCCCCTCGCCTCTCTGCCACAGCAAAATAGGGTCCCCCGGTCCTCACTTACCACCACACCTGGCTCCACATCTGAAAGGATTATAAGTCCATTTTCATCCCCTCCAACAACTATACGCATATTCCCCTCACCACCTTGGTCAGCATTTCGCAGGGATCTTTCCTTCCGGTCCACTCCTCCTCTACTTTCAACATCTCCCCCGATACCCCCAGCACCTTCCCATGCAATCACAGAAGGTGTACCACCTGCCCATTTACCTCCTCCCTCCTCACCATCCAAGGCCCAAAGACACCTTCCAGGTAACTCAGTGATTTATCTGTGCTTCAATCAAATTTAATCTACTGTATCCTCTCGACTGGGAAGACAAAATGCAAACTGGGTGAATGTCTTGCAGAACACCTTCAATCTGTCCGCAAAAGTGACCCCAAGCTTCCAACTGCCTGACACTTCAACACACGGTGTTCCCGTGGTGAGTCGGGGGGGGCGGGGTGGAGTGAAAGTGACAGGGACTATGGAGTTAAATGGAAAGATAAGCAACAGGATAGCACGTGTACAGGTGGGTTCAAGTTCGTGGCAGACTAGGAATACAGCAAAACGGAAGGATAGCTTAAGACATCTTAGAATTTCCAATCTCTCTAATAATGATAAGAAAGTTAGCATTAAGGCACTTTATCTAAATGCTCGTAGTATTCACAACCAAGTAGATGAATTAACGGCACAAATCCTCTTGAATGATTATGATGTGGTAGGCATCACAGAGACATGGTTGCAGGGAGTTCAGGACTGGCAGTTAAACATCCAAGGACTCACAACATATCGAAAAGACAGGGAGGCGGGCAGAGGAGGTGGGGCTGCCTTGTTAGTTAAGAATGAAATTAAATCTACGGCACTGAATGACATAGGGTCAGAGGATGTGGAGTCTGTGTGGGTGGAATTGAGGAACCACAAAGGCAAAAAAACTACAATGGGAGTTATGTACGGACCTGCTAACAGTGACCAGGACCAGGGGCGCAAGATGCACTGGGAAATAGATAGGGCATGTCAGAAAGGCTAAGGTCACGGTGATCACGGGGGACTTCAATATACAGGTGGATCCAAAGAAAGTGAATTCATGGAATGTTTACAGGGTGGCTTTCTGGAACAGCTTGTGATGGAGCCCACAAGGGAGCAGGCTATTCTGGACTTAGTGCTATGTAATGAGCCTGACTTTTTATAAGACCTTAAAGTAAGGGAACACTTAGGAGGCAGCAATCAGAATATGGTAGAGTTCAGTCTGCAGTTTGAAAGACAGAAGGCAAAATTGGATGTAATGGTGTTACAGTTAAATATAGGTAATTACAGGGGCATGAGAGAGGAATTGACGAAAATCAACTAGAAGCAGAGCCTAGCGGGGAAGACCGTAGAGCAACAATGGCAGGAGTTTCTGGGTGTAATTGAGGACACAGTACAGAGGTTTATCCCAAAGAAAAAAATGATTATCCGGGGTGGGATTAGACTGCCATGGTTGACAAAGGAAGTCAGGAAATGTATCAAAGGAAAAGAGACAGCTATAAAGTGGCCAAGAGCACTGGGAAATCAGAAATTGGGAAGGCTACAAAAACAAACAGAGGGTAACAAAGAAAGCAATAAGGAAGGAGAGGATCAAATATGAAGGTAGGCTAGCTAGTAATATTAGAAATGATGGTAAAAGCTTCTTTCAATAAATAAGAAACAAACAAGAGGCAAAAGTAGACATTGGGCTGCTCCAAACTGATGCTGGGAGGTTAGTGAGAAAGTGCTAGAAAAGCTACAAGGTCAAAAAATTGATAAATCTCCTGGCCCTGATGGGCTACATCCTAGAGTTCTGAGGGAGGTGGCTGAGGAAATAGTGGAGGCTTTGGTCGTGATCTTTCAAAAGTCACTGGAGTCAGGGAAAGAAGCTGATTGGAAAATTGTTGTTGTAACTCCCTTGTTAAAGCAAGGATCAAGGCAAAAGATGGAAAATGATAGGCTGATTAGCTTTACCTCGGTATTTGGTAAAATTCTAGAATCCATTGTCAAGGATGAGATTCCTAAATTCCTGGAAGTGCAGGGTCAGATTAGAACAAGTCAGCATGGTTTTAGTAAGGGGAGGGCGTGCCTGACAAACCTGTTAGAATTCTTTGAAGAGGTAATAAGTATGTTAGACCAGGGAAACCCAGTAGATGTTATCTATCTAGGCTTCCAAAAGGCCTTTGATACAGTGCCTCACGGGAGGCTGCTGAGCAAGGTGAAGGCCCATGGTGTTTGAGGTGAGCTACTGGCTTGGATTGAGGATTGGCTGTCTGACAGAAGGCAGAGAGTTGGGATAAAAGGCTCTTTTTCAGAATGGCAACCGGTGATGAGTGGTGTCCTGCAGGGTTCAGTGTTGGGGCCGCAGCTGTTCACCTTATATATTAATGATCTGGATGAAGGGACTACGCGCATTCTGGCGAAGTTTGCAGATGATACGATGTTAGTGGACAGGCAGGTAGTACTGAGGAGGTGGGGAAGCTGCAGAAAGATTTAGACACTTTAGGAGAGTGGTCCAAGAAATGGCTGATGAAATTCAACGTGAGCAAATGTGAGGTTTTGCACTTTGGGAAAAAGAATACAGGCATGGGCTATTTTCTAAATGGTGTGAAAATTCGTAAAGCACAAGTACAAAGGGATCTGGGAGTGTTGGTCCAGGATTCTCTAAAAGTTAACTTGCAGGTAGAGTCCGTGATTAAGAAAGTGAATGTAATGTTGTCGTTTATCTCAAGAGGGTTGGAATGTAAAAGCAGCAATGTGCTTCTGAGACTTTATAAAGCTCTAGTTAGGCCCCATTTAGAATGCTGTGTCCAATTTTGGGCCCCACGCCTCAGGAAGGACATACTAGCCCTGGAGTGTGTCCAGCGGAGATTCACACAGATGATCCCTGGAATGGCAGGTTTAACGTATGATGAACGGCTAAGGATCCTGGGATTGTACTCATTAGAGTTTACAAGGTTGAGGGGTGATCTAATAGAAACTTACAAGATAATGTATGGTTTAGAAGGGGTGGACGCTGGGAAGTTGCTTCCGTTAGGCGGGGAGACTAGGACCTGTGGGCACAGCCTTAAAATTAGAGGGAGTAAATTTAAAATAGAAATGAGACAACATTTCTTCAGCCAGAGAGTGGTGGGCTTATGGAATTCATTGCCTTGATCGACAAATTCTTGATCTCACAAGGAATCAAGGGCTATGGGGAGAGTGCAGGGAAGTGGAGTTGAAATGCCCATCAGCCATGATTTAAACGGCGGAGGAGTGGACATGATGGGCTGAATGGCCTTACTTCCACTCCTATGTCTTATGGTCACACTAACATTTCTGTCACAGGCCTGCTGCAGTGTTTCAGCTAGCCTCAATGCAAGGTCGAAGAACAACATCTCATTTCCTGCTTCAGGAGTCTGCAGTCTCAAGGAGTCAACACCGAATTCAATAACTTTAGAGCCCAATTCTGTCCTTTCATGTTTCTGTACCCACCCCACACCCGGTCCCTGCTCTCTGAAGAAGAGTCTAGGCCCGAAACATCAGCTTTTGTGCTCCTGAGATTCTGCTTGGCCTGCTGTGTTCATCCAGCTTCACACTTTGTTATCCTGTTATGAAACGGGTTGCTTTTAGCACGATCACTCATTCTCACACACTCCTAGGCCCATTATATGAGTTGTATTCAGCACAGCTCATCCATTTTCTCACTTTGATCTTATTATCACTTATTCAGCATTCCTTCTGTCCTGGCCTGCTATCCATAATATTCATATTTACATACCCCTTTCTATTATCCCTCTCTCTGGGCTCCATCTCCATGTATCTGCTTACCACAAACCCTGCGACACTTTGGCTTCAGCACAAATACTACTATTTCCTAGCTGCTGACTGCTCTGTATGAAAAGTCACCACACTAGAAACAGTAAGTCTGCTTTCTTCCCACAGATATTGCCAGATTTGCTAAGTTTCTTTTTTGTTTCAGATCTCCAGTATCCACAGTTCTTTGTTTTATTTTGAGCTAGTTAATTTTCTTTCTGTTCGTATCCAGAGCTATTATCTCACACAAGCAGCCCTTTTTAACCCACCACCAAATCAGCTTTGGGGCTATTCATCTATTATCCACCAACAAAAATGACTCATGTTCTCAATTAATCAGACTGCATGCAATGCCCTGCAAGGATAGTCCTGAGTTCCATTTTTAAGAATTTAACCTATTTTTCTAATCAACTTGGTCAAAGATATTATAACACACCTTTGGGTAGGTCAGATGAACCAGACCTCCTGGTCTAGGGGTAATGGCTTTAACTCTGAGTCACAAGAGGACTCTACAGTACTCAGTTCTTAGAAACAAAATCCAATGTGCAACATATATTCTTAATCAGCCCTGGTGCTATACTCTTTTATCATTAAGCGGGCCTGCATTTCTTACACTGACAGGAGAGACTGCAGAATACAAAATGTTACAAGGATTGCAACAATTTCCACAGCAGCCCACACTCTTCACCTTTCCAAGAAGCCAGAAAGTTAGACTGTGCGCACACCAGAATAACAGCACAATGAAAATGGCCCCTTCTGAGGCGATGCTCATAAGGGGTTGTGAGCATCTCAGTCCTAGAGGCCTTTTCCAACTGTTCTGCTGACAAAGGATGGCTTGGGCTGTTGGAGGTCAATTATCTCAAAGAAATCGCATGCATCTTCGGTCTTCACCGGCTTACTCAGGGTCTTCCCTCTATTTTAAGGTCAGAACTGGAGATATTCATTGATAACTGTATATGTTCAGTACCACAGAATACAGGATATAGAACATAGAACAATACAGCACAGTACAGGCCCTTTGGCCCACAATGTTATGCTGTACCATTCACAACTCCTCATATATTGAAGCAGTTTGTGCTGATGTGCAGCATGATCTTGGCAGCACTTCATGCACTGATTTTTTGTTTCTTTATTCATTCACAGGATGAGGTCATCACTGCCTAGGCAGCATTTATTGCCCACTTTCATTGCCCAGAAGGCAGTTAAGAGTCAACCACATTGCTGTGGGTCTGGAGTCACACGTAGGCCAGACCAGGTAAGAATGGCAGTTTCCTTCCTTTCATGAATTAGTGAATCTGATGGGTTTTTCTAACAATCAACAATGGATTCAACATCATTATTAGACTCTCAATTCCAGATATTTATTGAATTCAAATTCCACCATCTGCAAGGTGGAATTTGAACCCAGGTGCCCAGAACATTATCTGGGTTTCCAGACTAACAGTCCAGCAATAATACCAATAAGCCATTGCCGCCCTGATAAGTGGCAAGTAACATTTGTACCATATGCATGCCAGGTAATGACCACCTAGACAATTTATCCATTGCCCCATGATATTTAATAGGATTGCCATTATTGAATTTCCCCAGCACTAATAGCTTGCAGGAATACCATTAACCAAAACCTATCCGGACCGTCCAGATAAATAATAGCAGCTACAAGAACAGTTCCAACACTGAAAATTTCAAAGCAGAACTCAGCTCCTGACTACCCAAAGCCGTCCGATATCTAAAAGTTACAAGTCAAGAGGTTGATGGAATACTATGCATTTGCTTGTCTGAATGATCATAGAATGTAAAACATTACAGTGCAGTACAGGCCCTTCAGCCCTCGGTGTTGCACCGACCTGTGAAACCAATCTGAAGCCCATCTAACCAGCACTATTCCATTATCATCCATATGTTTATCCAACGATCATTTAAATGCCCTTAAGTTGGCATGTCTACTACTGTTGCAGGCAGGGCATTCCACATCCTTACTACTCTCTGAGTAAAGAACCTACCTCTGACATCTGTCCTATGTCTATTACCCCTCAATTTAAAGCTATGTCCCCTCATGTTAGCCATCACCATCCAAGGAAAAAGGCTCTCACTGTCCACCCTATCTAATCCTCTGATCAACTAGTATGTCTCTATTAAGTCACCTCTTAACCGTCTTCTCTCTAACAAGTCCCTCAGCCTTTCCTCATAAGACCTTTCCTCCAGACCAGGCAACATCCTGGTAAATCTCCTCTGCACTCTTTCCAATGCTTGCACATCCTTCCTATAATGCGACAACCAGAACTGTACGCAATACTCCAAATGTGGCCGCATCAGAGTTTTGTACAGCTGCAATATGACCTCATGGTTCCAAAACTCAATCCCTTTACCAACAAAGTCTAACACACCATACGCCTTCTTAACAACCCGATCAACCAGGGTGGCAACTTCCAGGAATCTATGCACATGGACACTGAGATCTCTCTGCTCATCCATGCTACCAAGAATCTTACCATTAGCCCAGTACTCTGTATTCCTGTTACTCCTGATGTCTTTTTCCTGTATGAATACTGATGAAAAATATTCATTTAGCACCTCTCCTATCTCTTTGGACTCCACGCACAACTTCCCACTACTGTCCTTGACTGGCCCTAATCGTACTCTAGTCATTCTTTTATTCCTGACATACCTATAGAAAGTTTTAGGGTTTTCCTTGATCCTACCTGCCAAAGGCTTCTCATGTCCCCTCCTCGCTCTTCTTAGCTCTCTCTTTAGGTCCTTCCTGGCTAACCTGTAACTGTCAAGCGCCCTAACTGAGCCTTCACGACTCATTTTACATAAGCTTCTTCCTTCCTCTTGACAAGAAATTGAACTTCTTTAGTAAACCACTGTTCCCTCACTCAACCACTTCCTCCCTGCCTGACAGGTATATACTTACCAAGGACACGCATTAGCTGTTCCTTGAACAAGCTCCATATTTCAATTATGCCCAGCCCTGCAGTTTCCTTCCCCATCCTATGCATCCTAAATCTTACCTAATTGCCCCATAATGCCCTTTCCCCCAGCTATAACTCTTGCCCTGCGGTATATACATATCCCTTTCCATTGCTGAAGTAAACGTAACCAAATTGTGGTCACTATCACCAAAGTGCTCATCTACCTCCAAATCTAACACCTGGCCTGGTTCATTACCCTGTACCAAATCCAATGCGGCCTTGCCTCTTGTTGGCCTATCTACATACTGTGTCAGGAAACCCTCCTGTACGTACTGGACAAAAACTGACCCATCCAAAATACTTGAACTATAGCGTTTCCAGTCAATATTTGGAAAGTTAAACTCCCCCATAACAACTACCCTGTTATTTTCACTACTATCCAGAATCATCTTTGCAATCCTTTCCTCTACATTGCTGGAACCTTTTAGAGGCCTTTAGAAAACTCCCAACAGGGTGACCTCACCTTTCCTGTTTCTAACCTCAGCCCATACTACCTCACAGACGAGTCCTCATCAAATGTCCTTTCTGCCACCGTAATACTGTCCTTGACTAACAATGCCACACCTCTGCCTCTTCTATCACCTTCCCTGATCTTACTGAAACATCTAAACCCTGGAACCTGCAACAACCATTCCTGTCCCTAGTCTATCCATGTCTCTGAAACGGCCACAACATCGAAGTCCCAGGTACCAACCCATGCTGCATGTTCACCCACCTTATTCCGGATGCTCCTGGCGTTGAAGTAGACACACTTCAAACCACTTTCCTGCCTGCCAGTGCACTCCTGCGACCTTATTCATGACCTCACTACTCTCAACCTCCTGTACAATGAAGATACAAATCAGGTTCCCATCCCCCTGCTGAATTAGTTTAAACCCTCCCGAAGGGCATTAGCAAATCCCCCCCCCCCACCAGGATACTGGTACCCCTCTGGTTCAGGTGTAGACAGTCCCATTTGTAGAGCATGCTGTTCAACATCAAGAGACTCAGAGGCTCCCATGTGACTGACACCCCATCCATCACCTTAAATGATCACTTTCCCCACTATCAGCACACAACTGATTTAGTATGTAGTGGTTCAAGTGAGTACCAATGACATAGGTAGAACTAACAAAAAGATCCTGTTAATGCAACACGGCCAACTCAAGATTGAAATCAAAAGCAGAATCAGCAGGAACAATCTGTAGATTACCTGGTCACGAGCATAACGGCAAAGAATAAATAAGAGTTGAATGCATGGCTCAAAAATTGCTGAAGGTGATATGAGTGTTTGTGTGAGGGGTGATTTATAAAGTTGCCCAGAAAGGGCAGCGCTACACTGTAGTCATATGAATCATCATAACCAAAGTTTGACAGACATGAGTGCACCAGCAAATATGGTTATTTAGGAAAAATGATAAAAAGACAAAATTAAAGGCTTTTAATGAACTTACATAACATTCATAATGAGGTGGATAAATTGTTGGCTCAGATATAAATAAATGGGTTTGATATGTTAGCTGATATAGAGGCATGGGTGCAAAGTGACTAAGAGAAGAAATTAAATACTCAAAGATGTCTGACATTTGAGATGGATAGGAAGAACAGAAAAGGAGGACAAGACCAGATTAGTACAGTAGTGAGAAATAAACTTGGCTTTGAAAGTCAAATGTGGAATTGGCTAAGGTGGAGATAAGACAGAGCAAAGAAGCTAATCTTGGAATATGTAAGAAAGGAATTGCGATAGAGTCAGAGTTATAATTTTGTTACAGCATGCAAAGAAACCATATAGCCCATTATGTCAATGCTGGTCATCCACTGAAATCCCATTTTCCTGCACTAGGCCTGTGGCCTTCAATGTTATGGCATTTCAAGTATTCATCTAAACACTTCTTAAATGTTGTGAAGGTTCCCGCCTTGAACACCTTTCTAGGCAGCGAGTTCCCTAAACCCACCTTCTGGGTGGATATTTTTCTTCTCAGATTCCCTCTAAAGCTATCTCTTCGCGTGAATCTATGCCACCTGGTTATATGCCTCTAAGGAGAATCCCTACAGTGTGGGAAAAAGGCTATTCAGCCAAACAAGTCCATACCAACCTTCTAAAGTGCATTCCACCCTAGACCCATACCCCTCCTAACCCACACATCCCTGGACACTATGGGGCAATTTAGCAATCCACCTACCTTGCACATCTTTGGACTTTCGGAGGAAATTCATGCACACATGGAGTGTATGTATAAACTCCACACAGACAGTCAGCTGAGGGTGGAATTGAACCCAGGTTTCTGGTGCTGTGAGGCAGCAGTGCTGCCCATTTCCTATTCAGTTCTGCCTTTAAATGATTAAGCTGTTTGGAATAACATGGTGTAGAGCTGGATGAACACAGCAGGCCAAGCAGCATCAGAGGAGCAGGAAAGCTGACAGTCCAATGATAATACCACTAGGCCATTGCCTCCCTGATAAGTGGAAAGCTTCTTCAGAAAATTTTCTGAAGAAGGGTCTAGACCTGAAACGTCAGCTTTCCTGCTCCTCTGATGCTGTTTGGCCTGCTGTGTTCATCCAGCTCTACACCATGTTATCTCAGATTCTCCAGTATCGGCAGTTACTACTATCTCTCAAGCTATTTGGAATTCAAATTTAATATATCTTCAACATCAACTGCAAGTCATTGCAGTGGAAGCATTATGAAATTAATTTTCAGCCCATTCAAGATGAGGAGAAGGCTAAGTAGTCTTTAGTTCAAAGAAAATCTAGAGAAGACTGTTTTCATACTTGTATTACTGGTAATATATAGCTGGAAATGAAGTTGCGTAATTTTTAACTGTTAGCTACCTGAGGACACCAACTAGGAGAGTCCCATGTTCAGCAGTTTTAAAAGGCTTCAGACCCTTGGTTCTTGAAATGGCAGCTATGCAGAAGATATTTTGCTGTCTATAGCAGAATTATAGCATTTTACAACTACCAGGCTAGTTTAAAGTTGTTCCCCGTTCGTTACAGTAGGCCTACTCCTGGAAAGCTGGCTTCCTAATGGGAATATTATCACATTAAAATCTAGAAAATTCTGCAGACTATTTTACTTTATCAAATTAGTGCTCGAGTTTTGGCTTGAAGTTACACTAATAGATAGTTTTGGTAGGTCGGTGAATATCTTTTTGACTTGGGTGGTTTATAAGTTTCTGGACATTGTCAACATAATCCACCCATAATTGATAAAAGATTTAACAGTTTTCATAATGTAGGTTAATGTACTTTTGTTTGAAATGCCAAGAGTTAGACTAGGAGAATAAAGCTAGGAAATCAAAGTCTTGTTTCGACATCTGGATTGAGGTGCTTTTTTTGGTAACCTATTGTAATTTGGGCAGTTCACTGTGTTCTTGCAGCTTGAATGAATTGGCATTAGATAAGTCTACCAATGCTAATTAGATAACCTGGCTAAATTAATTTAATCATATTTTGAAAACAAATGTACTGTACCACCTGTTATTAATAATTCTTAATTTATAACGAACAAGAACATACTTTCTCATTCCTGCTCTGCTATTCAGTTCAATCAGAATGAACATCTATCTTGATTCCCTTTCTCTGAGACTAATAATTTCTGTCTTGTCCTTGAAATGGTGCAACATCCAAAGCCAAAGAGTCAGGGCAGTGATTTCTCAGAAATTAGTGTTTTAGTTTAGACAATCACAGGAGAGATTATTGCACTCCCTCATTATGACTGCTCGGACTATTAAATGGCTTGTTCCTACTGATTTAAAAAAAATGCTACTTCCTATCTATGACCGTCATAATTTTGTACACTTCAGTTAGGTCCGCTTTAGCCTTCTCTGCTCGAAGGGAAAACAACAACAGCCCATCTCAACGCTCTTTATAATTCAAAATCTCCAGACCAGACAACATCCTAGTTAATCTCTTCTGCACCTTCTCTGGTACAATCACATCTTTACTAAAGTGCACCGGCCAGAACTGCACACAGTGAGACCTACCTAATGTTTACATAGCTTCATCACAACCTAAGTGTTCTTGTATTCAATGCCTTGGCTACTAAAGCCATATATCCTCTATGCTTTCTTGACAACTTTTTCTGCCGTCTTTAAGGATCTGCAGACATGCACACCAAGGTCACTTTGATCTGCTGTACTTCCAATAGTATAAATTACTGAGATAATCTGTACTTCTTCAGGTCCTACCATTGTGCATTTTCTTGCCTTGTCAGTCCTCCCAAATGCTTCACTTCATACTTTTCAAGATTAAATTCCATTTGTCACTACTCTGCCCAATTGATCCGCTATCTATATTGTCCTGTAGTCTTAAGGCTTTCCTCCTCGTTACTTACCACACCACCACTGTGTCATGTAATTTGTAACTGGTATTGATCATACCTCCTATGTTCATGTCTAATCATGGGAAATTTTATTCTTCATCTAATTAGACAAATCCAGCTTGTAAATGTGGCCTTGAGGTTGAGTTTATAGATTGAAATTAGGATATTTTCTTAGAAGAATATTTTCTGGAACAACCAAAGAATGGCTAATTTTAAATGTAGTAAAGCATTATAAAACGAGATGGATCAATAATCTCATCATAAAGAATCCTCTAGGTAACAGTGATCATAACATAAAAGAATTTCACATTCAGTTTGAGGGCAAGAAATTAGTTTCTTAATGTTGAAGGCAGTTACAAAGGTGTAAACATACAATTGATAACTGTGGACTAGGATGTTATGTTAAAAGATAAGATAGTAGATAAACAGTGACAGACACTCAGGGAGATATTTCATTATCTCAAGGCTGATGTATTTGACTCAGAGAAAAAAAATTGAGAAGGACACACCATTTTCAGTGATTTAAGGACATAAAGGATGGTATCAAATTAAAAGAAAATGCATATAACATAAAGATTAGTAGCAGCCTTGAAGGCTAAGAATATTTCAGAAGCAAGTGAAGCATAATTGAAAAACAAAGGGGAAAATTAGAACACGAGAATAAACTAACAAGGAATATGCGAGCAGATAGCAAATTTTCTAAACGTACATAAAGGGGAATGGATTAGCAAAAATAACAATTAATGTCTTATAGAAGGGGATTGAAGAATTAATTATGGAAACAAGAAAATGGCAGCAACTTTGAAGAAGTATTTTCCCCAGATTTTCTTAACATCTTCTTGACCATGGCAAAAATGCTTGAAGATATTCTGAAATCTGAAGTCCTGACCCTGATACAGGTGTTTCCCATTTTGTCAGGCTGACCACAGTTCACCCATGCACTATTCACGAAGGTAGTTGGAAATTTATTAGCCGCCTGCACTCAAATTGGATTTTGGAGCCCCTTTTGTCTAGAACCCAGAGTGTAGAAATTGGACCAGGTAAGAGCTGGTCTGTAAATAATGTGTTTTATTTCGATAACCAGGACATCCCTTTTGGAGAGCTCAGACACCTTTGTATATATTGTCTGATGGTAGCGTGGAGTAGAGAGTCATTGCCCTAGAGGATGTTAACTGTAGAGGGGACTATTTTATAGGTGCATCAACCTCCTTGGAATTATCCAAATTGTTCAGAAGTGTCAATTTGTTGAAAAGTATCAACACCTATCAAATGTGCTTTTATGAAAGTCAGTGCTTTTTACAAAAGTGCAGTCTGCACTGTAAAAAAATGTAAAGCTAACTGAATTATATTTGTTCTGTGCGCACGTGTCCTTCTGGATACTAATGAGAGTTGTCATAGCAAGGGGTAGGAAATGAATAGGTAGCAGGCAGATGTCACTAAGTTGAGAAAGGGGGTATGAAGTCCATGGGAAATGGGCTGAGGTACACAAGGTCACGGAAGGGTAGCAGGGGCCAAGTGAGATACATAGAGGCACGGGAGTATGAGTGACCCCCATGGGTGAGTGGTACACATATTAGCATTGATGGACATGGGGTGTGCTTATGAGTGCAAGGGAGTAAGGGGTATTTGAGATCTAAGTTTTGGTCACAGTGCTGGAGCTTTCTCTGGGTCATCTGGCTAGAGTCCCATTCCAGCTTATCCCCTCGTACTGAAAGTGGGAAGTACAGGCAACCAATTTTAAAAGTCAGGCTTGTGGTTTCCTCATACCTCTCTGTACAGAACCTTCAAATGAACAACGGGATTTGTGTGTCTGTCTTTATGGTGGAAGACACAAGAAGAATTGTAACAACAGCAATAAATCATACAGTGAGCTTAAAACAATTGGTATCACAAAACAAAGTGTTCGGGTAAGTAATGGGATTAAAAGTTGATAAACCCCTTCCTTGGGCCTGATGATTTAATGATGTCCTAGGTGCTTAGAAGAAACTTGCAGAAATTATGGATGTATTGAGGTAATCTTCCAAAAATCCCTAGAACCTGGGAAGGTCCCAGTGGTTTGAGCAAGAATGGAAGGAATTAGAAAGTAGAAACTCTATGGGTTAACCTAACATCTGTGATGGGGAGAATACTGGAATCAATGATTAAGGAAATAGTTGGCTACTATTTAACAGGGAAGTTAAGAGTCAAGTTCACTGCTGTTAGTTTGGTGTCAGCACTTTTGCTATGTTTTCCCTTTTCCTTGGCTGAGGATTTCTCCCCAGTATGGTTGATAAAGCCCTTGACCAGAGCCATTCCACGTGTTGCGCCTCTGCCCTAGTTCCTCTGTCTTCACTTTCCAATACAGCAGTTTGAATATTCAATAGATGAGCCTCTGCCATTTCTCTCACATCTAACCAGATGCACCTTCTTCACTGCTCTTTCAGCATCCCGATGGGACTGCTTCCTCTGCAGTACTCTGCTCAAATTCCTCCTACTGCCCTCTCATTGAATCCTTCTACACAAGCGCTGTAAATGCAGCACACATCCTTTCACTTCTTCTGTTCTGACCATCTAAGACCCTAAATTCCTCTTCAGTTGAAACAGACCTGAACATCACCATGATATAAAAATGTGGACCACTGATTTTGAATTTCATTATCTGATTTTAACACCAGCTATTTTCACAATTTTAACAAAGGAGTAATACCCTGACTTAAAATGGCCACAGCAATTACCTGACTACACAGATGAGCCAAGTGTCATGAAACCTACACAAATATACTAAATCATCTAAACTATAATTAAAATTTTTCAAAGAATACTAAAACTAGTCCATCCAGTTAGTTGTGAAAAAGCTCTCATCTCCTGCCTTGATACACCTGCATGGTAAGTTTCACATGTTGGAGATGAAAAAAGTCACTTGCAATGATCAAGTTTGAAATAATGAATTCATACATCGAAATACATGAAACAGCTTCTGTTTTAAGGAATTGCTTTTGACAGAGCAGGGAGATGCATTTTTGGCTAATTAGAACCTGTCTTATCATCAGGTTAGATGTGACAGAGATTGCTGTAGTAAGTGTTCTCTTGGCTTTTCAGGATGCAAAACTACCCAGTGACAGAAATGATGAAAAAGAAACATCAGAACACTGAGAACTAAAGGAGCAACTGAAATGTTCTCTAATATTGATGACATACGACATCAATTAAATAACTGTGGTGTCAGGTTAAAATCCTATACCTCGAGGACACCTGAAGGATTTTTTTTACACTACATATTCCTTTAATTTTCCTTTTGTACTGGACACAATCCTTTTTAAACTCTGTACTTGTGTACATAAATGTGTGGCATTACAGCTTTACTATTCTCGTGCTTTTGCTTTCAGGCAGCATCAGTTTGCCGTTCGTGCCTTCTTTAGACACATCTATTGTTTATTTTTACATATTCCAATACCATTCCCTTTGGCATTAGATGATCAAGCCTTTTGTCATTTGATGTCTCCCAACATGTGCCTTATCACAGATCTTCTCATTGTTGTTTTTCCTACTCTCCCCATTTTCACTTGTTTTAAATCAACCATACATCCAATTTCTCCCAGTTTTGATGAAATGTTAACTGTTTCTCGGTCTCTACAAATGCTGAAAAATGCTTAGTGCTTCCAGCAATTTCCAAAACTAACCGCATCAGAAGCATTATTTAAAAAAATACTAACACTAAGCATGGTATTTTCATATATTGATAGAGGCATTCTTACACTATTGCTGCTCATTAGCTTCCTTGAATAAACATGAAATATCAAAACACCTGAATGGTTCTTTCAATCTACTTGACCTTAGAGAATTTTTGCAACATGGAATTGTTTTAATCAAATATCATTTAATTGGCCTGCATATCACATTATTGAAAATATGTGAAGCAAATATCATATTTTGCATACGGCATGTTTAAGGGAAAATCCATTTATTTTACTGAACTTTCCACTTTTCATTACACCATTTTTAAAACTTTGTCCAGCTCAACTGTTTCTCTCCCCTTCAGTCCCTTCATCACGGTTCCTTCAACTTAAGAATAAATACATTTAACCAGTTTACGCTGTAGTCCTTACTTAACTGATTCTGAACCTATACATTTTTGGGCACAAGGGCAGCATCTCTCATGAGTTAGTGAGGTCTATAGAGCATGACATGATTATCTACTCTGTTGCTGCTCTCCCCCAGCTTTAAGACGCTATGCATGTCCATTAAACATGATGCATCTTGATGGTTGAGTTGTCATTAGTCAGTAACGCCAATATTGCTGCAATTCAAGTAGAGCCTTGGAGTGTCTCTAAAACCTTTTTTTTCTCCTAGAATACTGATCATTGAGATTTAAGCAAAGAGTTTTTAACAGGAGAGACACTTTTCAGTATTCTGGGCACTGTTCAATGCATCAAAGTTGATACTGCATGAGTTTTGCCTGAGTACTAGTACAGCTAGCACCAGGAAGGAAAAGCTGCATTTGTTCAAAAGTTCACGCACTGAAAATGAAGGATATGGTGGTGGTTGTACTGATGAAACTGCTCTAATGCTCTCATGTGTCTTTGATAAATATTGCAGGTCTGACTTCAGTACAGGGAGTGTGGTGACATCAACTGATCTGTACACTAGGGCTTTTAATTTATTTTCGAACATTCACTGCCTTTCTTAGAAGAAGGCAGGAGCAGCTGCTCTGCTTTTGGATCACACTGTCAATGGCGGCCAAAGGCAACAGATTGCTGCCAAGGCATAGGAAATACTAAGCAAATTCAAGAATCTCTCCTTCAAAATATGTGAGGTGCAATCCCGAACTCAGGATTTCTTGTTCCTAATCTTCTTGACACATTGAAAGAGGATGACCATTTTCTTCATCAAGGTGTTGATATAACTTCTTGCTCTGGTTGTATTTGGTCTTCACTAGTATTATATTGCTACTTTACAGCTAGTGTCAGAGATTTAAACTAAAAAGTAGGGCAGAGGGTTCATGCCAGGAAAGATTATAGGAAAGATGTGGATGCTTTGGAGAGGGTTCAGAGGAGGTTTACCAGGATGCTGCCTGGACTGGAGGGCTTATCTTATGAAGAGAGGTTGACTGAGCTCGGACTTTCTTCATTGGAGAAAAGGAGGAGGAGAGGGGACCTAATTGAGGTATACAAGATAATGAGAGGCATAGATAGAGTTGATAGCCAGAGACTATTTCCCAGGGCAGAAATGGCTAGCATGAGGGGTCATAGTTTTAAGCTGGTTGGAGGAAAGTATAGAGGGGATGTCAGAGGCGGGTTCTTTACACAGAGAGTTGTGAGAGCATGGAATGCGTTGCCAGCAGCAATTGTGGAAGCAAGGTCATTGGGGACATTTAAGAGACTGCTGGAAATGCATATGGTCACAGAAATTTGAGGGTGCATACATGAGGATCAATGGTCGGCACAAAATCGTGGGCTGAAGGGCCTGTTCTGTGCTGTACTGTTCTATGTTCTATGTAAAGCGAAACAACAAGGCAATAGTGCAGGACAGCGAGATCAATAGGTGACAAGAAGGGCCAGAAAGTACAAACATAAATGTATATCAACAATAATGGTCAGAGTAAGGAAAATGACTTTAAACAGCAGGTGAGGGGGGTAGTGATAAAGGGAGATTTAGGAATCTAAAGATAAAATTTAAGGCAATAGGGAAGTATACAGATTTGGGTAAAGATACGCTACGTAGAGCAGGAAAAGAACAGAGAATTTAACAATTACAGTGTTTCGAAAATATGATCAAAGTAGGGAACAACAGTAAAATAAAGAATGAATTCATTTTATCTGAATATGTGGAATATCCTTAAAAAGCCACATTAACCAGTGACACAAATACAGTGAAATTATTTAAATGCATTCAGCATTATAGTGATAACACAGTGCGGCGCTGAAGGAACACAGCAGGCCAGGCAGCATTAGAGGTGCAGGAAGGCTGATGTTTATGTCGGGACCCTTCTACAGATGCTGCCTGGCCTGCTGCGTTCCACCAGCTCCAGTGTGTTATCTCTAACTCCAGTATCTGCAGTTCTTACTATCTCTGAGGCAGCATTATAGTGACCAAGGTTGGTGAATATTCCAGAGTACATACTGTTTCAAAGAGACTGCATACTGTAAAAGGTGGAGGGTAGCCCTGATAAGAAGAATGGCATAACAACATTAAGGAAAAAGAACTATGGCTCAGAAAATCAGGAAGAGAATCAGTATGATTGAAGAGGAGCAGCAAGGGTCAGAAGAAGCTGGTGGGTCTAGTTTATAGCTAACAGCAATTATAACATCAGACAGAGTATCAAATTTTTAAAAATGTGGGACTTAATACAAAGCAAAAGTATTTGTTTTTGGCAAACTTTAAATTTCTTTTGGATCAGACAAATCAAATTAGAAAGAAGATGAGTCTGTATCTTTCCCTCCCCTCTGTTATCAGCATTCCACATGGACCACTCCATCCGGAAAACCTGGTCCACCCCTCCCATTACTCCTATCACTTCTGCACCACTCCCCATGGCAGCTTTGCATGCAATTGCTGAAGGTGCAAAATTTACTCTTTGATTTCTTCCCTTCTCACTGCCCAAGGTCCCGAACACACCTTTCATATAATGCAGCAAATTACTTGTATTTCTTTTAACCTAGTCTACAGTATTTGTTGTTCACAATGTAGTTACCTTTACAAAGGTGAGACTATGCAGACAGGAGAACACTTTGCATAGCATCTCTGCTCTGCCATAACAATGACACTGACCTACCAGGTGCTTGCTATTTCAATAAACTATCTTACTCTCCTGAGAGCATTTGCCGTCTTAGTCACTTAGCAGTGGTCCAATGAAGCTCAATGCAATCTTGATGAACAGCACCTCATTTATCACTTAGGTATTTACTGTCATCAACGTTGAGTTGATCAACATGACAACATGAAAACTACTTTCTATTTTGACTACAGCCCCTGTCCTCACAACTGCCACCTTTGTTAGCTCTGCTCTCAACACAGCTAGCCTATTTTCTCCAATTCAAATTGAATTCCAATTCAATTCCTAGCATTAACACCTATCTTATCATTTATCCTGTTTAGAATATTGATAGGGTGGTGATAGGGTACAACACAATGTAGCGTGTTTTCAGATGGAACTTCTTCACACCGTCTGTGCAGTGTTGACTCTTAACAATATGGTCATGGATGCAGCGGGCAGGTTCGTGAGGATAAGGGAAAGTATGGTTTGCACTCTTGTTGATTCCCTCAGCACTTACCTTGGACCCATGCTAGCAGCAAGGTCCTTATGGCTTGACCAGCATAATCAGTAGTGGTGCTGATGGGCCACTCACATGATGGACAATGAAGTTCCCTGCTAACAATATATACTGTATCCATATCACTGTCAGTGCTTCCAAGTGCTGCTCAACATGAAAGAGTAATGATGCATCAACTGATGTTGGGGGTGGCCGGCGAGACAGTGGCAGCACAACATAGGACAATCAGCAGAAGGCTTCCTTGCCTAGGTTTCCTATGTCTGACCTGAGGCAACAAAGCCTTCATGGGCTTCAAAGTCAAAGTTGAGGGCTCTCAGGGCAACAACCTCCCAAGAACTGTAGGGACAAATTACTGCAGATGCTGGAATCTGTATTGAAAACAACAAAAGCTGGAGGTCGGACAGCATCCTCACAGAGAAAGAGAGCAACCTAAAGTTTAGGGTCTAGACAGCTTTTCATCAGAGCTGAAAGAATTGTGCCTCCACCTCTGCTGGGTCTATTCTGCCAGTTGGACACTAGCAGTAGCCCTTACATATTATTAATGAGGACTTTGCAGGGTCAACAGGGTTGAGTCTGCCCTGGTTGTTTTCATTGCCTTAGTCAATGTCAGATGGTCCAATCAGTTTCACTCCCTTTTGAGACATTCTAGTGACAGATACAACTGAGTGATCATTAATTTTAATTCATCTATTGGGGTGGGATTTGAACCCGGGTCCCCAGAATATTTCACATCTCTGAATCACTAATCAAACAACAACAGCAACACGCCATCACTTCCTTTGACAAAATATGATGTAGGAGTTATAACATTAAGGGATGTAGGTGCCGAAGGACATTGGTGCATAGGTGCAAAGATCACTGAAGGTGACAGGGCAGGTGGAGACAGCAGTTAGTGAAGCATAGTGTTTTGTTAATGGTGTAGAGAGTACAACAGTAAGGAGATAATAATGGTGAACTTCTACAAGATGCTTCTTAAGCCTCAGCTGAAGTACCATGTTGAGTTCTGGATGCTACACAATAGAGAGGTGAAGATGTTGCTGAGGGTGCAGAAGATTTATAACATCACAAAGAATGGTAGGAAGTATGAGAATTAAATGTGTTTTAGCACCAGTAAAGAGTCATCACAAAGTTGACAGAAAGAAATAGAGAGTGAACCAAGCAAGAATATGAAAACAGATTTATGATTTTTTGCAAATATATAAAAAGAAAGAGCAACTGAAATAAATTTTGGTCTTTTGAGAGCAGAAAACAGGAGAAATTATCATGGGGAATGAGGGAATAGCTGAAACTTGGAACAAATATTCTGTGTCTGGCTTCACAGTAGAAGATGCAAGCTGCATACCAGAAATACAGGGCACCCTGGCAGTTGATAAGAGTAAAGCACATTAAGGCACTCAATATCAGCAGAGAAAATTCCAAAGGAGTGAAATCCAACCAATCCCTGTGATCAAAGATAACAAAGTGTGGAGCTGGATGAACACAGCAGGCCAAGCAGCATCTCAGGAGCACAAAAGCTGACGTTTCGGGCCTAGACCCTTCATCAGAGAGCCTCTCTGATGAAGGGTCTAGTCCCGAAACGTCAGCTTTTGTGCTTCTGAGATGCTGCTTGGCCTGCTGCATTCATCCAGCTCCACACTTTGTTATCTTGGATTCTCCAGCATCTGCAGTTCCCATTATCACTGATACAATCCCTGTGATCCACTGGCCTTTCCATTCTTGGGTTCTAAAAAAGACAGCTGCTTACATAGTGATTGTGCTAGTTATGATTCGACAAATAAAATCGAGGCTCTGCAACTGTCTCAGTACACTATAAATTAGCACATGTAGCAATGCTATTCAAGAATAAATAGAGGGAGAAAACAAGGTACTACAGGCAGGTTAGCCTGATATCAGTAAATGCAGAGGTGCTGTATTTTATTGTTAATAATGCTGAGAAAAGGCACATTTATTCAAAGCTTTCCATTCTGGACTCATCAGAACAATTTGCAATATCTATTAAAAGAAAAACTAACACTTATACTGAGTGAAAGAACAATGTTAACTGGTTGGCAAGTGGTCCTCATTTTTGCCGACATAAACACAAACGCGCTGTACTTGTTTTAACCCAACAAAATGGATGACAGTCATTTTCCGATCCATTTCTCAGGGCAATGCCAATCACAGTCAACCTGCTTGGTTAAAAGTTAAAAAAAGCCTGGGAGTTAACTGTTAATTGTCATTAATAATCGATCAGCATGCTCATGCTCTATTGTATCAATTATTATCTATTATAAAATGAGAATTAGCTATGCACTTAGAAAAAAAAGGATAATTAAAACAAGTCAACATTGGTTTCGCAGTCATCGTAACAGATGTATTAGTTTCAAAGGCTGACAAAGAGGAATTAGTAGACCATTGTACTTGGATTTCAAAAAGGTATTTGATAAGGTTCCACACAAAAGAATAAAATACAGGATGAGGGATTCTGGAATTGGAGGTGATATATTAACATGAACAGAGGATTTGTAAATGAACAGGAAGAAGACAGTAAAGATAAATGTGGCACATTGGTAGGCTGAAACCAGTAGCGTGTCATCAGGATCACTGCTGGGACCTCAATTACTTTCGGGTCAGATAAATAACACTATACTTTATACATTACAGTTTCTCATTTATGTATGAAATGGAAGAAATTAAACCTATTTTACTAGCAATAAATCTATGTTAAGGAGGGGAATCTCATTCAGTCACACCTGTAAAAGTCTCTGTGAAGGCATTTATTGTGCTAAAATGGCAAATACAAACTTTTAGTTTGACCTGTTAGTTAGGTCAAGGAAAACATGTCGGATTGGGTAAAAACAAAACTTCATTCTCATTTGAAGACTGCAAGGTTAAACATCCATTCTACTGAGGAAGGAGGGATCTGAGAACCATAGATGACACTATAAGAATTACTATTCCAATTGTTTCAAAGTAGCAACTGCATAAGAATGGAATAGGTCAGCACCAGACGTCCTTTTATGTTGATATAGAATGTCATATTTCTTGATCAAAGATATATTTGAAGATTGATTTGACCCTATAAAGTTCTGTCTTCTAAGCTGCATCAGGAAAACTGTAACAGTGCTAAGTGTAAAACCAAAATATACCAGAACCAGGCACATAAATGTGTACAATATTTGGAGGGAAGAAGAAAGTAATCATATATTTTTCCCAGGTGTTAATCTAACTCATCACCTTTATGTTCTTTGCCCATGCTTGTCATGAATATCCAGCAGCTTCTTTTGAAATTCCTTCATAACTAACTGGAAACTGTCACTTCCAGTCTAGTTCTTGGTTATCATTTCACTGCTAGACTGCCCAACAAGCAGTTTTGGGAGATACTAATGATCCTACTTTCTCTTTCTCTATCTGCAGCCTTCCTGAATACCCACATACCACTCTCCTGTCCCCATACACAAAACACATGTTTCTCTTGGGTACTTAAAGCATGATAGTTCAATTTGACTCATTAGAGTAACAGCCACTACAGCAAGAAGCTTAGTTAAACTGCACACTTGAACATTCTGGTGAATGAAAGAGCGGATTCAATAGCTCAATCACAAGCTTTGTGTTTGCATGTCACAGGATATTCAGAATTCAACATAACACCTGACACGACACATGACAAGTCTGAACTGGAAAAAGTTACCAGCTAAGACATTAAGCTACTAACTCAGAATCTAACAGCTGCAACTGCATAAGACACCTTAAATTCAATGACAATTGCATAATATTTACAAATTACATAGAGAGAAAACAATTGTTAAATGGTATTATGTTGTCCAATAGAAATTTCTGACTAGCCACAGGGGTGGTCAAGGTAACACTGTTTTATTCATATGTACTAAGTTTAGTTGGAAGAATCTCAGATACAAATACATTACAGAGGAACCATCACTATCTCTCATGGCAATAAAGGATGAGCAGTAAATGCTATATTTACTACCAATGCTCACATCCTGAGAATGAATACAAAAAAAGGAAATGTATTTCATGTGTATATTTACTCATCTATCATTATTCAAGAACCCAGGAAGTACAGCGCTAACCACAATCAAACAAAAACACTCACTTATATTTGTCTTATTGGTTTTTAAATACACAAAAGTAGATAAAATGTTATGAGCAGTGAAATCATTTGACCAATAACGGTGTCTATTATAATTTTTATTTACGATATGGAAACACTACATCTAGATTTGCAATTAACCAAATGTGGCTGGTGGTCAACATATTGGACAGTGTGATTTAAAAGTGTCTATGAAATGAAACCATTTAAACAAAATTCAATCATGTCATTACAGCATGAACGTATGTTGTGAAATTTCTGTGGAAACTCAAGTCTCTGTTCACAAGTTTTGTTCTGTATTTTCTTCTCTTGATACTTCTAACTAATCTAGATTAGCTATATCAGCTGTATTAAGTGCCTTGATTAACAAAGTTTTTTTTTACAGTGCAAAATTCAATTTTCTGCACATCACAGCTTATCTGTACAAATTACTTACAGGCAAGTTGCAGAAAACGTTCCACCAGTTATGTATTGTAAACAGGAGTAGAAATACAACAGGTAGTTTGCGAAGAATTTACTTAAATTCTACGTATGTTCTCCTACCATGGAGGTGGGGTTGTGAAAAATTGTTTTGGTAGAAGTGGTAGTGCCGCTGTTACTGCTGGGTGGATTAATCCGCTTCTCTTTCTGGCGTCTGTTACAGAACCAGACTCGGATCACCTCCTTCTCCATCTGCAGCTGATCGGCAATCATCATGATCTCCTCCGAGGTAGGCTTTTGGTTCTGCATGAACAAAATATATATCTTTTGTTTACAACAGTTGAATACAGATCTCTTTACTATATTCAGCACATCTTTTTAATTCACTCATGGGATGTGGGCGTCGATGGATGAGCCAGCATTTGTTGCCTATCCCTTGTTCTCGTTAAGAAGTTGGTGGTGAGTTGCATTCTTGATCCAACGCAGTCCATGTAATGTCGGCAGACCCACATTTTCATTAAGAAGGAAATTCCCAGATTTTGACGGAAAGAGTGGCGATATATTTCCAAGTCAGGATGGTGAGTGACTTGGTGGGGAATTTGCAGGTGGTGGTGTTCCCAACTACCTATTACATTCGTTCCTTGAGATCGAAGTGGTCATGGGTTTGGAAGGTGTTGTCGAAGGTTTTTTGGGAAATTTCTGCAGCGCATCTTGTAGTTGGTACACATTGCAGTTATTGAGCATTGGTGAAGGGAGTGGACATTTATGGATGTGGTGCCAACCCAAGAGGGCTGCTTTGTCCTGAATGGTGTCAAGTTTCGAGAGTTGTTGGAGCTGCACCCATCCAGGGAGTATTTCATCACACTCCTGACTTGTGCATTGTAGATGGTGGAAAGGCTTTGGGAAAACACTACCTCTTGAAAATGATCAAAATTTGTTAACTACACTTTTACCATTATAACAAACTAAATATACTAATAGATATCCTTTGGCATTAGTCATTCAAGGTTTTCTCAACTGGAGCATAGTTATGTCGTTTCGTTACTGACACAGCCTGTGTCTCTTAATTCAATGTTTCAACTCTGCAAATTCAAGTGACTAAAACTGTTTGTAAATTGTTCATGTCAATTAGAAGTCACACACAAGTACATACATGAACATATGAAACTGAATCATTAGTAGACCATTTGGACCCTTGAACCTGCTCTTTCATTCAATAAGATCATGGATGATCTGTTTGTGTTTCAAATTCCACATTCCTATCTACACCTGGTAATCCACAATTTCCCAGCCAAACAAGATTTCATTTAGTGTTGCCTTAAAAATATTTAATTACTCCACTTTCATCACTTTTGAGGCAGAGAGTTCAAAAGTTGCATACCCCGATCACCTCGATCTGAAAAGGGTGGCCCCTGATCTTAAACAGTGGCTCACCAACAAGAGGAAATGTCTTTTCCTTTTCAACCTTGTCAAGACCATTCAAGATCTTACATACTTAAATTATTCCTTTGAAATAGCACTGAAAGCAAGCCTAGCCTATTAAAACTATAAAGGCAGCCCATTTGTTGCAGGCATCAATCATGTAAACCTACCATGAACCACCTCCAATTCATTACACACATGAATATATTTTTGTGTACAATTTTTACAGACTAGAGGCTAATCAGGTAATATGAAAATAAAAATGCAATTAAGTATTGTTTTTGTTAGGCAATGAAAATAGCATGATATCTAAAGACCAACTCACTAAAGGAAGCTCTCACTATAATGCACCTTCGCAAAAAAATTTAACTGCTGCATAGAGGTTCAGCCATAAGTGGATGTATTAGTTAACAGTAACAGATATCTTTCAGACACTGAAATCCAGAGTTTCTGGGCAAAGGATGATTTCAACAGAAGGCTGACTGGATGGGAATGGTTGGTTCTATACTAAACTATCATAGCCTACTATGTTAAAATTTGACAGGTTTAATTTGATGTGTTTCACATGAATGGTTTCAAGGTGGTTTTAGTTAGGTGAATAGATCAGAGAAGCTGGGGCTGTTCTTGAATGAAACAGAAGGTTAAAAGGAGATGTGATACAGATATTCAGCATCACAAGGATTGCAGACAGAGAAAAACTATTTCCAATGGCAGAGGGGCCAAGAACCAGGGGACACGAACCTAAGTTGTTGTCCAAAAAAGCCACAAAGGATATGATGGGAAAACATTATGCAACAAGTGGTGACCAATCTTGACTGCACTGCTTGAAAGGTGATGGAGGGAGATTCAATTGTGGTTTTCAAAACTGAGCTGAATGAACACATGAAGCTGGACGTGGCATTTAGAAATAAGGCATTAATTCAGCAGGGGGATGGGCACCAAAATTGTAGCTCGACTATAGAAAAGGTTGAGAGTAGGGTGGTCCGAAATAAAGTTTCAGGGAAGCAAGATGGCACCGGCAAGCAAGAAGTTGGTTTGAAGTGTGTCCACTGAAATGCCAGGAGCGTCCGGAATAAGGTGGGTGAACTTGCAGCATAGGTTAGTACCTGGGACTTCGATGTTGTGGCCATTTCGGAGACATGGATAGAGCAGGGGCAGGAATGGCTGTTGCAGGTTCCGGGATTTAGATGTTTCAGTAAGAACAGAGAAGATGGTAAAAGGGGCGGAGGTGTGGCATTGTTAGTCAAGGACAGTATTACAGTTGCAGAAAGGATGTTTGGGGACTCGTCAACTGAGGTAGTATGGGCTGAGGTTAGAAACAGGAAAGGAGAGGTCACCCTGTTGGGAGTTTTCTATAGGCCTCCGAAAAGTTCCAGAGATGTAGAGGAAAGGGTAGCAAAGATGATTCGCGATAGGAGTGAGAGAGACAGGATAGTTGTCATGGGGGACTTCAACTTTCCAAATATTGACTGGGAACACTATAGTTCGAGTACGATAGATGGGTCAGTTTTTGTGCAGTGTGTACAGGAGGGCTTCCTGACACAGTATGTAGATAGGCCAACAAGGGGCAAAGCCACATTAGATTTGGTACTGGGTAATGAGCCTGGCCAGGTGTTAGATTTGGAAGTAGGTGAGCACTTTAGTGATAGCAATCACAATTCTGTTATGTTTACTTTAGTGATGGAAAGGGACAGGTGTATACGACTGGGCGAGAATTATAGCTGGGGGAAAGGCAATTACGATGAGATGAGCCAAGATTCAGGGAGCATAGGATGGGGAAGGAAACTGCAGGGGATGGGCACATTACAAATGTGGAGCTTATTCAAGGAAAAGCTCCTGTGTGTCCTAGATAAGTATGTACCTGTCAGGCAGGGAGGAAGCTGGAGAATGCGGGAGCCGTGGTTTACGAAGGAGGTGGAATCTCTGGTCAAGAGGAAGAAGGCGGCTTATGTTAGGATGAGACGTGAAGGCTCAGTAAGGGCACTTGAGGGCTATGAGGTAGCCAGGAAAGACCTAACGAGAGAGCTCAGAAGAGCCAGGAGGAGACATGAGAAGTTGTTGGCGGATAGGATCAGGGTAAACCCTAAGGCTTTCTATAGGTATTTAAGGAATAAAAGAATGACAAAAGTAAGATTAGGCCCAATCAAGGATAGTAGTGGTAAGTTGTGTGTGGAGTCAGATGAGATAGGGGAAGCACTAAATGAATATTTTTTAACAGTATTCACTCCAGAAAACGACAGTGTTGTCGAGGAGAATACTGAGATACAGGCTACTAGACTAGGTGGGATTGAGGTTCACAAGGAAGAGGTATTAGAAATCCTTCAGAGGGTGAAGATAGATAAGTCCCCTGGGCCAGATGGGATTTATCCTCGGATCCTCTGGGAAGCCAGGGAGGAGATTGCCGAGCCTTTGGCATTGATCTTTAACTGGTCATTGTCTACAGGAATAGTGCCAGATGACTGGAGGATAGCAAATGTGGTTCCCCTGTTCAAGAAGGGGAGTAGAGACAACCCTGGTAATTATAGACCAGTGAGCCTTACCTCAGTTGTTGGCAAAGTGTTGGAAAAGGTTATAAGGGATAGGATTTATAATCATCTAGAAAAGAATAAATTGATCAGGGATAGTCAGCACGGTTTTGTGAAGGGAAGGTCGTGCCTCACAAACCTTATTGAGTTCTTTGCGAAGGTGACCAAACAGGTAGATGAGAGTAAACCGGTTGATGTGGTGTATGTGGATTTCAGCAAGGCATTCGATAAGGTTCCCCACAATAGGCTATTGTACAAAATGCTGAGGAATGGAATTGTGGGAGATATAGCAGTTTGGATCAGAAATTGGATTGCTGAAAGAAGACAGAGGGTGGTAGTTGATGGGAAATGTCCATCCTGGAGACCAGTTACTAGTGGTGTACTGCAAGGGTCGGTGTTGGGTCCGCTGCTGTTTGGCATTTTTATAAATGACCTGGATGAGGGCATAGAAGAATGGGTTAGTAAATGTGCAGATGACACTAAGGTCGGTGGAGTTGTGGATAGTGACGAAGGATGCTGCAGGTTGCAGAGAGACATAGGTAAGCTGCAGAGCTGGGCTGAGAGGTAGCAAATAGAGTTTAATGCAGACAAGTGTGAGGTGATGCACTTTGGTAGGAGTAACTGGAAGGCAAAGTACAGGGCTAATGGTAAGATTCTCAGCAGTGTAGATGAGCAGAGAGATCTCGGTGTACATGTACACAGATCCTTGAAAGTTGCCACCCAGGTTGACAGGGCTGTTAAGAAGGCATACAGTGTTTTAGCTTTTATTAATAGACGGAGCGAGTTCCAGAACCAAGAGGTTATGGTGAAGCTGTACAAAACTCTGGTGCGGCCGCACTTGGAGTATTGTATACAGTTCTGGTCACCGCATTATAAGAAGGATGTGGAAGCTTTGGAAAAGGTGCAGAGGAGATTTACTAGGATGTTGCCTGGTATGGAGGGAAGGTCTTACGAGGAAAGGCTGAGGGACTTGAGGCTGTTTTCATTAGAGAGAAGAAGGTTGAGAGGTGGCTTAATTGAAACATATAAAATAATCAGAGGGTTATATAGGGTGGATAGGGAGAGCCTTTTTCCTAGGATGGTGACGGCGAGCACGAGGGGGCATAGCTTTAAATTGAGGGGTGAAAGATATAGGACAGATGTCAGAGGTAGTTTCTTTACTCAGAGAGTAGTAAGGGAATGGAACGCTTTGCCTGCAACAGTAGTAGATTCGCCTACTTTAGGTATATTTAAGTCGTCATTGAGCATATGGACGTACATGGAATAGTGTAGGTTAGATGGGCTTGAGATCGGTATGACAGGTCGGCACAACATCGAGGGCCGAAGGGCCTGTACTGTGCTGTAATATTCTATGTTGTAAAACATAAGGAGCAGAAAGAGACAACTCACCCATTTATTGCGATCATGGCTGATCTCATCTCAGCTTCAACTCCAGTTTTTTGTGCACTCTCGGTACCCTTCAACACATTAGTCATTAAAAATCTATTACCTCCTTAAATTTACTTAATGTCTTGGCATTTGTCACACTCTAGGGTAGTGAACTCCACTGATTCATGATACTTTAAGGAAATTAATTTCTCATTTTAGTTTTAAACCTGCTACCCCTTATCCTAAAACTATGAACTCTCATTTTAGTGATAATGGGAACTGCAGATGCTGGAGAATTCCAAGATAATAAAATGTGAGGCTGGATGAACACAGCAGGCCAAGCAGCATCTCAGGAGCACAAAAGCTGACGTTTCGGGCCTAGACCCTTCATCAGAGAGGGGTGAAGGGTGAAGGGTGAAGGGTCTAGGCCCGAAACGTCAGCTTTTGTGCTCCTGAGATGCTGCTTGGCCTGCTGTGTTCATCCAGCTCCACACTTTGTTATCTTGGAACTCTCATTTTAGACTGCCCCACAAATGGAAACATCCTCTTTACTGTGTCAATCCCTTTAGCATTTTATATACATTAATTAGATAATCACATCATTAACCAGGGATCAACGAAGGGATAATGTTAGATAATGCATATCATCTTCACTTTAAACTGAGAGATCTCACTGCCAAATTTGGGAAACAAGTCTAATTGTTTTACTTATATACCAAGTTGAACACAACAGTTTGCTGCATTGGGTTTACACAAGTCAAATACTTCCAAATCAGAATTAATGTATCACAAAATGCTGGCTGCGTATCTCATTTCTGGTTACTGACCTCCAGGAAACTCTTTTCTAAGGCCACTCGAACATTGGTCTCTATGCTGGTGCGTTTCTTTCTCCTGCGGCTCAGCCCTTCGATTCCCAGACCTGGAGAAGTCAAGGAGCTGGGATTTGACAGTGCAGAGTCTACTGACAAATTTTCTGTTTAAAGCAAAAATGAAATTGAAAGAAAATTAAGAGGAAAATAACATCAGCCTACTGGTTTTATTTATTTTTGCTGTCAATGGAAAATATAATTATAAGTGTTCTGATTTTGTGTTTATATTTATTGACTTTCCTATAATCCATGTGCCAGACATAGGTATTCTTAAATAAATCAGAATTGCTGCAATGTTCCACTAGACTTCAACTTCCTTACAAGCCAATTAAAAATATTGTTCATTTAGGCTTATTCCATGAGTAACCAATTTGAGCAAATTCGGGTGCAGGGTCTGTGGTCAGCATTTGATTCATGAGCGATAACACAATATGCTGTGAGGAGTCCTACATCTAACAAGGTACCCTATCATCTTTTGTATACTACACTGAAACAATGTTACAATTACAATTTTGAAGCTCACAGTAATGTTTTAAAATAAGCTTGACTCTATGTCAAGTAGGTGTATTGTCTTTAATTACAAACAAAGTCACCTAGGTTTTCATTAACAGGTTTCTTGAATTAAAGGAAAGAACAGCTGTAAATCTTTATATAGTTTTGTTAAGTATTTATTCACATTAAAAAGACATAAAATAAATCTAAAATTGTGGGGAACCACAGATATAATGAGTGAATAATTTAGCGTAATTTTGGAGAAATTAATAGGACTAAAAGCCAATAGTTCACCTGGACATCATTTTTATATCCTCGAGCTTTAAGAGAAATGGCTTCAGAGATGGTTGTTATGTTGTGATCTTCCTAAATTCTAGAACTGTCCCGATGAATAAAGGTAGCACTTTTTTTTTAGAAAAAAAAGAGGAAACAGGGTACTAAATATGAGTTATTTTGACATCAGTAGCAGGGAAAGTTCTGGGAAACTAAAGATATAATAGGGCAATAGAAAAATTAAAAATGATCAGCTAAAACCATCATGCTGTAATGAAATGGAAATCACATTTGTTAAATCTACTAAAATTTTCTAAGAAAGCTGCTTTTTTCCTGAGCTCCATGAGTGATGATACTCAAAACAGCCATGTCAATATATCAGGTAATATACTGGAAATGCCAGGTACAAAAAGTAGTCTAAGTCATGCATATCAGGTTTGGTTTGGTCCTTTATCCTGCACAGCATCTGAAAATTAACTGTTCAGAAGCTGAGTAGCTCATTTGTTCTTGTCAGTTTATCTGTTGTCAATTTATTAGCTACATGCACGATCCACAGGCTCCATGAAAGGAACTTTAGGACTTCGGTTTTGCTTCACTGATTTCTAATGCTTAAAGAAAAAGGCATAGAGTAAAACAAACAGTGTAGAACAGATGATTCCATTGAAGTAAAAACGATGATGTGTGGATGCTGGAAATCGGAAACAAATACAGACAGTGCTGGAGAAACTTAGGAAGGTCTGGCAGGATCTGTAGAGAGAAACACAGTTAATGTTTCAAGTCCAGTAACCCTTTGTCAGAATAGTTGAAATGTTAACTCTGTTTTTCCCTCTATAGATATTGCCAGACCTGCTGAGTTTCTTCAGCACTTTGGGATTCAATGAAACTCTGAAACAAAAACAATGGACCCTTTATATTTAGGATTAGACACTGATATTTTGTGTACACTTGGTCCAGACTTTTGTGACTGCAGTCCATACTAATACAGACTAAGAGACTTCCATGGAAGATCTCTGATGTGGTCTATGAAATTTGAAAGGAAGTCTCTAATCTAAGTTGAGGAGCATCGAAGTCAGTACATTAACACTTTAAATGAGGCGCGTTAGCTGTATCTTTGCAACTTTGGTCTTTACACACTTGTTAACATCTTTCCTTATTCATATCGTAGATAGGAATGCTTTAAATCAGATATCTACATATAGGTCACAAAGAACGAATCAATTCCAACACAGACAATTATGGCTCTTCGTGATTTCACCGTCACTGATGATCTTTTCATTTGATGCCAAATTGGTTATCTATTGTACTCTGCAATACTAGGAAGCCTGCCAAATTCACTGTTTGCTAATCCTACCCAGTGGGATTCTGGGCATACCTCAGATAAAAAAAGTGCTCAGATGAAGATTGAGAACTAATATTGTTATGCCGAAGCAGTGTGGCTGAGTGGTCTAAAGTGCTGGTTTAAGGTTCTAGTCTCTTCGGAGTTTGGGTTCAATTCCCCAGGGGGCCTTGTGGTACAGCTGTAACCCCTGGAACGCCCGGCAATCCCTGGACTGAGAGGCCTGGGTTCAAGTCCCAACTGCTCCAGAGGTGTGTAATTACATCTCTTAACAGGTTAATTAGGAAAAAAAGGTTAAATTTAAAAAAAAATGTAATGCTGAGGACCCTCTCGTGGTAGTGTTCCTACTCCTGGATCAGGAGGCCTGGGTTCAAGTCCCACCTGCTCCACAGTACTTTTTAATATGAACAGTCATGCTTTCATGATTTATGATGACCTCAACATCCCACAAGAATATTCACACTTTGTAGACTTTACTCTCACAGAAGTAGTGAAAACAAAAAGATACCCTGATCACAATGGTAGCAGCATTGTTGCAGTAATACTATTCTGGGAAGTGAAGGCCAACCATACAGCAGTATCACTGAAATAATCTCCCCTGTTTGGAGTTCCGCATTACATGTCACGTAGTTATTTATGATTGTTCTTTGACAGAATCATACACAATATGCACCCTCATCACTTGAAATGGTATAATGTTGATCAATGGTAGCAATCCTTTTTCCCAAAAACATTTCCATGGCTAGTTGTTGGTGTTAATGGCTGGCATTTACTATCCATATCAATTGCTCTGGTGAAGTTGGTAGAGGGGTGTCTTCTCAAACTACTGCAGTCCTTGGGGCATAAAAACATCCGTGGTGCACTTAGGAAGGGAGTTGTGATGCAGTGACAATGGGGAATTGCAACATAGCTCCAAGTTAGAATTCTGTATGATTCAGAAGCACATTTGAAGGTTGTGAATTTCCCATACATCTGATGTCCTTTTCCTTCTAGGTGGTAGATGTCACCGGTTTGGAAGGTACTGGTTAAAGAGTCAATTGCAGTGCATCTTGTAGATGGCACACTGCTGCCACTGTGTGTCAACGGTGGGGGAAGAGAACGTTGAAGGTGATGGATGGGGCGTCACCAAGAAGACAGCTTCATCCTGAAGGTGTTGAGTTTCTTCAGAGCTGTCTGAATCAATCCAGGCCAGTGGATAGCATTCCTTTGCAGTTTATAACTTGAACCTTCTAGATGGTGGACGAGCAATGAGAGACAGGAGGTGGGTTACTCACCACAGAATTCCTAGCCTTTGACCTGCTGCTGCAGCCACAATATCCATATGGTCAGTCCCATTCACTTCCTGTTCAATGGTAAGTAAGCTCCGAGATGTTGATACTGGGGGAAATCAGTAATGGCAATGCCGTTGAACTTTGATGGTCGGGATCATCTCTTATTGGATATGGGCAATGACCATAATCACCAGTTCCCAGGCAAAGGCGCCATTTTGTAATAATTCTGAATGTGATAGCCCAGAAAGGGTTAACTTTTTGTTGCCACCAACTAGAAAGTAAGTTAAAAGGTTCCATTTCCTCTGGGAGACCCTTTCTCAATCCAAATTTATTTGTGGTTTAATGCAGTCAAATTAACCATGGTTTCTTGATTTAAAAGGTGAATTTATTAGCTGCTAAACACAAGAAAAGATGATAAGCATGTGAAATATACACATGGATTTGAAATGTGAATTCATATAGACAGAAAAAATCCAGTCTGGGATTCATTACAGTAGACAATGGAACATCCTTGCTATTAGATTGGATGGTAGTGGTAACACTGATGTCGGTAGTAAAGTGTTTATTTCAAGACTACTCACTCTGTACATTGTTCAGCAGTTTTGTCTTTGTTCCTTTTAGACAATGACTTCACTGGCACTCTAGCCTCCAGCATTCAGAATGAAAGTGGGTTTTCCTTCATTTGCAATGCACAAATCTCTAATGGCTGTCCTCAAACTGCGACCTTCACAGCAAACTAGGCCAAATCAGCATATCAGCCCGCTAATATACTGAGACTAATGCTAAAGGCATATCTAACCCATGTTCTTTTGTGTTTCCAAGAGGGTAAACTACATGTCCTTCCACTAGTAATGCTTAGGAAATAGGTTTCAGGTTGACAGGGGTAAACAGATTATGATTGCATTTTCTCCTTTTTTGCATTTGCTTGAAATTGCATTGGCAGTCTACATGTGTGACATTCCATGTGCTCACACAGAGACTTTCAGCAGTCTGTGAATTCCATTCTCAGGATTTACTAATTCAGTGGTTGTTGGTTTGTAGTTTTCTTTATTTAAAAAAAAAATCAAAGCCTTGTTTAGAAGTTCAACATATTCATAAATTCTTTGAGGTTATAATCCATTGTCATGATGCCTGATGCTTCTGTGGCATGAATATGTTTTTGCCAATGATCACTCCAAGCTTCAATACTGTCCAGGTCTTACGCATATGGACAATGACTTACTACAACCCTTCTCTTTTATGCTAGTTATGACTCCAAACAGGAGAGGACCAAACCCCTGATTTCAATGGGCTCTCGATGCCACACTCACCAACGCTACCTCGTTATCTTAGCTTTTGAGGTCAGCGCTTTTATCCTTGTTTGGACTAAGGTTGTAATGAGATCTGGAGCTGGGTAGCCCTTATGGAACTCAAACTGATCACCAATAAAGAGTTAGTAGGAACTGCAGATGCTGGACAATCTGAGATAACAAGGTGTAGAGCTGGATGAACACAGCAGGCCAAGTAGCATCAGAGGAACAGGAAAGCTGACGTTTCGGATCTTTTGCTGCTTGGCCTACTGTGTTCATCCAGCTCTGCACATCAATAGAGTTTGGATTTTTTGCAAGTGCTGCTTGAATAAGCTATTTTCAACCCTTTCATCAACTTGCTGATGATGGAAAGTAGATCAATAGGATGGAAATTAGCCAAGCTAGATTTGTTCCGCTTTTTGTGAAATGACATACTGTGGAATTTTCCACATTGTTGAGTAGATATCACTGTTCTAACTGTAAAGGAACAACTTAGCTAGAAGTGTAGCAAATTCTGGAACACCTGTGCTCAGTACTGTTGCCAAATGTTACCAGAGCCCACAGTCTTTGCAAGAATGTTGATATCTCCAATCTTTTCTTCATTTCATGTGGGGTGAGTCCAATCAATTGATGATGAGCATTTGTGATGCTGGATACTTCAGAAAGTGGCCAAGATGCATCATCCATTTAGCACTTCTGACTGAAGATGGGCACAAATACTTCAGCCTTGTCTCTTGTTAACTTTGGCCATTGTTGAGGGTGTGGATTTTTGTGGACCCTTCACCTCCTGTTCATTAACTGTCCATGACTATTCATAAAAAAGAAATGGCAGGATTGCAGAACTAGCTCTAGTCCATTGGTTTATGAGATTGTATAGTCCTGCCTAATGCATGCTGCTTCTGCTATTTGACATGAAAGTAGTCGAGTGACGTAGTTTCATCTCATTTTTAGGTAAGCCTGGTGCTGCTCCTGGTGTGTTTTCCTGCACCCTTCATAGAGCCAGGATTATCTCCAGGCTTGATGGTAATGGTACAGCAGGAGATATGCTGGGCCATGAGGTTACAGACAGTAGTCAAAAGCCACTGCTGCTGATGACTTCGAGGTCATTCAGTTTTGAACTACTGGCATTATTATCGCGTAGAGTTTGACGGAGATGCCTGAAGCCAGGGGATAGGTGACAGTTACCGTTAATTTTGATGTAACTGAATGCAATATCTCCAAATTTGCAGACAACACTAGGCTGGGGGGCAGTGCGTGCTGTGAGGGGAATGCTAAGAGGCTGCAAGGTGACTTGAACAGACTGGCTGAGGGGGCAAATACAATATAATGTGGATAAATGGGAGGTTATCCATTTTGGTTGCAAAAACCGGAAGGCAGATTATTATCTGATTGGTGGTAGCTTAGGAAAAGGTAAGGTGCAATGAAACCTAGGTATTATGGTAGAACAGTTGCTAAAGGTTGGTTTGCAGGTGCAGCACATGGTGAGGAAAGCTAACAGCATTATGGCCTTTGTGGCCAGAGAATTTAAGTATAGGAGTAGGGACATCTTGCCACAGTTATACACGGCCTTGGTGAGGCCACATCTTGAGTACTATGTGCGATTTTGGTGCCCCAGTTTGAGAAAGGACATTCTTGTTATGGACGGCGCCCAGCAAAGGTCCGCTAGATTGATTCCGGGAATGGCAGGACTGACATATGAAGAAAGGTGGGATCAACTGGGCTTGTATTCGTTGGAATTTAGAAGAATGAGGTGGAAATCTCTCAGAAACATAAAATCCTGATGGGACTGGACAGGCTAGATGCTGGAAGAATGTTCCCATTCCCAAATGTTGGCCAAGTCCAGAACTGGGGTCAACGGTCTAATTATAACGGCTATGCCATTCAGGGCTGAGATAAGGAAGTCATTCTTTACACACAGAGTTGTGAAACAGTGCAATTCCCTACCACAGAAAGTTGTTGGGGCCAATTCATTCGATATATTCAAGAGGGAGCTGGATGTGACCCGTGTGGCTAAAGGGATCAAGAGGTCTGGGGAGAAAGCAGGAATGGGATACTGAAATTGCATGATCAACCACGATCATATTGAACGGTGGAGCAGGGCCGAATGGACTACTCCTGCACCTATTTTCTATGTGACAACATAACTGGGTGCATACAGATATTTCCAAACAACCTGTTCAGGTGTGTCATGACACAGCTCTCGAGCAAGTGAGAATTGAACACAGGCCTTTCTGTGATGTAAAAACTGAAATGCTGATGCTGTAAATCAGGAAAAATAAACAAGGTACATGTTTGTTTACTGCTGAGACCTGCTGAGCTTCTCCAGCAGCTTTGTTTTGGTTCCTGATTTACAGCACCAGCATTTTGGTTTTTACAAGGTTCGTGTTCAAGTCTCACCTGCTCTAGAGCTGTGTCATGACATTGCACATCACAAAAGGGAACAAAAACAAAATAAATGTTTGTTTACCGCTGAGATCTGCTGAGCTTCTCCAGCAGCTTTGTTTTTGTTCCTTTTTGTGATGTATAAGCCAAATTAAAATAATGACCTGAAAAGTAGATGCGACGACTCTTTAACCAACTAAAGAGTAGCTTTTTTTCTCTTTGTTGGTTTTAGCACCACCTGCTGCAAATTAGTCTTGGAGTTATGCCCTTTAGGAATCAAGCAGCTCAGTGAATAGTGATATAGCTGGAGGGGTTGACCAGATGCCATGAGCGCTCCGGAGTTAAGGACTTCCTTATGACTGTATATCATTGTTCCATCATCTCTGGTGGGTGTCCCCAGGACAGAATATATCTTTATGGAAAGCAATGAAGATATCTAGGACCCTGTCTGTATGCTATGGTTCTGACTATGCCAGGCAGTTGCTTGACTAATTTGTAAGACAGTTCTCCAAACTCTGGCACATGCTCCCAGATGTTGGTAACGAGAATTTGGAGAACTGACAGGCAATTCAGAGGATAGTTAAGAGTCAGCCACATTGCCTTGAGCATGATATCACATGTGAGTCAGACTTGGTAATAACAACACTTTTCCTTCCAAAAGGAACCAGATAGGTTTGCTATTTTTTAAAATGACAGATCAGCAATGGTAACCATCGGATTAACTTTTAATTCTACATGTTCCCAGTACATTAGCCTTGATTACTAGCCCAGTGACATCATCATTATGCCATTGCCTCCTCTATTATTGTTTACTTTTCTGTCGTGTCCAGTGTTGAACTTGGAATGAGATTCAACAGCTCGCAATCAATACATTTCATGAATCACAAGTAAACTGAGCAACTTGTTACACTGTGCAGTTGATTTCTGTTGGCTCAGTGTTATGTTTTGATGGAAGCAATGTATTCCAATGGTCAAATGTGGAAAATGCATTGTAACACCTCAACCGAGTTGCCAGGCAAGATGTAAAAATATTTTCAGATTTGTTTTCTTTCCTTCTTTCAAGTTGAAGCCAGCATTTGTTGTTCATCCCTAGATGACACAGAGATGATGAAAGTGAGCCACCTTCTTGACTGCTGCAGTCCGTCTGAAGTTCATATTCCATAGTGTGATTAGGACCTCCAGGATTTCTATCTGGCAACAGTGCAGGAAGTATGACAGTCTCAAGTCAGGACAATGTTATGCTTGGAAGGCATTTTGTGGGTCACAGTGACTCTATGCATTTGCTGCTCTTGTCCTCCTAGGTAGTCGAAGTAACAGGTTTGGAAGAAATTTTGGAGGCTTACTGCAGTGCATCTTGAATATGCAGTGAAATCACATTAAGTCAAATCGCAGGAGGCCAATTCACAATTCATGTTAGATGGAATGCTGAGATAGCTAATGAAGCCACTGTGACCTAATTTCCTACAAATATTTTCTATGTCAAAGAAGAGCCAAAAAAAGTGCCACAGTATATATGAAAAATATACATATTTCAAATTATTCATACCTTATCAATTACCTGACCTTGTACACTAAAAGCCATTGAAAAATGTTGAGAGTTAGCTCTGGGGAAACTCAGTAATTGTTTCTGCTTAACATGCTGTCCTTGGACGAGTCCAGTACAGTCTAGCATGTAGTCAAACATTTCTTGTGTTTTCATGCTACATTGTGAAATCCTGGAGTCTCTCTAGACTTTTGTGACTTCAGCAAGGCAAATGAGTTGGGGTGGAGTAGGGTGGGGACCATTCAGTGGATTCTTTCAGGGCCATCTGCACCTTGGGTTCCTCAGCTGAAGAATGCACAAAATGCACATCATCATCTGCCAGAGCCATTGTTAAGGGTCTGGTATTGTCCACTTTGCCTCAAGTTTCCTTGGTTGACTCCACTGGCATTTCCATGACAGCCTCCTGCAGTTGCATGAAAGAGTCTCTTCTTTGGGACAGTTACTGTCACCCTGTCCCTCTTTGTTTTGGTATGTTGTGCACTTATAGCCTATTTGAACCCACTGTGGCTGAAGCATTGGTGAAGTTGGCTCTTGCCCATTACAAACACAGCCTCTAGAACAGCTAAATTATACTCATGCTTCTTATTGAAAACCACAATAACCAGACAGAGCACCAGCCATCCATAGTTGGTTTAATGTTCTTAATCACTGATCCATTTGCTAGAACATGTCCATGGTTCTAAGAGGCAAGAAATTCAGTTTGACAATCTTGAGGAAAGTGATGTCAACCATCTGTCATTGCTCCCATAACTGTTGCACCCTCTCTGCTTACCATGTGGAATAGGATGCAATACCTTGTCTATACCCATCCATAAATGCAAACAAATCGTTTGTACACTTTTCACTGTACTCCTGCGTCCTTGTACTTGAGTACATGTGACAATAAAACCTAATTCTAAAGCTTCTTTGCTAGAATGATTCCCCTTCCCTGCAGGTTTGGACTGGAAGTGGGAACATTTTCTGCTCAAGCTGACTTAAACCACATTAACAGTGCATTTTCAACATCAGGATGGGCAGCCATCCTCATTTTGCTCCACATAATTTTCCATTTCCTGCATCAACAATTTTTCGCCATTCAACAGCAACTTATGTTTCTCACATATTTAGCTTTACTTGCGGGTTTGAATGCCCTTTTATAGAGAGAGGGCTCAGAGTCATAAAGTAAGGAAACGGACCCTTTGGTCCTATCAGTCCATTCCAACCATAATCCCAAACTAAACTGGTCCCACCTATCTATGCTTGACCCATATCCCTTCAAACATTTCTTATTCGTGTACTTATCCAAATGTCTTTTAAACACTGTAACCGTACCTGATTCACCACTTTCATTGTAGGTTTATTCCACACACCAACCACTCCCTGTGGGAAAAAATATCTCAACAGCATTTGATAGCTTGCCTCTGATCCTGTGCTATAGTCTAGCCTAATTCTGTTCCAGTTGGTTCATGCAGTTGTGAGAAGTGCATGTGAGTTCAGTTAATCTGGAGTTATCAGTCAGGAACTTTGGGTTATAACAGGCATACTTTTGTCAGTTTTCTTGTTCTGCTGGCATGAATGGCTGAAATTTGGGTCATCTGAATTTGATTCATCGTAATTTCACTGTAATACACACTGCTGCCTCTGTGTGATGGTGGACGGGGCACCAATCAAATAGACTGCTTTGTTGTTAATGGTGTTGATGGCCTTGAGTGTTGTTGGAGTTGCAATCATCCTGGCAAATTGGTACCTAAGTTCCCAAGAACTTATCAAACTGGATTTTACTCCTCAGGTTTGTGGACGATGTGAACAGGTTTCCTCCCTAAAGCTGCAAAATGTCTTTCCAGGCCAGAAAAATTTATGAAAATGAAAATTAAGTGCAAATTTGAATATTACACCAGTGCAGTCTTCAATCAATTGATTCTCAACTTAGGAATTGTAGGAGAAAAAAAAAACAGGGGAAAGAAAACTTTCAAACCTGCATCATTTAACCACTTTTCAAGCAATGGTTTGAGCTTGCACATGTTCTTAAAGCTGAGGTTCAAGGCTTCAAAACGAGAGATTGTGGTTTGGCTAAAATCATTTCCATAGAGTTTTCCCATGGCAAGACCTACATCACCCTGTTAAGAGACAGTCAGGAAGAAATAAAATTATATAAAAATGTAAACAGGATAGTTCCATACTGAACCCATCCATAACAAATACTAAAATGCAATCAGATACACATTAGACAGTTATTCTTGAAGAGTCCATGGTTGGCAACTGAATTATATTTGCTCAACTGAACAAAGCAATGGCATAGTTGATCGTATCTTTTATTGAACAATTTTATCTATGAACAATGAGCAAATTAAAATCTTATCAGAAGTACATTTTTGCTGATGCCCTTGCATCCATTTCAGCAATTATACAAAAAATGAAATGTACATGCAAGATTGTATATGGAAAATATGACCAGTTTCCCTGATTATCCAAGTTACAACACCACAAAGCAGCAATATCAACTTATGGGAAATTTGTGTATTCTTTTTTTAAAAAGTCAATAATTTTCATAAATGAAATGACATCATGTTCCCATTGATTAATCTCAATATTGTTAATTAATGGAGACAAGTATACTTTCCAATGTCTATTCAAGTATGACTTAATCTAAAGACACAATTTCAAACTAAGCATTCATTTATGGAAGCTGTAAGCTGAGTGTAAAATAATTTTCAATGATACTTCTCATTTTGCAGTATATACTGACATTGAACACATATCTTAAGATACAAATCTCCTTTAAACAAAGTTTATCCTTGTAAAGGTAAAGTTTGCTCACATAACTTATATTAGTCAGATGGCAAAAGGAACAAAATTATCTATTCTGGCTTGGAATAGTTTACAAATACATAGTCAACTCTCGCATGATTGCCACTCTGTCCAGTCACCAAGATGGTTGCTGATGGTCTAGAGTTAGACCAGACAAATGGCTACCTCCTTTCAGAAAAGGAGAAAATGGAAGGCAAATTCCTATGGTGCATTATGTTTAGGAATTCATCAACAGATTAGTCATTTCAATTTGAAATAGTTAAAAGCTCAGAATTTGTGGTCAGTGGCAAAATGATCGTGCTCATTGCTGACCTTGATGAATGCTTCTGACAAAGATCTAGCAATCTCAGTCTGTGTTGTCTTTCCTGAAGTTATAATGATTCTAGCATCAGCTCAAGGGGATTTTTGCTATTCAGCAACAGCGATGGCATCCAGCAGACTAAGCAATCAAACACGAATTCTCAGACAAAAACCAGGAAGTAAAAGAAAAACAGTAATTATCCTTTACTTTTTAACCGTTTTTCAGGACGTTAAATAAGAATTGGATCAAACACATTATACTGAAGTAGAGGCTCAACTGTCATAAAGTATTTTCCATAGGGTATAAATGTGTATATATTCACTTGATTTTAGGCATTCATTTTAAGGATCTTCAACAGTATACTGTGTGGAAAAGCAGGAAATTACCAACAACTTCTGGATTTTCACAACTGTAGCTGTACTGATGCCAAAAGTTGCTGCTGGTGTCACAACAGTAATGATGGCAAGTGCTGTCACATAATTCTGACTGACAGATTGCAGAAAATCCATATGATGTGTGTTCATTCTTTCAACCATCATAAATGTTATTTCTGGACAAATCTAAAAACATACTGATAAATTATATCTAATTTGATTTTGAATTACATCTCACTTGGAAGTCTAAACTCCTTTTTTAAAGTTTAGAATTAGTGAATTGTAAAGAATATTTGTGGGGGTAAAAATACTGAGCACGACAGACACATGTTTGGCACTGCAACTTAAGCATTTGTACACTCAATAAATACTTAAAACGTCTTGTACGTGAAATGTCAAAAGAAAACCATCATCTTCATAAACATGCCCATTACTGAAACATTATGGCTTTATATTAATTTTTATTCCATTAACAACATTTTGAAACATTTGTTATTATAATAACATCTCGGAGAATTCAAATATGTCAATAAATTATTTGCAAACTGTTATTATAGCTCATTTATAAAAAAAAATTCAGCACCTGAGTGAACCCGAGTTTGATACGTCTCTGTTTAAACGTCTTGGCAAACTGTTCAAGTTCCTCAAGATCACTAGGTTCTTCGATGTTTGGAGTATCTACGCGCTTTGGTGTTGACTGGCTCTGCTGAACCGACTGGATAGGAGTTGTTGCTATCGTTGTGCGTGTCGGTGTTGCTGGCTGAAGAAAATCATATCTTAAACTTTAACTATAATCATTTATAAATATTTGTGATATGCAAATTAAGTGAGTTCACAAACCGATCTTCAATACAATTACACCAATGGAGACCATTACCACTGTAACAAAGATTATAATTTAATACAACCACATGGATAAGAATTACCACCGCCTAAATTTTATTCCAAATCATTCTTTCATTTTAAATTACTCCAAGGGAAATGGAGTACAAAACAACTTGCTTTGTCCATAAAAACCAAGAGGACTGCAGATGCTGTAAATCAGGAACAAAAACAAAGTCACTGGAAAAGCTCAGCAGGTCTGGCAGCATCTGTGAAAGAGAAAACAGAGTTAACGTTTCAGGTCCGGGTTTCGGCTTCTACCACGCTTACAGGCAGATTCTCATCACTCTCTGGGTGGGGGAAAAAATAAAAATCTTTCTTCATTTCCCCTCAATCCTCTTGTCCCTAACCTTAAATCTGTGCCTCCAAGTCACTGATCCCTTGAACAAGAAGAGAAGGTCCTTCTGTCTGCCCCATCTATGTCCCTCATAATTTTATACATCTCAATCATGTCCCCCCTCAGTCTAATCTACTCTATGGAAAATAACGCTAGTCTGCTAATCTCTCTTCATAACTAAAACTTTCCAGCTCAGGCAATATCCTGGTAAATTTCTTTTGCATCCACTCCAGTGTTATCACATCCCTTCTACAATGTGGATTCCAGAGGTGCACACACTATTTTGGTGTGGCCTAATCAATGTTTACACAGGCCTAACTCTTTACAGGCCCTATTATTTCCCTAGTTAACCTTTTACCCTTAATCTACTTGCAAAATAATTTGGGATCTTCTCAACCATGTCAGCCTCAAAATATCTTCGAACAGCACTTATAAGTGAACCTTCAAAATTTACACCCCAGTATTACAGGGATATAAATGCACATTATCTGATAGCTACTGAACTCTCATGACTGCAAGATGCCTACAACCCATCCTTGAATATTGAAAATTAAATGAAATTTAGGAACGATATGAAAGTAGGAAAAGGTGGAAGGGCAACACTGTTAATTAAGGATGGCATTAGAATAAAACAGAGAGAGTCAAACTTAGTTCTGGAGGCCAAGACGTACAATTGACTTGGTGAGTGATGAGAAATAGTAAAGATAAGACGTTACTGTGGCATATAGGCCCTCTAATAGTAATTACACTATAGGACAGGGATAGGGAAGCAGAAAATGGAGATTTATGATTAAGTTACATCAGTAATCAAATGATTTTAAATGACATGTAGGTCGGACAAATCAGACTCGCAAAGGTAGCCTGGATGATGAGAGTTTTCAGGACAGTTATTTAGAGAACATGCTGTTCTAAGTCTGATAATGTACAATGAGACAAAATGATTAATTAATGATGTAATAATGAGGATTCTCCTTAGTGCCAGTGATCGAAATATGATTGACTATCATTCAGTTTTAGGGAGAAAGAATGGATGTATGACTAGTGCCCTTTTTTATGTTTCAAGCAATAACTAAGAGGTTAAGAATCGGATGAGATGGAAAGAAAAAATACTGTACAATTCTGGGCAATCAGAAGATTGGGTAGAATACAAAGAATGATGAAAAATTTAATAGGAACAGAGAATTAGAGTATGGTAGAAATCTAGCTTAAGGAATTGAATGACCCACTCCTTGTCCTAATTAGTTTGCTCAAATGCAAAATTTAAGTTAAACCTGAAGTCTTTTTCCTCTCCCCCATACAATATTTCTGTCCGTTAACCTATATTTAGCAGAACAATTCATCCACAGACCAACTCTGCCACATCCATCCCATCTCATTATCATTCGGCATCAACAAATTCAAGATCTCAAAAATGCCTTAAAGACACCTACTTTTTTTTAAACAAGATTGCACAAATTCATGAACAGAGACCACAAAATCATAAATAAAAACCAAAAAACTACAGATGCTGTAAATCAGAAACAAAAACAGAAGTTGCTGGAAAAGCTCAGCGTATCTTTCTGCATAGATAAAGAAAAAAAATCAGTGTTAACGTTTCACATCCAGTGACCCTTCCTCAGGACATCCTTTTGCTTTTCACACTAATACCAACTCTTTTCAACTAAAATGGACAAACTGTAGCCGAACATTCCTGAAGGGTTGTACTTCAATTCAATCCTCCTTCCCAACATGTCCCATGAGCTCTGTTTCAGCTTCAGAAAATGTAGTTTTGCATTTTTTTTTGTATTTATGACTTTCAGTGGAGGAAAAATGACATTAGGTATAAATATAAAAATGTAGATTTTTTTAAAAAATGAAGTTGTAATTGTGAGTGATTTCATATGTACATAAATGTTGCATTTCCGAGGAACATAAGAAATAGATGCCAAGTAGACCATTTGGTCCCTTCAGCGTGATCCACCATTCAATGAGATCAAGGCTAATGTTCTACTTCAACATCCATTCATGTTTTTAATAGAAACCTATCAATCTCAGTACTGGACATACCCGATAACTAAGCTTTCATAGCCCTCTGAGACTGAAAATTCCAAGCATTTATCATCCTCTGAGTGAAGAAATTCCTATTCACTTCAGTTCTAAACTACTTACCTCTTTTTTGAAACTATGTTCCCTTGTTTTGGACAACACCAACCAAGAGAAACATCTGTTTTGCAAGTCAAGAAGCATAACAATTTTGCATAATCCTCTAAAATACTGTGAATAAGGTCCAATCTATTTCACCTCTCATAATAGGATAATCCCTACATTGCAAGAATTAGTTGGTGAATTTTCATTTTATTGAAAGAATTTAATAATAACAACCTTACAGTTTTGCATGTTATACAAATGCTACACTTTCAAATAATACATTAACTGTAGCAAATTGAAAGGTAGAAATATGTATGAAAACCTGACTGCATAGTTCTTTTCCTCATTAAGCTAACCTGCGTGAAGGTGATGTTTGGCTGAGACTGCAGGAGGTTGGCTTGGCTTTGCTGAGGTAGTTGTTGTAGAAGATTCTGGGCTTGTACGAGACCTAACATGATAAGTAGAAAATCTGTTCAATAAAAACATCTGTTCCAGTTTAGTCTTTTTTGTGAATTTTCTAAGTCTTAAATCAAAATAAACATTTTAAGCCAACAAAATATTTCCTAAGAACAAGCTTACATCAGATACAAGACATTATGGATACAGAAAAACTGAAATAAAATAACAAATACTAGAAACTCACAGCAGATTGGTGAATGTCTGAAGAAAAGAAATAAATTAATGTTCAGGATATAGCTCCATAATAAGATACATTTTAAAACGTATATTTTTATTATTTTATTTTCTGTCCGTTATAATGCTTGCTATCTGTATCTCTATTCTTATCGCTTAGTCAAGGATTCAAATAATAGATACAGTCAACTAGAATGAGAATTAAGTGTATTCACTATTCTTCAATGATAGAGTAACAGTTGCTATAACACCATTGCATTCTGCCATTTCTTATCAGGGCCTTGATGAGCAAAAATGTCATTTTGACATTCAATTGTCTGAAAATGAGACTAACCCAATTCTTCTACACTATTTTTATGAAATCCTTTGATAACCATCAACCTAAAAATTAATTTAAAACCAGATTGTAGAAAATGAGCAAATACATTTTCAACAATTGCAGCACCAATGTCACCTAAAGGCAAATATTTCAACAATAAAATTCAGAATTCATTTCTGCACAATCATGACTGAATGGTGCCAATGCCACTGAAACTGAAACAAGAATAAGACTATGTAACATAACACACTGAAAGCAAACTTGTCAAGAACTACACAAACATGTATCAGCACAGGTGTCAGCTTTGGAACTGACCAAGAAGCTTCCTTCACAAAACAGGTAATACGCCATTATTTTGTACTTAAAGTGACCTCAACAGGAAATGATAGACAAAGGGTACTTCCCTGGGTTTAATGCATTGGTTACTGCCTTAAGATGAGCAGACTGATAATATTGGTTGTAACTGACTGACACTGCCCTACATCCACTTGTGTAATAGAATAATTGAAATGTCAATGATTAGTCCTTACAATTTGAATCAGATTCTCATATCATACCATTATGCTGTCAGTGTCTCTCAAACTTTCCAATAAGATGGACCAGCAAGTTTTGGCAACTTAAGACCTGATATGAATCACTGAGCTGATAAATTTACGACTGACTAAGCTGATCAACTTTAAAATAAGATGAACACACAGAACAGCAGTTATGATCAAATTAGTTCAATCAGTGTAATTCATCTTTGCATAATACAAAAGAAAAAATGTCACAAGCATTTCCATCACGGGTCACTTATTTGATTTAAACAACTTTGAGTACCTCTGGAATGGTTAACCTCCTACAATGTTGGCTTGCAGCTTTCCTACTAAACATAATCAACAGGCCTATCTGTGTTTATCTCCATTTTCCCCGTCAATAGGGAATAACCGGTTTCTAACTTAATTTCAGAGATATTTTAATTGCTAACAGGTTATTAAATTGATTATTTAAAATCTATGGGACAACATTAAAACAAACTACCCTCTTTTCCTTATTGAAACAAATATACAAAAAGTAATGAAACACACATTTTGATTTTTCTCAAAGATTCTGCGGAAGATGTTTGGAAATAAAGTGTGACACATTTATCAATTTCAGTTGGTCAATATTCTGAATACCTTCCTCAAAATCATGACAGATTATTTTCTTAAATTATCAGGCCCGAAAAGATAGAGGAGAAAACAGAAGAACAATTAATTTTCGCTTGCAATTAAATTTTAGATTTTCATTTATGAAACAAAAGAGATAACAATGATGCTGGCTATAAAACTGAATGAAACTTTGTAGTTAACGGCACAAGGACTGAGATTTGATCTTGTCCCATATGGGATTCCTTTATCTCACCCAGGAACTTGTAAACTCTTCATTTTTATGATTTCCAATTCCTCCTAGAGTCAATATTCAAAACACTGCTGTTTTGCAAAAATTCTTGTTTTAAGTCTGACCAAAACAATCGCTCACCTTGTTGTCCCTGTGGTGTTTGCGAGATGATGAACTGCGTCGGTTGCAAGTTTGTGGTAATAGGGTGACCTGGCTGCACCAGAACAAACTGTTGCAGATTCAAGTTTTGTTGCTGTAACTGTTGTAACTGTTGCAGATCCTGCCAAATGATGGAATAATCAGTATGATGCATTCAGAAATTTAACAGATTAAGTAGTTTAAAACATAATTACTTAGCTAACTGGCTTCTGGAATCTTACTCAAGACGAGACATGAACGGAAACTTAGAAGTGTTGTTCCCATGTGTCTGCTACCCTTGTCTTCTTTGGTAGTAGTCATAGGTTTGGGAGCTGCTGTATTTCATTTGATAGATGGTCCACAATATGCCAGTGGTGAAGACTGTGAAGGTTTAGGGTAGTGAACGGGGCACAAAGCAAGTGAGTTGCTTCATCTTGGATGGTGGAAAGGTCTTGGGAGAATTTGGTGGTAGGTGGAGTCACTCACTGCAGAATATCCTACCTCCAAGTTGTGCAGGCAGTCACAAAAAATGTACGTAGTTAGTCCAGTGAAAGTTCTGGTTAACGGTTAGATTCAATTTTATCGAAATAATCATTGACTGTCACTAGTGTAGCATGGAAGTTGTTTGCTACTTATCAGCCTGGATATTGACTATGCCCCACTATATGTAGACAGACTATTGCGTGAAGTAGTAAACAGAACTGAGAAATTGTAATTAACAACAAATATTCCTAATCCTGATTTATGATGGAGACAAGTTCATTAATAAAGGACCTCCTGTGGACCTCTGCTGATGTCTGAAGGCTGAGATAATCGGTTGCCAACAGCCATAATCATCTTCCTTTCTGCTGGGCATGAGTTTAATAAGTGAGTTTAAAATGGCTTTACTTTTTCCTCCAGCTCTTTGATGTCAAGAGCATTAAAATGAACTAAAACAAGTATTTCAATATAATGGAAGAGATTGTTTAAGGCATATGAATGAAGAATTAAAATTTTGGTCTGGGCAGTCACTTGTACAAAAGACCAAATAAGCATTTCCAGATTGTAGAATATTAAATTTATTTTTAATATTCCAACATGGGGTGACACAGTGACTCAATCGTTAGCACTGCTGCCGCACAGCCATGGACCTGGTTCAATTCCAGCTTGTGGAGTTTGTACATCCTTCATGTCTGCGCGGGTTTCCTCTGGGTGCTTTGGTTTCCTCCCACATCCCAAAAATATGCAGGTGAGGAGGATCGGCCATGCTAATTTGCCCCATAGTATCCAGGATGTGCAGGCTAGATAAATTAGCCATGGGAAATGCAGGGTTACAGGACAGTGACTGGGTAGGATGCTCTTCAGAGGGTCAGTGTGGACTTGATCAGCCAAATAGCCTGCATCCTCACTGTAGGTATTCTATGATTCTGTACATGATTCAATTTCTAACTTGGGGATTTGTAATACTAGACTAAGAGCAGGCTACTTTTGAAATGAAACATTCACATACTTGCCAGCATATACAGTGATCCTAAACCCTTCCTGAAATTCAAAGTCATGGAGAACTGGACAATATGCATGTTGTTCATTCTAATTTTTGGAAACTGCTTGGATATTAAAATATCTAATTTGATTGCTGGAAAAGCCAAGCTTATTTTTATGCGCAACACCTTTAATTAACTCCAAACAATAGCCATCTTACTTTGAAGTACGATACAATTCGGGGTGGCAGAAACTGTTCCAGACCTTTTCTCACTATGCTACAGGGAGGTTAATGAAGATCTTAAGTTTCATGTTGAATTTAAAATTGAATCATGCACATCTGATCTAACTGTAAAGTGAAATTCCACAGAATTGTTTTAGTTTGAGTTTTGTTTTTTTGAGTAATACTACTTCACTTAAGTTAGCATCATAGAATCCCCACATTGCAAAAAGAGGACATTCTGCCTATCCAGTCTGTACTGACCCTCCAAAGAACATCCCACCCAGACCCTGTCCCCATGCTATCCCTGAATCTCCACATTTAGCATGACTAACCCGCATAGCCTACTTATCATTGCTTACTGTGGGGCAATCTGCCTAACACACCTTTGGACAGAGGCAGGAAACCAAAGGACACAGAGGAAACTCATGCAGACACAGAGAAAACGTGCAAACTCCATGAAGACAGTTGCCCAAAGCTGGAGTCAAATCCTGATCCCTGGTGTTAATGAGACAGCAGTGATAACCCCGAGCCACCATGCCACCTATCTGCTGACAAGCCATTCTGTTTCCTTTGCTCTTAGGTCCATTGTTTTGAACATACTGCAACAATAATTTTTACTCTGCGATTTCTGGCCCAGAGTTCTATTTACCTACCACATAGAGGGATCAAGGATAAATGGAGGTATTTCATGCTGTCCATAAAGAGTCATTTTTTAAAAAAATCTGTCCTGCTTGTAGCCATTCCTATCAGCTGTGGCACATCGTGCTTATTCATCTTGAACCATCGTTACATGCCCACTATAGCTCATCTGTAGCTACTCTGTAACATCCACTTTCCATTTACGCTTAGACTGACCCCCTTTTCTGCCATCCTTCTCTTTGTCCACAAGAGAGGATTTCTTCTAGATTACCATTATATAAGTAAAGTAAAAAGGCATTTGATAAGGTTGACATACACCAAAATGATTCAGGGTATTGCGGTCTTGTGAAAAAAGACAATGATGAATATTTGAAATAAGGCATGGAGATTAATTACTGTGTGCCTGTATCTGCCCATAAGCGAGAGTTCAGTGTTCTAGATATTCTAAGCAAAATGTTCAATCATAGACAGAAACTCACAAAAAATGATGTAAGCAAAAAAAAAATTACAAATCCTCAGAGGATTTCCATTTAGACTTTTGAACCAAGTGGTAAGAACATCCTAGATATCCCAAATATAATTTCCCAAAGTTTTGTCTACGTCTACAGTGTTCCTTCACATACCATGCAGACTAGTGTGTTGTGAAGGTTGCAGCTTGAGAACAGCCATTAAACACACCTGCATTGTAGGTAAAAGAGGAAAGAGATGCTATAATAGAGTACTGCTAACCAGCCATTGAAAAGAAGTAGGACAAAAGAGTTTGAGTCAACCTGTAAATAAGCCACACACTTTGAAATCAACTGGTCAACTATCAAAGTCAGTATTACCAGTACAATCCAATGTAATAGCCAGAAAATTCCACTATTTATGATATGCTGCACGGTGGCTCAGTGATTCACACTGCTACCTCACAGCGCCACGGACCCAAGTTCAATTCCAGCCTCGGGTGACTGTGTGGAGTTTGCACATTGTCTCCGTGTCTGCGTGGGTTTCCTCCCACAGTACAAAGCTGTGAAGATTAGGTGGATTGGCCACGCTAAATTGCCCATTATGTCCAGGGATGTGTAACTTAAGAGGATTAGCCATGGGAAATGCAGGGTTACAGGGATAAGGTAGGGGATGCTCTTCGGAAAGTCAGTGTGGACTTGTTGGGCAGAATGGCCTGTTTCCACACTGTAGGGGTTCTATTCTTCTATTGGAAAATTGTTCACTTAGTTAATTAGACCACTTGAATTTAAAAGTGGTAACGTGGTAATGGGTCCTGATCTGAAATGTCAACTTTCCTACTCCTCTGGTTGTTCCTCCAGCTCCATACTGCGTTATCTCTGACTCCATCATCAGCAGTTCTTGCTATCTCACAGCTAATTGTGTGCTAGGTGGGGTCTGAAATTCACCCATGTGTTGGATGCAGCTTGATTTTGGACACTTGGCCTTAAGTGTATTGATGCTTACTTGTATTTGGATTGGCTGAGTGATGGGTATTTGTGCCATAGGCGTTGCTGCTGTGGCAGAGATGGTGGCTCCTGTGGTATTATGCTGCTGATTTGCTGAGTGTTGAACTGCAGCAGCCAGTAGCTGGGCCTGTGCTTGCTGGAGCAACAACTGTTGCTGCGCTGTTGTCAATGTTAGCTGTAGAAACAAAAGTCAGATAAATGCAAAGTATTTCTTCTAAAGTAGTTATTATCACGTGTATTTGCTTTGTTAAGATGTAATACAAATCCTCAAATTGCTTTTTAACTGCTCAATATTGCAGAAATGATCTTGTTTCAATTACTATATAATATACTATATGAATATAATTCACCAATTCACCCCTAAAGCTTAAGCAAACAATAAACGTAAAGACGACCCAGACTTCCCAGACAGGATTTTACAGTGTACGGTCAACGTTAGCCATCACTATTGCTCTGAATTGGACGACTACCTCAGGATTTAGCACAAGCACAATTTAATCCGAATGTTGCAGTCTGTCTCCATAATTGGTTGCACTGTAGATTCAACCTAAAGCCAGCAATCAGTTAGATTTGTTAATGTGGCAAGGATTTCTCTTTTAATGCTCTTACATCACCATCACAAACTTCATCAGCAGAGCAGTTGCGTCTTGATTCACCGGGTGTAACAAGGTTTTTAAAATGCCAAACTGAATAATTACAACTGCCGGAAAGTAGATCTGGCTCTTTAAAAAGGTGCTTTGAGAGTGGTTAAATATTACCATTTTATAGAAATTTTATATTTTTTGATTTTGTCACAATATTTCAGTATCTTGACCAGGGTGCTTGCCCGACTCCCTTCATTTTATTCTGGGCAAAGTTTAAAAACAAAAGATTTGAGTTTAGAGCTTTTCATTTCTTGGTTGGTTGGTTATGAAAATTTTTCAATATGACTGGCTGATTTGATAATTTGATGCCTTTGCTGCAACACACACTGGGAACCCTGATTCAACAGTGCTACAATCAAAAACATCTTAGCTCTTGCCCCAGAGATTGTGCAACCTCTCTCAAAAAGATTTTCTTCAAGGTCAGTGGTGAGTATCCTTACTTTGTCACTGGCTAAAAAATATAAACCTTTATTTTACTGTTGATGACAAATCCCAACATATACATTTTCTTGAAAAGTGAATGTTGAATTCCAACAAAGCAGAAAAACAGTAATAAAATATAAATTAACCAAAATATTCCTCAGACAAAACAAACTTAGTTTGATAATTCAGCTTCTCTTGTTAGTTAATTCACATTTGTCCATATATTACTGTTATCTCAGTTTAAATTTGGATAATTAAAGAACACCATTAAAGTTACACTATAACGCTTGTGTCTCTCTGTAACTTCTTTGCAAATTGGTTCCTCTTCATCCTACCCACTAATTGACGGCCTATTTGGTATATTAAGCGATGTTATTGTACTTCTCATGTTCCTCAGATCCAGCAAAATAGATGCTGTCCCTGACTCCGCTTTCTCCAGGGCTTCCAATGCTCTCCTTAATCAATACTGCCACCCCTTCTCCTTTGCATCCTCTCCTGTCTTGTCTGAATACCCAATATCCAGGAATATTTAACGCTCAAATTTTTTTTGTTCTTGAGCCAGGTTTCCAATATAGTCAAAACATCCTATTTCTGTAAAGCATACACTTTGTGTATATACAAACATGCTCAGTAACTCTGATTTGGATATTATTGCTTTTACTCTGATTTTGACTCAGACTATTGGCTTACTATTCTGTACAGATGTGCTCAGTATCTTACCCAGCACTTTGTACACTTTGGTATTTCTCTCTGATATGATCTCATGGTTCTTGCCAAGTTAGTTTAAATCTTCCAACAGTAGTTTGTTTCAATTTGGACTATCACCTCTGGGTATTAACACCTCATCCACCCAGTTCCCAGTACCCAGTAACTGCTCAGTGACATCCCTGACTCTGACACCAGAGAGGCATCATGCCATCTGGGATTAATGCTTACAGCCACAGAAAAGTGTCTCTGTTCCCCTAACTACCAAATCGTGAACCAATGTTGCTCTTCCAAACCTCCCGGTACCCTACTGTGAAGGTGAATAACTGAATTTGGCTATGTCTGCACTCTCTACACGAACCATCACTCTCATCAGGTATTCAGGATTCAATACTGACTTAATATTATATTTGTTTAACATCTCTGCCATTTCATTATTCCCTTTATTATTTCTCATTTCTCCATCTAAAAAAAAAGACTCTGGTTTACGTTTGTTACTGTTTCATTTTGCAATTTGTAGAAATACTTGCAATCAGCTTTCATACTTCTGACTTGCTTAATGTAATTCTACTTTCTCTTTCACCATCAAAATTCTGGTCACCTTTTGCAGGTAACTACAACACTCTCAATTCTCAGGCTTACCCACCATGTTGGAATACAATATTTTAAATATATTGATACACTTCTGGAGCAGATGGGCCTCCTGCTCCAAAGATAGGTACATTACCATTGCACCCTAAGAATCCTTGGGAATATTATACGTTGTTGTTTCAATCTAATATTATTCTTAATCTTGTTAATTAGCCAGGGATGGATCTCCTTCCCGTGAAGTTTTCAACTGAATGCTTACAATTATGACATTTTTAAGTGTTTGCTATTACTCATTTGCAGGTATGTCTTTTATTTGAATTTCTGTCTGCCTTAGCCAATTCATCTCTCTGCCGTTAAGTATATTTTAAGTTCCATACTCCAAATTTGGACCTTTGTACAGCACTCTGGAAGTCAAGTGAAATTCTATTAGATTTCCTGGGGGTTGATTTCCCGTGAGATTACCAATTCTATTTGGTGACACAAAACAATACAGAAAGTAAATCTTCCTTGGTTGGTTCTGCAAAATATGCCCCTAGATGACAGACTCAAATAGAAGCCAGGAACTCACCTTCCCATTTACCTTTATGAATTTGATCCGTCTAGATGAAAATTTCCACAATTATTGTATTACCTTTAGTACAAACTTCTGTTATTTCCTGATTAGTACGCTGTGCAACACTGTAACTTCAGGTAGGACACCTAGAAACAGCTCCCAACAACTTTTACTGACCTCTGTTACTTGCCCACCAATGGCAATTTTAAATTCTCACAGCATGGCAACCAGACCGCACAGTTCTCCAGCTGTGGACAAACCAAAGTTCTGTACAGCTTTAGCATAACCCCCCTGCCCTTATAATCCAAGTAACGATTCATACAAGTGTGTCCCTTATACCTTAAAAACCTCATTAAACTGTGTTGCTACCTTCAGGGATCTGTGAACAAACATCCCTCTGTTCCTCTGAGCCTCCCAGTATCCTGCCTTCCATCAAGTACTCCCTTTGTCTCATTACTTCTTCCAAAGTGCATCATCTCACACTGTTCAAGGTTAAATTCTATCTGGCAAAGATGTGACCATCTGAAAACCCATCTGTAGCTTCCCTTAACCTAAGATTTTCTTTGTTCCTATTAACCAACTGACCAATCTTTCTGTCACTTGTAAACTTAGTTATCATCTTCCCCTCCTCCCAACTCTCAATTATATTGTTTATATACATCACAAACAGCACTCTACTGGACACTGGCTTCCAGACTTCTACACAAACAAGCATTCTACAAGCACCTTCTGTCTCCTGCCAATAAGTCAATTGTGGATCCAACTTTCCAAGTTACCCTGGATTCCAAATGTTTTTACCTTCTTCACCAATCTCTTATGTGGGACCTTGTCAAAGGTTTTGCTGAAATCTATATAAATCGCATCAACTGCACTAATCTCATCTATGCACATGATCACATCCTGAAAAACCTTTCTCCCCACCATCCTCAACAAAGATGAGCTGAAATCCCTGCGTAGACCTTGTCTCCCAAAGTGGGGATTAATTCTCTCCTTCAGAATTTCCTCCAATAGTTTCCCAACTGACAATGTCAGACTCATTGGTCTGTAATTCCCTGGTTTATATCTACCACTCTTCTCAAAAAGTGAAGCTACCTCAGCTGTTCTCCAGGCCTCTGGTACCTTTCCTGTGGCCAGAGGCAAGTTAAAAATTTTGGTCCTACTTCACCTCCTACTATCATCTGGGATACAATTCATCCACACCTGGGTTTTTTCTTTCCACTTTTAAGCCTCCTATACCTTCTCACTCCCTATGTTGAACTGCCCAAGAACATCACAATCGCTCTTCCTGAATTGTGTACCTACATCTCCTCCTGAGTGAAGACATACGGGAAATACAGGGGGGTTTCGAATGACGAATGTACATATGTATGAATTTGATCACATATAGTGGTGTAGTTTTGAAGATTCGACGTACAAATATTTCCTGTACTTATGAACAGCTCCATTATATTGTCCTGTATTGTGTTCTGAATTGCATACAAATCAATTTGCAAACAGATTCCACAACACCCTGCATTGACCTCTGGTTCCATACACAGTTTCCCCTTGATCTCTACTGGTCCCTACTCTTTCCCTGGTTATCCTCTTCCACTTAACATACTTACAGACGACTTGCGTTTTTCCTTAATGCTTTTCATGCCCTGCTTTGCCCTCCTAATTACTTTCTACACTTCACAAAACTCTCCATTATCTTTACCCAAAACATTACACCTCTCTGTGACCTTGACCTTCCCCTTTAAACTTATAAATTTCTTCCTATTTGAACCCTTCTTCCCAATTTTGTTTTTACCAGTTAGGAATAGTGGGCAGAAGTAGCCCCTCTAATGTTTTTTGCCTTTCAATAAAAGTATGGCTGAGATGTTCCTTAACTACTTATACCTGCCTTTACTCCATTATCTATGAATACCTACAAATAAAAATAAGTCTTGCATCTAAAATTAACAACTGATCTAGCTTCAACTTCCAAAATTTGAAGAGAGACTTCTGCTTCTGATTCTGATTTGTAAAACTAGGTCCCTAGTCCTAGACTTTCCAATCAACTAAAATAATTTCTCTCCAATCATTCCTAAACATATCCCTTTACAACATGAAAACTTTAATCAAATCACCTCTTAACTTTTAAATTCCATGCAATACAATACAGTTTATGGCAACTCCTTCTATAATTTTATTTTTGCGTACATATATCATTCTAATAAAATACAAAACACTGTAGATGCTGGAAATCTGAAACAAACACAGAGAATGTTGAAACAACTCATTTATCTGGCAGATCTGTGGACATAGAAACAGAGTTAATATTTCAAGTCTGGTAAAACTCTTCCTCAGAACACTTCAGAGAAAGTATATTAGCCAGCATTACTTTATCTTTTTTGAGTATTTGATTATTAGTTCCCAATGTTACTTAGTCCTTGTCCAATACTCCCACTGCTGACATCACAGCTAATTAAGTTGCAATTCCTGTCCACTTATACAACTTACATCCAGTTCAGATTTCTGATTTTAAGAGTCTTCCCTATCCCCAGTATCACAAGCATAATTAAATTCATGCAGTAAATATACAAAAACTTGAGCAGTTAAAACAAAACACAGCAAAGTAGAGAGATTTAGGCTACATGTTACGTGGTGGACAAGGTATCTAACGAAGACATATGTGGAAGGAATATAATAGCATAAAGCAGTGGCAGGTGAAAGGGAAAAGGGAGAGATGAAAGAGACAGATCACAAAAGTGGCAGGGGGAAGGAGAGGAGCCATAAGTGATTTGATATTTTTATGGATTTTAAACTTGACCTTACTTGGTAAGGGCTTTCACATACCCCAGTGATCTGCCCGCCAGCAAGCATAAGCTGCGTCTGTGGAAGGGTGGTCTGTAAAGATGGTTGCAGCGAAGGCTGGGTTGTCGTTTGCTGGGAAGTAGAATCCCCTGTTTCTTCACTTTTTACCTTAAAACCACCAAGCAGAACTGATTAGTCACTATATCAATAATTAATAATGGAAATCAAAATTCTATCTTAGCAAAATGACTGAATGTAAACATCCAGTATAGTGGAATTGGAAATTGCGTACTGCTGTTTTCAAATGCAGCATTGGCAACTAATATTGCCGGGCACTGTGTACAAAGCATATACTTAAACCAGTTTCAAATGCTTCTCCTCAAAATCCCTTAGCATCAAGGGTTTTCTAATGAAAATGCAAGAACTGGCAAATTCTTTAGTGTTTAAATGTTTTGAAGTTAATGCCTTTTTTAATAGCACAAAGGCAATTTACAATTTTTTTCGAATTTATATTTCACCCAGTAAAATGAAATATGAATAACATGCACCTCTGGCATTGATTGCCAAGTTACAACCAGGCTGTGGGAACAAGTACAACAGAAAGCATATAAAGAAATGATCTAGAAAGAAATATGTTTAGGAACAATGGCAGACATAAAAAAAATAAAGATTCAAAGACATACAAGTTATGTTTGGACCCAATAATAAGTTATAAAAAGACAAGGTAGGACCATAGAAACTTGGACCAGAAGCAGTTTCTTATGCATCTTTACAGCTATACCATCAGACCTTGACTGGGCCCTAGATCTCCTGGCCTACTGTCTTAAAGGAGTGGCATGCAAACCCAACCACAATATCCCAGTGAGGGAAGAGGAATCTAGGATCAGGAAAACTGATCATGGTTATCCAAGGGAATTATGGGTATCTTAAACTGAATGAAAAACACAGGCAATGTGGCAAAGGGTTAATGACAAACCAGAGGACTGGGAAACTTTAAGAAGCCAACAAATGATGACCAAAAAAGTGATATATTAAAATAAACTTTGAGGCCAAATTAGCAAGCAATTTTGAACAAGACAGTAGGAATTTCTTCAACATGTATAAAAAACATAGACAGGCCAAAGTGAACACAAGACACCTTAGAGAATGAAGCTGAGGTATAATAGTGCGGAACCAAAAAAAGAGTCAAGGGAGTGAAATTAAAGACTTTGCATCAGTCTTTCAGTGAAGGACATTAACAGCATACCAAAAATAGTTTATCATTAAGGATGTGGAGTAATTTGGGGGAGGAAATAAACCTAACAACTATTACAAGACAAAAAAAATCCCAGGATAAATAAAGGCTGATAATTCCCCTGGACTTTTTCGGGTGCATCATCGGACACTCAAGGATGAAGTTACAGTGATAGTAGAACCATTACTTGTGATCTCAAAAGAATCTTCACATTTTGAAAAAGTCACAAAGGACTGGAAAACTGTCAACATAAAAACATTTTTCAAAAGGGAAAGAGAGGGGAAAAAAAACAGGTAAATGAAGGCAAGTACGCTTAACATTTGTTATTAGAAAAGTATTAGAGTCTATTATACATGACATCATAGCAGACCATTTAGAAACACATTATCCAATCAGGTAGAATCACCATGGCTTTACAAAGGAGAAATAATGCTGGATAAATGTATTATAATTCTTTGAGAAAGTAACAGGCAGCACAGATAAATGGGAACATTTTGCAATATTTGTGAATTTCCAAAAAGCATCTGCTAAATACTACACACAAGTCTACTTGATAAGGTAAGAGGTCCTATGTTTGGGGAAGTATATTAGCATGGATTGAGGATTGGCTAATTAATAAAGGACACAGTTGGGATAAGGAGGGCATTTTCAGGATGGCAACCTGTAACTCATGGAATGTCACAGAGATCAGAGCTGCGGCCACAATTATTTAAAACATATTAATTACTCAGTTGACAGAAATGAATTCTCAATCATCAAGCTTTCGGGTGACAAAAAATAGGTGGAAAAGCAATGATATGGATGACATAAAGAGCTACAGAGGGATATAGACAGGTAATGCAAGTAGGCGTACAATTAGAAAGTATGACATGGGGTAATGTAAGGTGATGCACTTTGCAGAAAAATCAGAAGACCCGAATATTCACTAAATTAAGGCTGCAGAAAGCAGAACTGAAGCATTTGGGAGTCCGTGTGTATGAACACAAATATCTATCACCCAAGTACAGTGGATAAGAGAGAATTGAAAAGGACAGTTGGCCTTTATTTCAAAGGGAATAGAATTTTAAAAAGGGAGGTCTTCCTTACACTGTATAAGGCACTAATCAGTCCACAAATGAACTACTGTGAACAGTTTTGGTCCCCTTTCCTGAAGAAATGGGTATTGGAAGCAGTTCAACGAAGGTTCGTTGGGCTGATCCTGGGTATAGAAGAACTAACTTATGAGAAGTCCAGTTGCTTGGGCTTATACTTATTGGAGTTTAGAAGAATGAGAGGAGACCTCATTGAATCTTAGACGGCTTGACAGAATTAGCACGGAAAGGTCATTTCCCTTTGTGGGAGAGTCTGGGAATCAGTAGACATAATCTCAGAGAAAAGGAAAGAGATGAGGAGAATTTTTTTCTTCACAGAGTAGTCAACCCATGAACTCTTTATTGCCATGGATACAAACTGAGCCCTATCCAAATGTTCCCCAGAGGGCAACTTGCACATACCAGGTATTAGTCTGGCAAACAGTCCCTGAACTTCTTCCAATGCGTTTGCAAGATTCCTTAAATAAGCTGACAAATACTGTACACAGGATTCCAGATATGGTCCTTCTTGTGTCCTGTATAACTGCCCCGTAAAATCCTTCCTTCTGTATTCAATTCCTTTTTTAATAATGGTAACATTCGATGAGCTTTAAGTACTTGTTGTACCAGCAGAATGGCAAAATGACAGAAGTATCACGGAGAAATTGTGGGATTAGAAATTCAGATTGAAGTTGACTATGACATTGATATTGGGGACAGTGGTTAGCCATAGGAAATGGAGTTGCTGCCAAAGGTATGAGATGATTGTTGACTTTTATCTTCTACATGTTTGATTAGAGAAAACTGCAGCACAAAGACTGGATGCAGGGAAAGAAGGCGGTGGATAAGAAGAAAGAGAAGGGTTAGAACTTGGGTACTGGGCAACTGTCTCTAAGATCAGAGGAGTTAAAGGAATATTTCTAAAAGAAGGCAATGGTAGCAGAGAGTACAGGACCCAAGAAGGTACCATTTATTATGGTTGTTAGCATACCTACAAAAGACGGAAGCTAGTTAGTTTGCATTTTTCATTAGAATGTAGTCAAGAGAAAGAGCTGTATATCATCAAGACAATTAACTTGGCGATGGCATGAGGATGGGTGAGGGTAGTGGGAGCATGGGCAAAGTATAACTGGATGAAAAAATGAAGGAAGGCAGCAAAGGCAGGTGACTAGATGGTTTCAGCCAGTGACAAAAAAAATCCACAAATTCCTCACAATTGCTGTGAGAAGTGAGTGCACAGAAAAGGGGAAGACATTTGTCCAACAAGTTTGGGATATTGAAAAAAGGTCCGGGTTATTATTGTTGTATGCAGTGATCCAGGAGTAGTGCACTGTTTGGGAAGATAGTGCATATGGTGCATCCAGAGCTAAAGATCAATGACAAAGCTATCTGTCCCCCATGTTTCATCCCTCAGACTTGAGGGGGTAAGGACTATGTGTCAAGCAGTCTTTCAATATCAGGTGCATTCAATCAGAATTGAGATTTTAATGTTCCAAAACCTATTTTCTTGAGTCCTGAACCACAAGCTTCTGCTGAAATTCCTGACAACTAACAATTCACATAAAAGTTTGGGGGAGAATTTTTAGCATTTGCTATCTGGACAAGTTAAAAAGAATTCATATAAGAATAAAACATTATTCCGTACTGTCGCACATTAAGTGAAACAGCTTTGCTAAAAACTGATTTACACAAGCTCAACAGCACCACCATCGAATATATTTTGGTACTGACAAGAGTTCCTAAATTTGTGAACATTATCCAAACTTATGTAATTTTATTGGTAGAAAATACATTTATCACAGTCTAGCTCATGTGAAACCCAATCACTCCATAATCTTATACAAATATGATCATTAATCTCAAGCAACTTTCCACCCATTCTCAAGCATAGCCAATTATGCCATGAGCTGCAGCTGTTTGAGAAAGTAACTTGTCACCACGTTCCCCTGCACCATTAGGGATAGGCGATAAATGCTGGCCTAGCCAGCAACTTCACATCCCAGGAATAAATCAAAAATACAACTGGGAGATTCAGGTTTTACTCCTGCTATAATTTGTTTTGCCGTACAAACCCAAAGTGATTTACAGAAAGCTGTTCAACAAATCATGTCTGCCTTGTTCAACGAAGAATCATTCAGCCTAATTTTGGGTTCATAGCTTTATAGATTAGGACACTTTTAGATGTTATGAAAGGTTCTGTCCTTACTACCTTCAAAGGCAGTGAGTTCCAGATCTCCATAGCCCCGAGTGAAAATTTCTCCTCAGATCCCAAGTATTCTACCAAATTTCTACCCTAAATCCATACTGTTATGACAGATTCCTCAACCTAGGGAAAAGGGCCTTACTATCGTGCATATCGTGGATGTTTTAATTATATTCACTTCTAATACATATTTCACAGCCTTCTCTGTTCCAAAGAAATCAATCCAGGTCCAGAAATACCCTAGAAATCTCTGCTCTAACTTCTTTATTGCAAACATGCTGAATCATCACAGACTCCTTACAGTGTGGAAGCAGGCCATTTGGCCCATCGAGTCAATGCTAACCCTCCAAACAGCATCCCACCCGTTCCCACCACATTCCTGTGATCCTGCATTTCCCATTGCCAATCCACCTAGACTGCACGTCTTTGGTGTGTGGGCGCAAACCAGTGCACCTGACGGAAACTCCTGCAGAGGTAGAACGTGCGAACTCCACACAGCCTTTCCTATGATGCTGTAACAAGATCTAAACCTAGTATTCCAGCAGTAGCCTATGCTTTATGTGGTTCTAGCATAACATCTGAGTTCCTACATTTTATGAGTTGGCTAATAAAGTCAAGTATTCCATATATCGCCTCAATCAGCATTTACTCATCAAGGCACTTTCAGGGATCCTGTGTTCCTTATAGTCTCAGTATCCTATGATATGTTGGACATTTCCTTACTTTGTTAGCCTTCCCCAAAAGGAACTTTACCTTCACATTTCTCTGGAATTCCATTTGCTGTCATTTGCTAACTTGTCTGTTGATGCATTCCTACATTTACACCTCCTTCCTCATTAGTATCCAGTAGCTGAGTTTTATATCCCCTATGTTACATCTCCTGCATTCAAGATATATACCACAAGAAGTATGCAATCTGCCATTTAGCTCTGTGCAATGCCACAACCTTACCATTTAAAAAAAGCACTGATCAACCATCATCTTTTGCTTCCTGACTTTTACATTTTTTCAATGTACTTTTTTACACTAATGTATATATAGACATTTACACAATAGGAGGCAACCATTTGGCCCAACACATCCATGCTGGTCAACTAATCACACATAGCCCTGGAGGCTGTGGCAAGGCAAGTAAATATCTAAACACTGCTTGAAAGCTCTAAGAGTTTATGAGTCAACCACTCTTTAAGGCAGTGAATTCCCACTACCCTCTAGGTGAATAAGATCCTCCTCAACTTCTCTCTTAGCCTTCAACCTTTTACTTTAAATGTATACTTCCTGATTATTGAGCCCTCCACTCACAGAATCATAGAGACGTACAACACAGAAACAGACCCTTTGATCCAAATCATCCATGCCAACTAGATATCCTAATGAAATCTAGTCCCATTTGCCAGTACTTGGCCCATGTACCTCCAAACCCTTTCTGTTCATGCACCTATTCTGATATTACTTAAATGTTGTAACTGTACCAGTCTCCACCACTTCCTCCAGCAACTCACTCTGCATATGCACCACCCTCTGCATGAAAAAAGTTGACACTTAGGTCCCTTTTAAATCTTTCCCCTCTCACCTTAAACCTATACCCTCTAGTTTTGGACTTGCCCACCCTGGGGAAAAGATCTTGTCAATTTACCCTATCCTTGCCCCCTCGTGATTTTACAAACTTCTGTAAGGTCACTTCTCAGCCTCCAATGCTCCAGGGAAAATAGCCCCAAGACTATTCAGCTTTTCCCTGTAGCTTAAACCTTCAAATGCTGGCAACATTCTTGTATATCTTTTTTGAACCCTTTCAAGTTAGACAACATCCTTCCTATAGCAGGGAAATCAGAATTGCACATAATACTCAAAAGTGGCCTAACCAATGTTCTGCACATCTGCAACATGACATCCCAACTCCTGTATTCAATGCAATGACCAGTAAAGGCAGGCATACGAAATGCCTTCTTCACTATCCTATCTACCTGTCAGTCCACTTTCAAGGAACTATAAGCCAGCATTCCAAGATCTCTTTGTTCAGCAACACTTCCCAGGGCCTTATCTTCAAATCATCATGGTTTCATCATGGGGCGGTCAAGCATGACAAATCTGTTAGAATTTTCTGGGGAAGTAACAAGCAGGTTAGACCTAGGAGATCCAATGGATGTTATCCACTTGAACTTCCAGAGGGCGTTTGACAAGGTGCTGCATTGGTGGCTGCTGAATAAGATAAGAGCCCATGGTGTCAGAGGCAAGGTAGTAGCATGGATAGAAGATTGGCTCTCTGGCAGAAAGCAGAGAGTAGGAATAAAGGGTCCTTCTCAGGATTTTTTTTCTTTATTCGTTCATGGGATGAGGGCATCGTTGGCTCTGTAGCATTTATAGGCAGTTAAGAGTCAACCACATTGAATATAGAATCCCTACAGTGTGGAAACAGGCCACTCGGCCCAACAAGTCCACACTGCCCCTCTGAAGAGCATCCCACTCACTCATTCCTCAATCCTTTCCCTGCTACCCAGAATTTCCCATGGCTAATCCACCTAATTTTCACACCCCTGGATGCTACGGGCAATTTAGCCTGGCCAATCCATCGACCCTGCACATCTTTGGACTGCGGGAGGAAACCTGAGCACCCAGAGGAAATCCATGCAGACATAGAACATAGAACAATACAGTGCAGAACAGGCCCTTCAGCCCTCGATGTTGCACTGACCTGTGAACTAATCTAAGCCCATCCCCCACACTATCTCATCATCACCCATCTGCTTATCCAAAGACCGTTTAAATGTCCCTGACGTGGAGGCAAATGCAATGTTAGCATTCATTTCAAGAGGACTAGAACACAGCAGCAGAAACGTACTGCTGAGGCTGTGTAACAGAGTGGGAAGAATGTGCAAACTCCACACAGACAGTCGCCTGAGGGTGGAATCAAACCCATGTCCGAGGCGCTATGAGGCAACAGCGCTAACCACTGAGCCACCATGCCACCCTGGTGGCAAATGTCATTGCTGTAGGTTTGGAGTCACGTGTAGGCCAGACCAGGTAAGGATGACAGTTTCCTTCCCTAAAGGGCATTAGTGAACCAGATGGGTTCTTCCCGATAATCAACAATGGATTCACAGTCATCATTAGATGACTCTGCCTTGGTGGGATTCGAGCCCAGGTCCCCAGAACGTTATCTGGGTCTCTGGATTAGCAATCCAGCGATAATATCCTCAGGTCATTGCTTCTCCCTGAAGCCAGTGATTAGTGGTGTTCCTGAAGGGTCAATGTTAGGACCACAACTTTTCATTAATAAAATAGATGAATGAACTGAGGGTATTCTGGCTAAGTCTGCAGATGACACAAAGATAGGGGGAGGGACAGGTAGCACTGAGGCAGTGGGAAAGGCTCCAGGGGATTTAAATAGGTTTGGAGAGTGGGCAAAGAAGTGGCAGATGGAATATAGCATGTGCAGGTGTGATGCCACGTGCTTTGATTGGAACAATAGAGGCATAGACTAATTTCAGAAAACTGAAGTGCAAAGGGACTTGGACATCCTAGTCCTGGATCCTCTTAAGGTAAACTTGCAGGTTGAATTGGTAGTTAGGAAGGCATATATAATGTTGGCCTTTATTTCCAAGAGGAAGAGTATATGAAAGCAGGGTTGTACTTCTGAGGCTTTATAAGGCTCTGGTCAGAGCACATTTAGAATATTGAGTGCAGCTTTGGATCCCATACCTCAGGAAGGATATACTAGCACTGGAGTGGGTCCAGAGCAAGTTCATGAGAATGATCACAGGAACGAAAGGTTTAACATATGACAAATGTTTGAGGAGTCTGGGTCTATATTCAATGGCGTTTTCAAGGGGAATTTAAATGAAACTTACAGAATACCGAACAGCTGAGACAGAGGCTACATTGGGAAGAACCTGAGGACACAGCCTTGGAGATGAGGAGAAACTTCTTCAGCAAAGAGTGGTGAATCTAGGGAATTCATTATCATAGCAGGCTGTGGAGGCTAGGTCATTGAATATATTTAAGACAGCGATAGATGGGTTCCCAAACACAAAGGGGTCAAAGGTTACAGACAGAAAGTGGGAGAATAGAGTTGAGAAACCATCAGTCAATGACACAGCAGACTCAATGGGCCAAAAAGCCTAATTTCTGCTCTTATGGCTTATGGTCTCATTAAGTGTGTGAGTCCTGCCCTGACTTGCCTTTCCAAAATGCAGTACCTCACATTTATCTAAATAAAGTTCCATCTGCCACTCCTCGGCCTATTGGCCAACAAAGGTCCTGTTGTACTCTGAGGTAATCTTCTTAGCTGCCCACCACACCACCAATTTTGGTGTCATCTACAAACTTACTAACCAAGCCTCCTATGTTCCCACCCAAATCATTTATAGAAATGATAAAAAGCAGTGGACACAGCACCAATCCTTGTTGAATGCCTTACTGAAGTCCATATAGATCACGTCCACTGTTGCTCTGCCCACATCAATCTTGTCTTTGCTAATTCATCAAAAAACTCAATTAAGTTAGTGAAACACGATTTCCCATGCACTAAGCCATGCTAACTATCCCTAATCAATTCTTACCTTTCCAAATACATGTAGCTTCTGTCCCTCAGGATTCCCTCCAACAACTCACCCCAGTCTAAAAAGGTTCGAGTAGATTTGTAGCTAGGATTGTGGATGCTGTGGTTGGTTCACTCACTGAGCTGGTTCGTTAGTTCGCAGACATTTTATTCCCCTCCTAAACATCATCAGTGCAGCCTCTGGTGAAGCGCTGTTGTTTTCCCACCCGGTATTTAATCTCTAGGGTTCATTGGATTTGATTACCTCATTTCCAGTTTTCCTTTGCAGTGTATATCGTATCTAATTCAATGTGTTTGTTGATGGCCATCTTGGTGGAGAGCCAGCCCTCTAGGAATCTCCGTGCTTGTCTCTGTTTGGCCTGTCCTAGGATCCCGGTGTTGTCCCAGTCAAACTGGTGGTTTTCCTTATCCGTGTGAATGGGGATGAGTGAGTATTGATCGTATCTTTTTGTTGCTAGTTGGTGTTCATATACTCTTGTGGCCAATTTTCTTCCTGTCTGTCCAATGTAATGTTTGTCGCAGGCCTTGCATGGAATTTTGTATATTATGCTGGTTCTGTCCATAGTGGGTAAGAGGTCTTTGGTTCGAGTTAGCAGATGGCAAAGGGTTGATGTGGGTTTGTGTGCTACTCTGATGCCCAATGGTCGTAGGAATCTTGTGGCCAGTTCAGACATGTTCTTGATGTATGGTAGCATTATGAGTGTGTTACAGAGTGCAGCGTCTTCCTGTGGTTGTTTGTGATAAGCAGTGTCAGATCCAGTTGTTCGGGTAACCACTGTTCTTAAATACTTGGTGGACGTACTTTTTTTACTGTAATTCTGGGCTGCTACAGTGTATTGTTGCTCGTTTAAATAGTGTTTTTCACGCAACTTCATCTGAGAGTGTTAGCGTGGTTATGGTTGAAATTCAGTGCTTGGTCAGTGTGTGTGACTTTTCTATGTACCTTCATCAGGAATTCCCCATTGGCCCTGCGTTCTACCATGATATCCAGGAATGGGAGCTGTTCATTCTTCTCCTCTTCCCTGGTGAATTTGATGCCAGTGACAGTGTTGTCTATTAGTTGGTGCGTCTCCTCTAGTTTGGTCCGTCTGATGATGACGCAAGTGTTGTCCATGGGCCGAATGGATTCAATGCAGTGACTTGCTAATGAGGTGCTTTAGTCTTCATTGTAACTCCTTGGCTAACCTATGTGTTGGTGTGCATGGGAGAGAGACTATGGGTCTGAGGGGTACTTCCAGTTTGTGTATTTTTGGGAGGTGGTGTTTGTCCCTTCTGGTTTCATTTTTAGGGAGTCTGTTTTGTTGATTTGCCCAGTCTGTTTGAGTCTCTCTAGAGCGTTGATTATTTTGTCACCCAGTTGTGGTGTTGGGTCTATTTGCACTTACCAGTATGTGTTCATGTCTGCGCTTTAGTGAGGTAGCCCCATTTGTTTAGTATTACTGTCATATGCCCTTTGTCCGCTGGTAGTATTGAAGTTTTTGTCTTTTTTCAGTCCTTCTGGGCCCTTACCTTCTCCTCACTCTAGCCATGCCCCTCATTCTCTTATACATTGTATCAGGTCCTATCTTATTTTGCTGCTCCAGAGAAACCAAGTCCAACCTTTCCGATCTTTCCTTATTACTCAGACTCTCCAGCTCAGGCAGAATTCTGGTAAATAGAACATAGAACATAGAACATTACAGCACAGTACAGGCCCTTTGGCCCTCGATGTTGTGCTGACCTGTCATACCGATCTCAAGCCCATCTAACCTACACTATTCCATGTACGTCCAAATGCTTATCCAATAACGACTTAAATGTACCTAAAGATGGCGAATCTACTACTGTTGCAGGCAAAGCGTTCCATTCCCTTACTACTCTCTGAGTAAAGAAACTACCTCTGACATCTGTCCTATATCTTTCACTCCTCAATTTCAAGCTATGCCCCCTTGTGCTCGCCATCACCATCCTAGGAAAAAGGCTCTCCCTATCCACCCTATCTAACCCTCTGATTATTTTATATGTCTCAATTAAGTCACCTCTCAACCTTCTTCTCTCTAATGAAAACAGCCTCAAGTCCCTCAGCCTTTCCTCTTAAGACCTTCCCTCCATACCAGGCAACATCCTAATAAATCTCCTCTGCACCCTTTCCAAAGCTTCCACATCCTTCTTATAATGTGGTGACCAGAACTGTACACAATACTCCAAGTGCGGCCGCACCAGAGTTTTGTACAGCTTCACCATTACCTCTTGGTTCCGGAACTCGATCCCTCTATTAATAAAAGCTAAAACACTGTATGCCTTCTTAACAGCCCTGTCAACCTGGGTGGCAACTTTCAAGGATCTGTGTACATGGACACCGAGATCTCTCTGCTCATCTACACTACTAAGAATCTTACCATTAGCCCTGTACTTTACCTTCCAGTTACTCCTACCAAAGTGCATCACCTCACACTTGTCTGCATTAAACTCCATTTGCCACCTCTCAGCCCAGCTCTGCAGCTTATCTATGTCTCTCTGTAACCTACAACATCCTTCGTCACTACCCACAACTCCACCGACCTTAGTGTCATCTGCACATTTACTAACCCATCCTTCTACGCCCTCATCCAGGTCATTTATAAAAATGACTAACAGCAGTGGACCCCAACACCGACCCTTGCGGTACACCATTCGTAACTGGTCTCCAGGATGAACATTTCCCATCAACTACCACCCTCTGTCTCCTTTCAGCAAGCCAATTTCCGATCCAAACTGCTTTATCTCCCACAATTCCATTCCTCCGCATTTTGTACAATAGCCTATTGTGAGGAACCTTATCGACCACCTTGCTGAAATCCATATACACCACATCAACCGGTTTACTCTCATCTACCTGTTTGGTCACCTTCGCAAAGAACTCAATAACGTTTGTGAGGCACGACCTTCCCTTCACAAAACTGTGCTTACTATCCTTAATCAATTTATTCTTTTCTAGATGATTATAAATCCTATCCCTTATAACCTTTTCCAACACTGTACCAACAACTGAGGTAAGGCTCACTGGTCTATAATTACCAGGGTTGTCTCTACTCCCCTTCTTGAACAGGGGAACCACATTTGCTATCCTCCTGTCATCTGGCACTATTCCTGTACACAATGACGAGTTAAAGATCAATGCCAAAGGCTCAGCAATCTCCTCCCTGGCTTCCCAGAGGATCCGAGGATAAATCCCATCTGGCCCAGGGGACTTATCTATCTTCACCCTCTGAAGGATTTCTAATACCTCTTCCTTGTGAACCTCAATCCCACCTAGTCTAGTAGCCTGTATCTCAGTATTCTCCTCGACAACATTGTCGTTTTCTAGAGTGAATACTGTTGAAAAATATTCATTTAGCGCTTCCCCTATCTCATCTGACTCCACACACAACGTACCACTACTATCCTTGATTGGGCCTAATCTTACTTTTGTCATTCTTTTATTCCTTAAATACCTATAGAAAGCCTTAGGGTTTACCCTGATCCTATCCGCCAACAACTTCTCATGTCTCCTCCTGGCTGTTCTGAGCTTTCTCTTTAGGTCTTTCCTGGCTACCATCTCTGCAGATTCTCTGAAGCAATCACAACCTTCCTAAATACGTTGACCAGAAATGCATACATTTCTCCGGTTTGGAAAGTTAGCATTTTCTACAGTTCCACCATAATGTCCAGGTTCCTATATTTGCTGCCTCAGTTAAATAAACACAAGTATCCCACATGACTTCTTAATCACATTAACCACCCACACTGCTATCTTCAAGTAGCTGTGGACAGGCACACCAAGGTCCCCGTGATTTTCAGTACATTCCACAAACCGACCATTAATAGTATATTTCCTCACCTTATTAGTGTTACTTAATTGCAACGACACACACACTTCTCTAGGTTGAATTCCATACGCCACTCCTCTGCCCATGTGATATCCTCATGAAACTAACAGCTATCCTTCTCAGTGATAATGGGAACTGCAGATGCTGGAGAATCCAAAATAACAAAGCGTAAAGCTGGATGAACACAGCAGGCCAAGCAGCAGCTCAGGAGCACAAAAGCTGATGTTTCGGGCCTGGACCCTTCATCATCCAGCTTCACACCCAGCTATCCTTCTCACTAGTTTTCACGTCACCCACGAACTTCTTGATCGTAGCCCCAATATTTAACTTTAACCATTAATGCACAAACAGTTCGGGCCTCAGCCTGAGCCCGACAAAACCTCACTGGGGTCAGATTTCCAGTCACAGAAATATCCCTGTTCTTACTGCCACTCAGCCAATTTTAGATCAACATACCCGCTTACCTTTGATTCCCTATTTCCCTGACTAGTCTGCCATAAGATATCTTATCAAAAGCTTTGCTAATGCAAGTATCATTCATGTGACACAAATACCTGGCAATACCCATATCTAATGAGACAGAATCTAACCATTGCCCCATGACATACAATGTCATTACCAACACTGAATACCCCGACTAACGACATCCTGGAGATCACCACTGATCAGAAACTTAAAACTGGATGAGTCATATAAATACAGTAGCTACAAAAGCTTGGAATCCTGCAGCAAGTAATTCACCCCCTAATTTCCCAAAGCCTGTCTACCATTAACAAGGCACAAGTCAGGAATATGACAAAATACCTCCCATTTGCCTGGAGGAATGTAGCTTAAACATTTACAAAACCTGATATCATCCAGAAAAAAGCAGTCTGTTTGATTGGCAATATATTCACAAACATTCACTCCCTCCAGCCCCGAGGTACAGTAACAGCAGTGCGTACTATCCGGAAGATACAGAGCAGAACTTCACCAAGGCTCTTTAGACAGCATCTCCAAGACCAATGAAGAATATTTCCAACAAATAAGTGGAACTGCAGTGTAAAAATCTTTAAATTCTATCAAAAAATTATGAACAAAATAATTACTTTACTTTTGCAAAACAAAAATCACTGTTTCCTAACACAATCTGCAAAAGAAGTCAAATAATTTCAACTGAGTGAAATGTGACTGGTAGATTAAACAATTCAATTGTCTTCAGCTTCAAGTTTAATATTGTTTTCAAATTTCACATTGAACTGGACTTTAAGACATGATAACACCTGTTGAATTGGCTCCACACTTGCAAGAGGATATTGGGGCCCCTGCACTTATTTGAAAATCTTTCTGGCAATAGGTAAGACGCTAAAGAGCTGGAGGTTTGTTAAAGTTGTCTCATTATTAAAAAATGAAAGGTGGACTGGGTAATCACAGGCCTGTCATTCTAACTTTGGTGGTGGGAAAATTAATAGAAGTAATTCCGAGGGACAGAATATATTTGCACATGGCATGACACCAATTCATCAGGAGTATGGATATAGGTGTGTTTAAGGCAAGTGTACAACCCTTCGGGTCAATGCCCAAAACATCAGCTTTCCTGCTCCTGTGATGCCGCTTGGCCTGCTGTGTTCATCCAGCACTACACCTTGCTATCTCGGATTCTCCAGCATCTGCAGTTCCTCTTATCCAAGTATGAGAACTAGTGGTTTGTGCAGAAACCTTGAAATCAGGGCAAAAGCCTTTAACAGGAGCCATCGACTGCAGCAACTTTTGGCAAGTCCAGTAATCGCCATTCACCTTTATAAATGCAGCAGTCAGCAGAAATTAAACATCAACTAACTTGAAAGCAGTTTATGATCCCTTTAGATAAAACGCCGTTGGGGCCTCTTGTGTAATGGTAATGTCCCTGCCCCCGGACCAAGATTCAAGTCCAACCTGCTCCAGAGGTGTGTAAAAACATATCTGAACAGGTTGATTAGAAAAACAGGCTAAATTTTTTAAAATGCTGATAGGTATGGGGATACTGCCCCACAATGCCTGTCAAGGAGGCCTGAGTTCAAGTCCCACCTGCTCAAGAGCTGCATAATAGTATCGTTGAACAGGTTGATTCGAAAAATTGGTTAAATAATAAAAATATTAAAAATGGTGATGAACCAGCACAGTGTGCCTTACCCCTGGTCTGGGTGGCTCAGGTTCAAGTTCTAACTGCGCGAGAGGTGCGTAGTAACACCTCTGAACAGGCTGATTAGAAAAATATGCTAAATTGAAAAAATAAAATGCTATTGGAATGCTCTATCTGCTACTGAACCTATCATGACTAATGTAAAGCTTAGAAAAGCCAGCAGCTGGAGTAGTCTTGAGCTTCAAAAATGATAACTGTTAATATCAAATCAGCGTTGCATGCTAAGTAATGTCACAATGTGCCTACCCTGTCTACTCCTGGTGCACACATCAGTAGCCACATTGCTTTGCACCAGATGCTATTTTGGGAGCAAAATTCTATTAGTAGCACTGAAAAGTTAGGTTCCAAAAAGTTAAATGAAATTCATCTTTTTAAATTACGGGTCCAAAAATTGGCAGAAAAACATGGAAATGCAATTGAGGTTTAGTGAACACTTTCCATAAATCCATCCCTGTTGACAGGAAAATAGTTCCCCATTTTTTTTTACAATCCAGTTACTCCCTGAACCCAGTTTTCAGGTTTTGTTCAATAGCTTGATAATGCCAATTAGAATCAATAAAATTTAGTATTAGTGATTTCAAACAAACATTTTTTTTAGCTATTTAAGATCAGTATTTATGCAGCTGCGGTCATCTATTGGCAAAATGACATACTTTCAACCTTTTTTTGCTGAACTCTGTATGGACTTCTTTTCATGTTTATGATTTCACTGAAGAACTAGAATTCCTGCCTCGTGTGATGAAGGCTTATATTCTTGTTAATTGGAAAAATGGATTTTAAAATAGAGGTAAAAGGGTTTTTGGTTTTACTTCTGTGAAGAGGACAATATTTTGAAAAGGTTAGAAAGTCTTCTTGACTAAAGCTCAAAACAACACTGCCAAGAAAAGCATATGACTTAAGCTAAATGGTTAGATAAGGAACCTGGGAAGATAACTGCAGAAGTATTTCCTAAGTCGTAATTTTACAACCTACAAAGAAAAAGGAAAGGAGAATAAGCAGGTTCAGTTTGGAAGAGGAGAGCAATACCAGCAGAAAGGCGGTTTTAGTTCTGACAATCTCCAGGCTAGAGGTGAAAAAGCCTCAGTTTTTCTGATTGTCAAATAAGCATAATCCATGAGTCAGTCTATGTCTACCCAACTACAGTGCATCTTGTAGGTGGCATACAGTATTCTAGTAACACTCAAGACTTATTTAGATGAACATCAAGTATCAAAAATCTGAGAAGCAGCAATTCCAGCAAATGTCTATACCTGACAAAGAAGTTACACGAGAGGAAAATGATCACTTAGAAAAGGTACTAATTTAGGCAGGTAGTGGGGAAACCATAAACAATATTTAAAACTTTGCCTTCTATTTCAATGCCAGATATCAAAGAACAATTTAGTAATGTAAAGGACCCCTATCTAAACAGTGGAAACCAATATCTTATAACACTTATAGATATTTCAACAAGGTTTTCTGCGATAGTATATCTGGAAAAGAAAATCAGCAAAAATGGAAAATTTAGCTGAATTTTGCTTTAAAATATCAAATATCCAAATAAATACAATCAGTTCAAGGTATAAATTTTATGCCGCTAATATTCAGAAAATTAATGAACAGTTGGGAATTTAAAAAAAGCTCCAGTTTATCATCCATTATCTCAAGGAGCAATGGATAGATGAAACTTCAAAGAATATATTTAGAATTCATTGTCAAAAGGAGATTTACCAGGATATGCCTGAGCTGCAGACTGTGAACGATGAGAAAAGACCTCATAGCTCCAAAGAAAAATAATCCTAGACTATGAAATTTGCATGAAGATTGAGGACATAGATAGGGTGGTTAGAATGCATGTAATTAGGAAGGCACTTTTTCTATTAGTAGAGGGATCAACGACCGGAGGCTTTTAAAAAATTTGTTTATAGGATGTGGGCATCCCTAGCTGGACCAGCAATTAATGTTGAACCCTAAATGGCCAAAGGGCAGATAAAAGACTCTCACTGCTGAGAGTCTGGAGTCACATTTAGGCCACATCAGTCATTACTGAACAGGATGGATTTTTCCTGATAATCCATAATGGTTTCATGGCATCATTAGACTCTTATAACCAGATTACTGAATTCAAGTTCCACCATCTGTCATGATGGGATTCGAACACAGGTCCCCAGGAGATAATCTGGGTCTCTGTATAAGTAGTCTACTGATAAATCAATTGCCGATGGCCTCATAGACTAAGGTGACAAGGCAGAAGTCAGAAAGTTGTTTTTTTTTCATTCAAAGTGAGGCGCAAGTCTAGACCTCACTGCCTGTTTGAACCAAAAACTCTTGCACCATTTAAGCAGCATTTAGATATTACTCGCCATAGTTCAAAGGGCCATTTAAGGGTCAAACTCGAGAATATGGAATTACTGCAGTCAGACCTTTTGCTAACTGGCATAGTCACAATGCAGAATGGCAACCTTCTATAAACATCTGTAATTGTATTAACATCCCAATGATTGGGATAATGGAAGCTCCTTCTCAGCGTTCATCTTTAGGTGTGTCCTTTATGAGTCCATAGGATTCGGGGTCTTTGAACTGACACAAGGATATGAGGTGAAAGGACTGAAGAAAAGAACAATAAACCAAAGCTCAGAGACTACACTTCAAATTTGCGTCTAAAGTTTCAGCAAAAGAACCAAAGCAGGCATGTTGGCCAAAAAGTGCTCACCAAACAATAAAAATTATTTAAAAAAAGGCCAAGGCTGTGACTTTTCTTGACGGAGACTTGGTATTAGCATAGTAACCTATCTTTGCAGAACCAGAAGCAAGGTTCTCTGGACCTTATCAAAAAGAAACTCAATGACATGAATTATGTATTAAGTATGCCAAACAGGAGAAAGAACTGACAACTTTTTCATGTTAATATGTTAAAACAGTACTATGGCATGGGGAATAGTCAGGAGAAAAGTATATTTATAATCAAGATGAAATAAAAATATCAGAAAAATTTTAAAATGGATCAGGTACTTTAATTCTGTTCCCCTTCCCACTCCCACATCTGTGGAATGATTCTTGGAAAGAGATGATTTCCACAACCGAACACTAGACCACCCATTTACCCCAACATACCAAACTGTTTGAAGTTGAAAGGAGAGGTTGGCAATGCAAAAATGGGCCAGCGTACTGGGATTTTTCAGTGAACTTTTGCAGACAGAAGAGGGGTTGGTTGTGAAAGGATTGGGGGAGGGATGTTGCAACTGCCAAGCAGATTCTCCTGTAGTGGATGGGCAAGGGAGATGGACAGACAGCTTGTCTGTGGTAGGTAAGCTGTAATATAGAGGCTAGCAGCAGGAGAGAGAGTAGGAGGGAGGGTATGCTAACAGACTCAAATCAAATAGTTCATGGGAAGGAAAAGATCAAGTTCGTGATGGACATTACATTATTGAATGTAATCTACCAACTGAAGCCATTTAATATGATGGTGCTGAATCCAGATGGATCACAACGATTATGTGCTGTTTTCCGGAAGTTGACAAGGTAACAAAGCAGGATTCAAATTTGATTCCACAAGTGGAGGCTTGTATCACGAGGATTGGACAAGCATAGATAACACGGTGTAAAGGTGGATGAATACAGCGGGCCAAGCAGCATCAGAGGAGCAGGAAAATTGACGTTTCGGGTCGAGATCCTTCTTCAGAAATGGGGGAGGGAAGGGGATTCTGAAATAAATAGAGAGACGGGGGGAGGGGGAATAGAAGATGGATAAGGGACAAGATAGGGTGAGAGGAGACAGGCAGGTCAAAGAGGCGGGGTTACAGCCAGTGAAGGTGAATGTAGGTGGGGAGTTAGGGAGGGGAGAGGTTGGTCCAGGGAGGGTGGACAGGTCAAGGAGGCGGGATGAGATTAGTGGGTAGGAGATGGGGGTGGGACTTTAGGTGGGAGGAATGGTTATGGAGGCGGGGACTAGCTGGGCCGGTTTTGGGATGCGGTTGGGGTTGGGGGGGGGGGGGGGGGGTGGGGGGGTGCGGGTGGGTAGATTTTGAAGCTTATGAAGTCCACATTGATAACTTTGGGCTGCAGGGTTCACAAGCGAAATATGAGATGCTGTTCCTGCATCTTTTGGGGGGGCGTCATTGTGGCAATGCAGGAGGCCCAGGATGGACTGGTTGTCCGAGTAGTGGCGAGGGAGTTGAAATGGATCGCGACTGGCAGGTGTAGTTGTTTGTTGCGAGCTGAGCATAGTGTTCCATAAAGTGGTCCCCAACTCTCCCCTTGGTTTCCCCGGTAGAGGAGGCCACAACGGGAATAGCGGATACAGTATATCACATTAACAGATGTGCAGTTAAACATCTGTTTGATGTGGAAGGTCTTCTTAGGGCCTGGGATAGGGGTGAGGAGGGACGTATAGGGGTAGGGGTAGCGCTTCCTGCGGTTGCAGGGAAAACTGCCGCGGATGGTGGGGCTGGTGGGGATTGTGGACCGGACAAGGGAGTCACTGAGAGAGTGATCCCTCCAGAAAGCAGATAAGGGTGGGGAGGGAAAAATGTCTTTGGTAGTGGGGTCAGATTGCAGATGCCGGAAATGTCGGAGGACAACGTGTTGGATTTAGGGGATGGTGGGGTGCTACATGAGGGTGAGGGGGATTCTGTTTTGGCTATTATTGCCGGTAGAGAGTGTGAGGGATGAGTTGTGGAAAATGCGGGAGACACAGTCGATGGGATTTTCGATTACTGTTAAGGGTAAGTTGTGGTCCTTGAAAAAAGAAGACATCTCGGATGTTCGGGAGTGGAAATCCTCATCTCGGGAGCAGATGAGGCGGAGGCAAAAGAATTGGGAATGGGGATGGCCTTTTTACAAGAAGACGGGTGAGAGAGGAGTCTTCTAGGTAGTTGTGGGAGTTGGTAGGCTTAAAATGGATATCGGTTTCCAGGTGGAGGCCAGAGATGGGGACAGAGAGTTCCAGGAGAGAGAGGTGTCAGAGTGGGTCCAGGTGAACTTAAGGTTGGGATGGAAGGTGTTAGTGAAGGTGTTGAGAATCACAGAGACATAACTAGCCTGATGTCATTGTGAAGGTTAGAGAAAATATGCTCCAACTAGGTGGCATGGTATCTCAATGGTTAAATTGTTGCCTCACAGCACCAGGGACCCAGGTTTGATTCCAGCCCCAGGCTAATGTCTGTGTGGAGTTCATACATTCTCTGTGTCTGGGTGGGTTTCCTCTGGGTGCTCCGGTTTCCTCCTATAGTCCAAAGATGTGCAGGTTAGGTTCATTGGCCGTAGTGTCCAGGGATGTGTAGGCTAGGTGGATTAGCCATAAGAAAAATAAAGTAAAAAGAAAGAAAAAAGAAAGAAAAAAGAAAGAAAAAAGAAAGAAAAAAGAAAGAAAAAAGAAAAAAGCCTTTTTGCAGCGGACAGCGGCGTGAGCCGGGCGGACATGAGGTCAGAGCAGAGAGGCAGTTGGGAAGGTAAGTGAGTGCTATTTAAGTACTTACCTCGAAGCCAGCGGTTCTTTTTTGCAGCCGAGAGCCGGGCGGACGTGAGGTCAGGGCAGAGAGGCAGTTGGGAAAGGTAAGTGAGTGCGATTTAAGTACTTACCTCGAAGCTAGCGGGTCCTTTTTGCAGCGGAGTGCTATTTAAGTAGGTGTGTTCTCAGCCCCAGGTCCTACACGGTAGGGCCTCCCTCCCACCCTCCTCCTCTAACCTAATTAAGAGTCCACAGACTCACAGCAAACACACAAGCGCTGAGGGAAGTGTCTGGTGAGTAAAGTGCGAGTTTTTGGTGAAGAGGCTCAGTGAGGAGATTACGCCACTGTTGAAGAGGGTGAAGACATGACTGCCAAGCTGATTCAGTGTGCTGCATGCATGATGTGGGAGGTCAGGGACACTGATGATGTTTCTGACTCCTGTAGCTGTGGTAAGTGTGTACACATTCAGCTTCTGAAGGAGGTTGTTGCAGCACTGAAAAAAGAACTAGAAGACCTCAGGCTCATCCAAGAGAATGAGAATTTTCTGGACAGGACCTTCAGCAAGGTCACTACACCGAGGATACCTGAAGAGAGATGGGGGATGTTGATGACAAAGGAAGACATGAATGAAGTACAAGTGACCCCAGGGGAAGCACCTATTGTAAACAGGCTGACTGTCTTGGAAACTGCCGAGACAGACAACACTGCCAGTCCGAGAGGTGGACAGGTCTGTGAGTCAAAAGTTGCTGTAGAGGCAGAGCCGAGAAGTCAGACATCACGGAGAGCTGTGATAAGAGGGGACTCCATTGTGAGAGGGACTGACAGGGGTTTCTGTGGCAACAGGCGAGATTTGAGGATGGTGTGTTGCCTTCCTGGTGCCAGGATCCAGGATGTCACTGATAGAGTGCAGAGAATCCTCGAGGGTGACCGTGAAGACCCAGAGGTGGTGGTGCATGTCGGCACGAATGACGTCGGGAAGAAAAGGAGGAGCATTCTACAGTGGGACTTCAGAGAACTCGGAAAAAGGCTGAAAAGCAGGACTTCCAGGGTGGTTATCTCTGGTTTGCTTCCAGTTCCTCGGGCTGGAAAGGGCAGGAACAGAGAGATAATGGACCTGGCTGAGGGACTGGTGTCGGAAGCAAGGATTTAAATTCTTGGATCACTGGGGTATGTTTTGGGGTAAGAATAAATTGTACAGGAGGGACGGTTTGCATCATAATAATCGGGGGACCAGCTTTCTGGCAGGCAGGTTTGCCACTGCAACACAGGTGTGTTTAAACTAAGTAATGGTGGGGAGGGGCCAAACTGGAAATTTAAGAACGAAGTTAAAGGGAAAGTGAGAATAAGAGAGGTTAAGAAGGACAACAGAATCAACAGAGCAGAAAACTCAAGAAGGGATCGTACAGTATGGCCAAGTGAAATAGGGATTGATAGGAAGGGTGAGGGGAGAAACAAATTAAAAATATTATATATGAATGCACGAAGCCTAAGAAATAAGGTGGATGAGCTTGAGGCTCAGTTGTAAGTTGGCAAGTACGATGTTGTGGGGATAACTGAGACGTGGTTTCAAGTGGACAGGCCTGGGAAATGAATATTCGAGGCTATACGTGCTATCGAAAGGACAGACTGGTGGGCAGAGGGGGAGGGGTAGCCCTGTTGGTGAGGAATGATATTCGGTCCCTTGCGAGGGAGACATAGAGTCAGGAGATGTAGAGTCAGTATGGATAGAGCTGAGAAATTCTAAGGGTAGAAAGACTCTAATGGGAGTTATCTACAGGCCCCCAAACAGTAGTCAGGAGGTAGGGTGCAGGTTGAATCAAGAGGTGAAATTGGCCTGTCACAAAGGTATCACTACAGTTGTTATGGGAGATTTCAACATGTGGGTAGACTGGGAGAAACAGGATGGTACTGGACCCCAAGAAAGGGAGTTTGTAGAGTGCCTCCGAGATGGATTCTTAGAACAGCTTGTACTGCAGCCTACCAGGGAGGAGGCAATTCTGGATCTAGTGTTGTGCAATGAACCGGATTTGATCAGGGACCTCAAAGTAAAGGAGCCATTAGGAGGTAGTGACCATAGTATGATAAGTTTTAACCTGCAGTTTGAGAGGGAGAAGGGAGAATCGGATGTGTCAGTATTGCAGTTGAATAAAGGGAACTATGGAGCTATGAGGGTGGAGCTGGCCAAAGTTCACTGGTACAATACCCTAGCAGGGATGGCAGTGGAACAACAATGGCAGGTATTTCTGGATATAATGCAGAAGGTGCAGGATCAGTTCATTCCAAAGAGGAAGAAAGATCCTAAGGGGAGGCAGGGGCAGCCGTGGCTGACGAGGTAAGTTAAGGACTGTATAAAAATAAAAGAGAAGTACAACATAGCAAAGATGAGTGGGAAGCCGGAGGACTGGGAAGCTTTTAAAGAGCAACAGCGGATAACTAAAAAGGCAATACACAGAGAAAAAATGAGATATGAAGGAAAACTGGCCAAAAATATAAAAGAGGATAGTAAAAGCTTTTTTAGGTGTGTGAAAAGAAAAAAAATGGTTACGACTAAAATTGGGCCCTTGACGTCAGAAACGGGTGAATTTATTATGGGGAACAAGGAAATGGCAGATGAGTTGAATAGGTACTTTGGATCTGTCTTCACTAGGGAAGACACAAGCAATCTCCCAGATGCAGTAGTGGCTGAAGGACCGAGGGTAATGGACGAACTGAAGGATATTTATATTAGGCAGGAAATGGTGTTGGATAGACTATTAGGTCTGAAGGCTGATAAGTCCCCAGGACCTGATAGTCTGCATCCCAGGGTACTTAAGGAGGTGGCTCTAGAAATTGTGGATGCGTTGGTAATTACTTTCCAAGGTTCTATAGATTCAGGATCAGTTCCTGCGGATTGGAGGGTGGCAAATGTTGCCCCACTTTTCAAGAAAGGAGGGAGAGAGAAAACAGGAAATCACAGACCGGTTAGCCTGACGTCAGTGGTTGGAAAGATGCTGGAGTCAATTATAAAAGATGAAATTACGACTCATTTGGATAGCAGTAACAGAATACGTCAGAGTCAGCATGGGTTTACGAAGGGGAAATCGTGCTTGACTAATCTTCTAGAATTTTTTGAGGATGTATCTATGAACATGGATAAGGGAGAGCCAGTGGATGTAGTGTATCTGGACTTTCAGAAAGCCTTTGATAAAGTCCCGCATAGGAGACTGGTGAACAAAATTAGGGCACATGGTATTGGGGGCAAAATACTGAGTTGGACTGAAAATTGGCTGGCTGACAGGAAGCAAAAAGTAGTGATAAACGGGTCCTTTTTGGAATGGCAGGCAGTGACCAGTGGGGTACCACAAGGTTCGGTGCTGGGACCGCAGCTGTTTACGATATATATTAATAATATAGACGAAGGCATTAGAAGTAATATTAGCAAATTTGCTGATGACACAAAGTTAGGTGGCAGTGTGAAACGTGAGGAGGATGTTATTAGGATACAGGGTGACTTGGACAGGCTAGGTGAGTGGACAGATGCATGGCAGATGCAGTTTAATGTGGATAAATGTGTGGTTATACACTTTGGTGGCAAGAACAGGAAGGCAGATTACTATCTCAATGGAGTCAAGTTAGGTAAAGGGGAAGCACGAGATCTAGGTGTTCTTGTACATCAGTCAATGAAAGCAAGCATGCAGGTACAGTAGGTAGTGAAGAAAGCTAATAGCATGCTGGCCTTCATCACAAGAGGAATTGAGTATAGGAGCAAAGAGGTCCTTCTGCAGCTGTACAGGGCCCTGGTGAAACCGCACCTGGAGTACTGTGTGCAGTTTTGGTCTCCCAATTTGAGGAAGGACCTTCTTGCTATTGAGGGAATGCAGCGTAGGTTCACAAGGTCAATTCCCGGAATGGCGGGACTATCATATGTTGAAAGATTGGAGCAACTGGGCTTGTATACTCTTGAGTTTAGAAGGATGAGAGGGGATCTGATTGAGACGTATAAGATTATTAAGGGATTGGACACTGTGGAGGCAGGCAGCATGCTTCCGCTGATGGGTCAGTCCAGGACCAGAGGGCACAGTTTAAAAATAAGGGGTAGGCCATTTAGAACAGAGTTGAGGAAAAACTTCTTCATCCAGAGAGTGGTGGATATATGGAATGCTCTGCCCCAAAAGGCAGTGGAGGCCAACTCTCCGGATGCTTTCAAGAAAGAGATAGACAGAGCTCTTAAAGATAGTGGAATCAAGGGTTATGGGGATAAGGCAGGAACAGGATACTGATTGTGGATGATCAGCCATGATCATAATGAATGGTGGTGCTGACTCGAAGGGCTGAATGGCCTACTCCAGCACCTATTGTCTATTATAAACTGTTCGAGCTCTTCGTGGGAGCATGAGGTGGTACTGAAACAGTCATCAATGTAATGGAGGAAGAGATGGGGGCTAGGGCCAATGCAACTTTGGAAGAGGATTTGTTCCATGTACCCTACAAAGAGGCAGGCATAGCTTGGGTCCATGCAGGTACCCATGGCCACCCATTTGTCTGCTGGAAGTGGAAGGAATTAGACAAGCATGATTTGTTATATAAAAGAAATGACTTTTTGAGAGTATTGGCCAGTTCCATTTACTGACACAAAAACATATCAGCTTTTCTTACGTTGGATGGACTTTATCACTTTAAAGTCATGCCATTTGAAATGAAACATGTACGTGCAACTTTTCAACAATTTCGTTGTAGATTATACAACTCTGTCATATTCACAGATAACAAAAGTTCAGCCAAATGTGAGAAGAGTATCTACACTTAAGCAAATTCTTTGGTCAGTTACGAAGTGTCAACGTGGTCATAAATTTAGCTAAAGTTATTTAATTGGGCTATAAAAGGGGATAATGTCAAATCATACCTAAAGAATCAAAAGTAAAGATTTTCCTGCTCCTAAGACAATATAAAAATTCTGCAATGTATTGGTAAGAGTGAATTTTATTGGGGGTTTGTTCTGAATTTCAGCATCCTGGAGACTACTTTGACAGATGTTTTTGAAGAAAAGCAAGATATTTGGCTGGCCAAATGTACATTAGCATACCTTTGACAACACCAAATTATGACAAACCATTTAAAATGGTTGTCAACGCCTGTTGATGCAGGCAGACAAGACGAGAAATAAACAAAAAATTATTTTTCTAGGAAACCGAATTTGAGCCAACAGAAATACGATATTTTTCAATTCTACATATCAATGTCGTCTGCGGGGACTATTATCTGTATGGATGATCATCCTTTCATTTTCCTGGAATTAGTTTTTTTGAAGTTTAACATTAGATCCACGTCATTTGAAATGATTCCTTTTGCAGGAAATGGCAACATTATAGTGGACACTTTATCAAAAGCAAACATGAAAGGAAATAAACGTAATCAAAATGGGCTTGAGCAGAAAATGAACCTTTTTTGGGTTTAATGTAAATATATTAAAAACTGCCATAAAACAGAAATAGTGTTGAGGAGATTTTGGTAGAGTATTTATATGTGCATGCATTGAGAGACGAAGGTTTATAATATGTCATTAGAGAACTTGAATTCTAATGGCCATAACAGGGTTTTTGGTTTTATGTCTGTATTTTAGAAGTCAGAAAATCATTTTGTGAATTCATATAGTGAATTCAAAGCTGCGCTTCCAAGAAAGCATGTGACGTAGCCTAAATGCCTAGCTAAGTTACCTGAGATAACTTAGTAAACACATTGAGTAGTTATATTTTCATAACCTGTAGAAAAAGTAGGCAAAGCGCATATGTTGTTTCAGCTTAGAACAGAAAGAAGATTTTAATTTTGGCATTGTCTAGGTCATCAGTACTAGAAACACGTCTTAAGCTGTTTTAGCAGTCCAGTTAGACAGAGGTAAGTATAAAGCCACAAGCCTTTCTTAATGATCAGTAAGAAAAATCAGTGATTTAGCCTGTTTTGGCGTGCCTGTGGCAGAGAATCACAACTGGTAAATGTGCAGAGGAAAAGCTTGCAATCTCATCAGTCAACGGAGACATTTTAAGACAACAGCAGTGGCACTTTACAGGGTTTGAGTATCTGTAAATGATATTGCTCAGAAAAAGCTGAAATGCTATTTTTGATGTTTATGATAAAATCTTTCAAAACTGACACATATATAGCTTTTTAATTTTTCATTTTGCATAATAAACATTTATTATTCTATTAATAGTGCATTGAAAACCTCTTAGGAATATGTTAGTAACTGGCTACTAACTAACCTACAAAAAAAATCCATCAGAGATCGACAAATTCTTGATCTCAAAAGGAATCAAGGGCTATGGGGAGAGTGCAGGGAAGTGGTGTTGAAATGCCCATCAGCCTTGATTTAAATGGCAGAGTGGACTTGACGGGCCGAATGGCCTTACTTCCACTCCTATGTCTTATGGTCTTATCAAGCCAGGTTTCACTGTGAAATCTCATTTGTCTTGTACAACCATCAGTTGGAATCATTCCACTAGTGTAAACAAGGTGTAATCAGGAAGTCACTGTAACAATTCAATAAAACAGTGCTGGTATTGATCTACCAATACATTCAAATGATATTCTGTGATGCAAGGCAAGACTGTCAGGTTTAACAATTGAGGAAGAGCGAGGGAGCTATATGCTGATATAAATAAGGTAGTTTGAGAATAGAAGACAAAATGGGAATGTCAAACGATAGTTAGTGCAAGAGGTGGTGCTTTATTAAAAAGGAGAGAGTAGGGCTTAGGTGTAACTGCTAAGAAAGCATTTAAATTTAATTAAAAAGTACTTGTGGGATATGGGTATTAGTCTGTGATGTTGATACAGCTAAAGCAAACTAAAGTAAATATCCTGCAAAGTATAAACTACATATCTTAAAATTCCAAATTTCCAGATATCCTAGAAATGAACTGATAATGTTGTCCTTTGATGAAATTTGAACCTTCAGGCTTTCATGTTCTCATTTTTCTCCAAAATGAATACTGAGTATACCTAAAGTGGAAGTGTTTTAGATTGATCGCCACCTCAATATGGTTGTGTGGAATTAATCCTACCAGTTCTTTTACTATAAAGATTAAAGATTGTTTTCAATAATCAAATCATTAAGCTGTTAACATTTCTGCAATCACTGCATTTAGAACATAGAACATAGAAAAGTACAGCACAGTACAGGCCCTTTGGCCCACGATGTTGTGCCGTGGTATAATCCTAATCCAAAAATAAAATAACCTAATCTACATTCCCCTCAATTCACTGCTGTCCATGTGCATGTCCAGCAGTCACTTAAATGTCACTAATGACTCCGCACAACAGCACAAAAAACACAAGTGTGAAATACAATTGATATTCATTTTTGAACTTTGACCCTGATGTTCACTGCTCTGAGTATTTCAACATTTTCTATTATTTCAAATGAAATACAATCCCAGCTTGCCAAAAGTCTTTTCGAATGCAAAGAATTAGAACAATTAACTACAATACTTAAATTTTTGTTTTCAGCTCTAATATCAATGCTTTGTACAAACTAAATGATGAATTATGTCTAGTTCACCCAAGATAATTGCAGCACAAGAGGTGCAAACAGCCTGTTTCGAGATAAATTTGTTTGCCATTGTTAGTCTTCTCAAGATTGAAATTTGCCATGGCAACCATGTTTCTTTTGGAAAGCAAAAAAAAAGTGACAACAGGTCATTTCCTTTGCAGCAAATAGTCTTTCTTTCCCAGATAGGAAAACACAGTTTTGCCCTTTCACCAAACAAGGCAGCTAATTCTACCCCGTCCTTACCCATTATAACTCCACAAAGCAGAAGCATGTCAGAAAACAGGCTGATTATCTAGGATGACAAAATATGTTACCTGTAAATTTAATGTTTGTGAAGCAGTTGGCTGCAAAGTTGTTCCAGCAAGTTGTACCTGCAATAGAAACAGTAAAAAAAAAGCACTTATAATTGTGTTCTGAGAGCCAATTTATTAGGAGACAAGGATTTCAATTGCGAAACATACAGAATAGAATCATGGAATCCCTACAGTGCTGATAGAGACCACTAAACCAGAGCCTGCACTGACTCTCCAAAGAGCATCCTACCCAGAGTCACCCGACCCATCTAACCTCACACCATGGTTAACCCAACAATCTACATATCCTTAGACATAATGGTAAAATTAGCATGGCCAATCCACCTAAGCTGCACACCTCTGGACTGCAGGAGATACCAGAGTACCTGGCAGAAACCTATGCAGACACAGGGACAACATGCAAACTCTACCCAAGGCCAAAAATTAACCCAAAATGCCTGGTGTTGTGAGGCAACAGTGTTAACCACTATGTCACCTTATTGCCCAATGTCTATCTACAAGAAATTAATTTCTTTTTAGGTTATAAATGTTTTAATCTTTTTCCAGTGTTAGCATTTCTTTTAGTTTCCTTTTAAAAAATACAATTTAATATGGCACGAATTAGTTCTCACTACGCTGACTGTAAGCAAGCAGTCTTCAGCAAAGTCTCACCTTCATCCCCTCACACGTCATTCAAATTCGAGCTTTAATACCATTATTTTGGGAACTATAAAGTTTTCAAAATCCAAACATAGAGTCATAGAGCTGTACAGCAGGAAACCGACCTTTCAGTCCAACGCATTTATGCCGACCAGCTATCCTAAATTAATCTAGTTCCATTTGCCACCATTTATCCCTCTAAATCCTTCCTATTCATACACCCGTCCAAATGCGTTTTTAATGGTGCAATTTAACCAGCCTCCACCACTTTCTCCGGCAGATTATTCCATACATGCACCACCCTCTGCCAGAAAACGTTGCCCTTAGGTTCCTTTAAATCTTTCCCCTCTCACCTTAAACCTATGCCTTCTCATTTTGGACTCCCCCACCCTGTGGAAAATACCTTGTCTATTCACTCTATCCAGTGCCCTTCATAATTTTATAAACCTCTATAAAGGTCACCCCTCAGCCTCTATGGTCCAGAGAAAATAGCCTCAGACTATTTAGCTTCTCCGTGTAGCTCAAACCCTCCAAACATGGCAACATTCTTTTAAATCTTTTCTGAACTCTTTCAAGTTTCACAACATCCTTCCTATAGCAGGGAGACCAGAATTTCATGCAGTATTCCAACACTGGCCTAACCAATTCCTGTACAGCCACATGTCCTTTCCACTCCTACACTCAGTACATTGCCCAATAAAGGCAAGCATAACAGATGCCTTCTTCACTACCCTGTTGACCTGGGACTCCACTTTCAAGGAACTATGAACCTGCACTCCAAGGTCTCATTTTTTAGCAACACTCCCAATAACCTTACTATTAAGTGTCTAAGTCCTGCCCTGATTTGCTTTTCCAAAATTTTTAACAAACAGAATTACACAAGATTTGAAATTCTTTACACAAAGAACAGTTTACTGTATGTAAAAATAAAGCATAAAGTTAACACAACAGTTTTAAACAATGTCACAGATTCAGTTCTATTTTTTAACTGCACACCACCACAGCTCCCATCCATCCCTGCTTAATGTATAAAATTTCCCTAATATAGGAATCTTAAAAGGTGTATTTACTTCTTTAGAAACCATTTTAAAGCTATGTCACAGTCCTCTGGAAATCCTCTCAGTATTCCAGTATGCAAGTTAAGATTTTACAGTGATCAGATTTTTTTGGATAAATGACCTTCCAACTTTCCTTTAGGATATCATGGCTGTCAATGCTGACTGTATTTTGCTCCAAGACACTACATATGAGCAAGGAACAAGTGAAAGTCACTTATCACTTCAACTTGCTCTGCAATTCAATATGATCATAGCTGATCTGATTTTAACCTCAACTGTACTTTCCTGCATATTCCCAATAATCTTTCATCCCTTTGGTACTCAAGAATCTATCCACCTCTGCCTTAGAAGTATTTAAAGATTCTGCACCCTATTATCACTTCAGGGACGGAATTCCAAAGATTCACAATGCTCTAAATGAAAAAAAATTCTCACCTCTGTCTGAACTGGACAATGCCTTTTTTTTACATCAATGGCTATTGCAAGGATCACTGTAGTTTTCTTTCTTAGCCTCAGGTTTGGTTAATCTTCCAGCTGATTTTACTTTCACAAAATCCAAACTGAGCTCAAGCCACTTCCATGCACCACACATTAGTCTCTCTGCAGGTCTGTTTAACATTAAACTTCTTTGGCTTTCCAACTCCGTAAATTGCAGTTTACATGAAACCAAAACTGCAACTGTTTGCTTTCTGAGCTAACTCAAACAAAAGAACCTTCAGCCACAGAGCTGCCCCGCTCTACAATATGTTTGCAGATCTCTTGGCACAGAAATACAAATTAGTTGTTTACCTTCAATATAACTCTTTGAATTTTTCACCCATCTGTATAATTTATATCTAACATGGAGTAATGAAATTGCTGGACACGTTGAGATATATTCAAAATAATTAGAATTACAGATTCAGATTTTCATAACAGCTTAAAACAATACTGAGCTCTTCTTCCATCACCTTCAACCCCAGACTCACCTCTTTTGTGAGGCATAACCATCTACCAACCCTCACCCTACTACAGAACTTCTTGTCTTCAGAGTTTTTGTCCCATCTAGACTTCTCTGACATCATATCCTTTTATAAGCTTTCAATAGGAACTGTGAATTTGTCACCTCCAGTTCTCTATTCTCCTTACTCTAACTTATTCTCAATCAACTGCACTCCCTTTTTCAGGCTCAACTTGATTAAAACTATCTCTAAATCTATAGTTAACAGATCTCTCTCTTGCAAAGTTGGAAGGATAACCCTCAAATTCTCCCACCTCTCATTATGATACAGGTACTGTAAATCAAACTATGATGTCCTAGACCATTACTGGCCTTATTTCCACTGAAAAATGTCCACTGATGGTCTCTAACAAAATACAGACTTCTACCTCATTCCCAAGATCCACAAAGCGTAACTGACATGGTAAACTCATCATTTTAGCTGTTCTTAGAGTCACAGAAATGTACAGCATGGAAACAGACCCTTCAGTCCAACTCGCCCACACTGGCCAGATACCTAAATTAACCTACTCCCATTTGTCAGCATTTGGCTCAGTTCCCTCTAAATCTTTCCTCTTCACCACCAGATGCCTTTTAAATGTTACTTTTGTATCAGCCTCCACCACTTCCTGTGGCAGTTCATTCCATACATGTACCACCTTGTGTGTGAAAAAAAGCGCTTTTAAATCATTTCCCCATACCTTAAACAAATGCCATCTAGATATGGACACCCCCCTACCCTGGGAAAAAGACCTTGACTATTCATCCCATCCATGCCCCTAATTTCATAAGTCTCAGTAAGGTGACGCCTCAGCTTCTGATATTCCAGGGAAAACAGACCCAGCCTGTTCAGCCCCTCCTTATATCTCAAATCTTCCAATCCTGGCATCAGCCTTGTAAATCTTTTTTGAACACTTTCAAGTTTAACAACACCCTTCCTATAACAGAGAGACCAGAAATGGACACAGTATTTCAAAAATGGCCTAACCAAGGTCCTGACATCCCAATTCCTATATTCGATGCACTGACCAATAAAGGCAAGCATACCAAATGCCTTCTTCACTACCGTGTCTACACGCGATTCTGCACTTCAAGGTCTCTTTGCTTGGCCACAACCCTAAGGACCTTACTGTTAAGCATGTAAGTCCTGCCCTGATGTGCCTTTCCAAAATGCAGCACCTCACATTTATCTAAATTAAACTCCATCTGCCACTCCTCAGCCCACTGGCCCACCTGCTCACAGTCGCATTGTACTCGGAGGTAACCTTCTTTGTTATCCACTACACCACCAATTTTGGTATCATCTGCAAATTTACTAACCATACCTCCTGTAATCACTTCCAAATCATTTATGTAAATGACAAAAATGACAAAAATGACTACCGATCCCTGTAGCACACTGTTGATTACTGGCCTCCAGTCCAAAAAGCAACCCTCCACACCCCTCTGCTTCTTGCCTTCAAGCCAACTTTGTACCCAAATGGTCAATTCTCCCTGTATTCCATGTGATCCAACCTTTCTAAACAGTCTACCATACAGAACATTTGAAAAACATTTTACTGACATCCATACAGAAAAACTCCACCATGCTGCCTTCAATCTCTTTCAAAAAACTCAATCAAGTTAGTGAGACATGATTTCCTATGCACAAAGCTATGTTGACTATCCCTAATCAATCCTTGCCTTTCCAAATACATGTAAATCCTATCCCTCAGAATCCCCTCCAACATCATACCCATCACTGATGTCAGGCTCATCAGTTTATAGTTCCCTGGATATTCCTTATCACCTTGCTTAAATAATGACACTACGTTAGCCAACCTCCAATCTATCAGCACCTTGCCCTTGAACACTGATAATATAAATATCTCAAAAGCTCTTGCTTCATGTAACACATTTATTCCCATACCAATTTTTTTTCTCCTCTTATCCAATATCTTCCAACAACTCTTTAACAGTTTCCTGTACCAAATGTCTGCTTCTCACCATGGACATCTAGTTCCCCCGAATCTCGATACCCCGTCAAGACAGCCTGCAAATTCTCTGCTTTTTCCTTAAGCGAATGCTTAAGTAGTTCCTATCCACCACCGCTTTCCTCTTCAACCAACATCACTCAAAAAACACAATTATTTGGTTATTATCACAATGCTGTTTTCTCAGAGTCTGCCGGGTGCAAATCAACTGTTTTGTTCCTTTATTATAATAATCACTGGGCTTGAAATTGTTTCAATAATTGTGAAGCATTTGAGGTCTTGAGTTTATGACAGATAAAGGCAAGTCATTCTTTCTTATACAGGCACATTTAACGTAGTATTACACTGACCATCTCCTCTGATTTCACTCACTGGTTTCAAATGAAAGGAATCAATATGGGATTCAAGTCAGATCTAGTAATGCCTGCCATTTTATGGGATATTTGGTCTTTTTTGTCCCAGTCTTGTTCGAGTGCTCTCATTCATCACATGCAGAATGCCTGTTCGCTCTAAAAACGTGATCATGCTTGTATTTGCTTAAAATTTTATTTAATAAAAACTAAAAGAACTGCGGATGCTATGTATCATGAACAAAAACAGAAGTTGCTGGAAAAGCTCAACAGGTCTGGCAGCAGTCATGAAGAAAGAAGAATAAGAGTTAACGTTTCAGATCTGGTGATCCTTCCTCAGGAACACTCAACATTAAACATCTTCCTCAAGAAGGGTCACTGGACCCGAAACGTTAATACCTGATTTTTTTTCCTTCACAAATGCTGCCAGACCTGCTGAGCTTTTCCAACAACTCTTGTTTTTGTTTAACATTTTACTACTCCACCCTAATCCCATTGTGGTCACTTCTACTGTCCCAATAATGCTCAAGGAACAGTACCCTAGCTTTCACTTAGGCACTTTATGACCTTCTGAGCTCAACGCTGAATTTAAACATTTCAGATCATAACAGCAGTACGTTCAGATGCCAATTGATGGCAATGGTTCTGAAGAACGTAGAGTGTCTTACTGTGCTGTCTCCTAGCCCATTCTTTTACAGCTCTGTCCTAGCTCGTTGTGCTATCTTCCACATCCTTTATGACTTTTTCTGGTTCCTGGTTTGATCAACTGATCTAACTTCGTAAAAAGTTAACGCTTGCACTCAGTATTACAATTTTTCATTTTATATTCAAGATGGATTAAAACTGGTAAGCAAAATTGAAAAATGGGAGTCTAATTTTTCATGATTGGTGGTCTGTTTAGCAATGGTCTAAGAGTATACAACAAATTCGCTTTCAGTGACATTTCACCTGATATGACAGTAAATGACCCAGGGAATCACTTAGATGGACGTCCACGGAAGTGGCCAACTAAAAATGCTAAGTTCAACAATCCAAAACATTGGTGTCATCTCTACACATTCTCACTAAGTTCTTCTCCATGGAGGATGTTATGGGCCAGGCAGGATCCCCTCAAAATATTTTCAAAAGATAGCCTAGACCCTAACTTTTCCTTATTTTAAAGGCAGGTGTGAAGTGGGTGTTCCACGTGTGATGCAACTGCCAAATCACTTGGCTTTAAGCAAAACAAAATTTATTTAAACACTATAATTGAAACACTAACAAAAGAAAGCAGAGATCAGAATAACATAATTATTGGAAAGCCTAACCGGCCCAATATAGCAACTTAACTAATTAACTGTTTGACTATGGTAACATCCCATAAATACACACCTTGGCAAAAAGGTAAATTCAGACACACATTCTTACAGGGAGGCGGGAACAACATCCAGAGGGAGACTTCAGAGAAAGTCAGAGGAATCCTTTACCAAAGTTTGCAACACTTCTGGTACTAAAACATCTTGTGACTGCTACAGCTAAAAAAAAAGTAGAAAAATCCTGAACTGGGAGAATTGGCCGCTCCACTTCCAGTGTTAAACGTTACTCCCTTGTGTCTTCGGCACCTCTACCCTTACAACCTCTCTTCGAAAAAGCCAGGAACATAATGACCTTTTTAAAGTGACAGCATAATCACAAAAGGACATTCAATATTAAACATCACCAAATATGTTTTTACATTTAGCCAACCTAAACAATGGTACTTATCACTCATCACATACAAAAAACTTTCGTTTAACATTTCTTTCTGATCATCCGGTCATTTTGGAAAGTGTACAGCTCCAAATGAAATAAATTCAGATAGCTTTTACACAATTTATTGCATTTGTGATAAGTTACCAGCTACAAGTAGAAATGAATAAATGAAAATTAAAATTACGCTTTTTTATTTTTAATGTCGTATGTCCCATGTCAGCAAATTAATAATGAAGTATGCCTTGGAAACACAAATCTTTGCTGGGTAAAAATCAATTCAGAAATAGTGAGAACTGGTGACGCTGGAGAATCTGAGATAAAGAGGTGTCTAGCTGGATGAACACAGCAGGCCAAGCAGCATTACAGGAGAAGGAAAGCTAACATTTCGGGTCTAGACCCTTCTACAAAAATCTGAAGAAGGGTCTAGATGTGAAATGTCAGCTTTCCTGCTCCTCTGCTGCTGCTTGGCCTACTGTGTTCATCAAGCTCTACAGCTTTTCATCTTCGCTGGGTTACTTTTTTCCCTACAAGAAACATGTGAGCCTGCAAACAAAAAAGACAGCTCAAACAATTTTGTTTTTGCTTTTCTCATATACAGAGACTTGTTTTTAGTATACAATACATCTTAGAACATTGTATATTTAATTTATTTGCATTACATATAAACATTTAATACATAATATATTTGGACACACACTGTTACAATCCACCCAGGCAAAGACAAAATACCCACTAACCCAATAGAAAAGCAAATGTGATTTCACATTTTGAGATTTCTACTGAAATAAACAAAAATCAACAAATGCAAAACATTAATTAACAAGCAACTAACACATCAAACTAAAGGCATTTGTGCATGGATTAATGAATGCAAATGAAATGTCTTACAATGCGTTGTTTCTCGCACTCATGCAACATTATAGGAACAGTTTCAGGTACTCTCCTTCTGCACTAGAGATTCACTTTACACCTCCCACGGATAATCAAAGCTTGCAGCGTTCTTTGACAAACATGACAGTCAGCTAGAGTTTTTCTGGACATGACTATCCATTCCTTAAATCTACAAGAACCGTGCCTGTTCTGTTCCCTCTCCATTAGACAGAAACCAAACTCCACAATGCATCCTGCTTGGTTGTAAGCATGATGCTTTCCTACAGCAGTAACCCCTTTGTTTCTTTGCAGTCCAAATAGGAGCTGACCCTTTTCTAAGAGACACTGTAAGAAGTTAAAAGTGTTACCCTGTTTCATTGGCTTTATGCTTGAGTTTCACTCTCCAAGGCAACTAGATTACACATACAGGTCTTCAAGAGTGACAATTTGAAATTCTGTTTTGAGTTCAAGATAAATTTCAAAACATAACTATCTTGGAAACTTGATGTCAATAAATGTACAATCTCACATAAACTCTCATATACATTTATTTCAACAGAATACCATACTATCGGGGCTCTGGCCAATCTTGCCTTTCAGAAAGCGATGATGCCTTCTCTACACATAATAAATGGCTAGACCTTTCAATATCCTCAACACTCAGAAGTTCCCTCACCTTTAACTTTCACCCTTCAACCTGCTAGGCAGCATTATTAAAATTGCAAACTGTAATTGACCAGAAAAAGTCACGGACTTTTGTAAAGGCTTGCTGAAACTAAATACACTTTAACATCTACTTGCAGTTATAGAACACACTGGAACTTTAATGTAATAAAATGTTCCAAAGAACCTCACAGAAGTATCTTCAAACAAAATGTGACACAGCAACACATATGGAGATATTTGAATAAATGATGAAAAGTTTAGTCAAGGGATTGATTTTGAGGAGTTTCTTTAAAAAATTCCAGAGCTTAGGGTCTAACCAATTGAAAGCACGACTGTCAATGGCGAAGAAATTAAAAATGGGAACGTGCAAGAGACTAGAAGTAGAAAGGCACCACCATCTCAGAACGTTCCATGTATTTAGATCTCCATGTGCAACCTAGTGCAAAAACTTAAAATTTACATTTAAAACTTACACCTCTAATACTAGCAAATGGCACTTTTAAGCACTGTGACAACATGCAGTTAGTTAAACTGCCTTCAACACATCTAGACAAGGAGATGCAAAACTGCTTGCAGCATTCTCTTTTCACAACAACAAAGATTAAGAACTTTTGTTTATAAATTCCCGGAAATCTCTGCCTCACAAGTCTTGTAAGTCTGATCAAGCAACAGTGCACATAGCCACAACAGTAACCTCAATAAATATTATAGGTGCGAAAACTCACATATAAGCATCTGTTCATCACATCTGATATGTAGTTAACCTAAAGTGGCAAGAAAATGACAGTACAGTATATATGCATATATGAAAAGAATTTTGCTAATACGATATGATGGAAGGAGCTGACGAAAAAGTGACAGCAAAAAATAAATGGACACTTGAAAATAAAACAAAATAAGCAATAGAAGAAACAAAGAAGCAAACATGTACAAGTTACAAGGAATGTTTACATTAATGCAAGCTATGTAGCTTGCACAGATTGCAGCAAAATAAAAATCACCCAGTGTAAAAGGTCTTTCACCTTTACATATATAAACTGCAAGCTCTCTCAATTTTCTAAGATTGTAATTTCTACAATCTCTTGGGTAATGAGAATTTTCTGATGCTAAAATGGAAAAAGATTTTACTTGCTGCAAGGACACTAAGAATGGTTACGCGAGGGACCACCGGAGGTCATTAAAATTGAATACTGAATCTAACCAATGAATGGCCATAAAACATAACAGACAAACAGGAACAACTGAATACTGACCCCCAAAGCTCTCCTCATTTTTCTGGTAACAACATAGAACTTTCGACTAAGGTAGAAAAAAGTCCTTTATTTGAATCAGAAGAAGGATCTTATATAAAGGTAGTGGAATGCACTACTGAAGTGAATCATTCTGAATAAATAATGTAACTTGAAAATGTCATTCATGTTTTGAATCATGCACACAGCAACACACAATATAACATTATATAATGATAAGAATGCACATACGTTAATCAAATAATTTCTCCAGATAAAATAGCCAAAATTTCAGACCACTTCATTCTGCAAGAAGAAACAATCTCAATGTGCTCCAATAATGATTGCGTGTTTCTTCATTAGGAAATTATGAACTATTTACAATTCATTACAAATATCATACATACAGTTGAGCCTAAAGTACACTTATTCAGCTCCATTATATAATACCTCAAGTAATTTATTTTGAGAGACAGCAGAAGTTCAAAAACTAAAATAAAATGGTGTTCTAATGCTTGGATTTGTTGGGCCTTTTAAAAAGCAAATATAATATAAAATGAATTGACACAACGACTATCAAATCTTGGCCTGAAATTTCCACCAAGAACTAGAAAAAATTAAAATGGAATCCAAATTAGTCCACACACTGTAATACTTTCACCATGGTGAAGTTTGCCCAAGTTTTGGCATTAACTCACTAGCATCAACTTACATGCTAAATCATCTTTGAATTAATGCAACCAATTGATAATTAAACATGATTCATTTATATCTGCAACAAGGATAATGGGGCCTCAAGATGTCAAGCTGTAATTGCAAGGCCACAAGCTATTATTCAAACATTATTAAAATAATTAATCATTTCTATAGCGGTCTGGAAAACTCAACTGACTGCCCGGCCAAGTGATGGTGCATATCTGTGTACCTCAGGATCTGGATTTAATATGCTGACTACTAAGTTAGCCCAATTGATAAACGCAGTTCTCTGATTTGTAATATCCTTTGTATGGGTTGGGACAAACTCAGTAAGAGAACGTTAAACTAGTATAAAAGGCTGTGGATACTTGAGCGTAAAGTAGTTATAGGTACCAATTACTTACATTTAAAGTTGTGTTACTTCATTTAATTTGGTACAGATAAAGCTGTTATCTGGGTGGAAATTATGCATTAACTCCAGATCATCCTGTTCCGTGATCACACTGCAATCCAGTTGGAAAAATGAACTTCAGCATAAATTATGTTTACTAATGGTAGCATGTTATACCTGGTGCAGCTGTCCCAATAAGGCCTGAGCCTGTGCTGTTGTGAGGGGGCCTCCTGTTGGGATGGGCTGCCGCTGGAAATCCAATCCATTTGTTTGGGCACCTGGAGGAGGAAGATCAAAACACAAACACAAAGAGACAGAAAAAAATATTAACAGAAAGGGGCTGTACAACTGGTTTCAAAACCAAAGTAACATCTAGCCATTGTCCAATGAAAGTGTCATACTGTCCATGGTCTTTGCCAGAAAAATACAATGGTCTTCCCTCCAAATTACTGCACTAGCCACCATGATATGGCAGAGTTATTAAAATTCCATTATTAATTCTTTGCCCTTTCTTGAAAACTATGTGAATTACAAATGGGTTCTCATCTAACTTGAGCTATAGTCAGATGATGGACTTCACAACTTTCTAAAATACCTCAGAACGATGTCACTACTGCTAATACAGAAATGTCTTCTGATTACTGATTAAAAACACTAATACCGCTGTTCTCTGAAAGCTGCTGCCTGACTGCTGAAATTTCCACTATTTTCTGTTCCTATCTGAAATTGCCATCATTTTCAGTACTGTGGTTTTGTAATGATGTTGGACTGGGGTAGACAAGGTCAGAAATCACATGACACCAGGTTATAGTCCAACAGGTTTATTTGAAAACACAAGCTTTCATAATCTTACTCATTGGTCAGGTGTTAGTGAGAAAAGTAGTATCTGACACAGAATTTATAAGTAAAACAACCACCAAACCTTAAACATTGTTCAGAGAAAATGACTGAACCTTCAAGACAACATTGACCACAACACTGTACAACCCTGTCACAGCAGCCTCTGCAAGGCCTGTCAGATGTTCGACAATGGCACGATCACATTCGGGAACACCACCCACCATGAGCATGGCAGATACTCATATGACTCAGCCACTGTTGTCTATCTCGTATGCTGCAGGCAAGGATGCAAATGCTACAATAACAGATGAATGGGCACCATGCAACAATCATCAGACAGGAGTGCTCCCTCCCAGTGGGGGAGCACTTCAGCAGTCAAGGACATTCAGCCTCAGGCCTTTGGGTAAATGCCCTCCAAGGAGGACTTTGGGATACAAAACAATGCAGATTCTCCGAGCACTCTCTCGTTCACACACAGACATGCTCTCTCTCTCTCAAGCACATGATCGCTCTCATTTTCTCGCACACATGCTCTCTCTCTCATATGTGGATGCACTCTCTCTCACAAACACACACACTCTCTCTCTCTCTCCCAAACACATCACAAACTCTCCATCCCCCCAAAGTCTCAAGCACACACACGCTCTTTCAATCACACACATTCTCTCTCTCACTCTCACACACACACTCTTTCATTCACACACACATTCTCTCTCTCACACACACACTCCCCCCAGCACACACACACACCCACCCCGCACTCACACACACACACTGCCCCCCCCGACACACACACACATACACCCACCGCGAGCGCGCACGCACACACACTCTCCCCAACTATGCCCCAGCACACACACACACTCTCCCCCAACACAGACACACACTCTCCCCCAGCGCACGCGCGCGCACACACACACACACACACACACTCTCCCCCCCGACACACACTCACACTCTTCCCCCCCCAACACACACACACACACACACACTCTTCCCCCCAACACACACACACACACTTTCCCCCCAAACACACACACACACACACACACATTCTCCCCCCCCACACACACACACACACATTCTTCCCCCCCCCCACACACACACACACACACACGCCCCATGCATACTGTCACCCCCCCCACACACACACACTCTCCCGCCCCCCCCGACACACACACTCTCCCGTGCCCCCAACACACACACACTCTCCCGCAACACCCCACACACACACACACTCTCCCCCCACCACACAAACACACACACGCACCCCCCCATATACACACACACACACACACACACACACACACAATCTTCTCCCATACACACAACACACCCCACCCCCCACACACACAGCTCTCCCCACCCCCACTCAGAAACACACACAAACTCTCCCCACCCCCAAACATTCACACGCTCTCCACCCCCACACACGCTCCCCGCCACCCACACACACACACACTCCCCACCAACACACACACATTCTCTCTCTCGCGCGTGCACACACACATTCTCTCTCGCGCGCGCACACACACATTCTCTCTCTCGCGCGCGCACACACACATTCTCTCTCTCGCGCACGCACACACACATTCTCTCTCTCTCGCGCGCACACATACATTCTCTCTCTCTCGTGCGCACACACACATACACCGCGCGCGCACATTCTGTCTCCCCAACACACATTCTTTCCATCCCAGAGGTGACAGGGGCAGCCCTTGGATTTCAAGGTCGCATACTACCGACAGTGGTATCAATGATCACTGGCAAAACTGGAATCAATGGAGATCAGGGGACAAATTCTCCGGTGGTTGGAGTCATACCTGACATATAGAAGCTGGTCGTGGTTCTGAGTGGTCAATTATCGCAACTCCACGACTTCTCTGCAGAGTAATATACTCAGCCCAACCACCTTCAGCTGCTGTATCGATGACCTGCCCTCCAGCATAAGGTCAGAAGTGGGGATGTTCGCCGACGACAGCACAATGTTCAACATCATTTGTGACTCGAGATACAGAAGCAGTCCATGTTCAAATGCAAATATCCACGCTTGGGCTGATAAAGTGGCAAGAAACATTCGCGGCACACAAATGCCAGGCTATGACCATCACCAACCATTCCTTGACATTCAGTGTTACCGTCACTGAGCCTCCACTAACATCCTGGGGGTTATCAGTGACTAGTAAATCACCACATAAACATAGCGGCTACAATAGCAAGTCAGAACTTTAGAATACTGCAGCAAGTAAGTCAACACCTGGCCCTTCAATTCCTGTCCACCATCTACAAGGCACATGTCACCGGTGTGATGGAATACGCCCCACTTGCCTGGATGGGTGCAGCCCCAACAACACTCAAGAGGGTTGACATCATCCAGGACAAAACAGCCCTCTTGATTGGCATCACATCTACATGCGTCAATTCCTTTCACCACCAATGCTCAGCAGCAGTGTGTACTATCGGCAAGATACACTGCAGAAATTCACCAAAGATCCTCTCACTCTCCACCTCGCATGTGCACATACACACACATACATTCTCGCTCTTGCACGAACAGACACATTCTCTCTCGTGCGCACACACGTTCTCTCACACACACGCACACATTCTCTCTCTCGCACACAAATCAACACGCGCACACTCTCTCACCCGCACACAAATCAACACGCGCACTCTCTCACCTGCACACAAATCAACACGCGCACACTCTCTCTCACGTACACAAATCAACACACGCACACTTTCACACGCACACAAATCAACACGCGCGCACACTTTCTCTCACGTACACAAATCAACACACGCACACAAATCAACACACGCACACTCTCACACGCACACAAATCAACACACGCACAGTCTCACGCACACAAACACACACAGGCACACTCTCTCGCGCACATTCTCTCTCACGCACAAACACACAGGCACACATTCTGTCTCGTGCACAAGCGCACATTCTCTCTCACGCACACGCGCACATTCTCTCTCGTGCACACAAACGCACATTTTCTCTCACGCATACAAACTTACACATTCTCACGCACACATTCTCTCTCATGCACACACTCTCTCTCATGCACACAAATCAACTCTCACACATTCTCTCTCATGCAAACACTCGCTCTCAGGCACACAAATGCACACACACACACACACACACACACACAAATCAACACACGCACACTCTCTCAAAAGCACACAAATCAACACACGCACACTCTCACACACGCACACAAATCAACACACGCTGACTCTCACACGCACACACTAATCAACACGCGCACACTAATCAACACGTGCACACTCTCTCACCAGCACACAAATCAACACACGCACTCTCTCACCTGCACACAAATCAACACGCGCACACAAATCAACACGCACGCACACTCTCTCTCACGCACACAAATCAACACACGCACACTCTCACACGCACACAAATCAACACATGCACACTCTCGCGCACACAAACACACAGGCACATTCTCTCTCGTGCATAAAAACAAACAGGCGCACTTTCTGTCTTGCGCACACACACAGGCGCACATTCTCTCACGCTCATTCTTACACAATATTCTCTCGCGGACAAAATCACACACATATTCTCTCTCGTGCACACAAACACACACATTCTCATGCACACACGCAAACATTCTCTCTCGCGCACACAAACGCACACATTCTCTCGTGCGCACATAAACACAGACGCGTACATTCTCTCTCACACACATGCACACACACATTCTCTCTCACGCACACGCATGCACACAATCTCTCGCACATGCGCCAATTCTCTCTCTCTCTCTCTCACACAAACACACACACATTCCCTCACACACACACTTTCTCTCTCTCACACACACACATTCTCTCTCTCACAAACACTCACATGTACACACATTCTCTCTAACACACACTCACACATACACACACATTGTCTCTCTCCCCCCCCAACACACACACACACATTGTCTCCCCCGCGCGCACACACACACATTGTCTCCCCCGCGCACACGCACACTGTCTCCACCACACATACACACACACACGCGCACACACACACACACACACATACGCACACGCACATTCTGTCTCCACCACACACACAAACGCACATTCTGCCTCTCCCACACACACGCACGGACATTCTGTCTCTCCCACACACACGGTCTCTCCCACACACAAGCACGCACATTCGGTCTCTCCCACACACACGCACGCACATTCGGTCTCTCCCACACACACGCACGCACATTCGGTCTCTCCCACACACACGCACGCACATTCGGTCTCCCCCACACACACGCACGCACATTCTGTCTCCCCCACACACACGCACGCACATTCTGTCTCCCCCACACACACGCACATTCTCTCTCCCCCACACACATTCTTTCCATCCCAGAGGTGACAGGGGCAGCCCTTGGATTTCAAGGTCGCATACTACCGACAGTGGTATCAATGATCACTGGCAAAACTGGAATCAATGGAGATCAGGGGACAAATTCTCCGGTGGTTGGAGTCATACCTGACATATAGAAGCTGGTCGTGGTTGGTAGTGGTCAATTATCTCAGCTCCACGACGTCTCTGCAGGGTAATATACTCAGCCGAACCACCTTCAGCTGCTGTATCGATGTCCTGCCCTCCAGCATAAGGTCAGAAGTGGGGATGTTCGCCGACGACAGCACAATGTTCAACATCATTTGTGACTCGAGATACAGAAGCAGTCCATGTTCAAATGCAAATATCCACGCTTGGGCTGATAAAGTGGCAAGAAACATTCACGGCACACAAATGCCAGGCTATGACCATCACCAACCATTCCTTGACATTCAGTGTTACCGTCACTGAGCCTCCACTAACATCCTGGGGGTTATCAGTGACCAGAAACTCACCACATAAACATAGCGGCTACAACAGCAAGTCAGAACTTTAGAATACTGCAGCAAGTAAGTCAACACCTGGCCCTTCAATTCCTGTCCACCATCTACAAGGCACATGTCACCGGTGTGATGGAATACGCCCCACTTGCCTGGATGGGTGCAGCCCCAACAACACTCAAGAGGGTTGACATCATCCAGGACAAAACAGCCCTCTTGATTGGCATCACATCTACATGCGACAATTCCTTTCACCACCAATGCTCAGCAGCAGTGTGTACTATCGGCAAGATACACTGCAGAAATTCACCAAAGATCCTCTCACTCTCCACCTCGCACGCGCACATACACACACATACATTCTCGCTCTTGCACGAACAGACGCATTCTCTCTCGCGCGCACACACGTTCTCTCACACACATTCTCTTTCACGCACACATTTACACTCGCGCACACACACGCACACATTCTCTCTCTCGCATACAAATCAACACGCCAACACTCTCACCAGCTCACAAATCAACTCGCGCAGACTCTCTCATACGCACACAAATCAACACGCACACACTCTCTCACCCGCACACAAATCAACACGCGCACACTCATCAACGCGCACGCACATTCTCACACGCACACAAATCAACACGTGCACACTCATCAACGCGCACGCACATTCTCACACGCACACAAATCAACACGCGCGCATACACTCTCTCACGCACACAAATTAACACACGCACACTCTCTCTCGTGCACACAAACACATACAGGCACATTCTCTCTCGCGCATACAAACACACATGTGCACATTCTCTCGCGCACACAAACACACAGGCGCACATTCTGTCCCGCGCACAAGCGCACACATGCACACGCGCAAATTCTCTCTCACGCACACAAACTCACAAACGCACACATTCTCTCTCATGCACACACTCACTCACACACACACAAATCAACTGACACACATTCTCTCTCACGCAAACACTCGCTCTCAGGCACACAAACGCGCACACACACACAAATCAACACACGCACAGAAATCAACACACGCACACTCTCTCACCAGCACACAAATCAACACACGCTGTCTCCCCCGCACACACACGCACATTCTGTCTCCCCCGCACACACATTCTGTCCCCCCCGCACACACACGCACACTCTCTCACAAGCACACAAATCAACGCACGCACACTCTCTCACCAGCACACAAATCAACACACGCACACTAATCAACACGCACACTAATCAACACACGTACACTCTCTCACCAACATATAAATCAACAGACGCACACTCTCACACACGCACACAAATCAACACATGCACACGCTCTCACGCACACAAATCAACACACGCACACGCTCTCACGCACACAAATCAACACACACTCTCTCTCATACACACACATCAACACACACTCTCTCTCATACACACACACTCTCTCACGCACACAAACACACAGGCATATTCTCTCTCGCGCATAAAAACATACAAGCGCACATTCTCTCTCGTGCACACACACAGGCGCACATTCTCTCACGCTCATTCTTACACAATATTCTCTCACGCACAAAAACACACACACATTTTCTCTCGTGCACACAAACACACACATACACATTCTCACGCACACACGCAAACATTCTCTTGCGCACACAAAAACACAGACACGTACATTCTCTCTCACGCACGCAATCTCTCGCACATGCGCCAATTCTCTCTCTCACACACACACACACATTCTCTCTCACTCTCACACACACACATTCCCTCTCTCTCTCTTACACACACGCATTCTCTCTAACACACACTCACACAACACACACATTGTCTCTCCCCCCAACACACACACATTGTGTCTCCCCCGCACACACACACACGCACATACATTCTGTCCCCGCCGCGCGCACACACACACACTCGCACATTCTGTCCCTCCCACACACACGCACATTCTGTCTCCCCCGCACACACATTGTCTCCCCTGCACACACACACACACGCACATTCTGTCTACCCCGCACACACATTCTGTCTCCCCCGCGCACACACGCACATTCTGTCTCCCCCGCGCACACACGCACATTCTGTCTCCCCCGCGCACACACACACACACACACACACGCACATTCTGTCCCTCCCACACACACGCACATTCTGTCTCCCCCCGCATACACGCACATTCTGTCTCCCCCGCACACACGCACATTCTGTCTCCCCCAAACACACACAATCACTTTCTGTCTCTCCCACACACACGCAGACACATTCTGTCTCTCCCACACACACACACGCACATTCTGTCTCTCACACACACACATGCACATGCACATTCTGTCTCTCCCACACACACGCACGCACATTCTGTCTCTCCCACACACACACATGCACATTCTGTCTCTCCCACGCACACGCACGCACATTCTGTCTCTCCCACGCACACACCCATTCTCTCTCCCCAACACACACGCACATTCTCTCTCCCCCACACACATGCACATGCACATTCTGACTCCCCCACACACATTCTTTCCATCCCAGAGGTGACAGGGGCAGCTCTTGATTTCAAAGTCGCATACTACCAAGAGTGGTATCAATGATCACTGGCAAAACTGGAATCAATGGACATCAGGGGACAAATTCTCCGGTGGTTGGAGTCATACCTGACATGTAGAAGCTGGTCGTGGTTCTGAGTGGTCAATTATCTCAGCTCCACGACTTCTCTGCAGAGTAATATACTCAGCCCAACCACCTTCAGCTGCTGCATCGATGACCTGCCCTCCAGCATAAGGTCAGAAGTGGGGATGTTCGCCGACGACAGCACAATGTTCAACATCATTCGTGACTCGAGATACAGAAGCAGACCATGTTCAAATGCAAATATCCACGCTTGGGCTGATAAAGTGGCAAGAAACATTCGCGGCACACAAATGCCAGGCTATGACCATCACCAACCATTCCTTGACATTCAGTGTTACCGTCACTGAGCCTCCACTAACATCCTGGGGGTTATCAGTGACCAGTAAATCACCACATAAACATAGCGGCTACAACAGCAAGTCAGAACTTTAGAATACTGCAGCAAGTAAGTCAACACCTGGCCCTTCAATTCCTGTCCACCATCTACAAGGCACATGTCACCGGTGTGATGGAATACGCCCCACTTGCCTGGATGGGTGCAGCCCCAACAACACTCAAGAGGGTTGACATCATCCAGGACAAAACAGCCCTCTTGATTGGCATCACATCTACATGCGTCAATTCCTTTCACCACCAATGCTCAGCAGCAGTGTGTACTATCGGCAAGATACACTGCAGAAATTCACCAAAGATCCTCTCACACTCTACCTCTCATGTGCGCACACATACATACATTCTCGCTCTCGCACGAACAGACACATTCTCTCTCGTGCGCACACGCACGTTCTCTCTCGCACACATTCTATCTCACGCACACTCTCTCACCCACACAAATCAACACATGCACACTCTCTCACACGCACACAGATCAACACATGCACACAGTTCAGCACACGCACACTCACGCACACAAATCAACACAATCACTCACACATGCTCGCTCACACACATACATTCTCCCTCACACACACGCACACGCTCACGTTCACATTCTCTCTTGCGCACACAAACGCATACATTCTCACGCACACAAACACACACATTTTTTCTCATGCACCCACTCTCTCTCACACACAAATCAACTCACACACGCACACATCTGCTCTCAACACACAAATCAACACACGCTGACTCTCACACGCACAAAAAGCAACACACGCTGACTCTCTCACACGCACACAAATCAACACACGCACGCTCACTCACACGCACATAACTCAACCCACGCACACAACTCAACCCACGCACACAACTCAACCCACGCACACAAATCAACACACGCACACAAATCAACACACGCACACAAATCAACACACGCACACAAATCAACACACGCACACTCACACGCACATAAATCAACACACGCACACAAATCAACACAAGTACACTCTCTCACATGCACACAAAACACCCGCACACTCACTCACACGCAAACAAATTAACACACGCACACTGTCTCACACGGACACAAATCAACACATGCACACGCATTAACACACACACACGCTCCAACAGGCGCACAAATCAACACACGCACACAAATCAACACACGCACACTCTCTCACACGCACACTCTCTCTCACGCACACAAACACACACGAGCACATACTCTCTTGCACGCGCGCATACCCGCTCATTCTCTCTCTCGCACACACACGCAGACATTCTCTCACACTCATTCTCACACACACATCCTGTCTCTCACACACACACACATTCTGTCTCCCCCGCACACACACACATTCTGTCTCTCCCCCACGAACATTGTCTCTCCCCCGCACACACGCGCATTCTGACTCCCCCACACACATTCTATCCATCCCAGAGGTGACAGGGGCAGCTCTTGGATTTCAAGGTCGCATACTACCGAGACTGGTATCAATGATCACTGGCAAAACTGGAATCAATGGATATCAGGGGACAAATTCTCCGGTGGTTGGAGTCATACCTGACATATAGAAGCTGGTCGTGGTTGTTAGTGGTCAATTATCTCAGCTCCACGACTTCTCTGCAGAGTAATATACTCAGCCCAACCACCTTCAGCTGCTGCATCGATGACCTGCCCTCCAGCATAAGGTCAGAAGTGGGGATGTTCGCTGACGACAGCACAATGTTCAACACCATTTGTGACTCGAGATACAGAAGCAGTCCATGTTCAAATGCAAATATCCACGCTTGGGCTGATAAAGTGGCAAGTAACATTCGCGGCACACAAATGCCAGGCTATGACCATCACCAAACAGTGACAATTTAACAACCGTTCCTTGACATTCAGTATTACCGTCACTGAACCTCCACTAACATCCTGGGGGTTATCATTGACCAGAAACTCACCACATAAACAGAGCGGCTACAACAGCAAGTCAGAACTTTGGAATACTGCAGCAAGTAAGTCACCTCCTGGCCACCGTCCACAAGGCACATGTCACCAGTGTGATGGAATACGCCCCACTTGCCTGGATGGGTGCAGCCCCAACTCAAGTGGTTTGACACCATCCAGGACAAAACAGCCCTCTTGATTGGCACCACATCGACATGCATCCATTCCCTTCACCAGCAATGCTCAGCAGCAGTGTGTACTATCGGCAAGATACACTGCAGAAATTCACCAAAGATCCTGTCACTCTCTACCTCGC